>NC_045427.1:295022063-295682421 GCF_902635505.1 Sarcophilus harrisii
TCCATGTTGAGCCTTTTTTATTTTTTTTTAAAGAAAGTGAAATGTATATAAAAATGTTTCTCTACTACACACCTGTATAAATAGGTGAGGTTTCTGTGAAGTCAAGCATTCTGTATGGTTCTGCTCCAAGGAAAAAGAAAAATGTTTAAGCAAATGTTACCCCAGTGCATAAAAAATCCTTTTTTATGAATAGCTTCTTTATTATTTGCATTAATCACCATTTATGAAAGCTTTCAGCTTGAAGTAAAACTGGAAGGTGTTGAAGTGGCTTCAGTGTGAAGTGTTGCTTTTGGATAAAAACTGCTAGCACTTTAATTTGTGCTGTCAAGTATAAGTAGGCAATGAGAATAAGGAAAGAGTTGATCAGAGATAGAGGAGAAAAGAAGTGAGGGTGAGAGTTTGAAAAGGGATTCAATGTTAAATGGCTTGGGTATTTAAAACTTTTAATTTTTCTTTCTTTCTTTTTTTTTTAATCGGAAATTCTATCATTCAGGCTCTGGCCCTTAAGGATTGTACACTCACATGCAAAGCATTTAATTTTTTATGGAAAAACTGTAATCTGTAAGGTAAAATATTCAATAACAGTGACAATTTATAAAAGAAGTTTAAAAATTTTTAAGAAGAAGTTTTAAAATAAATATTACTGATTTTGTTTTCAGGGCATTTGTAACTTAGCACTTTTTTAAGTCTGCATTTTTCTTTATACCCAATTGGTAAAGAAGAGAAGGCTGTTAAAAGAGCTAAATCATTGTTCATTTGTTAGCATGAAGAAAAGCTATTGTGTGTAAAATGATTGGCATAATCAGACTGACTTATACCATCCAGATGTGGCAGCTGGAGCCACTTCAGTTCAAAACTTTCACACCACTAAATATATATATATTTTTTTTTTTTGGTATTCTTAATTCAAAGTCTGTGATCCTTGGAAATGATCCTGTTTTCCCATGATCTTGGTTGGACTTCCTAGACAACATTGACTGGCATGGTCCTCATGCCAATTTCACTCAAACTCTAACAAACTGCCTCTAATGACTTCAGCCCAAGAGTGGATGTTACAGCATCACTCAATGGGACCTGGTTTTTTTCATTCACAGTCACTCCTTTTAGAGAAGAGCCAGGGAAGACTACTGAATTTAAAATAAAATGTTAAACTCACCATTGATCTTAAACCTACTTCCCTGAAACATTAGTGATAGATTTCATGTCATTAAGTGTGCGTGTGTGTGTGTGTGTGTGTGTGTGATAATTAGAACAATTAGAAACAAACTGACTGGAAGGGCAGGAGAATGGGAATAGAACTTATATGACTTTTATCTTGGTTTGGGAACTTATAAATATTTGATAACAAGATTTATTTCTTTTTTTCTTTTTAGTGAGTGGAGGAGATAGGAGGAAAATAAAATAAATACTTGTTAGTTTTTAAAAGAGAGTATCTAAGTAATAGCACTAATAACCATCACCAAATAATCGGCTTTGGAAAATTGACAGACAAGCTACACACTGGATAACATTTTCTTAACTCCTATGTTGCAAATGACTTGTCTTGGAGCATGTAAGGACCAAAGAGTCCTTACATAGATCAAAAGCTTTATGAAGACAATACAATGAACTAAAGATGCTCTCATATTATCCATCATTCCTCAACAGACATGTAGATTCCATACCAAACTGGGACTACTTCCAGAAAGATTCATGAACCTTAAATCTTTTTTTTTCTGTATCCAGATAAATTGTATTGCTATAGTTTCAAGATCTGTACACTCACAAAAATCCACGTTTAATCTGATGAACATTTTCATCTCTGAGACACCATTAAAATACTGTTTTAAATTCATTTCTTTATATTTATATGTGTAAATATGTATATGCATTATATATATATGCATACATAGGTGTAAGTATATGTAATGAAATAGAGAGAGGGAGAGGGAAAGAGAGGGAGAGATTTAAATTTTGTCAATGAATTCTCACAAAATCATTTGTTCTGTGAAAATTACTTAGCTTCAATTTAAATGGATATAGAACAATTCCTTTTACACCCAGTCCAATTATCTTGAATATATTTAAATATACAGTATTTTATTATATAACATTATAAATATCTATATAAATGTATATATGTTTTCTATATATGACATATATATAATATATGCATATATAAATGATCTATTAACTGGCATTTTAGTGTTCAACAGAACAATTTATAGTCATGATAATAACCCTGAGCAACTATAAGTATTCTGCTGAGAAAAAATGGAATTATATTCAACATTATTTTAAAGGAGATACTTCATTTATTTATTTATTTTTGCTGAGGCAATTGGGGTTGTGACTTGCCCAGGGTCACAAAGCCAGAAAGTGTTAAGTGTCTGAAGCCAGATATGAACTCAGGTCCTCCTGACTTCAGAGCTGGTGCTCTATCCATTGCACCACCTAGCTATCCCCAGGAAATACTTTATATAGCAAAAACAAATAGCTATCCAATATGTACTCAACTCTCCTTAACCTCTTGTTCTAATCTCTCATCATAGTGTAGAGGTGATCTTCAATTCAAGAATATTAACTATTAAAAGTAGCCAATTTTACTACCAAGCAATCTAAACACATTGAGTATGATATTAACCACCGAATCATTTGTCTAAGTTTAGAGTGCTACATCACTAAGTGGATGTAATTTGTAACATTCCTTAAGAATAATTATCAAATCATAGAGGGATCCCAAATCATCAGTGATAATATTATACAAATATACACATATATAGTATATGTATACTATATATATAATCATGGATTCCTTGAAGTATCAAATATACAAATCCTTTTTACTGCCTCTGCTTTTAGTAGTAACTATTAACAAAATACTTGAAATGTATAAAATTAAGTGTGACAAAATACTTCATATACAGGCATCATGACATCTGACAAAATACTTCATTATTGAAATCTAACAAAACACTTCATATACACGGATAATGATCTTAGATGTCACATTTTTTTTTTTTTAAGGTGGAAAAGGAAATTGTGATTAAGTGACTCACCCAGAGTTGCATAGCTAGGAATTGTTAAGTGTCTGAGGCTAGATCTGAACTTAGGTCCTTCTAAATTAAAGCTGGTGTTCTAGGAACTGTGCCATTTAGCTGCCCAATTCTTTCCCCATACAGGATTTTTTGTACCTTTTTAAAGCACATTTTATCTCTAGTTGGTATTCTATCCTACAAAGCTTCAAGAATAAGGAAATCATGTTATATATATTTTCTTTCTGTACCTGCATAATCTTCTGAACACTATTGCTGCCTGATAAACATTTAATTAATTCATAAGAATTACTTTTCGCGTCCAAGCTCATTTGAAGTCATGTAAAATATTGGAATTTGAAATCAGAACAGTTTGAGGAATTGAACAAAAATGAATGGACATTAGGATCACTGTTTATAGATCCTGTTTTTATAGCCAATCTACCTTATACCAGTCTTAATTATTAGTATTTTGATGGCAAGTTTATAGAAATGCTACTGTTTATAGATATGTGCTAGAAAAGAAATTTTAAGAGATTGATGGCTATTGAAGGGAAAAGGTAGATAACTTTTTCTGGTATTCTATTAATTAAATTATGAAATGTGCTATATTCTTAATTTTTAAATTTTTCCAAGGTGTTCCTTGTCCATGGGAAGAATCATTTTAATTTTCTTCAATCAAGTGTTTTCCCAGTGGTGCATATTTGCGGATCCTGGAACACTAAAATCTCAAAAGGATTAAAGTGAAGTTATCAAAAAAGCAGTGGAAAAAAGTAACAAATAAAGATCTAGATAACTTGACGGAAAATAAGTACTATACCTGAAGAAATATACGATTGGAAAAGGAAAAAAAAGGGTCATAGCTTGAGAGCACATTCAACGCTAGTCCAGGAAATTTGAAAACAAACAAACAAAAAAACTAGAAGGCTTTATGTATATGAACTACAGTGTACATTGAAGATCCTTAGGAGTTTATAGGCAAGACCTATACAAGATAAGAAGAGACGTGTTTATCTATATTAATGAATAGTTTTACTTTTATTTTAAACTTCCTTAAATAGCCAAATTGGGTTTTGGCCACCTTCCAGCCCAGGTAGCCTAAAAACTAATAACTTATAAGATAACACAATTTCAAACTAATTGAAAAACAGCAACCCATGTAATCATTCCTCTATGTAGTTTAAACAAGTTTCATAGTTGCATTAGAAAAGGATCTACTACATGAACCTAATTTTGAATTGTGAGCAAGTTCCTTGCTAGAGGGAAAGAGAGAGAGAATCTGACACTTGGCCAAGAAATCATGATCCATTTTCCTGGAAAACCTTAGAAAAATAGCAATTCAATAAATAATTTCAGATTTGTCCACAATAGCTGGGAAGCTTTATGGATGTGAGCAGCAGCGGGAGGAAGGGATGCCTTTCTTTTTCCAAATCCTCATTAAACTTTGTATTTCATAGTGTGGCTATTTACCTAATAGTAGGTACCCCATCCAGAAGTTCAAATAGCTTATCAGGTCGAGAGAATATAAAGTTTAGTTGAGGGAACAAAAACACATTCTCTACACAGACACAGATTCAGAGAGATAGTTGCTAATATCTCAAAGCAATTTCAAGGAGCTATGAATAAGCCCCTTAGACCGACCTACCAAATCTTTTCTCCTGGAAGTAGGATTCAACCTTGCTCAGCAATGGCAGTTACTGACTCTGGTGCAAAACGAAATGCATATTCAAAGCTATCCATTTAACCCATAGTGTAGCCGACAA
The DNA here is from genome assembly GCF_902635505.1 of Sarcophilus harrisii. Classification (NCBI taxonomy): domain Eukaryota; kingdom Metazoa; phylum Chordata; class Mammalia; order Dasyuromorphia; family Dasyuridae; genus Sarcophilus; species Sarcophilus harrisii. The sequence goes on from NC_045427.1 coordinate 295,026,841, forward strand.
GCTAGTTTACTAGGAGGGAACAGTTTGCGTTAGCCCAAGGGGACGTGGGGATACCAAGCATTTGCCTCAGCTGCGTCAACAGGCAGATAAGAAGTCTAAAGGAGCAGGCTGCTGAAGCCATGAAGCCTCTCCTTCTCCCGCCCCCGCCCCCGACCCCCACCCCTCATGCTCAGACCGCGCCTGTGTGCGCCCACACAGAAGAGGAAGAAGGGCCCTTGGATCGCACACTTCAGGCCCAAGCTGGTAGGACTTGGGAGCCATCAATGGACCACCACCCAGCAGAAGCAGGACATGGTCCCATCGAATATCCCATTGCCCCCTCCTCCCCCCGCCCCCTTCCTTTTCCAGATTGGAGAGCTGAGACCTGGGATCCAGAGCCAAGTCCTTCTACCCCAATAACTGACACAGACGCACCCCCCTTCCCTCCTCCCTCCCGCCCATCACATACTTGTGCTTAATGTCGAAGTCGAGCACTTGGATGTAGTCCATCAGGACGGCGATGGGTGCTGAAGCCCCTTAGTCATTGGGTTTTTTAAATACATCTTTAAGAAGTGTTAATTTTTATAGATAAAATTGGATTCAATGCTGCCTGATTTTAGTACTTTTTTTTTTTTTTTTTTTTTTTTGTACCTGAAGAAGAAAAAACAACTCAGGAATGAAAATTAATTTAAGGGGGAGGGGGTCTAGGAAAAAGGAAATTAGTTAAGGGAAACTGGAAAAAAATTCATTAATAAATTGAAGTTATTCTTTTTAACCTGATATTATATGGCTTTGGTATGGTACAGTAACAAGAATCCTAGTTCTGAAATAGAGAACTTGGCTCTAAGTCTTAACATTGTTACCTTACTAGTCACATGATTTCCCATAAATTACTCAGTCACTATCATGGTCTGTCAACAATAGGAAAATTTGATATTGTGCCCACACTGACACTACTCTAAACAATCTAAAAGTCAGCTTGGCTAATTAATGGCTTCTGTCTTCATAAATTAGTATTACTACAATATAATCAAGTTCTTGGTGTCTCTTTTCTCAAGGTATAAATTGTATTTGAGTTCATTATTTTGTCTCAAGGATAATTGATTTTTTGAATGTTTTTAAACAGGATGCTAATGTCCCAAAAGTTCTTAATTTTAATGTGTCAAAAACATTTTTCCAATGGATTAATAACAGGCATAGGAACAGACACAATTTTGTAATTTGGTGATTGTTGGTGAACATTAATGATTATATTTTAGCAATAAAATATGAAAAAAATATATGTGTGTGTAACTTGAACAAGGCAGTCAAACAACCATACAATTTCATGGATAGAGAAACAAAATTATATAGTAGAAAAGGGCTAGTCTTAGAGTTATAAATTTTTGAGTTTATTCCCTGACTATGATACCTGATCATGGTGTGGCCAATTGAGAGTAAAAAGAGCCTCTGGCCTTGAGACCTAGATTTAGAGTTAGAAAGGCCTAAATTCAAATCCCATTTACTATACTTTGTTGCTATTTGAACCTATGATAAATTCTCTGAGGTTTAGCTTCTTCATTTGCAAAATGAGGTGTTGTTCTCTCAAGAGAGGCTCTATATTTATAATTCAATGTTAAATTGTGGGCAAATTGTTGAATCTTGTGCCAACAGAATCATAACTCTACATCTATCACCATGTATACACACACACACACAAACACACACAATTGCACAATATTTCAAATATGCTTTCTTCCTTCCTGAATGCAGGACCAGATTCAATTAGACAAATTCATTGCCTATAACCATTTCTGTGTCACAGATCAAGGATAGAAAGGAACACTTTAGAATAACAGGGAGTGGGGAGCAAAACTGTTTTTGTACTAAAGGAATGAAGGATTCTGAGGAATAGTATCTAGTCCCAAGGGAACAGGGGACTCTAGGGAGCAGTATTGATTGCAATACCAAAGTATAAGGGACGCTTCTAGAATAAGGATGAAAGTGCAGATGAAAAAAGCAGTGCTTCTCTCTCTCCTCAGATCATATTATCTTGAAAGCACTAAAAGCATTCAAACTCCCCATAGTATCTCTGAAAAGAACAGGTCAAAAACACTTTGAAGCTTCAGATAATGTTCATTTCCATATTCCCTATATATGCGTGTATATATATCCCTATATATACACCTGCATTGACAACAGACTCCAACTTTAACACAAAGTTAAAAATCAAAAAATAGGGTAATGAAATTATCATTCAACAGGAAAACAACTTTAAAAAGTAACTATGGTGACAGGGGAGAACATGGCACGAACTAAGAAGATACTGATGTTAAAAACATATACAAAACCTCAAAGGTTAAAAAATGATAAAATGGACATAAGACCAAGAAGAATTCTTAAAGGAGGCTAAAGATGATTTTCAAAATCAAGTAAACATGGCAAAGGAAAATTAAATAAAGAAAAGAGAGCAAAAGAAGAAAATGATAAAATGACAATGAACATCTTGATAAAAGAGAAACAAACTAATTAAGGAAAGAAAACTTAAAAAAAGGGAATTGGCTAAGTGAGAAAAATGTATAAAGCAACACTGATGAAAATACCTCTTAAAAACAACCAGCAGAATGATTTCAGAGAGGCTGGAAAAAACTTACATGAACTGATGCTAAGTGAAATGAACTGAACCAGGAGATCATTATACATGGCAAAAACAAGATTATATGATGATCAATTCTGATGGGCATGGCTCTCTTCACCAATGAAATGATCCAATTGTTCAGTGAGGAAAACAGCGATCTACACCCAGAGAGAGGACCATGGGAATTAAATGTGGTTCACAACATAGCATTTTCACTCTTTCTGTTGTTGCTTGGTGGCATTTTCTTCTTCTTCTTCTTCTTCTTATTATTATTATTATTATTTTTCTGCTTTTGCTTTTTTTTTTTACTGTTTTGATTTGATTTTTCTTGTACAACAAATAATTGTATAAATGTTTGCATATATTGGATTTAACATATATTTCTACCAAACATATATTGGACTAGGGAGCAGAGCCAAGATGGCAGAGAGGACACACATTTTTTTCTGAGTTCTCCTACTACCCTCATACTAATTATGAAATTCAGCCTCTGAAATAGTGCTGGACTGGAAGAATCCACGAATAATGGGAATGCAGCAAATTACCAGAAAAAGCTAATTTTGCAGATAACCAGAAAATGTCGATTTTGGTGAGGGAGGAGGCCAGGTGCAGGCAGGGAGGAAAAAAATAGAGGCGAGTACACGCTGAACAAACCCGAGGCAGGGTGCATATCTGCAAGGTGGAAAATCTATGGGGAGGACTCTACAACAATGTTGGCTACTCTGCCTGGTTGCAAGGCAGTAGATCTGCAAAGAAATTATAAAACATCCAACACAAACACAAAAGGTAAAGAGTATACCCCAAAGTGCAGGAGTCTCACTGGGCCTTGCCACAACCACCTAGCAGTGGGAGTGACTCAGCGTAATCCCAACGCAGCCACTGCTGCTTTCCAGTATTTGTAGAAGAAGCTTGGAAAGCCTTCCTATATCCTAAGAGCAGATCCCAACTTTTTTAAAAAAATGAGTAAAAATACCAAACAAGTTCTAACTATAGATAGCTTCTATAGAGAAGAACAGATTTCAAACCCTAAGGAGACTAAAAGCAGATTGTCTCCAGATGAAGCCCCAAAGAATGATATAACCTAGTCCCCACTACACAAGGCTCTCCTAGAAAAAATTTAAAAAAGATCTTAAAAGACAGCAAAAGAAAAATGGGGAAAGGACAGAAAAACTTTGCAAGAGGGTTGGGAAAAGACATATAACTCATTAAAAGATAAATTGGAAAACGAAAACAACTCCTTGAAAAAGAGAATATGTGAAATGTCAAAGGTAAAGAACTCCCAGGAAAACAGAATTTGTGGATTGAAAAAGAAAATAACTCCTTAAAATTTTTTTGTGAAATGGAAAAAAATTCCATAGAACAAAACAGCTCATTTAAAAACTCAGTTGGATAAATAGAAAAAGAACTAAATAAAGTAAATGAAGAAAATAATTCATTAAAAATCAGAACTGAAAAATGGAAATGAATGACTTAATGAGACATCAACAATCAGTCAAACAAAACCAAAGAACAGAAAAAAAAAAAAAAAGTTATATACCGACTTGAGAAAACAACAGACCTGGAAAATAGATCTAGGAGAGATAATCTAGGGATTATTGGACACCTTGAAAATCATGATGAAAAAAAAAAAAAGTCTAGACACTACTTTTCAGGAAATCATTAAAGAGAATTGCCCGGATGTCATAGAATCAGAAGGTAAAATAGCCATTGAAAGAATTCATCAAACACCTCCTAAAAGAGACCCAAAAATTAAAACTTCAAGAATATTGGGGCTAAATTTCAGAACTATTGGAACAAGGAAAAAAATATCACAAGCATTCAGAAAGAAACAATTCAAATTCTGAGGAGCCACAATAAAGATTACTCAGGATCTAGCAGCTTCTACATTAAAGGATCAAAGGGCCTGGAATATGATATTCTGAAAGGCAAAGGAACTTGGAATGCCACCAAGAATAAACTACCCCACTAAACTGAGCATTTTCTTCCAGGGATGAAGATGGGCATTCAATGAAACAGGTGAATTCCTTTTATTTCTGATGAAAAGATAAGAGCTAAATAAAAAGTTTGACCTCAAATTATAGGACTCAAGAGAAACATAAAAAGGTAAAAAGAACTCTTGAGAACTGTATTTCTGCAATGGGTATACATAAAGAGTGCATGTATATTTTGATTTTACTGTTATAATATAAAAAAGGACCTAGAGATGGAAAGGGGATTGTATCAGAAAAAAAGGAAAAGTGAGGTTAAAAAGAGGGGAATTACTTCTCATGAAGAGGCAAAGGAAACCTATTGTATTTGAAGGAAAGAAGGGGGGGGGGTGAACATTGTGTGCATCTTACTCTCATCAGATTTGGCTCAAAGAGACAATATTAGACATATCTGATTTACAGAGAAAATTCTCTCACCTTATTGAAAAGTGGGAGGGGAAAAGCAAAAAGAAAAGGGATATGCTAAATAGTAGGGAATACAGAAATAATAGGGGAAAGGTATAAGAAATGGAGAGGGACTCTAAAGGGGGTGGGATTCTAAAAGGTGGAAAGCAGAATTTATTATGTTTCAGCCAAAACTAAAAAGAAAACAAACAAAAACAACTCAGTGGATAGATATTATGATTGCAAACAAAGGAAAAATGAAAACAAAATATCCAATTGCTGGTAACCAAGAAAAGAATATTTTGCTAAAAGGCACCATAGATAATCAAATGATTTTAACAGTAAACATATATGCTCCACATAATGTACCAAGGAACATCTTAAAGGAGGAGCTAAATGAATTATAGAAAGAAATAGCAAAATTATACTAGTGGAGGACTCCAACTTCCGTCTCACAGCTAGATAAATGTAGATAAATAGGAAAGAAGTTAATGACACAAATATATTAGTAAAATTAGAAATGATATACTTCTGGGGGAAAGTGAATATAATAAAATGAAATATAACTTTTTCTCAGTAATATTTGCAACTTCACTAATTGTGATGTTGTTAGGTCATAAAACCTCAAAATCAAAGGCAGAAAAACAGAAATATTAAATGCAGCATTTTCAAACAATGATTTAATAAAGATTTAGTTCAAAGTGGGCTGTGAAAGTATAGATTAAAAATTAATTGGAAACCAAATAGTATAATCCTAAAGAATTATTGGCTCAAAGAACAAATGATAGAAACAATGAATTCATACAAGACAATGACAATCATGAAACAATGTTACAAAACAGTGGAATGACACCAAAGAAGCACTTGGAGAAAGTTTATATCTCTATTTCTGTACATTAGTAAAGCAAAGAGATTAATAAATTGGACTTTTAATTATTTATTTTTTAAAAAAGAACATATTAAAAACTTCAATTAAACTACCAAAATGAATATACAGAAAATAAAAGAAGAAATTAATAAAATTAAAAGTAAAACAAACACATAACAAATTAACAAACAAAACTAAGATTTAGTTTTATGGAAAATTAATAAATTCATTAATTATTTTTTATTTTAAATAGTACAAAGAATGAAAATTAATAGTATCTTTAAAAAAGGATGAAAGCCTCATAAATGAAGATGAAATCAAAGTTGTTATTAACTTTAACAATTATATGTTAATAAAACTGACAATATAAATAAAATAAATGATTGTTTACACAAATATGATTGAATTTACATAAGAGTAAAAATACTTAATGCTATCTTATTGAAAAAAAATGAACTACTAATGAGCTCCCTAAGAAAAAATCCCCAGGAGCAATCAACTATTTGACAAAAATAAAGAATTCTACCAAATTCCTCTTATCACAAATATATATATATATATATATATATATATATATGTATATATATATATGTTTTGATACCTAAATCAAATATTATTTTGATACCAGAGATTATTACTAACTCAGGAAAACAAAAAATAAAAACAAATAAAGAAAACAAATAAACATAAACAAATAAAATGAAAAAGAGAAAGAAGAATGCTATACTTTCCTTACAAAATATGAAGATAAAAATTTCAAATTAAATACTAGCAAAGACACTGAAACAATATGTCACAGAGATCATATATTATAACAACATATGCTTTATATCAGAAATGTGTGTGCACATATATGTTGAATCAGTCTTACATAAAGAGGTGTGTATGTATATATGTATGTATATGTATATGTGTATATAAATTATCAATATTATTGATCATACCAATAACAAAAGCAAGAAATAAATTATGCTTATTTGAAACCCAGAAAATATTTAATAAAATATAACACTTATTGCTATTAAAAACAATAGAAATCATAGGAATTTATGGATACATTCTTAAAATGATAAATAGTATTTTTCTAAATCAAAGAGTAAGTATTATCTCTAATAGGGATGCACCCAAAGCACTTCCACTAAAATCAGAGTTGAAGCACAGATGTCAACTAAATTCACACAACATAATTGATTAGTGATCATTGAATCACTGGATAAAAATTCCCCTCATTGGAGATTTTTATAATATAGATAGAAAAAGAACAGTTCACCTACACTAAGGAACACAGTATGATTTTAGGTCATGGATACATAAACATAATTCTTGTGGCACTGTAGATACCACCTAATATTGATAATCTTAAGTAAGATATCTAAAATCTCTCAGCCTCCATTCCCAAGTTTGTAAATTGCAGATAACAATAACATTAAGTGTACAACACTGTTGTAGCAGCAGGTATTTCTGCTTAAATGCTAATTATATTATTATTATTACATAAGTAACTATAGACTTCTCATTATTTGGGGATTTATTTTATCAGTGTTGGTATTATATTCATTGATGAAACTCATAACCATTTAGTCCATGAAAGTAACTGTGGCACATTCCTTGTGGTGAAATTGTTGATGATTTTCATAGATCATAGTTAGGCTGCTTGTTTGCTAATGGATACATCATTGGTTACTAAGTCCATTATTAAAATATTCCCAGCTTGACTGGAATTGCCAATTTGATTTATCTGGCATGGCCTTTGAAGATGCACAGTGACTTCTGTGCTATGATTAGGAATCAGAGGACTTCATGGAGGTTTATAAGTTCCTATAACAGAAGTTGGATGGAGGGATGAACAGGCATACAAAAACATGTCATTGGTTTAATTTGTAATTTCAAAATCAAGTAAATCTAACATTTGCTAATAAAAACCTGATCTTTTCAGTTCTATTACAGAAGAAATAGTATATATTTTAATGAAGCATGGATAGGTATACATTATAGAGTATTCAGGGGCTAGTGGAGGAACATTTTTATTTTTAAACTAGAAAAACTTCTCTGCTCTCATTAGTGCATGTTACTGAGGTCAATGAACAGCTATTAGAAGATAATGATTTTTAGTCACTCTAACTTGCATCATGCAAATAAATGCCTTCAAGGTTAAAGGTTATAAATCAACGTTGTATCCAGGGACATATAGTTCCTTGTTGTCCTATCTGTTTAATTAGATGTACAGTCATGAATTGCCATTGCTGAATGGAAGATACTGAAATGTAGCTGCCTTTTCCCCTCCTCTCTTTTTTCAATAGACCACATATCTGCTGGCATTTGGTACATAGCATATCAGTTTTTAATGGATAATTAATAAGCAATATTGCCATTTTATTCTTATTTTTGACTCTCAAGAATAACAGAGAAGGTATGTCCACAGTGTATGAAAAGCTTGGGTACTCTCATATTCTTCAAGCTATTTTACACCTGGCAAAAAAAAAATGCTAAATTTCAAGGACTTATGGAAAGGATTGCTGAAACTTGTTGGCAAGAAAACAAAATATTAACATGATAGATTGTTTGCATGGGATTTCTCTATAATAATCATCAAATGTAACAGAAATAATTTCATTTAAATCAGACTGAGTTTATGCTATATAAATACTGAACCTTTCCTCCCCTTCTCAAAAAGAAAAAAAATGCTCTCTAAGAATTTTTCATTATCTAGGAATGAGAAATTGTGAATGATATGGTTGAAACAACTTATTCCAGAAAGTTGTTTGCATGATATCCAAATTACAGAGAATAATATGAAAATTAAGAAAAGATTGTTGGTCTTCAAACATCTAGAAATTTGCAAATGTTCCAGGTGATTTTTCAAATTATATACAGTTTAATCTTATAGAGACCATCAGAAATAAGTTTAATTCAATATTCAAGCATGTCAAAATGTGATAGGCAAAATGTAAAAGAGATCCAACTATCATGAAAGTTAGACTAATTTCATTTTAAAACTTATCGAGACTGCTTTTAAAATTTGATTGGCTTGAGGAACTAAGGATCAGGCTGGAGACATAGTTTCCTAGTTACCTATGTACAAAAGAATAAATTTTAAAAAAAGACAGCACATGAACATTTTTAGATAATGAAGCCTTTAGGCTTTGAAGAAGATCTGAAAATATTTAGTTCTTTGAACATCATTCCCTGCTATGACTAAGAAAACCTGCTTGTGTTAATCAGTTTGTATCATTCAGGAAAACTATCAAGATATTAACATATAACCCAAAGACCCAAAGACTTGATCTCTTAGATTGTTTTAAAGTTCAGCATTCTCTTATTCCATATGATATCAGTTTTTCAATAAGCATTTATTAAGCACCGATTATGTACCAAGAACTGTGCTAAACACTGGAAAAAAAAAAAAAAAAAAAAGCAAAAATGGTCACTGCCCTTGAACTCATGGTCTAAGAGGGAAAAAATATGTGAACAATTATATACAAATAAGCTTTTTACAGAATAATTGGGGAATAAGTAATAGAGGGAAAGTATTGGAACTGAGAAAGGTGCAGACAGGCTTCTGCAAAAGGTAAGATTTGCACTGGTACTTCCCTCTACTTGCCATTCAAAGCTTTTCATATCACAGAACCCTCTTAACATTTCCAGTCTTGTTATATACCTTGTTCCCTGCTACAGACTCTGATCCTCCAGTGACACATGAATGAAACACTTCAAACTTCATCTTCAGGCATTTTCTCTGATTGTCCTCCTTACCTGGAATGCTCTTCCTTTTCATCTTTACCTACTGGTTCTCTTGGTTTCCTTTAAGTTCCAACGAACATTCCATCTGGGAAGCTTTCCCCAGCCCTCTTAATTTGCATGCTTTTCTTTAATTAAACCTTTTCTAACCTGCTCACATACATTAACGTATCCCTCATTGTAATGTAAGTCTCTTGAGAACAAGAATGTCTTTTACTCCTTTTTGTATCTGTAGCATTTAGCACACTGCCAGGTACATAATATATCCTAAATGCCTATAAGGGGAAGGAAGGAAGCAAAGTAATCCATAAGGAAGAGGGAAAAGATTTCAGGCCTAAAGGACAGCTAAAGAAAATTATTGCAGCCAAGAAATTGATTGCATTGTTTTTAAGAATAGATGTATGTGAAGGGCAGGAAAAACCTTGAGAATCTTTTAGTGCCAGCTGTGGATTTTGAAGTTCAGCCAAAAATTATAAGGAGTCAGTGGACATTTTGGAACAAGGAATAACACAAAGGAAACTATATTTTATGAAGATATTAATGGTAACAGAAATGGCAGATAGAAAATAATGTGTCTATTTTAAAAGGCTATTGAAGTAGATCAAATATCAAATTATAAGGTTCTATTCTAGGTAGGGGATAGTGAGTAGAATGGTAATAATATATATATATATATATATATATATATATTTAAAAACGATCATTATTTAAGAACACCTCAGAAGACCAAGCAAATTTCATTTAAGTTGATATTCCTAGTCATTTTAGTGCAAAATATTTCAGTGATTCCATTGCACATGTCTCCTCCTCAATTTTCTTAAGATATTTGGCTTCAACTAGACAAAACCTAACTCTCAAGTTTGGCTGTTTTAATGCTCTTTCTCTCTATAAAATAATGTAAGTAGGCCCTGTAGACTCTAAGCTAATTCTCCAGGACAGTTTTCAGAGTATAGAAGAATACATTATTTTTCTAGCCGCTGTTTGACCAAGTTAATATATATCTGCATGGTACTAAGCATGTTAACTGTTCTATGGATTACTAAAGTCTCATTTTGTTCCAATTTCAAAATTAATTTAACCAAAATGTTGCCCTGAGTTAGGTCTAGTTATCATATTGTTTCTTACATAATCTTTCAAGCCTTCATTTTACTATTTCAATTAAATTTGTAATTTTTTTTTGTAGCTTTGCTCATCCCTGGTCTCTAGGTTTTACTACTTTAGCAAAATGTTTTTTATTAAATCTGCCAGCTGTGAATGGGAACACTCCTACATGGTAGATCTAATGTTTTCTTCCTTCATGAGCTTTTTTTTTAAAATTTATTCAATAATTGAATATATAATTGCTTTGTACTTAAAAAAATACTTTTCATTTCTTAGATGCAAGTTATTTGACACATTCTAATTTGAATTCCTTAAAGAAATACTCTCCTCTTCTCCCATCCTCTCTTCTCTCCTCTCCTCTGCTCCCCTCCCCTTGCAATCTGCATATTTTGCCCTGTACCATTTTTTCTTTTAAAAGAACCATGGCCTATAAGGGTGTGATTTCCTCCTTGTAGTAGTGTTGAACAAAATAACAGGTATGCTGAGAGAGTCCTGAAATTATTGTTTCAGTCTTATCACATTGAATATATAAAGTTGATGATAGGATGGAGATTGAGTAGACTGCAGGATTCTGTGCAGGACAATTTTCCCCTTCAATATTTCAGTGACTATAATAGCATTGATACAATCTCTGAGCTGTTTATCTACCATGACTTATAAATTTGAAACTTAAAACTAGCTTCCCTTTTTAAAATGTATCTCATATTTCCAAGAGCAGTAGACTAGTAAACAGAAATACATATACACTCTGAAATGGGTAGATAGCTCATTCTCATAAATATCTTTAAAAAAAAATTAGCAGATTAGTGAAACTCATGGTTTAATTCTTACAAAAAGGAATTGAAAATTAAAAATATAATGCATTTTGCCTCATGGTATGCCTAGAATGAGAAAATCACATTATGTAGACTTTGATTAATGAGACACTCTAGAGGTTAATTGAACTCAATTTTAACCCAGCTCTTTCAGTAAAGACTAATTATAAAGTTGAAATAACTCAATCTACAAATCTACAGGCTTGTAAAAATGCTATCTTAGTTCTTTATTTCTGGTTTTATTTAGGAGATTTTGATCTAATATTTACCTGTTTAAGAACATCATATAAAATGTGATTTTTTTAAAAGAAAAAGAAAAAATGTTTCTTTTGAAAAAACCCATAATCATTTATCCTATTAATTACCCTATTAACATTTCTCACACATATAGTGGTCTACATTATTTTCCCCAATTTTATTTCCCTAAAGAAAAATGAATGGCTCTATCATCATCACCCAATAACTCCCAATTACTTAAATCAACAGTGAAAAATCCTGTATGTCACCTTTCATATGCCTTTTATCCTTAAGACTCAAGTCCAACCCAAGGCACGGATTATTCCTCCAGTGCCACTTTCCATTTCTGAGAAAATGAAGGGAAGTGTGACTAAATACACATTAGGTAATTTCTTCACAAGGAAATTTATTTTGGATGAGTCAACCATTATAAATTCTCACTTTTTAAATACATAAAATGAGAAAAATATTTCCTATCTCATAAAATTGTTGGAAAAGTTAAACTAATATACAGCATTAAAACATTTTTATTGTAAAGCATTACTTAAATCATTATTGATAATGTACTAGTAGTAATAGAAGTTGTAGTATTTGTAGTAGTAGTAGTAGTAGTAGTAATAGTACAGATGTTATTATTGTGACCACCATAGTCCTAAAGAGGTAGCATGAACTTATTAAGAACACAGAGAGTAACTTGTTGTGGCAGCTGTTGTTGATATTAACAACAATAAAACTAATAGTGGAGATCAAAATAACATGGACATAGAAAAAGAATCTGACTCACTCCTGTTATTTTGTTATATTGGAGTTATAATGAGATATTTTCATGAATCTAGAGAACATAAGCTTATATTTTAATACTTTTATTCAGTTATAAAAGGACTTAATTTAAGCTCCCAAGGTTTCTATAAGGATAAATGAAATAATAATAATAAAGTTCTAAATATGGTGCTTCACAAATAATAAGAAATATACAAATATTAGCTAGTGATGCTATTTTGAATTATTGTTTGAGATTTGATAACAATAGGCCTCTGTCCTTTGACAGTTTTTTTCTTTTTTTAATATTATTATAACTGATTGAAGTCAATTTTGGGTGTGATTACTAGTTTCCAATTTTTCTTTGGAAAAATCACATGTTCATGTCCTTTGATCATTAGAGCCATTGAAAAATTGCTCTTGCTCTTCTATGACTTCCCAGTATTCTAGTAATATTATGTTATTGGATTTGGTGATTTTCCAAAGGAAAAAAAATAAATGGAAAATGCAAGCAAAAGCTTCAATTCAAGTGAATGAATTTAGGTTTATTTAGGTAATTTAATTATTTTTAGGATAAAAATAGAGAGGAGCTAAAATATGCCTTTTTAAAAATAAATAAAAGTCACCCTTAGCTTTTGTTGTGGTTTTTTCTGTTTTTCTATTTTTCTGCGGCTCCAAACGTCATTACTCTCTTTTCCCTACACATGAAAGATAGATGAAAACTAGAAAGACTTAGATGAGACCTTGGTCTCAAACTATTATTTGCTTCCTCATGTCTTTAAATTATAAGTGGCTCCTAGGTTAAGCCACTCTGACATATATAGATTTGTGGAGAACAAATTCGAATGCTATGAAATGCCTAAGATTAGCTTTTTTTTTTTTTTTTTTAATCTTTGCTATCCTTCTGTATTTTAAATACATTATACTTATACTCTATGTCATTTTTAATGTTTTCTGTCAAGAAGAGATGATATCTGTAGTTGAATGACTGCTAAATCCCTCAAAGCTTCTATTTGTAGAAATTGCAATGAATATGAAAGTATTCTTCTGTTCTTTCACAATAAAACTGCATATATAATTCTATCATGATATTGTTCTTTTGGTGTAATATCTATTTGCCCAAGAGAAATCATATTTTTTGGGTCTCAAATTGTTTTGTTATTGTGTTCCATTCAGATGTACAGCAGGGAGGGCAAGGCTTCTTGCCACATCTGGAATGTATGTGCATGGAGAAGAGACCTTCATAGGATGCTCAAGGTGTTCCTGTAAGATAAGTTGAAAGAAATTAACTGCAAAAATGATGAATAGAATTTTAATATATTTAATATCTACTGGTCATCCTGCCATCTGGGGGAGGAGGTGGGGGGAAGGAGGGGAAAAATTGGAACAAGAGATTTGGCAATTGTCAGTGCTGTAAAGTTACCCATACATATAACCTGTAAATAAAAGGCTATTAAAAAAAATGATGAATAGAAGATCTGCATTCAAAACATATGAAAACACAACTTCAAATATTTGTCACATACTTATAACTTGCTAGGAAACTAGTATAGAACTGTGGCATATGAAGTGTCTCATTATGAGCAAAGGTATTAAAGCTAACATGAGGAAAAGAATGAGCATTGTAAACCTTGCTATATGGTTTACATAGAAAGCCTGTGGCTCTTTCAAAAGGTCATTTTTTTCCCCCCAAGTAGCACTGTGAACAAAGAATTCCTGATTCTATATCCAGCTTTTTGTTTTCAAAATGTTTTTAAGGATTCATACTTTTAAAGAGAAGTTTGTCCATCCCATCAAGCAGTTCAATTCACTTTGATTCAGTTTAACTCACTTCAATTACATAAATATGAATTCTATTTCAGGGATGGTTAGATAGTGTAGTGGATAAAGTTCATGGCTTGTAGTCAGAAAGATTCCTCTTCTTAGTTCAAATCTGGCCTCAGACAATTTAGTAGCCACATGACCCTGGGCAAATGACTTAATCCCATTTTTATCATTCTTCTCATCTGTGAAATGAATTGGAGAAGGAAAAGACAAATCATTCCAGTATCTCTGACAAGAAAATCCGAAATAGGGTCACAAAGAAAAAATGACTAAACAACAACAAACACTTTTAAGCATTTATTGAATTCAGAGTAGTATACCAGGTCCTGTGTGAGGGCCTTGATTTGAAGTTAAAATGAAACACAGTTTCTACCTTCCTCAAGATTACTATTTGGCAAGGGTAATGACAAATGCACACATAAATGCACACCAAAGTAATCCTTAAATGTACAAGAGAGGCTAATCTAAATTTTAAGTAAGGTCCGAGGGGAGAAATCATGCTAAAATATGACATAATTAATCAGAGCCAAATGTAAAAAAAATTACACAGGACTGTGGAGGCAGGTCTCCCTTGTGAAAAAGACTGACAAGCTTGTATGATCTAAGAAAAAAAAAAAAAAAAAACTGTGAGTCTGGAGATATGGCTTGACTGTCACCAGGATGAACTTTCTTCGCTAAAGAATTAGTTCTATAAAATAAGGAGACTTTAAGAACCATTCATTATTGGAATTATCCTATAGTGACTATTGCCAGATGAGCTCCAGGGTGAAAATACTTGAGTTTGCATCAGTTTCTGCCACTTTCTTTGGCAGTTCACACAACCCACTCCAGGACTAAATATTTTGTTTTTGTTGTGTATTGCTTTGCTTTTTCTTTTGCAAAGTGAGGGGATAGTAGTGACTGGTTGGTGACTATAGTTACTTGTAGAGAGCTGGAACTCTGGAAAGGTATATTTGAATCAAGGAGAGTAAGGTGCTTACAGTTAAGCACCTATTCAGTGTGATTGATGGGATAATGGTTCTCTAGTTAAACATATACTTAATGTGATGTAATGATATAATCACTCTAGTCGGTATATACTTAGTGTGACAGTTGACACATGCTCAGTTGCTCTAGTGATATACTTGTACTGAAGTATTTAAGGGCTGACAGAATTGGGAACTGGGGGGTCTCAGACACAGACATAAGAGAAGACTCCAGACTCCAGATTCCAGACTTTGGACTCCATCTTTGACTAGCCTCGTGGTGGCTCTCCTGCCTTCATCACTCTCCACCTAAAAAGGCCAGTCCAGAAATCCTCCAGAGAGCTAGCCCAGACATTACTTATGTCTTACATCTTCTTAGGCTAATAGCTTTAGTATAAGGTCTAATAGCTCTTATGATTATGTCTTCTTAGGCTAATAGCCTAAGTATAAGGGTTAATAACTCTTACATGGTTAAAATGAGAAAGGAGATAGGAATACTCAAAATATAGGTAGAAGTTTATTCTGAGAACTAGTTCTAAGAGATATATGATTCAGTTGATCTGAATTCCTTCAGGCTCTTCCCTTTTTGTATTATTGAAGAATAGCCAACATTTCCCTTTGAAGTTTCCTGAATCAGGCTCAGTGGGATGACAGAATGACATGATTTTGCAGTATCTCCACCTCTGCTCTCACACAGCAAATAACTTCATACTAATCATCATCACATTTCACCCAGGTTATTCCAATAGACCCATGATTTGTGTCTTAACACCCATATTGAACAGTTTATTCTCCATGCAGATATCAAAGTGATATTCCTAAAGATTAGGCTTGATTATGCCACTCCTTGGTTCAAGAAACTTTTATGGCTTCCTGTAGTGTTTAGACTAGCTCTCTGGAGGATCTTGGGACCATCCTTGGTCTTAGTGGAGGAGTGATAAAGGCAGGTGAGCCACCAGGATGGTCAAGGATGGAGGGTCTCATTTCCAGTCCTCTCAGCCGTTAAATATTTCAGTATGATTACATCATTACAGCACACTAAGTATGTGGGAACTAAAGAACCATTATCTCATCAATCACACTGAGTATGTGCTAACTATAAGCATCCTGTTGTAAGTATCCTTGCTTCAAGTACAACACAGGTGGCCATGCCCTCCTTGACTTCTCAGGAAGGAAGGTGGGCACCAAATGGAAATAGAGAGCCAAACCAGATATTGTCAGAGGGTTTCCTCTAGGCTGAAGGGTCTTATAGCTTACCCAGAGTTTTCCCACTATCTGCAGCCTTCTAAATCTCCTGCTTTCTTTTGTTTTACTCGTAACAGCTATACATAAATTCATCAGCATGGGACGTTTTACACAAGCACTGAGTAATATAACAAACAATATGAATTAGCATGAGATTATGAAAGATTTCCATGAGTCCTAAAAGGAAGGTATATAAATAACAATCACACATACGCCTCCTTCAGCAACCAAGAGATAGTCCAAAACCAATCTATTGTCCATCACTTCATGTGTCAAGGAATCCAATGATTCCTGCAGATTTTGAAGTCCTGAGACAATCTCATCAACAATTTTTGATGGTCATGAGTCAATTTCCATAAATATTGGGTTAACAACCATGCTCTTTCAGTGGTACAAGTAGTCAGCAATGGAACCACCCAGTGTTTCTTGGGTCTTCTCCTTAATTTCAAGGGTCTTCTCTTTTTCTGTCTCTCTCCAATGGACAAAGCGAATACAGCTCATTGGCACTCATCTGATTCCTTCTCCATCTGTAGAGATACAAGCACACCCTCTCCCCCAAGCAGTTAACTTGTCTGGTCCCTTCCATTCACCACTTTCTGGATCTCTCCACATCACTTGGTGATTATCTAAAGATAGTGGAACTAGTCACGCTGGACAGGTGGGGGTTATAAAACCTGTTTGCTGGAGCCAGTGCATCTTTATCAAAAATCAAGAAGTTAATTGTATAAAGAGCTAAATTGAGAAGTTCTCTAGAGTCACCTGTGGCTCCCCTTTCTTTTATTTTTGGAGGAGCATCTTGATGTCTCTGTTTCTCCTCTCCACTATTGCCTGTCCGTGAGGATTAAAAGGTATGCCAGTGGTATGTAAAATCTGATACTGTGCACAAAAATGTGTAAAATGTTTAGAATAATATTCAGGTTCATTTTCTGTTTTTATTGCTTGTGCCACGCCCATAATTGCAAATGCTTATATAAGGAATTCATTGACCTCTTGGGCAGTCTCTTTTGCTGCTGGTATTGCAAAAGTAAATCCTGAAAAGGTATCTACTACAACATAGATAAAATGCAGATGACCAAAAGATTTATAATGGGTCACATCCATTTGCCAAATTTCACTGGGTCTCAAATCACGAGGGTTCTTCCCTGGTGGGAGTGTAAGAGTGTGGAAAGGAAGAAAAGCTGAACAGGTTTTACTATGCTCCTACCTTCCTCTTTTGTTATCCCAAATTTCAAATGAGTAGCCTGATGGTATTTAGAATGAGATTCTTGGGCTGCCTGAAATAAAGGAGTATTGGCTAACATGGTTAGAAGGTGATCTGCCTCTGAGTTTCCATAAAAAAATAGGACCTGGAAGTCCACTATGAGAATGGACATGCAAAATATAAATCTTATCTGGATGCTTTCTCACTTCTCTTGAAGTTCCTTAAAAAGCTGATAAATATTAGAGGCTAAAAATTTTATTTGGGTTGTGGCAATTCTTTGTACCACACCTACTGAATAGGCTGAATCAGTTATTATATTTATGTATATGTATAAATCTTACCTGGATGCTTTCATGCTTTCTCACTTGTTCTTGAAGTTCCCTAAAGAGCTGAGAGAGAGAGAGACAAAAAGAGAGAGAGAAGAAATGTGTATGTGTATGTATGTATATATATATGTATATATGTGCATATATATACACATAAAATGTATCTCTTTGTTTCTATACATGCATATACATGCAAACAGACATACCTATAATATGTTGTATGTATATATATATGTGTGCATATACATGTGTACACAATAAACGTAAACACACATATAAAGATGTTTATTGCATGTGCACATGTATATGGATTGCATGTGTGCACCCATATCTGCGTGTATACACATGAATTTATTACATGTAATATATTTATATAAATAACATATGTATATGTATGCATGTACACTGCTATCTGAACATGTTGCAAACTCTCATTTGTACAAAATAATTTGAAAGCAGGAACTGTTTCCTGTTTTATAATACATCTGAAATAGAATTACTAACTTCAGATAAGCATGTCTGTTAGTTCTTCTTTGTGGAAAAATAAGGAGTTGGGCTGGTGGGTCTGTGAAGTCCTTTGGACCTTTGGTCCAAAATATATGGTCCAATGATCCAACATTAACTGTTCTAGATAATTATCTCAATAGGATTTCTCTTTTCAAACCTCTTCAGATCCCATCCTTCTCCTGTTTTTGGTAGGCAATAATGCTTCTGAATGATGGGTTTATGATTTAGAATTTATAGTATAACTGACTGTCCTACTGGCACTTTTTAAAGCAAAGACGGAAGGAGGGATTGCTGACAATTAAATGCTTGAACTTTGTTTATAAATAATCATGATTAACTGCAAAATAAAGGAAAATTCACTGAATTAATTATAATACTCTCATAGATTTTTGTTACCTTCAAGAATGTTTGTCTATCACAAAAGTCTTGTGCATAACATACTGAAGTTGAGGCTTGACTATTTTTTTTTCCTGCAGTGACATCAGCATCTGACACTTTCAGTAAAGAACTCAGCTAAAACTCTAATTATGAGGAAAATGAAAGGATGCTAAATTTGGCTAAAGAACAAAAGCAAATGACTGTTCTTTTAAAAAACAGTTCCAACATTTGATCTTCTTAATAATCTACACTGTTTTCAATCACTCTGGAAAATGGCCCTGCCTAAAGGATTAGTAAACATTTCTAGGGAGATAATTGGCTCTTGTAGGATAATGAGATAACATTTAGCAAAGGAAGCTTTTTTCTTCTTCTTTCCCCTTATCCCCCTCTTCAGTGATATTCTTCACTTACAAGACCTACATAACCCTGGAATTCTGCCAGAACTCTGTCAGAAGAGAGATTCATGGTCTCCAGAACATGTATAGCTTTAATCTTCAATTTCTTACTGGGTTCTAATTGCAGAACCAAAGTATAGCCATTATATCAACAAGTTTTTATGAAGCACTCATTACATCCCAGATCCCATGTCAAATGCTGAGGATACCTACACACCTACACCCACATCCACACACACATCCATACAGGAAAAATATCAAAACCAAAACCAAACAAACAAAAAAAAAATAACTGTTCCTGCTCTGAATGAGCTCACAGTTTAATGGAGAAAGATAAAATCTAAGTAATTCTGTACAAAGATCATAGATCAACAGATAGATAAATATAGATATGCATATATGTATAATAAGTTGGAAATAATCACACAGGGAAGGCTTTAAAATTAATGAAAATTATGAAAGATTTCCTGCAGAAAATGCAATCTTAGTTACAAATTGAAGGAATCCAGGAGGCAGAGATGAAGCAGGACAGAGTTCTAATCATGAAGGACTATCAGTTAAAATACATGGAGTTTAGATAGTATTATGTGTGAGGAACAGAAAGGAGACTACTATCACTGAATAACAGAATAAATCAGAGTAAAGTATAATAAGAGTAAAGAGGAGAAAAGTCAAACAGAAGATGTTCTATTTGACCCTAGAATTATTATGGAGCTACTGAAATTTATTGAATATTGGGTGACATGTCAGATCTGGGATTCAGGATCAATCAAAGGCTGAGTGAAGGATAGATTGAAGTGGATGTAGATTTAAGATAGAGAGATTAAGAGGTCTATTGTAACAATAAAAGCATGAAATGATTAAGACTTAGACTCAGCAGCAGTGTGTAAGCCAAGTAAGAGGAATAGAGGAAAACTATCATAAAGATAGATATAGCAGGACTAATCAACCTATTGAATATTAGGGATGAGAGTAGAAAAGAATGAGGAAGTGAGGTTGACACCTAAACTATAAGCCTGATTGACTGGGAGGATGGTGGTATTCTTCATAATCATAAGAAAGTTAAAAAGAAAAAGCAAGGTGCTGATAAATGTTTAGCAACCAGTTCTTGAGGGGAGAGAAAGGAGTATATATATATATATATATATATATATATATATATATATACACATATATATATATATATATATATATATATATATATATATATATATATATATATACACGTATACATATATATATGTGTATATATATATATGCCCTACACACTTTTAATCTTTTTTTTGTAAATTAATTTTTATTTAATATTTAATATTTTGTAAGTTAATTTTTTAATATTTTCCCCCACTTACATTCAAATTTTTTTTTCATTTTTAAAAGATTTTTGAATTCTAGATTCTCTCCTTTATCCTCACCTATAATTAAGAAACCATAAATGAAATTATGTAAAACATTCCATAGAAGTAAAGTTGTGAAAGAAAACATAGATCTCCCAACTTAATAAAAATACAAACCCTCAAGAAAAATTAAGGTAAAAATAAAGAGAGAGACAGAGACAGAGACAGAGAGAGAGACAGAGACAGAGATAGAGAGAAAGAGAGTGTTAGGATTCTTACAAGGTACTAAGTCAGTTATCTAATTTATCATTGGCCCTTTAATAGTTCTCTAATTCACTAATGGACTTAGTACTTATTAGAGTTCTACAAGATTCATACCTTTAAGACAGCATATATAAGCTAAGAGTCTCAACCAGGATTCGGTCTAAAACATTCAGAAGTCAGAAAGGACAAGCCCACTCTCCAAGGAGGAGATAGATTCATTCCACCTTTGTACTGGCTGGAGACATTTGGAGGAAGCTGGAAGCTGAAGCTGGCAGAGGCAAAAGACTAGTGGCAAGTGCTCTCGGAACCAAGGAGAGATAGACCTCTAAGAAAGCTAACCGGGCCCAAGGAAGGAGACAATACTTGAAAGAGAAAATAAAGGATTTGGACTTTAACTCCTGGCTGCATTTGGGTGAGTGATTACACTGAACTGAAACTAAGGCTGCCTCTAGAAGCTCCCCAAGAAACCTGCTCCCAGAGAACATTATGTTTTTAGAGAAGAACATTATGAGAGAGAAAGAAAGAGAGAGAGAGAGAGAGAGAGAGAGAGAGAGCGAGCTTTGAGTTGCATGCAGACTCAATCAGTTCCTTCTCCGGTATGGACAGGATTTTTTCATCATAAGGCCTTCAGAGTAGCTGTGGATGATTGTACTACTGAGAATAATAAAGTAATTTACAGTGGGTAATTCCAGAAAATTGCTATTACTTTGTATACAGTACATTTCACTTTGTTGATGGAAGGCTTTCCAGTTCCCTCTCCCCTTTCCCCACCCCCCCCAGCCTCTTGCTCATCATTTCCCAGAGAACAATGATATTCCATCAGAGAAACTTGCTTCAATTTTTAAAAAATTACTATTACTAATTGTATTTTCCCCCATTTATTCTCTTTCTCCCTCCTCTCTCTCCTCTCCTTCCTAAAATGTATTTTGCTACTAACCACTTCCTCCCCCAATATGCTCTCTCTTATTACCCCTCCCCCTTTCCATATCCCATTCCCCTCATGTTTTCCTGCAGGGTTAGAAAGATTCCTATGTCCCTATTGAGTATGGATATTATTTCTTATTTGAGTCAATTCTGATGAGAGTAAAGTTCAGTCACTCACCCTTTCCTTCCCCTTTTCCCCTCCACTTTGTCTTGCCTTTTTTTTTTTTTTTATGGCAGATAATTTGCATCACTCTACTCCTTTTCCTTTTCTCCCAGTACATTCTTCTCAGCCCTTAATTTAATCATTTTAGAAAAATTATCCCTTCATATTTAACTCATCCCTGTGCCTTCTTTCTATATATACTCTTTCTAACTACAATAATAATGAGAACATTCCAGTGAGTTACAGTTATCATCCTCACATATAGGTATATAAACAAATAAACTTATTAAGTTCTTTGGAGATATAATTTTCATAATTATCTTCTTAAGCTTCTCCAGAGTCCTGTATTTGAAGATCAAATTTTCTTTTTAGTTCTGATCTTTTCATCACAAATGCATGAAAATCCTCTGTTTTATTGAATGGCCACTTCTGAAGGATTATAGTAGTTTTGCTGAGTAGGTGATTTGGTTGAAATCCTAGCTCCATTGCTCTCCAGAATATCATCTTCTAAGTCCTACAGTCCTTTAGTGTGGAAGCTGCTAGATCTTGTGTTATTCTGATTAGGGCTTCATTATATTGGATTGTTTCTTTCTGGATGCTTGCAATATTTTCTCCTTGATCTGGGAGTTCCAGAATTTGGCTATGACATTCCTAATTTTTTTTTTTTTTATTTTGGGATCTCTTTTAGGAAATAATCAGTGGAGTCTTTCCATTTCTATTTTACCCTATGGTTCTAGAATATCAAGACAGTTTTCCTTGATAATCTCTTGAAAAGATGATGTCCAGGCTCTTTTTTTATCATGACATTCAGGAAGATCAATAAATTTTAAATTATCTTTCCTGGATCCATTTTCCAGGTCAGTTGTTTTTCCAATGAAATATTTCATGTTTATTCTTCTATTTTTTTTTCTTTTGCTTTATTGTATCTTGATTTCTCATAAAGTCATTAACTTCCTTTTACTCAATTCTATTTTTTTAAGGAATTATTTTCCTTAAATAAAGTACCTCCTTTTCGTACTTTTGTGTGAGCTTTTGTGCCTCCTTTCCCACTTAGATAATTTTGCTTTTTAAGGCATTCTTCTCATTCCTTTTGTACCTCTCTCAGTGCTTTCCTTAATTTTTCCTCTTTCTCTTACTTGATTTTCAAAATCTCTTTTGAATTCTTTAATGAACTGAGCCCAATTTTTATTTTTCTTGGAGGGTGTGGATGTAGGGGTTCTAACTTTGTTATCATATTATGAGTGTGTGTTTTGATATTCATTGTCACCATAATAATTTTCAATGCTCAGAAACTGTTTTGTTGTTTGTTGGTTTGTTTGTTTGTTTTTCCTGCTCATTTTCTTAGCCTTTCACTCTGCTTTTAACTCTTTGTTAAAGGAACACTCTGTTTCTGGGTGGAAGGGGCATTGTCCTAAGCTTTTGCAGGTTTTGTGCAGCTGTTTTCAGAAATTCTTTTAGGAATCTGACCATAAGCATTCTTTTGTGACCTGGTGCTGTACATGTGTTCCTGCCTCACTGTAGCTCTAAGATGGAGTCTCCTGGCCTGGGCTGGGGTTCTGCTGATTGCTTACTGGAGTTGCACTGTGTAACAGAGGTATACACACACACACACACTCATGTATGTATATATTTATATTGAAAATTTAGCGTTTGAGAAATCTGAAACTTAACTGAGAATATTCACTCTTGATAGTTCTAGCTGGCCCCAGCAAAGTTCTAGGAAGAAGTAAGGGCTTGAGTAGAAAGATAGTGAGTTCAATTCTGGACAGGTTGACCAGGAAGCATTTAAGATGCAAGAATTCAGATCAGAATGGCTGGAAAAATAGATTTGATAAATTTGAGATTATAGTCACAGAGATGGATCTGGTAGGATCATTAAAGGGGATAATAGAAAGCCTGCTCATCAAAAATGAAGAAGAGGAAAAATGAGAAAAGAGGTAGTCTATGTCTTTATATGTCTAAAGCATTTAGCTAAACCCCCAGATCCAGATATTAGTAAACTATCTTTGAGGCAATGTCTGTCATATTTAGTCTTTTTATATAAAAAGATATATAGATATAGTCTTATATAGAAAAGATAGCAAAAGAGCCTTGAATGTTGGTTCCCAAACTTCACATAAGTCTTACATTAAGTTTATAATATAGTTAAGATGAAATCTTGGCCCTTCTAGGTATATAAATGCATTTGTAGAAAAGAAAATATGTACACAGCACAGATCAATTTTGATTTTCACCAAATGATTCTAACATTTTGTAGGCTAAAGAGTGCTTTTGTTTTCATCCTCTGAAGTTCTTTAGTAGCCAAGTAACAGTTTCCTTGAGATTCAGGAATGTTTTAGTTTAGCCAAGTATAATCACTGTATACAAATGATTATACAATTTTTTTTTCTCAATGGCCTTAATTAAAGAACAAAATCTATAGGTTCCTCTTTTGAAAATCAAACAGTTTTATTAAAATAATCATCATTTTAAACTATTTTTTATTAATTTTTCTTTAATACTTTAATATTTTATGATTGTTTCTTTAAAATAAAGAAACATGGCAAGCATTACAGAATAAAATGAAGGACAAACAATGACAACAGCAACTTATTCACTGAGACACAATAGTAAAATTAGGGCCATCACTGAAAGGAAGAAACAGACTATTTGCTAATAAATATGAATTTACACCTGTTAACAGCTGTGTGGGTTTGCTGCACCAGGTGTGCTTTGTAAATGGGCACTCAGCCACATTTATCAAATGTTCAGCATTATCAAAATGCATCACATAACTTCTCCCCCTTGGCAATTGTCCCAGATGAGAAGAGTGTGCCATTTATCAGAGGGCTAATTTAAGTGCATTCTCCAACAGAGGGTAAGTCAGAGATTACATCAAATTCACTGTAGCAGATATCCAGTATTATAGAAGATGATTAAGAAAATCTCATCCACACCATAAATGGATGCTTGGATGCTTAGCAAAATGCATTTGATTATATGCATATATAATGTATGGGCATGTATACATTTGCATGTTTATACATAAATATACACATATGTTTCTTTAGATAGATTGTTAGATGAATGATAATGTGTGTATGCATGTTTTTCAAGAGAGATAGACAGACACACACACACACACACACGCATACATACACACAGAAAAAAAACAAGAAAAATTCTTTATCTTGGATAGGTTTTGTATATCTGTAAAGAAACTTTGAACAACCTATGATTTCAGACATCTTACTAATTTTGTGACCCTGGGCAAGTTATTTAACCTCTGTCTGCCTCGGCTTCCTTATTTGCAAAATAGGAAAATAATAACACCTACCTTCCAGGAATGGTGTGAAGATAAAATAAGATAATATTCGTAAAATTCTTTGAAAATTTTAAGCACTTTCCTCCCCTATAGGTCAGTTTGAGCTATTGACACTGAGTTGGGGTATGGTAGAGAAGTAGACCACTGGTTTTAGATAGGCATTATTAAATTTGTAGTGTATTTATTTATACTTTACAAATGAACACTACAAATGAAATGAGAGAAAGAAAGAAAGAAAGAAAGAAAGAAAGAAAGAAAGAAAGAAAGAAAGAAAGAAAGAAAGAAAGAAAGAAAGAAAGAAAGAAAGAAGGAAGGAAGGAAGGAAGGAAGGAAGGAAGGAAGGAAGGAAGGAAGGAAGGAAAGAAGGAAGAAAAAAGAAAGAAAGTAAGTCGGGGGGGGAGGAAAGAAGATGAGATGAATGTATGTATATATACTCACATTTTGTGTATGTTTTATCATGTATATGTTTATGTATTTGTGTATGTATTTATAAAAGGTAATTTATGTATGAATTTATGAATGTAAACTTTTTGGGAACAGGGATATTTTTTGTCTCTCAATATCTAGCATAGCACCTTATATAAAACAGGAATTTACTTACACACCTATACACAAATATATAAATAGATAAAACATTCCTAACTGGAATTTCACATAGGGTCCTAAGGTTTATGAAGCCCATTGTCTATTATTTTATGTGATCCCCACAATATTCCTGTGATGTTTTAACTGTTATTATTTTTCTCATTTAACAGATGAAGAAACTAAAAAAAACTAAGATTGAGAGGATAGGTAATTTTCCTAGAGTCTTTCCTAGAGACCTATTTCAATTTCTTGTTGAAAAGGCCAAGTCCATCAGAGTGGATCATCACCTAGTTTTGTTGCCACTGTGTATAATGTTCTCTTGGTTCCACTCAGTTCATTTAGCATCATTTCATGTAAATCTCTCCAGGCTTTTTGAAAGCATTCTGCTGATCATTATTTATAGAACAATAATATTTCATCATACCATACATATACCACAACTTATTCACCCTTTCCCTGTTCCTTGCCACAACCAAAGATCTGTCACAAATATTTCTGCACATATGGGTTCTTTTCCTTTTATTTATATGATCTCTTTGGGATACAGATCCAATAGAGACACTGCTGGATAAAAGGATATGCAGAATTTCATAGTCCTCTGTAAATGGATCCAAATTGCTCTATTGTTCTCTCGTTCTTCTTTGGCCATAAATTCCTTCCTTCTTCACAAATCGGAGAGGTACACTGTCTCTTGTTCTCATTTTCTTATATTATATTTCATGTCTAAATCATGAACCCATTTTAACCTTATCTTGGTGTAGAGTATTATGTGTTGGTCAATGCTAGTTCCTGTTATGTTTTCCTATTTTCCCAGCATTTTTTGTCAGAGAGAGTTCTTATCCCGGAAGCTGAAGTCTTTGGGTTCATTAAACATTAGATTACTATATTAATTGATAATTGTGTCTTGTGAACCTAACCTGTTCCACTGATTGATTACTTTATTTCTTAGCCAGTACCAAATGGTTTTGATGATTGTTGCTTTATAATGTAGTTTTAGATTGGTACAACTAGGCAACTTTTGTATGCATTTCTTTTCATTAATTCCCTTGAAATTACTGACTTTTTCTTCTTCTATATCAATTTTATTATTTTTCTAGCTCTGTAAAGTAATTTCTTTGTAGTTTGATTTGTATGACCCTGAATAAGATTAATTTAGGTAAAACCATCATTTTTATTATCTTAACTAGGCCTACCCATGAGCACCTGATATTCTTCCAATTGCTTAGATCTAATTTTATTTGTATGGAAAGTATTTTGTAACTGTGTTCATATAGTTCCTGCTTTGTCTTGACAGGTAGCCTCTCAAATATTTTCTATTATAAACAATTATTTTAAATGGAATTTCTCTTTGTAAGCCTTACTTCTGGATTTTGTTGGTAATATATAGAAATGCTGACTGAGTTATATGGATTTATTTTTTATCCTGAAACCTTGCTGAAGTTGTCAATTGTTCCTAGATAGTTTTTTTTTTTTTAGTTGATTCCCTGGGATTCCCTAAGTGTACCATAAAATCATATGCAAAGAGTGATAATTTTGTTTCCTCATTACCTTCACTAGTTCCATTAATTTCTTTTTTTTTTTTCTCTTATTGCTAAAGCTAACACTTGTAATATAATTAATAAAGATAGTGAGCAGCCTTGTTTCTCGTCAATCTTATCAGGAATGCTTTTAGTTTATCGCCATTACATATGATGCTTGCTGTTGATATTAGATATATGCTACTGCTCATTTTAAGGAACTCTCCATTTATTACTTTGCTCTCTACTCTACTCTCTATGGGTGTTGGATTTTGTCAAATGCTTTTTCTGCATCTATTGAAATAATCATATGATTTCTGTTAGTTTAGTCATTGCTATAGTCAATTATGTGAATAGTTTTCCTGATAATGAACTAGTACTGCATTCTGGTATGAATTCTACATGGTCATAGTTTTGTATCCTGGTGAGAAGTTGTAATATTTTTTGCTAATATTTTCTTTAAGATTTTTGCATTAATATTTTTTAGGGAAATTGGTCTATAATTTTCTTTCTCTGTTTTGACCCTTCCTAGTCAGCACCATATGTGTCATAAAAGGGCTTTGGTAGGATTCCTTCTTCCCCTATTTTTTTTTTTTTCAAATATATTGTATAGTATTAGAATTTAGTATTATTTACATGTTTAGTAGAATTCACATGTAAATCTGTCTGGCCCTGAAGAATTGTTTATTTCTGGCTGCTTGCTGTATTTTCTCTCTAACCTGGTAATTCTGGAATTTAGCTAAGATATTCCTTGGAGTGTTCCTTTAGGAGTTTCTTTCAGGAGGTGACTTTCAGGGGGATTCTTCCAATGGTATTTCATTCTCTGGTTCTAGGATATTAGGGCACTTTTCCCTTGATATTCTAGCCTCTCTTTTTCATCATAGTTTTTATGCAGTCCAATAATTCTTATATTGTCTTTCCTGAATCCATTTTCCAGGTCAATTATTTTTCCAATGAGGTATTTTACATTTTCTTCTAGCTTTTAAATATTTTTGGTTTTGCTTGACTAATTCTTGATGTTATTGAGTCATTCATTTCCATTTGTTCAAATTGGAATTGAATTATTTTCTTTAGTTAACTTTTTTAAAATTTCTTTTTGCATTTGGCCAATTGAACTTTTAATTGAATTGTTTTGCTCATTGGGTTTTTTTTTTCCATCTTACCAATTCTATTTTTAAGGAGTTGTTGTCTTTTTACATTTCACTAAATCTATTTTTTTATGAAATTGTTTTCTTCAGCATGAAGAATTTTATTTATTTAATTATTTTTTTCATTTAACCAATTGTAATTCAGGTTCAGGATTCAGCACTGTCATTTCAAGCACAATCTTGCTATTGCTGTGTACAAAGTTTTCCTCTTTCTGCTTGTAATTCATGTAATTCTTGTTTTATTAATTCATGTAAATCTTTCCAGGCCTTTCTATAATCAGCTTGTTCATCATATTTTACAGAGCAATAATATTCCATTACTTTAGAATATCACAACTTATTCAGCTATTTCCCAGTTGATGAGCATCTACACATTTTCTAATTTTTTGTCACCACAAAAGCACTTAATATAAACATTTTTGCACATATGGGTCCATTTCTCTTTTTAAAAATTTCTTTAGGATATAGACCCAGTAGTGTTACTACTGGATCAAAGGATATGCACAGTTTTATAGATCTTTAGGTATAGTTCCAAATTGCTCTCTATAATGGTTGAATCATTTCAGAACTCCATTAACAATGCACCAATGCAGTGTCCTTGTTTTCCCATATCCTCTCCAGTATTTATCATTAACTTTTCCTGTTCTTTTAGCCAATAGGAGAAGTATGAGGCTGTACCTCAGAATTGTCCTAATTTGCATTTCTCTAATCAATAGTGATTTAGAGCATTTTTAAAAATAAGATTATAGATGGCTATAATTTATCTGAAAATTTGTCTGTTTATATATTTTGATCATTTATTAATTGAAGAATGACTTGTATTCTTATAAATTTGAGTCAGTTCTTTATATATTTTTGAAATGTGACTTTATGAGAAACACGGGCATATTATTTTCCAGTTTTCCCAGCAAATTTTGTGAAATAGTGGGTTATCCCAGAACTACAGTTTGGAGGTTTACTAAACACTAGACAACTGTAGTCATTGATCATTGTATTATGTGTATCCAGTCTATTCTATTGATCCACTACCCCATTTCTTAGCCAAAATTATATGGATTTGATTAGTGCTGCTTTATAATAAAGTTTTAGATCTGGTACTGCTAGGCCAACATTCATTGTATTTTTTTCCATTAATTCCCTAAATATTCTTGACTTTTTGTTTTTCCAGATGAATTTTGTTGTTATTTTTTCTAGCTTTATAATTTTTGGCATTTTGATTGGAATGATACTGAAGAATTAGAACAATTTAGGTAGGATTATCATTTATACTAACTTAGCTTGGACTACCTATGAGCAATTGGACTTTTCCAGGTGTTTACATTTGACTTAATTTGTATATGCTCTTATTTCTTTACTTTTACTCCACCATATATTTGATTTGGAAAAGCATCGTTCTCTCAAGAATAATTTTTGATTTTGTGTCCAATTCATGATTTTTTGTGATACTCTTGAAGCTATTTTGAATTCATTATATTTCTCTTAGATTGTATCTTCTTGTTTTTTTTCTGTCACCATAATATCTTTCCCCCCATATATTCTAATTCTTTTGTTGTTTTACTTTGCTTGTTTTTTCTCCTTACTTTTTCATTTTGAGTTTTATATTAAAGTTGGGCTCTGTTCCTTAATTGAGAAAGTGAGAAGATTGCCTCAAAGTTTATTTGTTTGTCCACTGCCATTTTCAGAGCTAGTTCTGGGAATTTAGGAATATTTTATGCTTCCTAAGTGCTGTTATCTCAGAAGAGATGTGGTCATTGTGTTGGGGTTCAAGAAGATAATCTGTGATGTTGTCTTTGAAAGAATTCAGGATTCAGGCCATTTGGCCATTTCTAAATTAAGTAAAGACATTTATTATTATTAATTGAGAATCATATATTCAGAGTGGGCAGTGTTTCTTTTAGTAATCTACCAGGAGTTAGGAGGCATCAGCAGGAGTTATTATCCCAACAAATCAAGACAAAAATATTTATGGAACCTAATTACATCATAATGTATGGAATATAGATTTTGAGGTTACAGTGGGAGTTAGCTAACATGAGAAGATACTAAAGCCTTGATGGGACTGTGCATGTGATTACCCAAAGTATTTATAAAAATGTCAACCTAGGGGCTATTAATATATGACAATCATATTATAATTAGACAGACTTCATCATAAATTCACCCAAAGGACACCAAAGAAGAAGAGTGAGCAGGTACCATGTCAAGAAAAGATTAATCAAATTTTGTGGATTAATGTTTTAGACTTTATTTTATTGGTGTTACTTTCATATTAGTTGATTTCTATAGTATATCTATACTTGAAGGATAATGAAATTACAGATCATGTGTAGGCCTGTACCTGTACCTGACAATTAGTGATTGAGGATTTCTGAGGACCTTGTACTGAGAATGGAACAGGTTTGGGCTGAGGTCAGAATCCCATCAATTGCACTCTTGGTCTTCACTTTAGTCCTTAACCAGGAAAGATCCCCAATTTCCTTGAGGTTAAAATTGATATTCTTCTTACTGTTGAAGGCAATGATATCTTCCCATTCACAAAGGTTTAAAATTTACATGTCATCTTCTACTCACTTCTTCCATTACTCATATCTAGTATTTTGCTGAAAAATACCTTTTTTGACAGATATTCATTTAGTATTATCTAGAGGTGAAATATTTCATCGGGGCCCTCTGTGCTGCCACCACTTGCTTAAGAAGGAAAAACAGTTTGTAGTTGCTTTGCTCTCCTGCTCTAATTTTATTTACCTTGGCTTAAGGAACCTGAACTTGATTCTGACTGGACAGAATCAGAATGAACAACCACCAGGGTAGTGTACACTACAGACTTAGTTTGAGGAATCTTTTTTTTTTTTTTTTTCTTACACAAGGGTCAAATTCTTTCTTCTTCTTGGCCTTTTTTTGAATGAGATGAGCAAACCTCCTTGATCTCTATCTGGATTAATTGATTTCCTGGGCTAACCTCTCCTTTCTAGAATTATGCCCCCTAGATTCATAGGAAACACAGAGATTTCCTTGGCCCTTAAGACAAAGCATGAGGTGTTTCAGAACTTGTGAACCTACAGTTCTAAGTTTGACAGCAAGGATATAGCACAGTAACTCTACTCCAGATAATATTTAAGGACTCTTTGGAGAGTTCTCATTGCCTTAGGGCTTTCACTGAGGAGTTTACTACCTTTCTGTCTTTGAATATAGATATTGCAGGCATTAAGCATTTATAATTCTTATCTGTTGAGAGATTTGGCTTCCTTGATTGGGTACAGATGCTAATTTTACTAGTAAGTGCCTTTTCTGTAGCCTATAGACTTCTAGTCATTTTTTTTTTTTTGGTAGAGTGCTGGAAAAGTCACTTACTACACTTGCTTATAGGATTTTTCTTTTTTCTTTTCTTTCTTTTTCTTTTTTTTCTTTTCTTTTTTTTTTTTTTTTTGGCCAAGGCAATTGGGGTTAAGTTTTTATCCAGGGTCACACAGTTAGGAATCATTAAGTGTTTGAAACCAGATTTGAACTCAGTTCCTCCTGACTTCAGGGTTATTGGATTTCTTAATCATTATTTCCTCCCATGCTATTTTAATGTTTTTGTTAGAGTAAAAGTATGAAAATTGGATGGCCTTCCCTTATTCAGAAAGTCATATTTTCCTGTAAGTCACACATAAACTTTTGTTATTGTTTTGGAGAACCAGCTTGGCATAGTGAATAGTTTGCAAAACATTTACCTCAAATACTTTGAAAGAAATGAATGAAATTTAATTTAACATTTGACACAGAAAGATGAAATGATTTTCTCATTGTCACATGGGGAGAATATGAGATTTGAAAGAAACTCCAGTAGATATACAGTCCAACCCATTCCCTAATGGAATTCTCACTACCACATATCTTAAAAGCTATCTAGGCTCTGACAGAAAACCTCTGAAGATGGACAACCCATCACTTACTGAAGTATTACTTCTACTATTACATAGCTCTCATTATTTGAAAGTTTTAAAAATAACAAATCTAGATTGCCGTTTTTTCAGTTTCTCTCTATTGATCCTGATTCTACCTTCTCATACCAAAGAAAACAGTTCAAAATGCATCTTTCAGGTGACAGCACTCTATTTTGTCACTCCTGTGCCTTCTTTCTTCTAAGGTAAACATCCCTTGTTCTTCTTCTTGTTTTTTTTTCCCCCCAGAGGCAATTGGGGTTAAGTGACTTGCCCAGTCACTTAACTAGTTAATGTTAAGTGTCTGAGGTCATTTTTGAACTCAGGTCCTCCTTATTTCAGGGCTGGTGCTTTATCCACAGTGCCACCTTGCTGTACCCATCCCTTATTCTTTTAAGAGCTACTCATATAACATAAACTCAGGATTACTTCCTTTGGACATTCTCTAGCTCATTAATGTCATTCTTATATCATAGTTCCTATAACTGAATTCATCTCTAGATAGTATCATTGAAAAGTAATAAAGGTTGAAACTGAGCAGGACTGATTTTTTTATTTGAGAAAGGAAAAGAAAACAAAAACAAAAACTCCTGTCTTCTGATTTATATCAGACACATATTTTCCATGTATTTCAAAACTTAGCTTTTAAAAATATATGTTTTCTCTCTGTCTCTGTTTCTCTCTTTGTGTTTATCACAATTCTGGATTCTTTTAGTTGCTGTCTACATGCCAAGAGACTGCTTCCCAAGAGATTTCTAGTGTCAATACTGCATACAGAAAAGAATGGAATAGGTTTCAGAAGATCTATTGAATTTTTATGCAGGCATCCAAATGAATCCAGTAAGCCTTCTAGGTTTGCTCATTACTACACATATTGTATAAATTTACATCACCTTTTGAAATATACTTTTAATGCTCTCATCCTCTTTTCTGTTCTATGGTACACTAAAAGGAAAGGAGAAATAACTTTCATAGTGTCCTAATGAAATTAACTAAATAGTCTAAGTTTCTTTACAATATGTTCCCAGAGACAGACATACTTCAAGCTGCTTTCTGGAAACCAGCTAAACCAAGTGTGGCAGAAAGGAAAAAGTCTATTAGAGATACCATCAAATCTTTCACATATTATCTTCCCTTTTCCCTCTCTTGCTAGGTAACATAATTCAATTTTACCTCAGCTATTCGCCTTTGACAGCAACCTTTAAGGTTGTGAATCTATGGAGGAATTAACTTTGATAAAATAATCCCATTCTTTGGATATCTTGGCTTCATGTATTTGTCATCATTTAGAAAAGTGGCTGAAATGTTACCTGGAGATTGGGGAATTGAGGAATAGAGTGAATACTAAATCCTTTTCACTAGATTTTTCCATGTAGAGAGTCTAAATGGAGGATAGGAGATCTTTCTTTTAGTTTTTAAAGCTATATTCAAAATTTGTCCATTATCATAGAAACAACTCAATTAGCAACTCTTCAGGGTTCAGGATATAGCCAGACTATATCTAGTTTAATAGCTACCATATATCATAGCAATTCAATTCCCAGGTAGAGTTGAATTTAAAAGTCAGTTGTCAATAGATTTAAAAAAACAAACAAAAATATTAAATCTTGATACCACTGTTTCCATGACCCATTCCTAGTGTGCATAGCTTAATTTTTTTTCTCAAATTCACACTCACCTTGAACTATGAAAATAAGTAATTCTATTTTTATTGTGATTACAATATGATTTTCAAATTTATCAATAGGAAAAATTAGCTGCTTATTATTCAAACTCTTTTGCATAATCAGTAAATTATTCATTATTATATTCCTCGTGATGCTCAACAAAGTACTAGTCATGTCTTTTTACCACAGTATTTCCTTTCTCTTTATAGAATTGATCTAAGTGGAACAGCACATGCTGTAGCAGTTGAAAGACCTGCCTTTTGTACATATCTTTGTAAAGAGAGTACAGGTAGATAAAATCACCATTTAAAAAAAAAGAACCAAAATAATTAACCTTTTGCAGCTCTCCTCCCCAACCCAGCTTCATCCTTACTTCTTAAGATGAGGTATTTGTGGTGTAGTGGGGTGGGAAAGGGAGGAAGCAATTAGCCCCACCACCCTAAGAGCATGTAAAGACATCACACCCAACCTCTTACAATTGTCCTAAGGGAGCTCTTTGAGGACAGGGATTTTTGGTGCCTTTCTTTGTATCTCCTCTACTTAGCATGCTTTCTAGCATGGAGTAAAAGATTAATATGGATGAGTAATCTTTCATGCCCTATACTATAAACATAATAAGTACATTAGTTTTTTTTTTTTTTTTCCTTAATTGTTTTGTTTTCTTTTAGACCTCTTCATCTTATCATTGAATTTGAAACTCATTAAGGACACAGATTATCTCTTGTATTTTTTCATCTTTAGCACTTAACTTATTACCTGGACAGAGTAGATATTTAATTAATATTTACTATTTATTGAGTATATCTATTGTAGACATCTAAGTGATAAACTTGTATAAGTACTAGACTTGGAATCCAGAAGACCTTAATTCAAATCAGGCTAAAGACAATTACTAGGTATATGCCTTTGATGCTTCATTTTTTCTAATTTGCTAAAAGAGATAATAATAGCATTTACATCCTAGGATTGCCATAAGAATCAAATGAAATACTATTTGTAAAGTGCTTAGCACATAGTCTGGTACATGGTAGGTGCTTAATACTTGTTTTCTTCCTTCCTTCCTTCCTTCTTTCCAATTTTATAAAGATTGATTCACTAAGTATGATGAAGGAAGCAGACATTTGGAAATTCATCAATATAAATGATACTTTTAAAAGCAAAATTTTAGAGCTTCACATTTTAAAAGCAATAACAGTGAGCAAAATGCTAATTTGTCAAATGAAAGTTTTGAATCAGATACTCTTATTTAATGGAACATTCAGTATAGATAATGCACTACTAAATGAAAACAGAGAAGAGAATAGAAACAATTCAGTTCAATAAAAATAGATTAATCATCTACTACTCTTGGTAAGATATAGCATAGTGTAGTGGAAAGAGAATTGAACTTTGAGTAAGGAAACAGGCATTATTTTGGCTACAACGTATAGCAGTTTCATTCTAACAAAAACATTCTACTAATAGTTTCTAGTAAGCAGTTTAAGCCTTTCTCGTGATCAGGCATTAATGAGTGAAGATGATGATAGCAATGATAATGAAATATTTATTCATTGTGATATCATGTATTAATGCCCTTATGTCACATATGTATGCATTTGTATGTATACATATGTATGCACACACATACATATATATATGTATATGATACACACATATAAATTCAGTCAGATTTTATATTTTATCTTTCTTCCCCCCCAAAAAAAATCATCAAAAGCTAATAGAAAAAAATGAAAATAACTCTTGTATGGGACTATATGTTTTGTCTGAGGATCTCCAAGCACTTACTGGGTAAAGATTACATTACTAAAAAGGAATATGAAACAGAAAGAGTTGCCTGAAGCATTTCAACAGGTCAAGAAGAAAAATCTCATCTTGATTCTTTAATAAAAGACAGACTGAGGTTACTGCAAGTAACAGATTGTGATATTGACCTCTCAACCATTCTCCTAGGAAAAAGTACTTTACTATACAAAGGAAGGCAATAAAAAAAATGAATTAAAAAAAAAAAACATAGTTAGTAACCATAGAACACCCTCCCCCTCCTCCAAATTTCAAATAAAAAAGTCAAGCCAACAAGATTTTTTTATCATCCCTAAGAAAAGGTGCTGGCTTTGGGGAGAAATGACAAGTTGAAAGGTATAAGAGATGTTTCAGGTATGGATTTGTCACTCAACAAGCTTCTCCATTTTAGGAAAAAAAAAAACAGGAATACTCTTGTTACAATACACAGAAGCAGAAATTCAAAACTCAAAGAACAATCTTATTCCTATTATGTAGGACCCTAAGGTTTTATTCATTTTCACATTTGTTTTATGATACTTTGGGGGAAATTATGAGGCATTCATATAGATTTGTTACTTCCCTACCACAACAATCTTTTTTTGTTGTTGTTCCTATTCTGTCTCTGTGTGTGTCTCTCACTTTGTCTCTCTCCTTCTTTCTTCTTTTCTGTCCTTTCTTTCTTTCTCAATTTTTCTTTCTTAGATTATTAGAGCTAGAAGCAAAATAGTTACTCTAGTACAAAATATGCTGCATAGAATGCATTGAAATTTCAAATGGGTGTGGGAGGGGAAGTTATGAAAAATATTTCCTTTAAATTCTGCCAACTTCCTTTTTAGCTGAATTTTACCTAAAAGGCCAACATTCAACATTTTAGGAACTCCTTAAAGCTGAATCTCTAATATCTCACAAATGAGTAACTGACACATTATATATGTGCATGTGTACATATAAAAGCAGCATTCATAGATGTAATTATTTCTCATCTATTCTTCCACACCTTCCAAAAATATTCATATAACCATCCTTAGATAAAACAAAAATAGAAAGGAACATTGAGAAGCAAATCCTTAGTCATGTAGGAAGGCTAAAAGAATCATAATAGAAATATCTTTAAATCTAAACTCCTTTATATCTTAAAAATAAAACTTTTTTTTTTAAACTGTAAAAACAGGTTCTTAGTATATCCTAAATGCTATTATTCAGGAATCAAGAATTGACATCTTTACCATGAATTTCCTGAGAATTTGGCATATAACATGAGATGAAAATGTGAAGGCATTTTTTGCAGTTAGAGTTCATGTACTTATAGCAAATAAAATTACTATTAGGGTTTATGTACTTATAACAAACACATTTAATGTTTAAAGATTTAATTTTCTTGTTTATTCTGTTTCTGCTTTTGTTTCTTTTTATTTTAATTTCAAACACATTATTTTATGTAACAGTGATTATCCTTTGTAGACTATATATGTTACATTTCAGTTTTCCCTAGAATTTTCTGGTACCTTTAAGAAGATTTGAAAATCTCTAGTGTCTTTGATATTGGCTTAAGCATAGCAATGTTGGTCCTTATTTTATTTATTTATTTTTTTAGCTAATAGTTGCATTATCTTTTACAAAGAGATATCACGTCAAAATTATAGCAAGAATAGCTTCTTCTACTCCCACACACACACCATCCATAGAGAGAAAACCTCTTTTTAAATTATCTCAATCTCTGGAGAGGAGAGGGAAGTTAAGATTCACAGGACAGCATAGTTCTTATATAACATAATCCCACCAAGTTTTAATTCCAGGGTCCCCCTCCTACCCTTGGGCTTGAATACCAGGCACTCTAGATTCTCAAAGTTTCTATGCCATACTGGCAGTATTATTGAAATCTTGACTACAAAGTTGCTATATCAAATCTTGTTTGCCATTACTTGAACTCCCAACTGAAAAGTAGAAATGGGACAGAAGAAAACCCCAAGGCAGATTCTTAGGGTCATAGAACCTGGAAAGAGAGAGGGAGGGAGATAGTTCTCCCCCCTACTTAACTCAGCTTATACATAATACCATTGTAATGGCAGGATCTTCACCCTCCTGAATCTTATCAAATGACAGAAGTACTAATTGAAAGAAAACTCCTGTTCCAGTTGAATGGCCAATATAAAAAGATTATTTCAAACCACATAAGAAGGGAAGACATAAATATCTTCCCTTAGAAATAGATCTTTGATTTTTCTCACATGGATTTTTTTCCATGTTAGGTAATCTGGGCATGCCCAAAGCAAAGTCTTGTTACATTTAAAACATTTATTATATCTTCATTTAAAAAAAAAAGAGTTAGAAACTTAGAGATAGTTCATTGGAAACAGATTCAAGAGTACTGTTGACTAAGAATGATCAGTGGAACACCAAATAACATCCAAAGTTTAAGAATCAATCATAAAATGTTCTAGTCTATAAATGTTCATATGAACTCTCTATTTTTTTGTCTTTATTCTTTCCTTTTTAAAAAATTGGCAAATTTTTTTTTTGGTTATTTGTTTGTTTCCTAACTTCCTCATGTTTCAGCATGGGGCAGTAGTGTATTATATTATATTAAAAAAAAGGATACTTTTGAATAAACTATCTTTAGTTATATTATTACTCAGGGCCTCTACAGAATAACTTTGTGAAGTGAATCAATCTGTTCATCAATAGATATAAAATAATTTTCTATGCTAGGTTTAAAGAAAAAGATGAAACTGTTCCTTCTTTTATTAGACATGAAGATAGCATATGTGGGCACATATTGTGTATGCATAAATAATATATGCATAAGTGTAAATATTGATTTTAATATTGATATATACTATGTAGACATATACATATATCTTATGGATAAATATGCATGCATTCATGCAGTATATATATGTGTGTGTGTGTATGTGTGTGTGTGTATATATATATATATATATATATATATATATATGCAATCTGAGATCAATTAGAAAATGGGAAATTAACCTTTGAGAAATATGGATGGATTTAACAATTTGACTCCACTCAAATTAAATTTTAATATACTATTCCTATTTAAGCATCAGTAAATATCAATTTAAAGCATTACAAAACATGATTTAAATTACATTTCAAATAGTATTTTGTATCACGTCGTTCCATCCTTCCACTCTAAAGGGTAGTCAAACTGGATAACATTCTAACTCCCAACTCTTTCTATTTGCAAAAGTAACTTTCATATATGAAATTTGTTTGCACCTTAGTTTTTTTAAAATATCTTTTCTTTCGTCAACACAAATATTTTGTTAGATGGTTGAATAGATATCTAGGG
This sequence comes from Sarcophilus harrisii, assembly GCF_902635505.1. Lineage (NCBI taxonomy): Eukaryota > Metazoa > Chordata > Mammalia > Dasyuromorphia > Dasyuridae > Sarcophilus > Sarcophilus harrisii. Next base: position 295,066,098 of record NC_045427.1, read on the forward strand.
TATGGGGAAATAAGTCTGACAACCAATAGATATGTGAGATTAGGAAATCAATATGATGTTGAGTACTTGGATGATTAGAAGGATAGTGATTCATAAAAATGATGGACTTAGGACAAAAGATAATAAGTTCTATTTAAATGTTTTCTGAAGTGCATGCAAACTTAAAGGAGAACCATTTTAAAATATTTTGTTGGGAATGAAAATATTTGACTAGGGCTCAGGAGAGAAACTAGAGCTAGATATAGAGATTATGCTTCTTGTGGTTCAGTTGTTTCAATCATGTCAATCTACCCAACTCTTCATGATCCATTTTGAATTTTCTTGGCAATGATACTAGATTAATTTTCTATATCCTTCTCCAACTTTTTTTTTTTTTTTAACACATAAGAAAAGTGAGGCAAAGAGGCTTAAGTGACTTGTCCCAGGATCACACAGCTACTAAGTCTCTGAAGCTGGATTTGAACTCAGCAAAATAAGTCTACCTGATTCTAGGTCCTACATTCTATCCACCAAACCACTTAGATGACTCATAGATTATGGAGTCACCTCATATATATGACTATTATACTCATGCCACCAGTTGATAGACTATAATGAGAAAATGAAAGGACTCAGTACCTAGACTAGGGTAGATTCACAGTAAGGAGAGTGTATTCAATTGTGTCTGATAATGCAAAGTCACAGATTCCAAGAATGTAGGATATATGTGAAGTCTTCTATTATAAAGGCAAAAACTGAAAGTCAAAAATACAATTGCAAGATTAGACCTGAAATCTTAAAAAAAAAGTGAGGGGGGTTCTTGAAATGACAGATAATTGTTACAAGTATCTTGATTGGTTCATAAATTTCAATTGAGTGAGCTTGAGTAAAGTTTGCTAAATGATGTGATAGGAGAAGAATGACAGTGAATCAATCAATACTGGAGGAAAATGAAGCAAAAGACAGTCCCTTCCCTCAAGAGACACATAACATAATTAACAAAGGAAGGCACTAGAATTAGTAGAGGTTGGGAGAAATTTCCAGTAAAATAATGGATTTTTTGGGGGGAATCTTAAAGGATGCTGGTAGATAAGGAGATAAGAAAAAATATTCCAGGAAAGGAAGAAAGCTGAGAAAATGTGCAGGATCAAGAGATAGAACATTAAATCTGTGGAACATCAAAAAGACCAGTGCTATTGCATCAAAGAGTACACATGTTGGAGAAGGTATAAGAAAACTGGAAATGTTGGGGTGGGCAAGGCTGTGAAGGACTTTGAATGGCAGAAGATTTTGCATTTAATCATGGGGGCAATAGAAAGTCATTAGAATTTATTTAGTAGAAAAGTGACATAGTTGAAACTGCACTTTGGGAAAATGACTTTAATAGCTAAATAGAAGATGGATTACAATTGATTAAACATGAGGCAAGCAAATCCACCAACAAGCTATTTCAAGAGAGGGGTGAGGCCTGCAATAGAGTAATGGCAGTGTCAGACGAGAGCGGGGGAAAATATTCAAGAGATATTGCCAAGGTGGAATATACAGGCCATGACAATAGATTGAACTTTGAATTGAGGATAATGGTATGTTGAGAGAGAGAGTGAAGAGTTCAGAATTAGTCCAAGGATGTGAGCCTGAAGGCCTGGAAGAATGAGCTTACTCTCTACAGTAATATGAAAGTGGGAGTACTGGGGGAAGGTTTAGGTGGAAAATGGTGAATTCTGATTTGGGCATGTTTAGTTTAAGCTGTGAACTAGACATCCAGTTTAAGATGTTTGAAAGGCAGTTGGAGATATGAGATTAGAGGTCAAAATAGAAACCACAGCACAATAGTTAAATTTGAGAATCATTAGCATAGAGATTGTAACTAAATGCCTGGAAGCTGATGAGATCACCCAGCAAACTAAGATAAAGAAAGAATAAAAGAAAAGAAGGCCCAGAACAGAATTCTTAAGGGACATCCATAGTTAGAGGAGATGATCTAATTGAGAAGAAAACATTTAGAAAGAGATTCTGAGTAAAGTGATATCCTAAATACATAAAAGAATTCAGATGAAAAAAAAATAACAAGGTAGTTTCTAACCATAATTTGAGTGTTAACATTATTGATATCAACAGTATCAACAGTATCAAAGGATACAAAAAAATTGAGGAGAACAAAAATTGAAAAAAAAATTCTAAATTTATCCATTTAGAGATCACTGGTAACTTTGGAGAGAGCAATTTTTGTGGAATGATAAAGTCAAAAGCCCAGAGTTTAAGGTATTATTAAGAAAGTGAGAAGAAACTAAAGTTGGCTACTGTAGCTAGCCATCTCAAGGCTTTTAGTTTAGATCATAGTTAATAGTCATGAAAAGATCAAATAACTGTTTTTTCTATTTATTTGTTGTTTTTTTTTTAATTAGAGAGCTATGGACATGTTCTGTTCAGAGAACCTTTTAAGGATCAGTATGTAAGGAATTACAAAATAAAATTCATTCAGTTATGGAAATAGTAGCTAAAGATGGAACATCAACTGTGGGGAGTCAAGTCTCTGTGACTCTGTGTAAATAGAAGGGGCCAAAGACATGTTTAAATGAAACAAAAATTGTTAATTGTAAAACAGGAATTGCAAAAGCAGCGTTAAATGACAGACAGTTGGAAAAAGAGTAGAGAAATGTATACTTGAGGTAAAGGGAGGAAGAATAAAGGGAAGTGGAGGAATGGTGGAGGGGTGTGGCTTCCTCCTTAAGCTGTAGGCAAATTATCTTGACGGAGATAAGGAAAAAAGGTGGAGCAATTTGTTAGTCAAAAAGGTTGAATCTGGATAAATGACAGCTGTAAAAAAAATCCCCAAACTCACAATCTTTTTTTTTTAATCTTGCTAATGTCTTGGTTCCTCTTAAGATGAATTAATATTAAAATTTGTTATTTAACAGTGAATTTGAGCAATTTTTTCTGACCACTTAGATTAATACAAAATAGATGAAAAAATAAAACAAAAATTATGTATAAAAAGATAAGACATGCAGCTAAAGCAATGATGCCAAAGAATAGGATGCAAATGGTGGGCAGAATATCCACAATGATTATAATAATTTTTAGTAATATAATGTTTAGTAATATAAATGAGCAATCAAAACAAGATGTAAAGTGTCTAAAAATACCTCATTCAGGAAATCTTAACATACTTGCCCAGCAGAAAGATAAGGCATCAAAAATTAGTTGGTATCTATTGTGACTTCAGTGGATAGCTTATATCAAGACATGAAGATCTGAGTTCAAATCCTTCCTCAGACTGTTATTACCAATATATTTCTTTGCAATTCAGGTTTTCATAGTTGCAGTTTTCTCATTTGTAAAATGGAGATGATAGTCTGAGGATCAAATGAAATGAAATGATGTATATAAATTGCTTCAAAAGCCTTTAAATGCCAAAAAATGCTAGTTATTTTTTACCTAATCCTTAGTTCATTTCCTGATGGAAACCATATTTGTTTTAGATTTGATTTTTAAATGTTATATTGTAAATATTATTAATTTTAGAAAATTATATAAATAGTTCAAATGTAAAATATTTAGGAATAGGAGAGCTTTTTAATTCATCTTCAAGTTTGAAATATAATACTTATTTGTAATACCACTCTCATAGGTTTGATATGAAAATTACATGGGAAAATATCAGTAAATACCATTCAGACATGAAGTGTTTTGTTAATTATCGCATCAATAGTAAAGGACAAAATTGGGTTTAAACTCTAGGTCTCTTTCATGATTCATATTCTAATACCTTCTATGATGCTATTAGATTTCTTATAGTTTCTATTCTGAAAAACACTTTTCCCCCCTTGATCTTTGCATTATTGTTATTCTGCAGAATACTTCCCCCCTCCTTGATCTTTGCATAAACAATAGTCTTCCCTCTAATAGCTCAGTGTAGATGAGAAGACAGGAAGAAGGCATCTGAAAGATTGGAATGGTAGTGGGAGTGGTGGCGGGGGAGGACAGATTTGATCTGTGAGGGTCTTCAACATTTGGTGAGAGACTAGGTTCAATTCTATCAACTTGCCATCTGTTTGATTTTCATCCCAGTTAGTTCATGCATAGCTAATTAAAACTAAGTGGAGAGTTTTGCAATTATCTAGTAGATATGAGGCCATTCAAAGAATTGATCTGGGTAATTAAAGTAGATTTTTTTTTTTTTTTAAAGAGAAATTATTTCCAGTAAACTGTTCAGTTGAAGTCCTTGATTTGGAGCTGTCAGTATAGGATTCAACTAGGGCATTGTGACCTTCCCAATCCCATCTGAATTGTTGCTTCCTTTGATTACATCCACATTTTTTTTTTTTTTTTACATCAAATTGGAATTTGTAGTGTTGACCATAATCAAATCTTTCTACACAGTTCTCACTGCTGCACAAGAAGAGTAACTATAGGTAGCCAGATCTCCACAATCCCAGTAAAGTATTCTCCATCATTCAAAAAAGGAATTCTCATTACCCCAGAATGCTGTTCTCCATTGCTCCAGAAATGTACTATCACTCAAAAAAGGTGCTATTAACTATCTCAGAAATATGTCCTTCTTTGACCCAGAAAGATTCTTTCCTTCATTCCAAGAATTGGAATGGTGTAGTACTGAGGGAATTGTCTTTGAAGTCAGAAGTTCTGGGCTCTGCTTCTAAATAGCTCTAATGGAGTTCTTTGAATCTCACATTCTTCATTGGTAAAATGAAAGAGGTGGATTACATTGCTTCTAAGCTCTCATTTAATGGGTATAGTTTTTTTCACACTGTGGTGTCTTAGGTAAGCATTGAGCCAGTATTTGAGTTATGTTGGAATAGGTGCTCATGTTTGTGTTTATGTGTGTGTGTGTGTGTGTGTGTGTGTATGTAATATATATGTTTGTGTGTATATCTTTGTGTGTCTGTTGTCTATACAATCTTAATTTTTATAATAAAATAGGGTAAAGTAAGTAGCTTTACTTTTTTGTAAGCTATGTGAAATTATGGATAGTTAATAATCCTTAGTTGATGTCCTGCTTTAGAATTTACTAGCTGTGTGCTCATGGGCATATTCTCTAAATTGCCAGAGATATTGTTGCTGTTTAGTCATTTCAGTCATGTCTGATTCTTCATAACCCCATTTGGAGTTTTCTTGGCAAAGATATTGAAGTGGTTTGCCATTTTCTCATCTAGCTTATTTTATAGATGAAGAAAAGGAGGCAAACAAGATTTAGAGACTTACCCAGGTTCAAAAAGTAAGTGCTGAGGCCAGGTTTGAGCTCAAGATAATGAATCTTCCTGACTCCAGACTTGTCACTCTATCTACTGTGCCATCCAGCTACCCTGTCAGTCACACGTTCTCACCTTTCAAACAGGAATGGTAGTACTTACATATCTTCCAAAATGGTTGTGAAATAATTTTCTTTAAATCTGATAGCACTCTGGAAGTGAGCAAAACCAAGAGAACATTGTACACAATAACAACAAAATGATTAACTATGATGGACTTGTCTTTTCTCAAAAATGCAATGACTCAAGGCAATTTCAATTGATTTGGAATTAAAACTACCATGTGTATCCTGAGAGAGAATTGTAGAGACCGAATATGCATTGAAGCATAGTATTTTCCCCATTTTTGTTTGTTTTCTCTCTCTCTCTCTCTTTACCTCTTAGTCTTATTTTTTTTTTTCCTGTACAACATGGCAAATATGAAAATATTTAAAAGGATTGCACATATTTAACCTATATAAAAATGCTTGCTGTCTTGGGGAGGGGAAAGGTAAAAAGGAAGGAAAAATAAGTTAGAACACAGACAAAAAATGAATATTGAAAAAAATCTACTTGTATTTGGAAAAATAAAATACTATTGAGAAAAAAATCTTATAGCAGTCTGTAAATGGAAGTTCTTAATAAAAGTTTAATTATCATATACATCACATTTTAAAATATAGGGGATATGATACCTTTTCAGTGCCTTGTTTTGATTCTGCAGTGGAAATTGAATTTGCAGTTAGAATACTTAGAATTGAATTCTAACTATAAGTTTTAGCCATAGTTTCTTTGCCAGTTGCTTCCTTCTATATAAGGTCTCTTGATCCACCCAGTTGAAATTGCTCCTATATCTTCCAAATCACCTTGTAATTATTTTATATATAGTCATATGTTTACATGTCTCTCTTAATAGAAGGCAAACTCATTGTGGAAGACGGAGCTACTAATACTTAAAATACTATTTCATAGGTTTAATATGATGATCACATGAGAAAATATCAACAAAGTAATTTAGAATCTATTAGTTCTGTATATAGTGGAAAATGAGGCAAAGAACTAAAGTCTATATTAATGAGTTATATATATTAGATTTCTCCCCCTTACAACATTGCCTCCCCCAAGACACCATCATCTAGGAAGAAATTAAAACTAAAAGAAAGACTAAGTTAAACATTGTCTTCTGAATGCATCCTTGGTTCTGATTCCTCAATGCTGTCAAAAAATAAAACTTCTGTTCAGTTAGAGAATTTCTCCAAATCTCATGATTCTCCCTGAAGCAACCTCCTCAATAGGAATTATGTTGTCAGCATTCATAAAGACTGGGCTTCATGACCAGTTCCCTGTTAAATATATAGACATCAGTAAATATTATTATTTTCTTTCCTCCTACAAATTGTTGTCTGATGATAGTTAAGCCTTAAGGTTTCTAATCCCAAGGCTATGTGAATATTGTTAAATGATGAAGAATTCTTCAAGACCTTCCAAAATGAATACTTTATGTTGTTAGTTTGGCCTGAGGGTAGAAGAATGTGTTTATTGATTGAAGGATTTTTCATCACCCCTCAAATTAGACTACTTAGACATTTATTTATTCTACTTACTTTCATGTGCAATTCCTGAAAATATATGCATACTTTTAAGTGGGAAAAAGAAGTCAGATATATTCTCAGGAACATCAGAGCTAAAATGTTCTAAATTTCAAGTGCAATTGGAAAGCAGTTGGTTGCATTTTAAAAGATAATTGCTACCAAATAATTTATAGGTGCACTACTATACAAAAGAAGAAGAAAATACCACTGGTAATAACCCAGTAAATTAAAACCAAACAGTTTGCATGCTTAGTATCATGTTTAAGATTAATTGGATCATAGTTCAACACTCTCATTATGAAGATCAAATTAAAGGGAAAAGTCATAAAAGACACACCAATGTATTTTCAACACAGCAGATGTCTATTGTTTATACTGTGTAAACAGATGTTAATAGTATTGTAAGAGTTTGAGGAAGGAGGGAAGAGAAATAGGAACAACCTCTTTGAAGATAGATGGAAGTCAAAAATAAAGTCAGTGGGAGAATCTAATATTATTTTACAAATAGAATATCATGAGAAATAGGGTAAAAAGTGAAACATGGTGGCAGCAGCATGCTTTGACAATCCTAAAGCTTAGCAAAGTGCCTGGTACATTGTTATTTGGTTGTTTCTGACCTTGTGATGCCATTTGGAGGTTTTTTTTTTGCAAAGATACTGCAGTGGTTCTCTATTTCCTTCTCCAGTGCATTTTACAGATGAAAAACTGAGGGAAATGGAGTTTAGTGGCTTGCCCAGGGCCACACAATTAATAAGTGTCTGAAACAGGATTTTAAACTCAAGAAGATGAGTCCTCTTCATTTCAATCCTGACACCTAAAAATAGTTAGTTGCTTAATACTGATTGAGTGATGGTGACATGGTAGAAAGAGTGCTGAAATAATAGAAAAAGTGGTGGAAATGAAGTCACAAGATTTGAGTTTGAATCCTAATTTAGAAATTCCTTATGGAGTTTCTTGCTGGCTCTTGCCATGTCATTTTGCCTCTTTAGACTTCAGTTTTTACATTTGTTAAATAACAGGGCTCAAACAATGATTACTAAAGCTAGGAAACTATGACAAAATTAGGGAGTAATATATTGGATATGATATCTATCTTTAAGTATTTGAAGGCTAGTTGTGTTGAAAATGAATTGTATTTGTTATGTTTGAAATCTGAAGGCAAAATTGAGAGATATGGTGGGGGGAAATAAGTGACAGATTAAGCATGTATAAAAATAGAATTCATTGCTATCACTGGAAGTATTCAAACAAAACCTAGATGACCAAATATTGGAAATGTTTTGAAGTATACTCTTAGTCAGGGTAACTAGTAAAATTAAATGATCTTTGATGTCCCTTTGAATTCTGAAATTCTATAATTCTGTCAAGGTTTTAAAAAATAGGTTTTCTATACTTTTTTTTCAGTTGTTTATTCAGTATGTAAGATTCACAAAATAAAATATGAATTTGTATATGGATAAAAGAACAGACAAAAGGGTTGCCCATGAAACTACAGTTCTAATTTACTTCCCCCAACATTTTTTATGAGTTATTACAAAATGAGAAAGACTTTTTTTGGCATATAAAAACATAAGTAGGGACTATAAAAAGGCTAATCAATCTCAATCTAATTATTTTAATAATAGATAATAAGTTGAATATAGATATAGACACAGATTTCCCCATGAATATCTACGTCAATATCTCTTGTTATCAATATTTGTGTCTAAATCTACATCTACATATAGATATCTATGTCTATATTTATATCTTTATCAATAGCAATATCTACACATTACCTCTACTTCATGCCCTCTCTCTCTCTACAATCCTATAAAAAACCTCAGCTCAAGGTAAATAAAGTTTCTGCAAACCTCAAAAGCCAGCTTGACCACAGAAGCAAAAGCCTGAGGGCTGCAATCCAGAAGCATCAGTGTTTACCAATTCTGCAAAGCTCTGAAACACCAGTAGTTCTGAATTGCTGGTGATAGAGAAAAAAAGTCTCTTTTTGTGATATGTAAAGCAGGCCCTGAACTACTATTGCTGGGTCAGAGATCTGTGGAACAGAGGAGTAGAATAGGACATTCACAATGTCCAGACCTGTGCAGCACTCCAATTAGCTAAAGAGAAAAGTACAGCATCAATCTGGGGCCAATTCTGACTACCCAAAATTTAGCTGGGAAAGAGAAATAGACTGTTATAGACTGTTAAAACATGAATTTCTGAGTGTAGGAGGAATCTGAGAAACTTTGAAATCTCACCCCCCCCCAAAAAAAAAAAACTTCAGTGAATAGTGAGAGTCATAAATGAACAATAAGGAAAATAAGTGGAAAAAAAAGCCAGAAATTATCAAGGTTTTAACAAGAATCATCTTATTTTATTTTATTATTTTTAATTAAAGCTTTTTCTTTTTCAAAACATATGCATGGACAATTCTTCAACATTAGTCCTTGCAAAACTTTGTGTTCCAATTTTCCCTTCCTTCCCCCACACCCTCCTGTAGATGGCAAGTAGTCCAATATATGTTAAAACAGGGTTGAATCTAATGTATGCATATATATATATATATATATATATATATATTTATAAAAATTTTTGTGCTGCACAAGAAAAATCAAATCAAACCAGTAAAAAAAAGCAAAATAAAATGCAAGTAAGCAACAACAAAGAGTGAAAATGTTATGTTGTGAACCACATTTAGTTCCCAGTTCTCTCTCTTCACTGAACAATTGGAAATGGTTTGAATCAACTCATTGTTGAAGAGAGACACACATCAGAATTGATCATCATATAGTCTTGTTGTTGCTGTGTATAATGATCTTTTGGTTCTGCTCATTTCATTCAGCACCAGTCCTTGTAGGTCTCTCCAGGCCTCTCTGAAATCATCCTGCTGGTCATTTCTTACAGAACAATAATAATCTATAACATTCATATACCATAACTTACTCAGCCATTCTCCAATTGATGGGCATCCATTCAGTTTCCAGTTTCTTGCCACTATAAAAAGGGCTGCCACAAACATTTTTGCATTTGTGAGTCTCTTTCCCTCCAAAAAGAAGAGTTTTAAAGATCATGAACATAAATAGATAAGCCAACAGGAAAAATAGTAATAATAAAAAGAAATATGGCTTCCAGATAGAATAAACAAATGTAGACATCTATGAAAAAATACTTCAAAATAATGGAAAATGATCATTCTTTGATAAAAAAGTAGTCCTTATGGTATTTGAGGACAATATTGAACCATAATATGATGTTCCTAAATGGTTCAAAGGAGAAATGAGAATTATGAGAGCAGAATTTATTTATTTCCTGCGCAACAAAACTAATTAGCTGGAGAAAATTTCAATCCATAAAGTCAACCCTCACCAAAGATAAAAAGAGAGGACAGTAGATCAGGAATGCAAATACAGAGAAGTGAAAGACAACACAGAAGAAAAGAAGCAAAAAAAAAATTATATATATATATATGTATATATATACATACATATATATATGTATATATATACATATATATATATATTCTCACTATGCAGTTAAAACCTATGGATCTCAAAAAAAAAATAGGATTAATAGAGATATCTGATAGTCATAGGTCCCCCAGAAGAAAATAACAAGAAAAAAAAACTTAATACCATAAAATAAGGAAACTACTCAGAAAATAGAAAACATAGAAAATGCAATCCCACTTGAAAGACTTCACAGACCTCTTTGAGGGATTGAGGGAATGAAATGGGAAAGACTGCAAACTCCAAGGCACATAGTAGTTAAGTTTAACAATTCAATTAAGAGGAAAAAAGTCTGTCAGCCACAAGGAAAAAGACCTTCACACACTTACAAATGAAAGAGCATTCTGATAATGTAATACAATTCTGCATCTAAGAGAAAAAGAGGTACTAGAATAGGAAGTTATTAAAGCACTAGAATTAAAAATGCCCAGAGTATTCTCTCCTGCAAATCTGAGCTCAACAATATAAGTTAAATGATGAATATCAAATAATAAGTAAGAGCTTGATATATATATTTTTAAAAGAAAATTAGCATTGAAGAGATTATTTGCTTCTCAAACACCTCCAAAATAGAAATATAAGATTAATCCATAAATGCAGAGAACAACAGAGTGACAAGAAAAAGATCAAGAGACTTCTTTCTATATATATACAAGGAGAAAGGGATGAATGAACAAATTGATAGATATAAGGGATTATGGACAAAATCTGGAGATATCTACTCTATCTGTAGATGAGTGTCCTTTTTTGGTGGGCAGGGCATAGAGAAGAATGAGTGATGTACTAGAATCAAATCAATGGCAAACAATGAAGGGCAGGTAATTTTTGTGGTCTCAGAAAAAAGTAGAATCTACAAGGAAATGAGTGAGGAAGTGAAGGAAATATTAAAAAGAGGAAGGAAAGAAAGAAGGAAGGAAGGAAAGAAGGAAGGAGGGAAAGAAGGAAATAAGGAAGGAAGGAAGCAAGGAAGGAAGAAAGCCTTACTCTTATGGTGGCAGGGTATTTATTGATAAATTCTTCTATGGGTGAAGGAAGATAAAGTCTAAGAAAGATTTAGTGCCAAAAAACTCTAATAATCATGTGAAGCAGGGAGGGGATTAGGACTTCTTGGTGAAATTGACATCTAAATGAGTGAGAGAACAATGACATTTCCAAGTATGTGTAGGGAAAAAGAAAAAAAAAAAGATCAAAAAGAGAGGCTCTAGTCCACTGGGGTGGAGGGGTTTCTTACAATGGGACACTACTCTCTCTCTGCTATGTGTAATACTAGGCAGTATTCTGAGAGTGAGGAAAATGGAAAAGAGGAATTCAATGCTTAAGACTTATAAGGCAGTGACAGAAAATTACTAGAGGATAGAGCCTAAAATGTATATTTAGAAGCTTTGATTATATGAAGAATACAGAATACACTGATACTATAGGGGGCGTGGAATAGAGAATTTGAGTCTAGATTAAAAAGAAAGAGAAAATAAGTAAAAATGATATATACACATGGGTAAAAATGTGTGTATATATGTATACATCCATATATACATAAACATATATATTACATATACATACATGAATATATATGTGGATGTATGTGTGTATATGTTGTTATTATTGCTCATTTCTCTCATGTCTGCCTATGATGTAATCTGGGGTTTTCTCAGCAAAGACACTGTAGTGGTTTGCCATTTCCTTCTCTAGCTGATCTTTACAGATGAAGAACTGAGACTACAAAGTTTGTGACTTGCCAAGGGATATACATTTAGAAACTGTGTTTGGCTGAGTTTGAACTTTTGAAAAGGATTCTTCCTGATTTTAAGCCCAGCATTCTATTCATTGTATTACCTTGCTGATACGAGTCTATGTATATGTGTATTAATGAATATGTATATCTGTACACATATATAAATATGCACATATATATAGATACATATATACATATTCAGCTCAATTAATAATCATTTATTAAATGCCTACTCTGTGCCAAGCACTATGCTAATCACAGGAGATAGATTTTTTTTATGATAGATGTGATTTCAAGTTACTTAAAATCTAATTGGAGAATACAATATTAAAAAAAAATTAGAAAATGGATAGCATTATGAATTGCCTAATTATCTCTAGATATATAATAAGAGAAAAAAAAGAAAAAAGAGAAACAAAGGAAAAGGAAGAAAGAAAGAAGAATAAAGAAAGGAAAAAAGAAAACAAGGTATAGATATATTTTAAATCATAAGCTAATATTTTATTGAGCTCTAATAAGAAATAGCAGTTGTATTAGTGACATGCTATTATCAAGAAGCATTTTTGGGTAAATATGTTTTTGTACTAGTATACACTGTGAAGGATGAATTGAAACCCCTATAATAGAAAGTAAGGCACATGCAAGCCTCAAGAGAGTCAATTTTCCAAAACCCAAAGGGCCAGACTATTACCAGAGAGTGAGACAAGGCATGTGAAAAGTTAATATGTAAGAGCATTGAAAATCTACATAGCAACAATTTTGGAAAAGCAAAAAAAAAAGTGACATGTGGATTTGATTTCAAGGAGGTAGAATTCTATTTGCTGATGTCTAATAAGCACTTGAACGTTCAAAACTATAATTTAGGCCATAAAAAAGTATTCTTATAAATGGAGAATAAAATCCTAATGATGTGACATACACAGCATTTTGGGAAATAAAATATAATTAGACTATAACTCGGGAATAATTGATTCAAAGCTTTGTGAACTTTCCAAGATAGAGACAGAAACAGAAAAGAGAGACAGAAAGACAAAGCCAGACAGACAGACACACACACACACACACACACACACATACATACAATGAGATAGACACAGAGATCTAGGCAGAGAGATAGACACACAGAGAGAGAGAGAGAGACAAAGAGCAACAAGACAGAGATTGACATAGAGACAAGAAAAAGAAAGCAATGGAGAGACAAAGAAAGGGAAAGAAGAGAAGCATTCAGAACCACGGATTAATTGTTCCTCTGTTCATCAAGAAGTATCTAAAAGGAAAAGAAGAGGAATATAAGTGCCTGCTGATGTGCCACCAGAAATGATCTCCAAAGAGAAGGTGAAAAACAATGTTTCCTACTGTTTTGTAGTTTTGAAAGGGGAGCAAGGAGAAGCGGAAAGCAAAGGGGAAGAAAAATCAGGGGAAAAGAAGAAAGGACAAAAGATAGGAAAAGGGAGAAAAAAAGAGAGATGGGATTTGGTTTAGGAGATCTATGTGTCTTTAAGTCCTATCCTTTTCTTTCAGTCTAGTCAGAACCTGTCCTATTTTTCCAACTAGAGTCAGCTCCTAAACACTCACTGAAAATTGTGAGCATGCATGTTGGTGAGGATTAAGAGTAGTATACAATTTATTATTAAAATCTTTTGCATTTCAAGTTCTGCATTTGGTGTGAAGGTCAATGGATAGTTCTGACATTTCCTTTTAAGAAACACCTTAGTTGGGGCAGCTAGGTGGAGCAGTGCATGGAGCACCAGTCCTAAAGTCAGGAGGAACTGAGTTCAAATTTGGCCTCAGACACTTAATACTTCCTAGATGTATGACCCTGGGCAAGTCACTTAATCCCAATTACCTCAGGGGGAAAAAAACACCTTATTTTTAAATAATTCACTCCTTTCCTCCTGAATTCAATTCTATCACCTACAACATGAAGGGGTTGAATTTAAAATCCTTCTAAGGTTCCTTCTACCTCTAAAACTAGGCTCTAATCACATGACTATGGAAAGAAATGAAAAGATATGAAAATACATATAATAATGATATGAAAATACATAAAATACATATGAACATTCAATGTTCAACTTCTGTCTTCCATATAATGTTCAGCATTAATTCCTTTATTTAGACTAATGATATATTTCCTTTTTATCTTTTTTGTTTAATGAATTCCTTAAGCACTCTAGAGTAGACTATGAATTCCTTTACAGAATAATATTTTAAAATGCATAAAACAAAATGCTTTGAATTACAAAGGAAACAAATTACATTGAAATAAATTTATCCAAAATTTTTGCTCATGAACTTGATTTAAAGAATATCACTTACATTCTAATTAGAAAAAACTTGCTCTTTCCTTTTCCTTTAAGATAATATAAAATGTCCTGTATAAAGTCATTAAAAGGAGGAAAATCACTTTCAGCAATCTTCCTTGATTTTTTGTTCAAACTGAATATTCTGCCCAATTCAAAGCCCTGAATTACATCTAAGTATAAGCCTTTTGTTCATGGTATCACAGGCCTCCTATATCAAAAGCTTTTCAGGGTCTTACAAGATCCTGCTATGGGGGAAAAAAGAGAGAAGTCCTTATTTCTCTTATATACTGTTACCATATATACATTGGGATTAGGTATACATCCTGCTCATTAACTTTATATGCATTCTAGCATCTTTTGATGTTTCTGATAAAATTGATACTATTGGTCAAAGTAGAGGCAAAACTTTGAAAAGGTGAGCTCTATTTTTTAGCAAAGTCTAGGTGACCTCCTAATGCTCCTTGTTTTTTGGAAAGCTACACCAAAAAGAAAACATGGGTTTTAACAATTTCTAATTATTGTTAATGAGTCTTGGAAATTCAATTTAGTAAGATAATAGGTAAAATTTAAACCAACAGGTCAGTTGTAGCACAATTTCTTGGCAGAGATATACTCCTTTATTATCCGAAGGTGAACTTCTCATTCTTAATCTAACATCTTTATTTCAAGTATTTCACTGAAGGTCCAGGTTTTCTTATTGTCTTTATGATCTGAAGCATACATACCACTATCAGTGACTGGAGGAGGAAAGTTTGAAGCCCTTAATAGGAAGATCTTGTGCCAAAAGTGCTATGTTTAAGTGGCTTTCTAACAGTGAATGTTATATACTATCTCTAAAGACTTTCCAAATTTAAATTCTTATTCTGTCTTTTCTTTCTTATAGACATGTTTAGTAGTAGGGATGGTTCTGAGGTAAAGGTAAAGGTGTGAGGAATAAATCCCTTTCCCCCACTTTGTTATATCTTGAAGTCTGTCTTTTGCTTTATAGAAAGTGAATCATTTCAAAAGAGGTGATTGAAGAGAACTTACAATGTGTAATGTGAATACAGTAGAATATTGTGTAATTGCTTTACTTATTGAGAGTATCCCATAATAATTCATTAACATGCATAACAGCTGGGAAAATCTTATGTGTTTCTCCTTTGCAAAATTAAAAAAAAATGTTCACAGAAAAACGGGAACATTTGGCACATTTTATAAATATAGTTGCAAAGCAAACTGTAGCAGATTTTGTGAACTTGACCTTTTCTTTCCCACTCCCTCACTACTCTGTACTGGTAAAACATGTATAACACGTATGGAAAAATCCTTCAAAGCTACATGGAGGGGAAAGAGAAATATCCCCCTTATCATCTAAATCCTCAAGAACTATATTCATTTAGAGAGTAGAATTGATAGAATTCCACCTATTTCATTGGCTAACAACAATATATATATATATATATGTATGTTATATATTTCCATTTTTCATTTAATATTGTTTTTTTTCTCATTTGTATATTAACAAAAATCTTTAACATTCACTTTTAATGAGTGCCAAATTCTCTCCCTCTCTTCTTCCTTTTCATTTTTCTCAAGAAGAAAATCATTTGATAAAGATTAAACGTGCAGTCATGCAATACATTTCCATATTAGATATGATGTAAAAGAAAACATACCAGAAAAAAAAAAAAAACATCCAAGATAATAAACAAAGTAAAACAAAAGTGTGGGATCAGCACTCAGATTCCATCAGTTATTTCCCTGGGGATAGATAGCTTTTTTATACATAAGTCTTTCAGAAATGTTTTGGATCACCCTACTGCTGAGGATGGCTAAGTCATTCACAGTTGATCATTATTCAGTATGGCTGTTAAAGTGTACAGTGTTCTGTTTCTGCTTATTTCACTTCACATCAATTAATGTAAGTCTTTCCAAGTTTTCCTGAAACCTTTCTGCTCATCATTTCTCATAGAATAATAATGTTCCATGGCAATCATATACCACAGCTTGCTCAGCCATTTGATGGATATCTCCTCAATTTCCAATTGTTTTCCACCAAAAAAAGAGCTACTATAAATATTTTTTTTGTGTGTATGTATGTATGTATGTAAATATATATATATATATATATATATACCCTTATTTTCTTTTGTTCTTTGAGCTCTTTGGTGTATAAATGTAGTAGTGGTATTGTGGTATTGTTGGGCCACAGTTGTATAATCCATTGGTTGTTATCAGTACAAACTTTGCTAATAATGCATTAGTGTCCCATTTTTCCCACATTGCCATCACTTTTTTTATTTCCCCTTTTTGTCATGTTAGTCAGTCTGATAGTTGTGAGTTGGTACTTCAGAATTATTTTTAATTTGCTTTCTCTTTTCGATAGTGATTCAGAAAATTTTTCTTTATATGACTATCAACTATATCTTTTTAGACATGCTTTTCTGAATTTGAAAGAGTAAACAATTCTTAAAGTGAACTGAAATAATCTTTATCTCAAATTATCCTCTTTCTGAGTTCTAATCAAATGAATCCACTTGTCATACCCAAAGTCATCTTATCTTCCTTTTCTAGCTCTGTACCTTTGCTCTGTCATTATCCATGCCTCCAATGATCTCCATTCTCTGATCTTCCCCTTAAAATCATCTGTTCTGCAAAAGTCCAGTTCCATTGCCCTGGCCTACTTCCAATAATGTATATTCCCTTATCCTTAAAGAGGGAAATGATGTCTTTTTTATTAAAACTATCATAGTGCTACATTTGAAATTTTTCTATGGATTTGTCACATAAGGGAACTGGTACTGGACCTTTTATTTCACTGGAATATGGAAATTCTTCCTGATGAAACCTCCTTTCCCAGTACATGCTACCAACTTCATTCAAGGTGACTGTTCTAAAGAGTCTTACCTAGGATCTTGAATATTAAGAACAGAATTGAAGCCAGATCTTTCTGGCTTCAAGGACAGAACATTATTCACTATAACAAGCTGTTATTTTCCCTACCATCTTATCCACTTTAATATATTACAAATTTCTTGGGAACAAATGCTATATAGGTTTTCAACTTTGTGTTCTTAATGATTAGAGCCATACTTTTGCATGAAACATCTGCTTATTTTTTTCTGAGTTTCATGAAACTTATAGTCCGTACAGATAGAGGTGGTTATGAAAATGTTTCATATGCATCAATTTAACCTTATTTATGTCTTTGTTTATGGGCAGCAGGAAGGTATAATGAGGTCTGAAGTCAGGAAGACTTATCTTTCTGAGTTCAAATCTGGTCTTAAATACTTAATAGTTGTTTGAACCATGACAAGTCACTAAACCCTATTTGCCAGTTTCCTCACCTACAAAATGAGCTGCAGAAGGAAATGGCTAAACCGATCTAGTATCTTTGCCAAGAAAATTGGAAATGATGTCATGAAAAGTAAAACATGACTGAAAAAGACTGAACAGCAACAACAAAAATTTAAGTAGACATGATTTTATTAATGTAAGAATGGATTTAGCACTAGACTTGACCATAAAGGTTATAAAATCTAAACCTATTCTTTTCCATACAATAACATTTTGCCTCAGGTAAATTAAATGAGTAGATCAACTAGAAAGTATCTGAGGAAGGTCCTGAATTCAAGTTTTCCTAACTCCATATCCGCTATTCTACAAATAATATCATATGGTTTCCCCAAGGATTTTAGTAAAAGAACTTCCTAAATAGAGATTAACTGTTCTGTGAAATTCTGTGAAATTTACCATTTTGGAGATTATCTCTTTGTCTGAATGTTTAAATAATTTGAACTCAGTAACATGAGTCTTCCTGAGCAATTCTGACACTTTATTTACTGTATCATCAAGGAGGCTATTCTAAATATAAGTGATCTCAAAATCCTATCATCATACTGGCTGCAAATTTATCCAGGATTCTATAACAAGGACCAAGACAGAGGATAGAGCCAAGATGGCAAAGAGTAGACAGGACATTACCTGAGCTCTTCCAAAATTCCTTCAAAATCAACACTAGATAAGGTATCACAAAACATACAAAAATTCCAAATATAATAATTTCTCAGCTTAAGAAAATTAGAAGGACTTTAGGAAAGGTCTGTCTCAACTTGTCAGAGAAAATGAAGGTCAGCACAACTATGAAGCAGGGAGGCCCAGCCTGGGGAATCTAGCAGGAGGGTCTTAGCCAATATACAGCAATGTTAGCTACTCTGTCCTGCTTCAGAAGTCCAGCAGACTAAATGTGACACCAACAATGCAACTATAGAAGGCAAATTGTGAACCTCTGAACCCCAGCATTACTGACCAGACTTGACCAGGTCCATCCACCACAGGGGAAATCTTTTTTAGCACCACAGCCCTCAACCCAGTCACCTTGCAGAGGAAACTTGAGACAATCTCTCCTGTGCCCTTTAAAATTGATTTAAAAAAAGTTAAAAGAGCTCTGACCATAGAGAACTACTACCGAAACAGGGAAGGTCAGAATACAAACCTGGAAGAGAAAAGCAGAAGCAAAATGCTTTCAGGTAAAGCTCCAAAGAGGGAAATGAGCTGGTCACCACCTCAAAAGTCTCTCTTACAAGAATTTAAAAATGATCTTGAAAGAGAGATAAAAGAAAAATGTGGAAAAGAAGTAAGAACTGTGCAGGAGATTTATGAAAGTTTTTTTTTTTTTTTTTTTTTTTTTGAGAAAAGCCAATAGCTTAACTAAAAAAAAAACAAACAAAAACAAACAAAAAAACTCCTTAAAAATAAATTTGGCAAAATGGTAAAAATAATGAAGAAAACAACTCCTTAAAAATAGATTTGGATAAATGGAAAAGAAAATCCATTGAACAAGACAAATCCTTTAAAAGTACAATTGTTCAAATATAAAAGGAGGCAAAAAAAAAAAACTAACTGAAGAAAATCATTCACTAAATTAAAATTGGAATAATGAAAGTGATCATCTGCATGATGCATCAAGAATCAGTTAAACACAATTAAGAAAATGAAAAAAATAGAAGAAAATGTTTTTAAAAGATATCATGGGGAAAAATTAATTTTTCCCCGGAAAATAAATCCAAGAGAGACAATCTAAGAATTTGGAGTCACCATAGAATAATGATGGGGAGGGTGGGGGAGGGAGTCTGAACATCTTTCAAGAAATTATCAAGGAAAGCTTTCCTGATAACCTAGAATCAGAGGGTAAAAGTCATTGAAAGATCCACCAATCACCTCTTAAAAGAGATTCCAAAAATGAAAATTCCAAGGGATATAATAGCTAAATTCCAGTCAGATCAATGAGAAAATACTGAAGGGAGTCAGAAAGAAACAATTCAAACATCAAAGAGTCACAATTAGGACCTAGCAGCAACCACATTAAAGTACTGCAGGTCTTGGAATATGATATTCTAGGGGAAAAAAAAGGAGTTTTTTTTTTTTTGAGCTCTTTTTTTGTAAAAAAAAATTACAAAAAGAAAAATCACATTACCTGGCAAAATTAAACATTATTTTTGAGGGGGGGTGGAAATGGACATTCAATAAAATAAGGGGTTTTCAGTCATTTCTGAAAAAAAGATCATAGTTGACCATAATTTTTTTTCTTAAGTAAAGATTTTCTTTTTCAAGACATATGCATGGATAATTTTTTCAACATTAACCCTTGCAAAATGTATTCCAATTTTCTTCCTCCTTCCCATACTCCTCCCCTAAATGGCAAGTAATCCAATATATGATAAACATGGTAGAAACATATATGTTAAATTCAATATATGCATGCATATTTACACAATCATTTTGCTGCAAAAGAAAAATCAAATAACAGGAACAAAATAATAAGAAAAAATAAAATGCAAGCAAAAAACAACAAAAAGAGTGAAAATGGTATGTCATGATTCACACTCACTTCCCACAGTGTGCTCTCTGGGTGTATATATCTCTCTTCAACACAAGAACAAAGGGAACTAGTATGAATCATCTCATTGTTGAAGAGAGCTAGATACATCAGAACTGATCATCACATAATCTTGTTGTTGCCATGTACAATTATCTCCTGGTTCTGCTAATTTCACTCAGCATCAGTTAATATAAGTTTTTCCAGGCCTCTCTAAAATCATCCAGCTGATCATTTCTTATAGAACAATAATATTCCAAAACATTCACATACTACAAATTATTCAGCCATTCTCCAACTGATGGGAGACCACTCATTTTATGCCATTAAACAAAGTCACAAACATTTTTGCACACGTGGGTTCCTTTCCCCCCTTAAAGATCTCTTTGGGATATAAGCACAATAGAAACACTGCTGGATCAAAGGGTATGCACAGTTTGATAATGTTTTCAGAATGGTTACAAATTGCTCCCCAGAATGATTGGATCAGTTCACAATTACACCAACAATGTGTTAGTGCCCCAGTTTTCCCACATCCTCTCCAACATTCGTCATTATCTTTTCCTGTTATCTTAAGCAATCTGAGAGGCTTGTAGTGGTACCTCAGAGTTGTCTTTTGCATGTTCATTTCTCTGATTTAGAGCACCTTTATATATGACTAAAATGGTTTTAATTTCTTCATCTGAAAATTATCTGTTAATATCCTTTGACCATTTGTCAATTGGAGAATGGCTTGAATTCTTATAAATTTGAGTCAATACCCTATTGAGGTTTTTATCAGAACCCTTAAAAGTAAAAATATTTTCCCAATTTATTGCTTCTCTTCTAATCTTATCCATCTTAATTTTGTTTGTACAAAAACTTTTTAACTTAGAATAATCAAAATTATACATTGGGTGTTCAATAATGAGTTCTAGTTCTTCTTTGGTCACAAATTCCCTTCTTCTCCACAGATATAAGAGGTAAACTATCCTATGTTCTTCTTTCTAATTTGCTTGTGATATCACTCTTTATGTCTAAATTATGAACCCATTTTAACTTTATCTTGATGTATGGTGTTAGGTGTGAATCAATATCTAATTTCTACCATATTACTTTTCAACTTTTTCAGAGTTTTTGTCAAATAGTGAGTTCTTATCCCAAAAGCTGGGGTCTTTGGGTTCATCAAGCACTTGATTTCTATCATCATTGACTATTTTATCCTTTGAACTTAACCTATTCCACAGAGCTCTATTTCTTAGCCAATATCAAATGGTTTTGATGACCACTGCTTTATAATATAGTTTTAAGTCTGGCACAACTAGGCCACCTTCATTAGCATTTTTCTCTTTAATTCCCTTGAAATTCTTGACTTTTTATTCTTCCAGATGAACTTTGTTATGATTTTTTCTAGATCTGTAAAATAATTTCTTAAGAATTTAATTGGAACGGCACTAAATAAGTAGATTAATTTAGGTAGTATATTTATTTTATTATATTTGCTTGGCCTACCCATGAGTACTTTTTTCAATTGATTAGATCTGAATGTATTTATGAGGAAGGTGATTTGTAGTTGGGTTCATATAGTTGCTTTCCCTTTGGCTGATAGATTCCCAAATATTTCGTATTATTGAAAAATATTTTAAATGGGATTTTTCCTTGTATCTCTTGCTGCTGGATTTTTTTGGTAATATGTAAAAATGCTGATGATTTTTGTGGATTTATTTTGTATCCTGAAACTTTGCTAAAATTGTGATTTTTTTTTCTAGTAGCTTTTTAGTTGATTCTTTAGGTTTCTCTAAGAATACCATCATATGATTTGCAAAGAGTAATAATTTGTTTTCCTTATTTCCTGTTCTAATTCCTTTAATCTATTTTTCTTCTCTTATTGCCAAAGTTAACATTTCTAATACAATATTGAACAGTAATGGTGATAGTGGTCAATCTTGCTTTACTCCTGATCTTATTGGGAATTGTTCTAGTTTGTCCCCATTACATATGATACTTGCTGAACATTTTAAATGATGCTACTTTAAGGAAAAGTCTATTTATTTCTATATTCTCTAGTGTTTTTAATAAGAATGATTGTTGGATTTTATCAAGTGCCTTTTCTGCATCTATTGAGATAATCATATGATTTTTGTGAGTTTGATTATTGATATAATTATGTTAATTGTTCTTCTAATATTGAACCAACCCTGCATTCCTGATATAAATTTTACTTAGTCAGGATGTTCTATCCTGGGGAGGAGTTTCTGTAATCTCTTTGCTAATATTTTATGTAAGATTTTTACATCAATATTTATTAGGGAAATTGGTCCATAATTTTCTTTGTCTGTTTTCCCCCTAACTGGTTTAGGTATCAACACCATATCTGTGTCACAAAAGGAATTTGGTAGGACTCCTTTCTTTATTTTTTTCAAAAAGTTCATATAGTATTGGAATTAAATTGTTCTTTAAATCTTTGGTAGAATTTCCATGTAAATCCATCTTCTCCTGGAGACTTTTTCTTAGGGAGCTGATTAATAGCTTGTTCTATTTCTTTTTCTAAAATGAGACAATTTACATAATTTATTTCCTCTTCTGTTAATCTGGGCAATCTATATTTTTATAGCTCTTCCTCCATTTCAATTATATTATCAAATTTCTTGACAAAAATATTTGGGGAAAATAATTCCTAATTATTGCTCTAGTTTTATCTTCATTGGTGGAACATTCTCCCTTTTCAATTTTGAGACTAACAATTTGATTTTCTTCTTTCCTTTTTCTAATCAAATCACCTAAAATGTTATCTATTTTGTTGTTTTTTTCCCCATAAAACCTATTCTTAGATTTAGTAATTCAAAAATTTTCTTACTTTCAATTTTATTAACCTTGCCTTTTTATTTTGAGAATTTTAAATTTTGTATTTAATTGAGGGTTTTTAAATTGCTCTATTTCTAGCTTTCTGGAGGGCCTTGGGACCAGCCTTGGACTCAGCAGAAAAATAACCATGAAAATATTCAGGAATAAAATCCAAGTATTTATTTTCTCCTTCAGTGTCCCAGTTTGAACCAGTCTCCCCCATAGTGCAGAAGGCAGGAGAGCCATCACAAAACTGATCAAAGATAGAATGTCTGTGACTAACTTTGTCCTCATTTTAAATACCCTATTACAATTAAATCAACTGTAGAACTATTACATCACCATGCTAAATACTAAGTATATGCAAACTAGATAACCATTGTCTCATCAATTCCACTGAGTTAACACCTTGTTTCAAGTATACTTTTTTCAAATATATTTCTCCAAAGTTCTGCCCTCTACATGTACCCATAAGAGAAATACAGTTCTCAAGAATTCTTTCCTTTTAATGTTTTTTATGCTTCTATTGAGTTTTGTTTTTGGAGGTTAAATTTTTTTGTTCGACTCTGCTCTTTTAATAAGAAATAAATGTAACTCACCTATTTCATTGAATGTCCATCTTTTTTTTCTGAATCATAATTTTTAATTTAACTAGATAGTTGATTCTTGGCTGCAATCCAAATTCCTTTGCCTTTCAGGATAACAAATTCCAGGACTTTTGATACTTAAGGTGGAAGTTGCTAAGTTCTGGGTCATTCTGATTGTGTCTCCTCAATATTTCAATTATTTTTTTCTGGATGCTTGCAATATATTTTCCTTGGTCTGATAATTCTGAAGTTTAGCTACTATATTACTTGGAGCTTTTGTTTTGTGGTCTCTTTTTGGAGATGATTATTAAATTCTTTCAATGCCTACTTTATCTTGTGGTTCTAGGATATCAGGGCAGTTTTCCTTGATGATTTCCTGAAAGATGATATCTAGGTTCTTTTTTTTTTTTTTTTTTTTTTTTTCATCATGGCTTTCAGGAAGTCCAATAATCTTTAGATTGTTTCTCCTAGATCTATTTTTCAGGTCAGTTGTTTTTCCAAGGATGCATTTCACATTTTCTTAATTTTTTTTTTCATTTTTGTTTGTTTGTTTGTTTTTGTTTGACTATCTTATTGATTGAAGTCTTATTGAGTCATTCACTTTCATTTATTCAATGCTTATTTTTAGTGAATTATTTTCTTTAGTTATCTTTTTTTAGCTCCATTTGTATTGGGGAAATTGAACTTTTAAATGAGTTGCTTTGTTGATTGCATGTTTTTCCATTTCACATATTCTTTTTCTCAGTGAGTTGGTTTCTTCTTCATATTGATTTTTAGGGATTTATATGCTTTTTGCATTTCATCAGATCTATTTGTAAAGAGTTATATACCTTTCTTATTTCATGATATCTATTTTTAAGGAGTTTTCTTCAGATTTCTGTTTTTCCTTTTCCCTACCCTCTTGCAAAGATCTCATTTTATTTTCCCAATTTCCTTCTAATTCTCTTTTAATATTCTTTTTGAAATCTTCCAAGAAAGTTTTATGGAATGGGGATCAGCTTATATCTCCCTTTGGGGCTTCATCTGGAGTTGATTTGTCTCTAGGAACCTCAGGGTTTGAGGTCTCTTCTTCTTTCTCTCCATAAAAGCTATCTATGGTCAGAGTTGTTTTTTTTTTTTTTTTTTTTTTTTGTTTTGTTTTGTTTTGTTTTTTTGTTTTTTTTTGGTTGTTGTTGTTGTTGTTGTTGTTTAGTTTTTTTGCTCATTATTTAAGGGTTGATGTCTGCTTTTAAGGCAAAAGGGTGGCAGCCACTTTAGTTTGTTCTGGGGAAGTTCTGCTAACTGACTTCTGGTGCTGGGTAATCACAGTCAGATCCCACATTCTTCCCGGGCTCACTGGCTTACAATTGGCCTTTTGTATTTGCATTTATGTGTTTCATATAAAATCTCCTTAACCACTGACTTGCAACCAGGACAGAATAGACTAAGAGCCTCACAGAATATTCCCTGGGGCTCCTTGGCGCAGGTTCCCAGGATCTAGGTTTAGCAGACTTTCCCCCTGCCCAATTTAAACAGACCTGTTCTGAAGTTCTTCCCAAATATCTTCTTCTTGAAATGTGCTATACTTCCCACACTTAACACCATAAACCAAGATAAGGTCAAAATGGATTCATGACCTAGGCATAGAGAATGAGATTATAAATAAATTAGAAGAACATAGGATAGTGTACCTCTCATACCTGCGGAAGAGGAAGGAATTTAGGACAAAGAAGAATGAGAGATCATTATTGATCACAAAATAGAAAATTTTGATTATATCAAATTGAAAAGTTTTTGTACAAACAAAACTAATGCAGACAAGATTAGAAAGGAAGCAATAAACTGGGAAAACATTTTTCCAGTCAAAGATCCTAATAAAGGCCTCATTTCCAAAATATATAGAGAATTGACTCTAATTTATAAGAAATCAAGCCATTCTCCAATTGATAAATGGTCAAAGGATATGAACAGACAATTCTGAGATGAAGAAATTGAAACTATTTCTAGGCATATGAAAAGATGTTCCAAGTCATTATTAATCAGACAAATGAAAATTAAGATAACTCTGAGATACCTGTCAGATTGGCTAGAATGACAAGGAAAGATAATGACAAATGTTGGAGGGAATGTGGGAAAATTGGGACACTGATACATTGTTGGTGGAATTGTGAATGGA
Organism: Sarcophilus harrisii; assembly: GCF_902635505.1. Lineage (NCBI taxonomy): Eukaryota > Metazoa > Chordata > Mammalia > Dasyuromorphia > Dasyuridae > Sarcophilus > Sarcophilus harrisii. The sequence goes on from NC_045427.1 coordinate 295,091,869, forward strand.
TCCAACTGTTCTGGAGAACAATTTGGAACTATGCTCAAAAAGATATAAAATTGTGCATACCCTTTGATCTAGCAGGGTTACCATTGGGCTTATATCCCAAAGAGATTTTAAAGAAGGGAAAGGGACCTGTATGTGCAAGAATGTTTGTGGCAGCCCTCTTTGTAGTGCCCAGAAACTGGAAACTGAGGGCATGCCCATCAATTGCAGAATGGCTGAATAAATTGTGGTATATGAATATTATGGAATATTATTGTTCTGTAAAAAATGACCAATAGGATGATTTCAGAAAGGCCTGGAGAGACTTACATGAACTGATGCTGAGTGAAATGAGCAGGACCAGGAGATCATTATATATTTCAACAACAATACTATATGATTATAAATTCTGACAGGCATGGCCCTCTTAGGCAATGAGATGACACAAATCAGTTCCAATAGAGCAGTAATGAATTGAACCAGTTATACCCAGCAAAAGAACTCTGGGAGATGACTATGAACTATTGCATAAAATTCCCAATCCCTATATTTATTTCCACCTGCATTTTTTATTTCCTTCAAGGCTAATTGTACACTATTTCAAAGTCTGATTCTTTTTGTACAGCAAAATACCTGTTTGGACATGTATACATATTTTGTATTTAACTTATACTTTAACATAAAAAAATCTTTTGAATTAGGGTGATATGTGATTCTTGTACACAAATCACTTTTGGATATGTAAAGAACTTTGTTGATGTTCAAGAGTTGGTTACAAAACAGCAAACAATTTGATGAAGACTTCACTACTTAAAATTAAGCAAATATAGACTTCAAGTAAAATATTTCAGCAAGAAGTATGTCAGGTTGTTTATGGCATAAAGTCAGTTTTCTGATTTCTTTTTTTGTTTTTAATCAAGCTACTGAATGCAAAAACAAAAAAAGAATAGAGTGATGGACCTGGCATAATGAAGGCTTGAATTTAAATCCATTCATAATGAAGGCTTGAATTTAAATCCATTTTCAAAGACTAGCTAGCTTTGTGACTATGAATAAGTCTTTTAATCTTTGTTTGCCTCAGTTTCCTCATTTGTAAAATTGGGATAATAGCACCTAAATTTTAGTATTTTTGTGAGAATAAATATTTGTAAAACATTCTGCAAATCTAAAAGAATAAATATATTCTGGCTTTTGATATTAGAAATAAAAGATTGTATTAATATGTAAATATTAAACAAATGGGCAAAACTTTAAAGCATTTTTTCTGGCAAAATTAACTAATATATGCTGTGAAGTCATATGCTATGACTCAAATTGTGTCAGCAATGTCATGCTATTTTGTCTTGCTTTATTTTAAGTCATATGCTGTGACTCAAATTGAGTCAGGATTGTCATGTTATTTTCCCATTTTTTAAATGTAGCCTTAACAACTGGAAAGAATATACTCACTATGTATTGTTATTATAATAAATGCCTAGTTTGGAGGAAAAAATCAACTTCCCATTAAGATACCTGACTCATTCCAGAATGGCTTGGGTTGCCTGAAAGACACAGTAAAAACATTGGTTTTCACAAGAGTCAATTTCAAGCAATAAGAGAGGAATAAATTAGCTTAATCAGCAGCAGCCATTAGCAAAAAAAGTATGTAGACAATATAGCTAATTTTCAAGAGCACTTTCGCACTTCTCAAAAGAAATAGGGTTCAAATAGTTTTATAAACACACACATATAGAAAAAAGCATAAACATTAATATACATAATATAATTATGAATGTATATATAAGTGCTGATATATACACATCCATTATATACATACATACACATACATACGTACATATATGCACATACAAACATATACACATATATGTACATATGAGAATATCCATAAATCCACAATGTAGATGTATATGTCTTTCCCTTTATATCATTATATCTAAATGATATCCATCTCTCCCCTTGCTCTTTTCCTTAGGAAAGTAAAAAGCAAAGGTCTAGCTATAACTTCCTTTCCTCAGAAAAAAGTTTAGTTTCAGTACATGTTACACTGTATTTATTTAAAGAGCATATAAATCTGTCATCTTCTCTTAATGAATCTTTAACTGGCAGGGGGTATGGTCAGTATATTATCTGGGGAATTAAGGAGTGGGGCATGACTGACTTTATTCATGAGTCCCAGCTTTAGGACAAGCAGGAGCTCAAACTTTCAATTGACCCATGAATAATATGTGATCTGTAAAATTCAATAATTACAGTAGAGAATTCTTCCCTGATATAATTATTTTTAGTGAGATGGCTATATTATGCCCATTGAGGTGGTCCTTATCTAAAATTATTTAGAATTGCTTTTGTGATTATGAAGGATGCTAAACTAGAAAGGTGAAACATAATAAGCCAAACTGAGAGCACTAATGCTTACTGTTTAAACTCTTGAGGGACAATTTTTAAGAAATTCTAACATCTGTCAGCCTGTTTACTTTGGTTGGTTGATTGTTGTCCTTTGTTTTAGAAGGGGACCAAAATGCCATCACTATGTTAGAGCTGAGTTACACTGTGTCTGACTATGGCTGATCAGACCAATATGAGCTTTGAATGCTCTGCCATAGGTTAGACACAAATAGCCCATAGAAATGTTTGGGGTAGCTTCTCTAATTTTGCATTTCACATTTCCTTTGGGCTAATTCAATTCTGCTTTGCTCACAGAGTACAGCACCTTCTCTGATGATGGTATGCCATGCTAGGCAGTCCTGTGCCAGTGTCTCCCATGTCATACAATCTATTTTAAAGTTTCTAAGAAATATTTTGAGAGTGTCCTTGTATCAATTTTTTCTGACCACCTCGTGGGCACTTGTCCTGTGTGAGTTCTCCACAAAAATATATATTTTTTGCAAGCATATATTGGCATTTGAACAATGTGGCTAGCCCAACGGAGTTGTGCTCACTCCAGTAGAGTTGGAGTATGTGGCAGTTTAGTTCAAGAAAGGAATTCAGTGTCTGGTATCTCATCCTGTCAGGTGATTTTACAAATCTTTCTGAGATAATATAAACAGAAACAATTCAGTTTCCTGACATGGCATTGGTATACTCTCCAGATTTCATAAGCATACAACAATGAGGGCAGCACAGCCTTCAGCTTGTGAATCAGTCTAATACCTCTTCTCTCCCACACTTTCCTTTAGAGCCTCCCAAACACTGACCTAGTTCTAGCAAAGTGTATGTCAATTTCATTATCAATGTGGACATCTCTGGAAAGAATACTGCCAAGGCAAGTAAACTTAACCACTGCATACAAAACTTCACTATTTATTCTGATAGTTCCACATATGGATGGTGTGGTGCTGGCTGATGAAGGACCTGTGTTTTCTTGGTTTTAATTGTTAGGCCAAAATTAGCACAAGCACTAGAACTGATTCTTTATTTGTTATATCTCTGCTTTGGAAGCTGCATTGAGTTTACAACCACCTGCAACAGTGGAGCAGAAAAGAAGTGGACAACTTTCAGAGAGTTGGTGTACAGCACCACATTTGCTCATGTGGGTTAGAACACTCGTAAACATCAAAACTAGCTCGATTAAAATGATGGAGAAGTTCAGAAGCTGCTAAATTAAAATCAAGAACTACACAGGCTATACCAGCAGTACAATTCATCCATCTATAAGAAGGTAGCATTCAATTTACTTTTCACATTTTGAGAACACCATTAAGCTTTTCATAGTGTTTTCCAATAATCCTAGCTCAATTATGGATTTAAATTACCTCGTGTCACTATCCTATCAGCTCCTATAGGACATAAAATGCTATATCTTGACATTATTTAAACATTTACCTTAAATCTTAACTATGTTAGTACAAGCAGAATGAAAATTGGAGTCCAAAAGCAAGATCATCATTTGGGACAATATTTGAAGAGAAAGATGTAATATTATTTAAAAAAGGCTACTATTCGATATGTCAGTGATATATATATATATATATATATATATATATATGCATATATATTTACGTATATATATATATATATATATATATATATATATATACATACACACATACAGATATGTGGACATATAAAAAATATGTAAACTTGTTATAACTATTTATAATCATATTAACCACTTCTTCTTAGTCTTTTCCAAACCTCCATTCCAATTCTGCCATCTAGCTGTATAGTCATGCCAAAATATATTTACAGTAGTTTGTTCCCTTAGAGTTAGGGAAGGATAGAGGGGAAAGTTAAACTTAATTAAAAAAATAAAACATTTATCCTTGGCAAAACTTTCAAACTCTACTTTCCTCAACATAACAGCAAACACAAAATCAATCATAGTATAATAAAGCTTATATAACATACATGGCAGAATGTCAGGACAACTGTATCTTTACCTTAGTTCTGCTTCTGCCTATGTGCAACCTTAGGTAAGTTAGTTGATTTTTTTTTTTAATTTTAGCTTCTTGATTTATAATTTTGTACTAGCAACATTAATTTTATAATAAAATTAATGTGATATATACATATTAAATCATATAATAGATGTAAAACATATCTGAAAAGGTACTATATAAATGTAGCATCTGAAATGATAATAGTATTTTAGAAGTATAGGATCCCTAAAGTCATGGGGTGAATCATCCAGATAAGTCCCAGTATCAATGAACTGTGTACACCTATATCAATCAAAACCATAATTTTTGAGTTCCTTTCCAATGTGTTTATCTCCAGTTTCATCCAGATGAAAAAAAAAATAACTTCAAAATAAATTAAATGAAACACCAAATCAAGAAATGTAGCAGCACAATATTTATTCCATAAATTTGAATCATTTTCTCCCACAAATACACACATTGCTGAGAAGAGGAATCAACACACTTAGAAAGACAGGTAAAGAGATTCACAAAAAAATAACACTCACAGCCTGGGCAAACATATGGAGGAACACACATGAGGGAACAAGTGGCCAGAGTCCAAACCCTTCCTCTCCTGTTACAGAGCCATTGATACTTTATAGTGATAGCATCATACCATACCCCTTCTTTGACTTCACCTAATGTTGTCCTGCCCACTGGTGTTTAGTGATATGTATACTTTCTGTCAACCATTGCCCAGTACATGCTCACAGGAAATGTAACTCTGAAGCTTCTCTCTGCTTCCAAGTTCTAGTTTCAGTGAAGTCTATATATATATATATATATATATATATATATATATATATTTTATTGTGAAAAATGGACTTTTGGTGATTTTTTAGTTCAAAATTATAGATATTTTCAATAACTAAAAAGCAGCCATTCACAAATCAAGAAAAGACCTCTAGGGAATAACAAAATAAAACAGAACAAAATATATCTTCTCAGCATTTTCCTTACTGTTTTATTTTATTCCTCCATAGCATTGGCTCTAATGCCTCTCATCTTTAGAAGTAGCTTTTTCGACTCTAGAGCCAAATAACTTAGAAAAAAAAAAATAGAGACAATCCTAGCTAAATTCTTAATGTCTTTATGCTTGTTCATTCTTTTAAAAGACAGACATGGAAAACCAGACTTGCATCTCTCTAGAGCAGTGGTCCTCAAAGTGTAGTCCAAAGAATTGTTGGGGTCTCTGAAACCCTTTCAGAGGGCCTAAAAATTCAAAATTATTTTTTATTTCTAATATAGTAGATAGCTATAAATATAATCCATGTGAACAAAAACTCTTTGAACAGATCCTCGATAGTTTTTGAACAACATGAAGATACTGAGAACAAAGGTTTGAGAACCACTGCAGAGGAATGTGAGTCTAGCTTATGATAAAATTTCATATATCTAGGGATTTAATTTTTAAAGCTCATTCTGCTTGTCACCCATCTATCAAAAGCTACCAATGCTAAAACTGCCAAAATAATTTGTAGTTCTGAATCTATTTCACAGGTTTAATCTCATTTTGACCTGAATTGATAGGGAAAACTATTATAATATCCTCTATCTACAAAGCCTATTTAGATAAGAGCAACTTAAATTTGTACAAATATAATTTATTTATTAATATCATAATGAAAATTTTTAAATCCATTTTTTCATAGGTAGATGAAAAAACTTCCCCCATATTATCAGTCTTCTGGTTATATTAAGCCATACTGAGCAAGATTGTCTATTAGAAGATAAATGTTCTGTAATGATATTAAGTATTCCTGTGGTGGCAGCATTTCTGAATTTTCAGCCAAATGCTTTAAATTATTGAGATACAAATTTTATCTTGGACAATATGGCTGAAAATAGATTAATCTATCATATTGTAAAGTTAAGAGTACCAAGAGAAATTTGGTCAGATTGACCAAATTAATATGATATGAATAATCTCAAGTTCACTTTTTAATAGTCATTATTCATAATTTTCAAAGGAATGTTTTCTTACAACTAATTTTACTAGGAGGTGTGACATGAAAGTAAATGTTAGTTTTGATTGCTTTACTCTAATGAGGAAATTCAACCCTTCATTCATTAATTTTAATTACCACATTTGTAGTTTATGAAGCTTTGGCAGAAAGCCAGGCTTTGGTTCTAGCTCTATATACTTTGGAAATAATAAAGATATCTCATCCATATGGCGCATTAAATAAAAGAAGTGATTTTGCTAATCTGATGTATTTTAAGAATTTAACATTGATAATTAGGTGCTACCATGCTATTTGTGACTTTCTTTTGCTTATCTAGTAACATAACAATGTCCATCTAAATTTCTATAGTTACATTTACAAATTTATAATCTCTTGCAACCCCCATAAAACTGAGACATGACTTCACTCTAGACAGCTGAAGAGGAATAAATATTCTAACGTATTTCAAGTGTTACACATGTTCTCAAAGGTCAAGAAATGACCAATCTCTGGCTAAGATGATAAGAAAAAATAATGATGGATGTTGGAGAGAAAGTGGGAAAATTGGGACACTAATACATTGTTGCTTGAGTAGTGAACTGATTCAGCCTTTCTGGAAAGCAATATGGAACTCTGCCCAAAGAGTTATCAAACTGCATACCCTTTGATCCAGTAATGTCTCCACTGGGCCTGTATCCCCAAGAGATCATAGTGGAGGGAAAGAGAACCATATGTGCAAAAATGTTTGTGGCAGCCTTTTTGGTAGTGGCAAGAAACTGGAACCTGAGTCGATGCTCATCAGTTAGAGAATTACTGAATAAGTTATGTTATATGAATATTATGGAATACTATGTTTTATAAAAAAAACAATTAGCAAGATGATTTCAGAGAGAGCTGGAAAGATTCACATGATGCTGAGTGAAGTGAGTAGAATCAGGAGAACATTGTTCACAGCAGCAGCAAGAGTATATGATGATCTGATGGATTTGGCTCTTTTCAAAAGCAAGGTAATTCATGTTCCAATGGTGTGGTGATGAAAAGGGCCATCTGCATCCTGGGAGAGGTCTGTGGGGACTGAGGATGGATTACAACATAGTATTTCATCTTTTTGTTGTTGTTTGCTTGCATTTTGTTTTGTTTCTCATGTTTTTTCTTTTTGATCTGATTTTTCTTATGTAGCATGATAATTGTGGAAATATGTAAGAACTGAACATATTTAACATATATTGGATTACTTGCCATCTTGGGAAAGGGAAGGAGGGAAAGGAAGGAGGAAAAAGAATTGGAACACAAAGTTTTGCAAGCTTTAATATTGAATATTATCTATGCATACGTTTTGAAAATAAAAAATATGCCAATCTTCCTCCTTAGGTACTGCTAATTCTAAAGTCTTCTGATCAGGTCCATTATGTCTTTTAACTCTATATTTCAACCTTGTCCATGAATATGGATTTTGTTCCTGTATATATTCTTGGATTTGCTTAGGTAGACTTTACCTATAATGGCTCCTCTATTACTTTCTCCCTAAAACATGAAGACCAAGTGACTTTTGAGACCATCTATACCATTGTACCAATTTTGGAACTTCTAAAATAGATGAAATGGACGATTGTTCTCTTCTACCATCTTTGACAAATAAACTAAATCTAAAATAACTTCTCATTGCTAAAATAACCATACTCCTAAGGCTTCCTGGAATAAAATACTTATTGTAAGGTTTTATATAGTTAAGGAGAATACCAAATTGTTTTCCTATCTTTTTGGCCATTATTACAGATGAGTAGAAAATAAGTGATAATAGTGAGGAAGAAGTTCCATGTTCTTACATTCAACAAGGTCCATTCCAAATGCATTCTTTGTAGAGAATAGAATTGCAAGAGAAAAAAGGAAAACTAGGATGCTTAAAGCCAATCAACTCATCTTTATTTTTCAAGATGTGAAATGAGGCAAATTAAAGTGTAAAATAAATATTTAAATGTACATAGTTTATTAGAAAGGTTGCTGATTAACTTAAGGAAAGTAAAATAAGGCACTTGGCTATCTGTGACAGACATAGAAGCATAATTCACCACAATTTCAAAGAATTAGCATTAAAAATGCCGTACGCAACTAGATAAAGAAATCATGGACTCAGTGTGCAGATTGCAGATTAAAATTTTTTTTCTTCATTTTTAAGAAATAGGAAACTTAACTATTAATTTTGAAAAGGGTGAAATTGCCTACAACAAAGAGGGGATTAAAGCAAATATTAGGAAATATTTTGCCCAATTATATGCCAATAAATCTGACTATCTGAGTGAAATTGATGAACATTTATGAAAACACAAATTACCTAGATTAATAGATCAAGAAATAAAATCTCTAAATAAACCCATCTTGGAAAAAAAGGAAGTGAACAAGCCATTAATGAACTCCCTAAGGGAAAAAATCCTGAGTGCCAGACTCAGAAGTGAATTCTATCAAATATTTAAAGAACAGTTAGAGGGCAGAACCAAAATGGCAGAGAAAAATCAGGAAATTTCCTGAGCTCTTTCCAGTTTCCCTTTGAAACAATGTTGAATAAAGCCTCTAAACCAATTCTGGAGGAAAAGGATCCACAAAAAAATAAAATGGAGTGAAAGAATTTTCCAGCTCAAGTTACTTCAGAAAGATTTCACAAAGTTATCTCTCACTTTCATAAAAGACAAGCATATTAAATAATTTTTGAAATATTTGAAAAATAAAATAAAAAATAATAACCAGAGACTCTTCCCTAGGTATGTTCTCTCCTTTCATAAATAAAAATTTCCATACTAGAATCTTCTATAGGGCAAGCATATTCAGTTCTATGCTATATTCACTTGGATCTCATTTGGATCTCATAGTTAATTCCTAGTATTTCCTTAAATGAGGTTCTTGAATATATTACATATATGCCCTTAGAAAGCCATTTTATCTCTTTGATTTTCATTGTTAACATATTTATAAAATGAACATGCTACACATTTATATGATTCTTTCCAATGCTAAGATGATCAATATAACTGACCAAGTCATGATTAACTTGGGATACGTGAAACAAGATAATTTATAAAATACATGGTCTTTTCCAATGACAGAAATGGCTTTGTTGTGTGAAGAATAAAGGACTCAGAAAACACACACACACACACACACACACACACACACTCATGCATATATATATATATATATATATATATAAATATGTAGGAGTATGTTGAAAGTTTAGCATAATTTACTATAGCATGGTCAGAGGTCAGTCATCTAAACAGACCCTGGAGCAACTTAATTCTTATTCTTTAAGATGGAAGAATAGTATCCTTAACTTTTCTACATGATGATTCATTCAAATTCCTTTTTATTAATTTTAAAATTATTTTATCATTTTCATCAAGAACCATGTATATTTCAGTATATAAAAACAAACAACATGAACAATGGAAATTGGCGATAGATGTGTGACTGTGTTCTTGATATTGACTCTGTTCTTGATTATTCATAATTTCCTTTTCCTATATTTCTTCCTATGTGGTTATTTTGTATGTTAGGATTTCTCACATGGAAGTTATGAATAGTAAAACATTAATAATGTTAGTCAGGAACCAAGTTAATTTCCTGAAGAACTTATAGATAATTAATTCCAGGGATCAGAATCTCAGAATCATAGAACTGAAAGATACTTCAAATATGTACCTTTTGAAGTAATTAATTCCAGTTTTTTTTAATAGCTCTAATTGTAAGAAAGTTTTTTTTTTTTTTTAGGTTTTAAAATTTTTTATAACTTTTTATTTTTCATAATACATGCAAAGATAATTTTCAATATTCACTCTTGCAAAACCCTGAGTTTCAAATTTGTCTTTCTCCCTCCCTCTTTTTCCTTCCCCTAGACAGCAAATAATTCAATTCAAGTTAAACAAATGTGCAATTTTCCTAAACATATTTCTACATTTTTTATTCTGCACAAGAAAATTCAGATCAAAAGAGAAAAAAATAATGAAAAAGAAAAAAACAAGAAAATTACAACAAAGGTGAAAATATTATGTTGTGATCCTCATTCAGTCTCCATACTCCTTTCTTGGATGTAGATGGCTCTGTTCATGACAAATCTATTGGAATTGGCCTAAATCACCTCATTTTTGAAAAGAGCCAAGTTGTTCAAGGCATTGTTAAATTTTTTGGAGGGGAATATTGGGAAAGCTCAGCTGAATGCTGTCCCTATTTTAACTTCTTGGTTTTGCTCTCTACATTTTTACTTCTTCAAGTGAGTATAGACATTTAATTATACCTCCATTATACCTTAAATTCCCATGAAAAATTTCCCATCCCTTTAGTCAGTCCTCTTACAGCATGAACTTGAACTCTTTCCTTATTTTGATTATGTGCTTCTGATTGTTTCCCACTTTATCAATCTCTACCATTCTTCTTCTGTTCTGTACTTATAAGATTGGTTTCATGATTTGAAATTAAAGAATGGAAATTATCATTATTCAATATGATCTTATTTGTGCTAATATTTAAACTCTGAAATCTTATTTTGGGGACCCTATCTGCCATACAATGGATTATATATTCCTTCTATCTTTCATCCAAAATATTTGTGAGAATATCTTTATTTAAACATTTAAATAACATTTAAACATTAAAATAACAAAGATAGAGATCAAAAAGATCTCTTGAAGTAAAAATGTGGGAAAACATGCTTCCAAGATAAAATCAAAGCATTCATAACTATCCTTTTGTCACCTTTTTATCAATATTGGAAGCATTTGATTACTTTGCTGTCTAAATCCATGTGTGAATGTAGCATGAGGGAATTTATCAAATGATGTGTTAAAATTTACATAAATTATATTTACATTATTTTTGTTTTAATTATTTAATAAGCTATGAAAAAATAAAATGTGATTGTTCTGGCATGAAGATCTTGTTCACCTTTGTTAATAATGCAGCCTTATTAACAAAGATAGGATTTGAACCCAATACCACAGAAAGAATTCCTGATTGTGAAATCCAACTGATGTTCAGGTAGGAATGTTTAATAGGAAATGGAAAACCACACCTGGTTTGATAGAACTAATCTGGTCACATGAATTCATTTATTATCCTCATTCAAAATATATTGAACTTTTCAAAACAGTCTCTGGTGTTTGAATTATGCAAATGAATATAATTGTCAGATATTCTAACATGCAGCTGATTTGTTGGGGAGTAGAGAATTCAGCTGTTAAAAGATTTAATAAGTGAACCTATTAAAAATAATGAACTTGTACATCTTTAATTATATGGCTTGTTAATAACTGCTATTGGCAAACTAAATCTAAGGATAATAATATCTAAATAAATGCTGAATTTAAAAAAGAACCTGGAGAGTTATGCTAATGAATTTCAGTTAATTATCAGGAAGCAATAATATATATAATTCTGAAAATATTTATATGTGACCTTAGGAAAACAAATGTGGAGTGATAGTGCTCTGAACTATCCATAACTTATAACAGATGAATAAATCTTTATTGAAACTTGATGATGTACAATTTGTTTACCATCATTATTTTAGAGATTTATCACAGGTAAAATTAAATGTTCTGATTATTGTTCATAAATGAAAGCATAGGAGATTCTTAACTATATCCAAAAAAGAGTATCACATGATTTTGAAGCTAGAAGATCACATCTAGGCGTGATCTATTTCAATCTCCTAATTTTATGGAGGAAAAAAAATTAACAGCTCAAATAGTAAAATGACTATTCTAAAGTCACCTAATAAGGAATTGAACAAAGTCTCAAATCCAATTCTGCTTTCTCCCTATAACATATTGTCATTTAAACCAATATTTTACTTTCTTCTAAGATTAGCAAGTTTAGACTTGAAGCCAAAGACTCCCAAGCAATGGAAACTATTCAAAATGAAAATGGACTTACTCAAAGAAATTTGCTCCAATTTAGGCAAAGACTTTATAAACACTAGTCAGAACATCTCAGAATTAGAAAATCTGTTGATAAAGGAGAAGGTGAATGACACATCTGCAATCAATCCCAAGGGTTTTTTCTTACTTCATGACTAGGCCATCTTTTTGAGAGTAAATATTATGATATTTAAACTCCCTCACAGCTCCCTACTTTTTATCACAGTTGTGCTACTTAACAGTTCTTTGTTGAAATAAAGTATATATATTTTCCTGGCATGACAAATTAATTTCCCTTTAAGAGAATAACTTTTATCATGTTATTAAAGATGTATGTAGAAGACATGAAATAAAGTATACTTAATTGAACTTACTTGGGAATACTACTTAACTTGACTAAATATAGTAATATTTTCTTTATATTAATTTGAATATTTTATATTCTTTTTTTCTTTTAGCAAGTAGCCAGCAGACATTAGGTAAACAGAATTTTATCTCAAGAATTAGAATACTTCAAATATAATAGAATAAGATATAGCACAAAGTCCCTTTGCACAATGCCGATGTATATATACTCACACACATATATATATATATGAATAAATAACTAAATAAATGAATGAATGAATTTGAATCAGGGGACCAGGAACTTGAGGTTCAGAGCATAGGTAAAGGACTGAAAGTATCCTGAGGGTATTGAATAACTAAAGAGATTAATGGGATTTAAAGGGAGGGGACACTGATTTCCTGAAGGCAGCAGTAAACATATTGCAGAGGAACTAAAGAGACTAAGAGAACTATGACTGAGGGGATAGGAAATGTGAATGCTAAGAAAGAAGAGAATGCTGAAGGATGCAGTTGAGTTAATTGTATGACTAAAGGAATGAATGTTTGAGCATATTGTTGAAATGAGTATTAGTTTAGGGGTATTAGCTTTGCTAGATGGACAATGAAGTTCTTACAACTCCATATTACTTTCTCTGAGAAGGTGTATCTGGGAAATGACTGAGCCTAAAGATTAATTACTAATATTACAATTTCAGTTTAGGAAGAAGGTGTCAAGTTGGTTGACATAAGGATCACTATTCTAAAATAGTGATTTTTTTTCTCTCTCTACATGGTTTAGATGAATATCTAGATTCTTTGCTTTGCAAAGTCAAAAACTATCTATAGATAAGAAATTGACTTTGGATTTTAGAATCAGAATCCAAAACATTGATATTGTCTGGAAAGTTAGAACAATTTTAGTGACCTAGGGAAATGCAATTTACTACAGATAAATACAAGATTTTAAATCAAGTTAAAATATATACAAGACACAAGAAGCATTTTTCCAGGGAAAGAGGGAGGAAGGGAAAGAGGGAGAGATACAGAGAGAGAACTAGAAGCTCAGTTTTAGATAAAGATGCAATTTGGCAACTACAAAACAAGATTTTAGATCACTTTAAGAGAACTAGTGTCCAGAACTAGAGAGGTGATAATCCTCCTGCATTATATTCCAGTCAAATTACATCTGGAATAGTGTTTTCGATTCTGGGTGCCAGAATTTAGTAAGAACAGTGATAGACTGCCTTGTGTTCCAAGATGGATAAATGTGAAGGCTACTGTTTCATTCCACTAAAGAAGTAGTTGAAGGAATTGAGGAAGTTTAGTATGAAGAAGATTTGTTAGGATATAATTTCTTTTTTAAAGAATCTGAAAGACAGTTATGAGGAAAAGTAGTTACACTAGCTCTGACTGATCACAGAAGAAATAACTAAAAATAAAGGGTGGTTATTGCTGAGAGATTGACTTAGGTCAAAACAAGGAACAACTTTCCCATATTTGGACCTATCTAAAAGGAAAATCGGCTCCCCTATGTGGTCATGGTAGAAATTTACAAGGAAAATTCAGAGAGATTTTTATCAAATATATTATACACGGAATTTTTGTTCAGGGTAAAGATTTGACTTGATGGCAATCAAATTCCCTTCTAATTTATGAAATTCTATAATTTTGTGAATAGAAGTTCTTCAAAGAATTCCCAACCCTAAGTTTTATGATTGCATAATCATATGGCATGAAAACAGTTCACAAGCTGGAAAATTTCCATGAAACTATTTAATACAATATTAAAATCATAGTAAAATGCAAAAATGATTTATTTTATCTATTTGTAGATCCCAGTGTGTCTTGAAAAACTGGCACCCCTCATATGACTAGTCTTACTTTTAGACAAGATCCAACAGGCATCATCTGGATAGTTAGCTCTCATGAAGAAAGGAAGAGCCAATCCACCAATTGTCAAACAACTGCCACTCATGGGGAGGAGAAGCTGGCCTGTATAATGTGACTAATTACACTAGGGAGAGAGAAAAGGCAAAATATTATAGATAATCCCTGACAATACTAACACATTGGCCTTCATTAACCCTCAAATACAGATGGAGACAATGTAGAACATTGAATCAGAGAACCATGAGAATAGAAATGCTTCCATAGATATCATTCTGGGAAGCAAACCCTGTGGAGATGCAACCTGGCAACTACTCCCACCAGTGATACAGTCAAACCACCGAAGACTAGTTATTGCTACCCAAAGCCTGTCAAATGGTTCAGTATCAGAACCTGGTGTTATTTTGTCAGTGAAAATGACATTAAATAAGTATTACCATCTGTTGTGTTGCTGTACCCTAAGGACCTTGAGACTTTTCCATCTGAATTACAGCTGAAATTTTCCAAATAAGTTGTTTCCTTTCATTAAGAGGAGACTCCTTAGAGTAAAAGGAGGCTCCTTTTGAGCAGGGATTGTCTTTCTTTTCTATTTGTATCCCACAGTTAAGCATGACGTTTTGCACATAGTCAGAAATTTATAAAGACTTCCTTCACTGAGTTATACACAAACATGGCTTTTTAAAAAAAACCCAGCTAAAATAGGTTGATATATATATATATATATATATATATGAATATGACATATACATATATGTACACATACATTTGTATATTTGTATATATACAAACTTATGAATGTATGTATATCTGCATGTATATATACATGTGTATGTATGTTTTCTCTGTGATTTTTATTATTGTTTGAAATCATATATATGTATATGTACTTAAATATCGGTATATGTGTCCATATTTGTATATGTAATTACAAATAGAAGTATGAAAAAAGGATCCTGAAAACCCAAAGTTGTCATCAAGCCCTTTTCTACATGATGAAATAATCAATGTGCTCATTGATTTTGAGTAATTTTTACTTACTACTTTACTCCTGAATCTATGCATTATAGAGAAAATAGCATTGATATTAAAAGCAGGATAATTATGGATGAATCTCATCTTGGATAATTCTGAGCTATATGACCTTGGGAAAGTAATTTAATTTCTATGATCCTCAGTTTCCATATCTGCTGGTAATAAAGTTTATTTTGCGAAAATGTTTTGTAAACCAGAAACCCTTATATAAACGTGAACTATTCTAGTTTCCATTAATCTGTCACGCAGAACTTGAAAAAGAAAATGGAATCAATCAGAAATTTCTAATGAGAGAGCCTCTTTATGCAAGCTCATATGTCTAAGTTCATAGATGCATTTTGATTGTTAATAATGAATTGAGATAATACATTTGCTTCTGGGACTCATACTGACCTTTTACCAATGGATTTCTGTCAGAACAAATCACATCACTCATTTACCACAATCCTAGAGTTAACAAGGACTATAGCTAAGTTAAGCTAAATTAAGTTATACCAGAAAACAGTGGTACTGTGACAATCTGCTTGGGTCTAAGAATGCTTTATAAATATTGAAACTGTATGCATACATGAAAATCTACCCCCCCCCCTTTTTGTTTTTTTCGCAAAAGGGGTATCTTACTTAACCTGTGATTTAATCAGTATAAGTAACTCAATATAGAAATCTCTATCACCAAAAGACACTGATAACTTATTGGAATATATATTCTTACAGATCTTTAATAGAGCACTGATAGGTTAAATGATTTTTGGTAGACACTGAGATAAGATATGCCAGAAGCAGATCCAAACTTGTTTCCTGACTTGAAGGTATTACTGACTTCAAGATCAGATTTTCAACCTTTATCACAACTATATTTCATTCCTAAAGATATATGGATGCCCACATACTCCCCAAAACAATTAATGCATATTCTAATAAAATAATTTTCAAGTAAATAAATACACAAATTTAAAAGAAAAAGATCAAAGCATTTAAATGAATAAAATCTGTTCTGTGTTCTCTTCCTTTTTTCAAGAGAGGAGACGTGTGGACAAAGAATAATATTACCTCAGATATATGTGATTTTGGGGCAAGCCATTTACCTTTCTCTGAGCCTCAGTTTTATCATCTGGGAAAAAAAAAAAGAATAATACCACCTCATCCAGAGGATTATTATGAGGATAAAATAATATAACATATAGCAAGTGTTTTTTAACTACTGAAGTTTTATAAAAAAAATATGTTATATTTGTGGTTGTTTTTGTTTTTGGTCTTATTTGTTTTAGTCCTGATTACCTATTTTTTAAATGTTTGAGGAAGTGTATTACTAGTGATTGTTGTCTATTTTGTTTTGGTTTTTTGGTTATTTTTGTTTTTGTTTTCACATACTGCTGGGAATGGAAACTTTGTTTAATGGAATATATCTTCATGGCATAAAATGAAATTCTTTTCTTCATTCATATTACCTAATGGCACGAATGTTCCATTATAAAATACATTCCTTCCTGGCATACTTCTCTCTATGTAACCCTTCATTCTTTTTCTCCTTGCTGGATCCTCCTCTAGATTATGCACTCTAATTGTAGTTATCCCTCATAATTCTATCCTTTGGCTTCTCTCCTTTCTCTGTATAATTCACTTGGTGATCTCAACAGCTTCCAAGGATAATTTACCTTTCTTGCTCTCTTCTGACTTCCAGTTTTACGTGTCTAACTGCCTTTGAGGCATATTAGACTTGATGATTAGTAAACATCTCAAACTCTACATGTGTTAAGACAGAAAACCATTACTTTTCCTTTAAACCTCCCCCCCCCCCCACTCTCATCTTTCCTATTATTGTAGAGGCTAACAACAATATTTCCTGTATGCAGTGTGCTGCCAAGACCTGTTGATTCCACCTTTGCAACATCTCTTGAATTTGTCCCCTTCTCTCCTTTGACACTACCACCATTCTAGTGAAACTCTCATTGACTTTTGTATTGATTGCAGCAATAGTCTGCTAGTGGGTCTGCCTGCTTTCTCTTCTCCAATCCATTAAAGTGATCTTAAATTACAGATATGATCATATCAGTCTCCTACTCAATAGATTCCAGTGGCTTCCATTTGCCTCAAAAGGCAAATACAAAATGCTTTGCTTGGCATTCAAAGCCCTATATATTATGTGCTTCCCCTCCCCCATTTTCTATGCTTCTTATATCTTCCTCCCCTATGCATATTCTTAAATCCCCAGTGACACTGACTTGTCATAAACCAGACACTTCATATTCTCATCTGGATATTTTTTTTTTTTTTGGCTGACTCCTATGCCTATGTGTCTCTTTCTCCTTATGGCAGACCTCCCTGCCTTCCTTTAATTCTTAACTGATATCCCACTTTCTACAAAACGTTTTCCCTAATCCCTCTTAATTCCAAGGCTTTCTTTCTTGTAAGGTATCCTATTTATCCTACATATAATTCCCTTTGCAAATATTTGTTTGCTTGTTATCTCTAGATAATAATCTTCTTGAGGTCAGAGATTGTTTTACATCTCTTTTTTGTAAGCCCAGCACTTAGCACAGTAACTGATATATAACAGATACTTTATAAATATTTCTTAAAGGAAGAAGGAATTTTAAAAGAGAATCAGAAGAATCTTAAAGATCACAGTTAGATCATTTTTGTAGAAGAGTGAACTGAAGCCCAGAGAAAGTATGTGACATCATCAAGATCACATAATTACTTGATCACAGAGCCATGAAACGAAACAAAACAAAACCAAACAATTTTAAGTTTCTTATCTTCTTTTCTTATGTCCATCCTTTTTAACATACTGAAGTATGTTAAACTATGGCTAACATAAAAACACAATGAAAAATTGTGATCAGGATCAGAAGAGAAGGCAACATCCTGTAGATGACAATTTAAAACAAAAATAATAATTTTGTTTTTTGATTTTAAATGTAGAATTTTTGAAATAGTTGTTATTCTGCAGTGTTTTACAATGTATTAAACAATTAAGAATAAGATTTACAACAATAGTAAATACTACCTAGAGATATAATTAGAATATCCCTTATATAGCTGAGTCTTCTTCAGCTCTGTAATTTCTGACATCTGTTGATAGTTATTGTTTACTTTCAGATTCTCAGAAGACACTTAGGTTCCATCCTTGATTTCTGGCATCCCAATTCTCTCCTTCTTCTTGAACAATTTGAAAGTTGATTAAAAAAAAAAAATCTTTGATAAGCCCTATTGATTCCCCAACATGCCTCTATGAGATAGTCTCATCTCTTTGGTTTCCCATATTTAATAGTTGGATGGAACAAAGTAATTGGGAGAATGTTATGTCCCAGACCCAGAGCTGCCCTTCAGTGTTTTTGAAGCAACATAATATAGATCTAATGCTAGTAGACATAGAAGCCTCAAAATCTATCAGTCCCTAGGGAAATCAAGGCTGGTGGATGTGAAATAGAAAATAAATCTAGATGGAGACTAAATTGGAAACTGACCAATCTTCCATCATAATCCACATTGAGTGAAAAGGATAAAAAAAATAAATAAATGAAAGATATGGAATTTTAAAATACTGAATAATCTAAAGTTGCATTAATAGTCCATCTAAGGAATATGTATAAACATGCATTATTTAGCTTGGAATTTAGTCCTTTGAAAAGCTATTTGATGTTTCACAAGCTAAAACACTATGTAGATTTATTTATTATTTATATGGCAATTTATATTTACAAAAGATTTTCAGGACATTTATTACCTGGTGATCCAAACTACCCTAATGTATAAACTCCTTCTTGAGTTTAAAAGAGGTGATTTTGAATATAATCACTCTTTCAATCCATTACAAATGTTATTTATTGAATTTTGCCCATCAACATGAATCTTTGCTACCATATTGAAATATGTCCAATTAATAGAAAACATTGCTGGCACATCAATAGTCTTACAAGTAGTAAAATCAAGGCCAGGCTTTTGATTTCAAAACAGATTAACATTGAAAGAGAAGGTTGTAGTTGAAACACCCTGTTCTATAACATAAGAGTTGATAATCAAAGTCATACTCTGCAATGGTTTCTAACTCAATTTCCTTCATGTTTTAAAAGTCTCTAAAACCTTCAAAGTTATAAGAAATACAAGTGAATACTGTTTATAGTGTGAGGAATATTGGAATGGAGAGACTAGAGTTCTAGGTCAGATTCTGTAACTAATTTGCTTGAATAGAGGTCACATGTTCTTTTAATGTCTAATGTCACTGCTTTTTGATTTTTTTCTTCCACATTGTCCTTTGTTTTAGTATATTTGTATTAAAATTTAGTTGTATCATTTTTATTTCATTAATTTAATTTTTCAATGATTATATGAAAAAAATTAACATTTTAAAAAAATTGTGTTCCAAACTCTGTTCTTCTCCCTCCCCTTTCCCCTAAGTTAAGCAACTTGATAACAACTTTACATGTATAGTCACACAAAATAGAAAATACATATAAAACAACAAAAATACCAATATGAAAAATAGAGAAAATTTAAAGAAAGTATCCTTCAATTTGCATTGACTATCAGTTCTTTCTCTGGAGGTGGAAAAAATTTTTCATTATAAGTCCATGTTCTCTGTTCTAGTCCCTTTTTGTTGTTTGCTTGGTTTTTACCTGAAAGACTTCATAATTTTCCTTTTTCTCAGGCCTCTGACTCCATGCATATGTATGTAATCAAGACAGAGAGACAGAGACAGAGAGAGAAAGAGAAGAACTTAGAAAGAGGGAAGGAGAGATAGAGACAGTCAAAGAGAGAGACAGAGAAATATAGACACACTCAGAAAGAGAGAAAGAGACAGAGTTTTCATGTATGTGTGGTAGAGTTGTTAATTTCTTTGCATTCCTTATAAAAAGTCACTTAACTCTCTTTTCCTAAGTTTCATTTGTAAAATAATCAAACTACTTCAGTGTCTTTGCCAAGAAAACCCCAAAAATGGACTAATGAAGTCAGACATGACTAAACAATATCAACTTTTAATTTTGCTTCCAATTTTTTACTCAAATAGTAACTTTTTCTCTCCTATTCGCTAGAATGTTGATTTCACTTGAAAATAATTTTATTATTTTTCTCTTAAAAAATTCACTTCATTTCTTCTAGGAGTTATAATTGAATTTGTGCCCAACCTTTAATAAGGCTTGAGACTTTATTTACTAGCTATTTTAGAAAAAAAAGTTTTTTATTGGTTTCTTTCTTGAGAATCTATCATCAGAAAATCTTTCTAGAATGTGATTTTCTTCCTGCTCCCCAATCTTCCTTTTTTACTCCCAGAATTGTGAATGTATGTTAAGACAGGAATTGCATTTCTTAAGAAATTATCTAGGCCCTACTATCTTCTTTGATTTTCTCTTTGGAATTTCGACAGTTTCCTTTGGATATCAAATTCTTTTTTGCAGTTTTCAAGGGATCAAACTGACTCCACAAGCTTTTTAAAAATTCAAAGTTGTCTGAAGCAAAATAAATGAAGATCATTGTCCAGGAATGAGTTTTTAATAGATCTGATGTGGAACTGGGTTTGAGCAACATTACTATGAATTTGAACTGGCAGGAAATCCAATAAATTGCTGTTGTCTCCAAATGCCATCAACTTTGAAAGTTTACTGAATTTGGGCTATCCCTTGGCCAGTGCTTCCTGCCCTGATTATCACTCTATAGGGTTCAGACTGAATTGACTACTGAATCTGAGAACTTATAGGGTAAAGCCATACAACCTTTGTCTGCTTCTGTTCCTCCCTTACCCAGAACAAAGCCTCAGGGTCATAACTACTGCTCTAATCATTACCTCAATACATCTACCTTAAGTACATTTCACTTGTCACTCAATCTATGACTTTCCTCTAAGGTTCAAGCAACAGAGTTGCTCATTGGTAACTGATACTGCACACTGCACTGTGTCACAAAAAAAAAATTCTGGAGCTCTTCTTTTAGTGAATAATCACATGACCAAGTCATGTCCTTTCATTGATAGGATTGATATATTCCCTTTCTGGATGTACATCATCCTTAGATCTTAGAATTTTTCAAATCACTGTTCACAAAACGTTTGATTTTTCCTCATGCCTCTTAAAATATTCTGGCTATGGCATGCAGAGATCTGACTTGCTAAAAAAAAAATCTCTAGTACATGAAATGTTAATTAGCTCAATGCAGTGGTTTGTTGAATGATATTGTCCTTTCTTGATGTATGATATAATGACTTTATTTGCTTTTTAAATTTTTCATAATCTATTTATGCTTTTGTGTTTGTTAATCATTTCTCTCCATCCCATTATTTTACTCTACCTTTGAACAAAGAGTGATAATAATAACTAAATAAAAACCTCAAACTAGGAAAACATCTAGTAATATATAAAATATACTGTCCTTACAGACCCTGACAATAGATACAGCTCATTATCTGTTCTCCAAACCTTTGTTATTTTTCCAATAATTAGAATTGAAATTCTTTTAGAACTTTTAATTTACCTGGTTATAATCTTTGTGCATAATTCTTTTGTTTCTGCTCATTTCATTCTTCCTCAATGCATTCAAATCATCTTATAATCATCTGAAATTCTCATATTGGCTATATTTTAAAATATATTTTGCATTATTTGTATCTCATAGTATTTTTACTGTGTGTTCATTAGTCTTTGAACAACTACTTTGTTTTCAATTCTTCCTCACCACGAATAGTGAATCTTTGAATGATTCCAACTTCCTAAAGATGTGTCTAATAGTTTGATTTATAATTCAGTCATTTTTCCTACATAAATAAAAATTGATATGTCTAATAACTGGGGATGAGGATAAGAGAAATCTCACAGCCAAATGCAAAAAAAAAAACCAGAAATATTAAATGAATCCTTTTCAAATCATAATGCAGAGATAATCTGGGAAGATGGCAGAGTAGGTCAGAAAAATCTAAACTGACCAGATTTCTAGCACAGCAAAACAAAATTGTGCCTCCAGGCAAATGTATAACAGTGCAAAACAAAAAGGAATAAGTTAGAAAAAAGGTCCTTTTAAATGCAACTTGAGAAAAACAAAATAAAAATTCCAGGATATAGATTTGCATAGTGTGAAGAATCAACACCTTCAGGTTAATTCTTTATTATTATTATTATTATTAAAGCTTTTTACTTTCAAAACATATGCGTAGATAATTTTTAACATTCACCCTTGCAAAACCTTTTTTTTTTTTCAAAAATTTTTCCCTCCTTTCCCCCCACTCTCCTAGATAGCAAATAATCTGTTAAAATGTGCATTTCTTCTATACATATTACCACAATTATCATACTGAACAAAAAAAAATCAAAAAAAAAAATGAGAAAGAAAACAATATGAAAGCAAACAACAACAAAAAAAGGGAAAATACTGTATTGTGATCCACACTCACTGTCCACAGTTCTATCTCTGGGTGCAAATGGCTCTCTTCATCACAAAACCATTGAAACTGGCCTGAATCAGCTCCCCCGTTGAAAAGAGCCATGTCAATCAGATTTGATCACTGTATAATCTTGCTATTGTTGTGTACAATGTTTGCCTGATTTTCACTTAGTATCAGTTCATGTAAGTTTTTTCCAGGCCACTCTGAAATTATCCTGCTGAACTTTTCTTATAGAAAAATGATATTCCATAACATCAATATACCATAAGTTATTCAGCTATTCTCCAACTAATGGACATCCACTCAGTTTACAACTTCTTGCCACTATACCACACAAGCATTTTTGTACAACTAAGTCCTTTCCCCTTTTTTATGATGTCTTGTTATATAGGCCCAATAGAAACACTATGGATCAGAGTATGCACAGATTGATGGCCCTTTGAACATAGTTCCAAATTGTTCTCCAGAATACTTGGGTCAGTTCACAACTCTAACAATAATGTATTAGTATCCCAGTTTTCCAAAATTCTGTTTTTTAATGAGTTGGTTTCTTTTTCCATTTTGTCAAGTTTATTTTGTAAGGAGCTATATGCTTTTTCCATTTTGTTAAATCTATTTTTAAATTTTCTTCAGATAATTTCTGTGTTTCTTTTTCCAAACTCCATTCCATAGTTCTCATTTCCTCTCTCTATTTTCCTTCTAACTCTCTTTTAAGGTCCTTTTTGAATTCTTAAAAAAATTGAATTTTTGAAAGAGAACTTTGTGACATGGAGACCAACTCATATGTTTGGGGCTTCAACTGTAGACGATTTTCCTTTAATGTACCAGGTTTTGAGTTAGTCCTTTTCTGTCTTCATATTCATCTATGCTTCTTTGCTTCTTTGTTCATCTTTTAAAGTTGAAGTCAGTTCTTAAGGCAAAGGGGAGGGAAATTGTCTTGGCTTCAGGATGCCTTTGGGCTGGTGCTGCTTACTTCTTTCCAGTGCTATTTAGGCATGGCCATGTCCCACATTATTCTGGGGAACAGGGGTTTATTGCCTTTTGTAGTTGTGTTGGATATCTTATAGTTAATCCGATGATCCACTGGCTTCTGATCCAGGATAAAGTAGCCCACCTTGCTGTATTTTTTCTAAGAGCCACTCTAAGCCATTCCCCTGGTATGTAGATGTCATCGGTCCCTGCTTTAAGCCTGCATTCAGACACCTCCTCCCATCCCCAGTTGAAACGAAACTTTTCTGAAGTTCTTCCAAAATATCTTCTGCTAGAAATTTGTTACACTCTAAATATTTGTATGTTCTATTACTTCAAAACCAGTTTAGAGGCTTGATCTGGTGTTGATCTGAGGGAAGCCAGGAAGAGCTCAGAGAAGGACTTATCTACTCTCTGCCATTTTGGGTCTGCCCCCCAGGCTAATCCCATTGAAATAGCCAGTGGAGAGCCCCTAAGTTAGATGGATTCAGAGGTGGCCTTAGCCCTAGACACAGGAACATTTACCTCTCAGGTGGTATGGGGAGTTTTGGGTCTGAGATTGGAAAGATTGAGGGAACCTCTGCTGATTGAAATGCCAGATCCAACTATATGGCTGAGATCCAGCCTTGGATCAGAATCAACTAGCACATGCCTGGTGATTGCAGAAGCAGTGAGATGAAGTAGGCCTGGCTGTGGGCACTTACAAGAGGATGAAATTCTTGGTTTTGGCTTAGGGGCTTGAAGGGAACACCAAAGTGAAGCTAAAGGGACCATCTCTCCTGACCCAGGATTTAAGATAATAAGCCTAATGAGCTATGAAGAAGAAGAAGAACAACAACAACAAGGACAAAAAGAACAAGAACAAGAACAAGAAGAAATCAGCTGGTACAGAAGAAAGAACCCAAATGTAGAAAGTTACTATAAAATAGGGAAGACCAGAATTCATCTTCAGAGGATACTGAAGTTTAAAAAAAAAAAAAAAAACTCCCCCAAAAGTAAGGATAAATGGATATCTGTTCTAAAAGAATCCAGAGGAAATCAAAAAATATTTCAAAACAAGAGATTGTGGGGAAAAAAAAACTGATAAAAATAAGGATCATCTAAAAAAACCAAGAAAAATTTGAAAAGAAAATCAACCAATTAGGAAATGAGGTCAGAGGCTTAAGGAAGAAAATGATTCTTTGAAAATTGAAATTGCACAAGGGGAAGTCAGTGAAATTATGAGACCAAGAAATAATAAAACAAAATATAGAGGATGAGAAAATAGAAGAAAATATGAGACATCTCATAAAAAAACATACAACAGATTTGGAGATCAAGAAAAGAAAAAAATAAAAATAATTGGATTACCTGAAAAAAACATATGCAAAAAAAGAACCTTGATACAATGATAACACAAATAATAGAAGAAAATTGTCCTGAAACATTAGAACAAGTGGGTAAAAAAGAAATAGAAAAAAACCTACCAATCACCATTTGAAAGTGACTCTACAAGGAAAACTCTAAAGTACCACTTCACATCAATCAGATGAGCTGATATGATAGAAAATAAAATGAGAAATGTTAGAGGGATTGAGGAACAATAGGAACATTAAGGCACTGTTGGTGGAACTGTGAATTGATCCAACCATTTTGGATAACAATTTGAAACTGTCTCAAAATTTGTAAAACTCTGTACACTTTTTGACCAAGAAATAGCATAACTAGATCTATATCTCCAAAACAACAAAAAGGGGTGGGGGGAAGGGAGGACTTATTTGTAGAAAAAATGGTAGCAGCTCTTTTTATACTGACAAAGAATTGGAAATTGAAAGGAAGCTTATCAATAGGGAAAGGGCTAACCAATCTGTGTTATATGATTGCAAATTAATACTTTTCTTCCATAATAAATGATGCAAAGTGAAATGAGCTAAACAAGGATAACATTGTACACAGTAACAGCAATATTATACTAGTACTGAGTGTAAAAGATGTAATTGTTCTCAGCAATACAACACTCTAAGATAGTCCCAAAGGACTCATGATGAAAAACCTCCAGAGAAAGGATGAATGTAGATCAAAGCATTCTTTTTTTTTTAACTTTATTTTTTGTCTGTTTTCTTTCACAAATCAATTAATATGGAAATATGTTTTACATGTATAGTCATGCAATGACTATACATGTAAAACTTATATCAAATTGCTTCTCTTCTCAATGAAGGGGGAGTAAAGGGAGGAAAAGTATTTGAAACTCAAATCTTTATTTCTTTTTCTTTTTTATTATAACCTTTTTTTTTTTTTTTTTTTTTATTATTTTGTCTTTAATTTGGATATAACATCGGTAACTTTACAGCATTAAAATTGCCAAACCTCTTTTCCAATTTTCCTTCTTACCCCCCCCCCTCCCTAAATGGAGGATGACCAGTAGATGTTAAATATATTAAAATATAACTTAGATACACAATAAGTATCATAAAAAACATTATTTTTGCTGTACAAAAGAATCGACTCTGAATTATTGTCAAACTTGGAAGGAAATCAAAGATGCAGGTGTGCATAAATATAGGGACAAAATTCAATGTAATGGTTTTTAGTCATCCCCGACTTTTCTGGGTATAGCTAGTTCAGTTCATTACTTCCATTAGAAATATTTGGTTGATCTCGTTGCTGAGGATGGCCTGATCCATCAGGACTGGTATCTTAGTATTTTGTTGAATATAATGATCTCTGGTTTAATTCTAGCATCAGTTCGTAAGTCTCCCAGGCCTTTCTGAAATCATCCTGTTGGTCATTTCTTGAACAGTTTTATAATTTTCATATACCAAATTTTTCGCCATTCTCCAACTGATGGACATCCATTCGTTCAGTTTCTAGCCACTACAAAAGGGCCCAAACATTCGTACATACAGGTCCCTTTCCCTTCTTTTAATCTCTTTGGGATATAATCCCAGTATGCCTTTCTGGATCAAAGGGTATCACAGTTTGATAACTTTTTGGCATAGTTCAAACTACTCTCCAAAATGGTTGGATTCGCCAAGTCCCCAACTGAATCAATGTCCCGTTTTACATCCCTCAAAATCATCATTATTTTTTCCTGTCATTTGAATCTGACGGTGTGTGGGAAACTTAGAGTTGTCTTAATTTGCATTTCCGTTAATAATGACTTGGAGCATCTTTTCATTATAGAAATAGTTTCATTTCTTCATCTGAGAATTGTCTGTTCATATCCTTTGACCATTTTCAATTGGGAATGGCGATTTTTATAAATTAGAGTTAATTCTCTATATATTTTGGAAATAGGCCTTTTCAAACCTTTGCTGTAAAAAATATTTTCCCGTTTTGCTTCCTTCAATCTTGTCTGCATTAGTTTTGTTTGTACAAAAACTTTTCAGTTTGTATAATCGAAATTTTTCTATTTTGTGATCAAAATGATCTCTAGTTCTCGGTCATAAAACCTTCCCCACAGGTCTGGGGTCTATCCTATGCCTCTAATTTTTTTTTCATTCTTTATGCCTAGGTCATGAACCTTTGACCTTTCGGTTGGCTTAAGTATGGATCAATGCTAGTTTCTGTTTGTTTTAATTTTCCCGAATTTTATCAAACGTAAGTTCTTATCCCAAAGCTGGGATCTTTGGGTTGTCAAGACTAGGTTTATTTTTGTTGACTGTTTTTCCTTAACCTTCTTTCCACTGATCAACTAATTTTCCTTAAAACCAAATGTTTTGGGAACTGCCTCTATAGTTTTTTAGATCTGGTACAGCTAAACCATCATTTGATTTTTTTTTATTTTCCCTTGAAATTCTTGACCTTTTGTTTTCCATATGAACTTTGTTTTTTTTTTCTAGGTCTTAAAATAGTTTTTTGGGAGTCTGATTGGTATAGCGCTAAATAAATAGATTGTTTGGTAATTTGTCATCTTTATTATTTCTCGCCCTATCCAAGGCATTTAATATTTTCAATTGGTTAGATCAGACTTAATTTTGTGAAAAGTGGTCTGTAATTTTGCTCATAAGTTTCTGATTTTCCCTTGAATGATTCTAAATATTTTATATTATCGTAGTTACTTTAAATGGAATTTCTCTTTTAACTCTGACTGTTGGATTTTTTGTGATATAAAGAATCTGATGACTTATGTGGGTTTTTTATAACCAGCAACTTTTAAAGTTGGGATTTTTCAAAACTTTTTAGCAGAATCTTGGGGTTCTTAAGTATACCTCATGTCCGGCAAAGATGAAATTGGCTTCCTCATTGCCTATTCTTATTCCTTTAATCTCTTTCTCAGCTCTTTTGCTATATGGTTTCTAATACAATATTAAATAGTAACGGGATAGTGGGCAACCTTGTTTCCTCCAGATCTTTTGGGGTGGTTGATTTGTCTCCATTACTTGATGTTACGTGGTTTTTAAAAATTGCTGATTATTTTAAGGAAAAGTCCATTTTTCTATACTCTCGTGTTTTTAATGGTGGATTTGGATTTTATCAAATCTTTTTCTGCATCTATTGGAGATCATATGGTTTTGTTAATTTGGTTATTGACATGGCCTTATTGAATTTTCTTATTAACCAGCCCCTTTCCGGTATAAATCCTACTTGATCATAGTGTATTATCGGAGATGATTTTCTTAGTCTTTTTTGCTAATATCTTTTTGATTTTAGCATCAATATCGTAGGAATTGGTCCAAATTTTTTTCTTTTTTTCATACCTGGTTTGGTTTAACCATGTCTGTTATAGAAGGAATTTGGTTCCTTATTCCCTTTTTATCAAATAATTTATTAGCATTGGGCCAATTGTTCTTTTAAATGTTTGGTAAAACATGTAAATCCCATCTGGTCCTGGGGTTTTTTCTTGGGATTTTTAATTGCCTGTTCTTTTCTTTTCGAAATGGGACTATTAAAATTACTTCTTCCTCTTTAGTCTGGGAAGTCTGTATTTTGGGGTGTTCCATTTCCTTAGGTTATCAAATTTTTGGCATAAAGTTGACAAAATAACTCCTTATTATTTCTCTAATTTCCTCTTCATTGGTGGAAAGTTCTCCTTATCATTTTAAGACTCTTTTTTTTCCTCCCCTCCCTAATCAGTTTACCAAAGGCTTATCTATTTTTTGGCTTTTCATAGAACCAACTCTTAGTTTTATTAATTATTCAATAGTTTTTTTTACTTTCAATATTTTTAATTTCTCCTTTTAATTTTAAATTTCCAATTTGATTTATTGGGGGTTTTTTAATTTGGTCTTTTTATTTTTAGTTGTAAGCCCAATTCATTAATCTTTTCTTTTCTGTTTTTTCAATAAGCCTCTAAGGATATAAAATTCCCTCTTATTTTCATCCCAAAATTTTTGGTATGATGTTCATCATTGTCATTATCTTGGTGAAATTTTTTGTTTATAATTTTGCTTCACCCAATCTTCTTTAGATGAGATTTTTGTTTCCAATTACTTTTGGTCTTTTCCCCTAACTTTTTTTTGAATGTAGTTTTTTATTGCATCATGATCTGAAAAGCATTTACTACCCTTGCATTTAATTTTGAGGTCTTTTGTCCTAATTAGGTAATTTTTGAATAGGTTCCATGCCTGGGAAATATATTCTCTTCTTCTCCATTCAATTTTCTCCAAAAGATCCTCCTAATTTTTCTAATATTATATTTCTTCTTTAATTTCTTTCTTATTTGTTTTGTGGTTTGATTTGTCAATTCTGAGGTGCAAAGGTTGGATCTCCTACTATTACAGTTTTGTTGTCTATTTCTTTTAACCTCCTTCTCCTTTAGGAAGTTAGTGCCATACCATGGGATATATTTTTAATATTGATATTTTCCGTTGTTTTGCCCCACAGGCCCCTTATTCATTGATCAATTTTTCCTTGAGAATAAGGGATACCCCCTTGCTTTCCTGGCTTAATTTTCTCCACCTTTTCCCCCCCCTTTAAATTGTTTTTTCAACTTTTTATTTGTTTGATCCAGTCTCTATCTGCCTCCTCTTTATGGGGTTCATATTTACATTTACGTTAGAATTACTAAATCAATTTCCTGCCATCCCTAATAACCCCAGATTGTCTTTACTTTTCTTCCTCCCCAACCCTCTTTCCCCCCTTTTTAAACATTACCCCTCTTGTATCGATACTTATCCTCTTTATAATCCTCCCTCCCCCCTTTGGTCTTTCCCCTTCCTTCCCTTATTACTCTTTGTCTTTTTCCCTTTTCCTCTCCCCCTTTTTTAATGAGGCGAGAGGAATTTTCTCAAAAACAAATGTCAATTATTTTTTTCTTTGGCCAACTCTGATGGAGTAAGATTCACACAATTTCCTCCCCTCTAAATTCCTCAGAAATGATAAGTTTCCTTATCTTTGTGGGATTGGTTTCCCTCTTTTATCCCTCCTTCCCACCTTATTCTGCCTCATCCCTTTTCCATATCTACTTCCCTTTTTTTTTATATCAGTACTATCAAATTTTTAATTATTTTTTTATCCACAACGAAATACAATTCTCAAAGTTATTTTTACCTTTTTCTGCATTCTTGGGTTTTTCCGGAGATCAAATTTTTTGTTTAGTTCGGTTTTTCTTCAGAAACAAATGGAATTCATTTTTGTTTTTAAATGTCCCTTCTTCCCTGGGAAGAAAATGCTCAACTTAGCTGGGTAGTTTTTCTTGGCTCATCAATTCTTTGCCTTTCGATATCATATTCCATTTTCCTTTAATTAGAGGCAGCCAGATCTTGGTGTTTATTACCTCAAAAAATGGGTTTTTGGCTGTTGAATTTTTTTAATCTGATGTTCTGAAATTTTGCCACAATATTCCTTGGGTTTTATTTTGGGTTTCTTTCAGAAGTTGTTCGTGAATTCTTTTCCATTTCCTTTGTTCTAACATCTGGGCAGTTCTCTTTGTTCTTTAAAAATAGTATCTAGGCTCTTTTTTTCATATTTTCGGAAAGTCAATAATCCTCGTTATCTCTCCAGTCTCCCAAGTCTGTATTTTGAAGTGATAATTCATGGTTTTCCATTTGTCTTTTTGGTTTTTTTATGATTCCTGTCTCAATGCTCATTAGTTTCAATTTTTCAGTTCTAATTTTAAAAATTATTTTCTTCATTAGCTTTTTTACTTCTTTCTTATATGTCCAATTGGTTTTTGAATGTATTGTTTTTGGCGTGGAATTTTTTCCATTTCACTAATTTTTTTTGAATTATTTTTTTCAATTCACAGTCCACTTTCTTGAGTTCTTTGTCTTTTCAATTCCAAATCCTACTTTCTAGTAATTCTTTATTTTTCAATTCCAAATTCACTTTCCTGAGATTTTTTATTTTTCCAATTCACCAATTTTGTTTCCCGCACTTCCTGGGAATTTTTTAACTTTTTCAATTCTATTTCAAGTTGTTGCCTCTTTTCCCTTCTCTTTCCTTTCCCATTTATCTTCAACTCTCTTTTGAGACTTTTTAATGGTCTTTCTTAGGAAATTAAGGAGGACAGTCGTCATTTTGCTGTTTTGAGGTCTCTTAGGTTTGCTGACCTGCTCTTTTCTCATAGAAGCTGTCATTTTTTTTCATCTTTTTATTCATGTTTTAAACCTTTAGGGTGGTCTCTAGGCAAGGGGTTACTAGCTTCCTCTGAGGCAGGGAAAGATTAAACCGATTTCCGGCTCAGTTGGGGTGCTCTGGTGAAGGGTTTTCCCTTCCCCCCGACAGGAAGTGGATTCAGCACTGGCCAGCTATCAAACTGTTAGGGGCTGGTGGATTATCGATTGCCCTCGGCTGGGGAAAAGGGTGAAAGTGTCACCGCGGGCCGGAGCCTCTTGTGGGACTGGGTTTGACTGACCGCAGAATGCAGACAGCCATAAACTCTGAGAGTCTGCCTGTGCAAATCGGCCCCTGGAAAAACTCTAGGCCCCAAGCCAGGCTCCCCTGGCAGTTGGGGCTAACGGCTCGTCCTCCTGGGATTTTAAACTCCCCAAGGAAAAGCCCCTTTGGGTTGGGGATGCTCCTTGTTGAATCTTCCTTCACCCTCATTTGAACTCTCCTCGGAACCTAATTTCTCTCCCAGTCGGCCCGATCTCCCCTGGCCCCGGAACCAACCTTTTTGGCGGTGCAGTTTTCTTCGGCCGGTGGTTTTCTCTTCTTATCTTTACGAATTTATCAAGACTATTTTGAGGCTCGATATAATATTGATAAAGAGGGTAAGAGAAGAGCTTAGAAAGACGCGTGTGTCTTCTCCGCCATCTTGGCTCCGCCCCCCTATAACTTTTTATTTACAAGATATATGCATGGGTAATTTTTCAGCATTGACAGTTGCAAAACCTTTTGTTCTAATTTTTTCCCTCCTTCCCCCCACCCCTTCCCCCAGATGGCAGGTAGACCAATACATATTAAATACGTTAAAGTATATTTTAAATGCAATATAAGTATACATGTCCATACAGTTATTTTGCTGCACAAAAAGAATCAGAGTTTGAAATAGTGTACAATTAACCTGTGAAGGAAATAAAAAATGCAGGCAGACAAAAATATAGGGATTGGGAATTTTATGTGGTAGTTCACACTCATTTCCCTGAGTTCTTTCACTGGGTGTAGCTGGTTCAATTCATTGCTGCTCTATTGGAGCTATTTGTTTCATCTCATTGTTGAAGAGGACCATGTCCATAAAAATTGATCATCATCTAGTGTTGTTGTTGAAGTATATAATGATCACCTGGTCCTGCTCATTTCACTCAGCATCAGTTCATGTAAGTCTCTCCAGGCCTTTCTGAAATCATCCTGCTGGTCATTTCTTAAAGAACAATAATATTCCATAATATTCATATACCATTTATTCAGCCATTCTCCAACTGATGGGCATCCACTCAGTTTCCAGTAATAGAGAGACATAAATAGATTGCTATCAATTATATAATAGCAAAAGTGTTGAATAATAATGTCATGTAAGAGACTGATGACTGGAAAAGCTGGTGGAGTAATCATTGGGTAAGCCAGGAGATATCAAAATGCAAAGTCTCATGTTCCCTTGTGGCAGTTAGATATCACTCTAATTTAGAGTCAGGAAGATCTGAGTTTGAAACCTGCGAGCCATATTTCCAAACTGTTTGATTCTGAGCAAGTCACTAAACTCTAGCTACCTCAGTTTTTTTTTTTTTTTTTCCAGTTGTAAAATAGGAATAAATAATAAGAACTACCTTCAATCATTATTGTGAGGGTAAAATGAAATAAAACATATAAAGTATTATGCAAATCTAAAAGTGTCATTTAATTCTAGCTATGAAAGTCCTGTTAGGAAGTATAAGGAGGCAGTAATTCATTTTTAGCAAATGTCCTAAATGTTTTTAAGTGCCAAGACTTCTGAACTTTTTGACCTTGTTATATAATGTCAATGGATTTCATTAATAATCTTATTCTGTCAAAAAAACCTAAAAGACATTCATTTAGGAATAAAACTATGGAGAAGTTTCATAAAAGGAAATTAATTTATCCATAGGATAAAAAAAAAAGTGATAATAGGAGTCAATATTTACCAATGGAGAAAGAGAGTGATTACATTGATGAGATCTTAGATCCATTTAAATATTAAACAAAGTTCCAATTGAAGCCATTATTAGGCATCTTCCAATTATAATATTCTTTTTCTCCCTTTCCCCGCTTGAGGTGGGGGTGGAGAAATAGACTGAATACTTTGTTGTTATAGGGAACTTCCAATAAGGAAATTCCCCCTACCAATGTATATCTACCAATTTTATGCACTTTATAGATTATTAGAATTGAGAACTTGGGTCATATAGCCAAGATGTGGTCATCCTTTAACAAAAAGTTTTCTAGATCTAAGGCCAAGTTGCTATACACGATGTCAAGTTTCCTTCTAATGTTAAATTATTTTATAATTCTAATAGACACAGGGAAGATAACATAAAATTACCTTTATAATATAGAAATCCATGGGAAGGACAATATCATCCTATTATGAGAAAACTCATTCATCCTGAAACATTCAGGATCAGAAAAGAGCAGAACAGTTTCCTTTGGCAAGATACAATTGTATTTTATGATATTAAAAAACAAAATAGCCAATAGTGACCATATTAGAAGCTTTCATCTAAATGGCAGACAAAAAAATACTGGATGACAATCTTGACTTCTTAATAAAGCAAGAAAATGAGCAGTCACTTCATGAGCTTCTTAGAAATATAAAGAGTATTTAAAACCATTAGGGGATTAATTCTTAGTTATAATAAAATGGTTTTTTTCCCTAAAAAATTACTATTGTTTTTCCCTTATGTTATTTTACTTTGATCCTCTTAAAACCCTTAAAATAAAGGAGAATGTCACATCTGACACTATTGATGCTGAAGTATATTTTTGGCTATACAGGTTTCTATTTCAGATTAGAAAGGTAGTCTTTACCTCACCTGGCAGATGAATGGTAGAGATGTTCATGAAGTCTTTCCATGCCAGGTATTGCTATAAGGGATCTATATTTAAAAGAGACAGCTTTAGTCTTAAATGGGCCTATAAAACTCATGTTTGCTTTATCCCTACTATGTTGCCAATTACAGCAAATGAAAGATGGAAGCTATTAAAGTTATGTACGTTTCAGAATTGATCATTGTGAGAGATAAAACAAAGAAGAATAAAGAATGTACTAAGAAATCATGACTAGGGTAATGTTAACTATAGCACAATGTTCTTAATGCAAATTATCTACTTAAAGCATGGCCTATTTCAAAGTATTGCAAAATGAAATGACGTTTCACTCTCATATTTGCCTGTTGTGAATTTACTCTTCCTTCAAGGCATTTATTTCTCAAATACCATGTTTTTCATCTTTTTCTGACCCTTTCCTAGTTTAGTATTATTATTATTTTTACTCCTTGGATCTTGTTTATTTCATTCTATTATAGGT
Source organism: Sarcophilus harrisii (assembly GCF_902635505.1). Lineage (NCBI taxonomy): Eukaryota > Metazoa > Chordata > Mammalia > Dasyuromorphia > Dasyuridae > Sarcophilus > Sarcophilus harrisii. The sequence goes on from NC_045427.1 coordinate 295,126,533, forward strand.
TATAATTTGGGTATATAACTTATCTTCCTTGTGATTGGAAGGTATTTGATAGTAGAAAGGAAGACGAAAAGACAGGCATGATAATTTTACATTTCAAAATAAGTCAAATAGATAAAATTATATTGTATCAAATACTTTTATATAATTTATGTTATATTATAATATACTGTTGCTTAGCACAGTGGATAGAGTCTAGATCAGGAGTCAGGAAGATAGGAGTCATACACTGGGTGTATGACTAGGCAAATCATTTAACTCTTTTTGCTTCGTTTTCTTTATCTTTAAAATGAAATTAACAAGGAAATGACAAACCTCTCCATTTTCATTTCTAGAAAAACCAGGCAATGACTAATCAGAAATGACTGAGATAATTAAATAACAATAATTTTATGCTATTTTATGGGAATGTTAAAGGAATAGCCCTAAAATTAAGATAAATCAAATGTTAAAATATTACATATTTTACCTAGTAATGTCATATTTGATTATATATAATCAGCACCATCTCAAAGGAATTAAAAATTTTTGTGCTCTGACAGTAGTGCAAAAATATATGGTGACTGTAAGCAGTCTTTTAGATTATAATTCATGATTAAATACAAAAGTAGAATAGAAGAGATCACTAATAAGTGTTTTGCTAGAAAAATCATGTAGCTAGATGGAGATATATACTTATCACTATGCTCATTGCTTAAATATTTTTCTTTGATGACAGGATTCTTGGAAGGAAAGAGGGATTTTTCCTTTTAATGATTGAAAATGCCCTCCACTTCTAATTAATTTATTAATTAGTGGCCCATAAAAACTGCATTTTTAAAATAATATTCCCTGTCCTCCAAAACAAATGCATTAGAAAAATAATTTGCTAAAAATGTAACTTTACTTGACAAAATTTAATTTTTAACTGACCTGAGCTCTGACAACTAGCTGCTATTCAAAAGATTTGGTAAATATATCAAGATTGGCTTTGACAGGGGCTTATTTTCAAAGTAATACAATAATCATTGGGGAATTTAAACTGTTCTTAGGGTATACACACACACACACACACACACACACACACACACACACATATATTTACTAAATTTACTAAATATCAGATATTTGTTGGGAATAATATCTGAAAACTAGCCTATAAATCTCACCAATGGGGGAAGGTTTTGGGAAGATGGTAGAGTAAGTTGGTAAATTTCAATGTCTCCCAGTTTCCCCCACAAATAAAACAAATTTGTTCCTTAGGGTGAACATGAACTGGTGAAAAAACCAAGAACACTTGGGGCAGAACAGGAGTTCTACTGGTATAACCTGACAAGATTTGAATAAAGACCTATGGCTGGTATTAACTTGTCTGAAGTACAAAATTCTCTGATCTAGCTCCACAGAAGCAATAAGTGGGGATCCTTCAGGCTATCTCATTGTATCTGGAGCCTCAGCAGGAACCACAGAGACTTTCATCTTCCAGATTGTTTGTCAAGTAGGGGTTTGATTCCAGGAAGACAGAGTGAAACTTGGTTGATTGGAAACTCCAGGTCCAGCTCTGATACTGAGACACAGTATCACAGGATAGGAAGGAGAGAAAAAACCAGCACCTGGTGAGTGCAGAAGCAGCAAGGCAGAGACATAGCTGATTGTGGGCCCATGCAGGAGGATGGAGCTCTTGATTTGGGGTTCTTGGGCAGGATGAAGAGCTGAAGCAAAGCTTGAGACACCATTCTTACAATTACACTAATATCTCTTATTAAAAAAAAAAATGAATTGTCAAAGAAGAATCTCACTATTGAAACATATTATGGAAACAGGGAAGACCAGGATTCATCTTCAGAGGAAGATACTCTAGTAAAAACAAAACAAAACAAAACAATGACAACAACAACAATAGCAGCAACAACAATAACAACAACAACAAAAACTTCTATTCAAAAAAATAATGGGATATGGCTCCCTGTCCAGAGAGTATTTATAGAAAAACTCAAAAAAGGATTCAAAAATCAAATGAGAAAATTGAGGAAAAACTAAAGAGAAAAATAACAACATCCAAAAAAAAAAAAAAACAAAAAAAAAAAACAAAACAAGAAAATTATGAAAAAAAATTATTCAATTAAAAAAGGAGGTACAGACTCTCAAAGATGAAGATTGAAAATTAGAGTTGGGTAAGGAGAAGCCAGTGAAGTTATGAGAGAACAAGAAATAACAAAACAGATTATAAAGAATGAGAAAATAGATGTTTGAAGAAAGTAAATTAGTTCAAAAATGGTTTATTGAGCATTTATGCTTTATAAGACTTATGTGGAGTTTGTGGTAATATTAATTATATATATATGTACACACACATACATAAATTTTGTATATAACTTTATATGTGATATAATTATATGTATATGTATGTAACATATTAATTATAATTAGTAGTTATGTATTATGATAATATAACAATAATCATTTTGTTTTATAGAATATTGTACCAAAATATGATGCTATATTTTTCTATAGGTTAAAAAAAAACAATTTGATTATTTAAATATGTGAAAGAGGTCTTACACATTTCACCCATTTTAGTAATCAGGAGTGAAAAACTGACAGCTCTCCATTTGTTGATTTGTGTGTTAATTGGCTTGGTAAATATGGTATATTTTGGAATATTATGAAATATCTCATAAGAAAAACAACACATTTGGAGCAGAGATTAAGAAGAGAAAATATAATTTTCTTAATTAGACTGCCAGAAAGTTGTGACCAAAAAGAGAACTTTGATACAATTTTTCAGGAAATAATTCTAGAAAGTTGTCTTGGAATGATAGAACATGAGGGGAAAGGAGAAACAGAAAAAAATAAATCTACCAATTACCATCTCACAGAGAACCATTGTGGAAAACTCATAGGAATATTATTGACAAATTTTGAAACCCGCAGATCAAAGAGAAAATTTTGCAAGAAACAAGAAAAAACAATCCAAATATGCTGGAGTTATAATTCGAATTGTACAAGATTTAGCAGCAGCTACAATAAAAGACCAAAGGTCTTAGAATCATAAATGCAGACAAGCAAAAGAAGTAGTCCAGAGGCCAAAAATGTATCCAGCTAAATTATTTATAATTTTGAATGAGCACGAAAGACATTCAATGAACTTGCAGATTTTGAGGTCTTTCAACCAAACCTGAACTTAACAGAAAATTTAACATATATAAAAGCCAGTACTAAAGAGCAAGGTTGAGGAACTTGAACAAACTGTTTAAACATTAATGTCATTAATATCTCATTAATATCAAGTTCATAGATAGTAATCATCAGTGTGTCAATAGATTTCTCCACATGAATTCAATTTACAAGAAACTCAGACTTGAATATATTTCTTTATTATCAGGAATTCTTCGCAATTAGTAATAGTGATTTCTAAATCATATAATTTGCTATAAAACTGTGCATACCTTTTGATCTAGTAGTGTCACTATAGGTCTGTATCCAAAGAGATCATAAATGAGGAAAAATGATCCATATGCGCAAAAATGTTTGTAGAAGTTGTTTTTGTGTGGCAAGAAATGGGAAATTGAGCTTCAGTTAGGGGAAAGCCTGAATAAGTAGTGATATTTGAATGTAATGAAAGATTATTATTGTATAAGAAATGATGAGTAGGCTGATTTCAGAAAAGTCTGGAAAGATTATGTGAATTGATGTTAAGTGAAGTAAACAGAATCAGGAGATCATTGTATACAGTAACAACAAGACTGAATAATGATCAACTTTGACAGACCTAGTTCTTCTCAGTAGTACAATGATCCACATTTATTCCAATAGACTTGGGATGGAGATTGTCATCAGCATCCAGAGAAGGAATTAAGAAGACTGAATGTAGATAACAGCGTATGTTTACTTTTTCTTCTTTTGTTTTTTTTTTTTTTCTTTTACAACATTACTAACACAGAAATATGTTTAAAATTATTTTTGCGTGTATATATATGTATACACACATACACCTACACCTACATATATATAACTTATATCAAATTGCTTGCTGTCTTGGGAAAGGAGAAAAAATGGAACTCAAAATCTTAGAAAAGTGGATGTTGGAAAATATCTTTACACATAAGTGAAAAAAAATTAAATATTATTAATGTGAAAAAATATACATTCCTTTTAAGTAAGAGCTTATATCACAAAGGTCAGGTGTGTTGGAGCTAATTTGTTTTTGTCATTCTATAACTTGGTAAACACTATCTCTTTCTTCCCATTCCCCAGTGATAAAGAATTATTTTATGTGTCCTTTCAAAAAAGTTTCGGATAATGTTATCAGGAATCCGGAAAAGGTCTATTTCTGTCAATGCTCTGTGAAATGGACTGATTTTGAGCTTATGAGATCATAGTTATTTGTTGTCTACTTCTCACTGAAGTATTACTACTTTTAGAATTTCTTCTGGTATAGTATCACTACTTTGCCACAGGCATGTAGATTGAATGACTTTTTAGAAACATTCTCAACACTTATGTGAAATTTCAAAGCTTCCTTTCCTATTATTTTCTTTAGTAAATTCCTGAATTAAAAAAGATTATAGTATCACTCAGATTATTTGAAGATCAAATACCTTCTATCAGTTAACAAAAGAAGAAAGAATGCATAAATGCTTATTATGTGTAAAACTTGTGCTAAGAATAAGGAAGATAAATGGAAAAATAAGGGATCTGCCTCATGGGCTTAATAATGGAAATAACAAATAAAATGGAGTAATAATCAGAGAAAGGAGTCATAGCATGAGAAGTCATAAGTGTTATAAGTGTAACAATAAAGGAATCAATTGATGTACTACATCTAGTGATATTGCTGATTGTTGATACTGTTATTTGTTAAGGGGCAGGTCAATTTTCGGAGAGCTTCCACAGCTGTGGATCATAGCATCTGAAGGAGTTGCTGAGTAGCCTTTACTGACACAGGTGTTACAGACTGGGAATGAGATAAACTACAGGCCGAGGGAAGAGGAGAGGGGCCAGACAATGCAATGGCTTCTCAGTGAGAGAGGTCAGAGAACAGCAAATTCCTCTCAGTCTTCTGTAGCATCCTTTCACTTGAGGAGATCCATTCTGCAGGTCTGGTTTGGATCTCCAATAGCCGCTGTCAGGGGACTCCCAGGTCACAACAATTATTTCCAGTTCAAGTTATGGGAGGGAGTTGGAAGAATAAATAAAAAAGCAAAGGGGAGAGCACCAAGGTGAGAACAATATAGCTTGGTGTCAGAAAATGCAAGGCTCATAACATAGAACCTCCAAAGAAAGATATTTAGCAACAAATTAGAGAGTGGAGAAAGCACAGGGGCCAGGGTTGAGAACTGTCCAGTGAGCTCCCCTTTATTATAGTTCAGCTGCCTTGCCTTCTTTTAATCTGTCCTCTTTCCTGCTTATTATAATTCACTGGGAAATGTGTAGCGATTTCTAAATCCAAAAATTTTCAGAGAAAAACTGATTTGTTCCAAATTTACAAAGAACAGATACTAGGAAATCACTTCAACATCACACTCAAAGAACAACAGTTCAAAATAATAAAATAACATCATTACAATTCATACCTGTAATATTATATAAGATATTCATACCTTTTATGCATTAGTAGTTAAGGTAGTTTTTCAAAAGTGAGAAGTAAATAGATTATAATGTTAGTTGACCAGAGAGAAAACAAAAATCTCTAAATTTTATATGAAATTGTAATTGATTTTTGACTGTCAAAATCAATTTGTTAGTTGCAAGGTAAAAAATAAAAAGAAAATCCACAAAAGTGAAAGTTTAATTGAGATAAAAGTATTTTGGCTGAGGTATTATACATAGGTAATGATTGTATACTTCAGGGAAATTCATTTTCAAAGTAATCATTTTCATATTTTAATTACTTTTTTACTGTCTTTAAAAAACAAAATGCATAATACATTTTTTTTTTATATGAAAGTAACTTACTTCCAAGAAGAGAAGGTAATGACTTTGATTCATAAAGTGCCACAGCTAGGAATTCTTCTTTTGCGGTTGAATAGTAATGAAAGCTCTGAGTTACTCAGCTATGTGAGGAACTACTTCTTTATTCAACAAGAGAAAGAGAAATCAACAATAAATATAGACAAATATTTCTTTTTAGATATAGACTTCAGGGATTATCAGTGATATTGTTATTTAATGACTACCCCCCTAAGACTTCAACCTCCTACAAAAAGAGGGACTTTTTTCAATTTTTAATTTATGTAATAGGACAAGAATTTCCATAATGTAGTCCAATACCAGAGTGATTGTACATGAAACTGCAATCTGCTACAACTTGTTTTTATTTCAAATAGACAACAAAATTTACTGTGAATGTTTGTCTTCTCCCCACCTCTGACCTAGAGATGGCAACCTTTACACACACACACACACACACACACACATGTATAGAGATATAAAATATTTAGATATGTCTCTATATAGATAGATGTATGGGCATATATACATAGACATATGTCTTAAATTATTCTATTCATATTTCTATTTTTCAAATCATTCTCTGAATACAGGTTGACTTAACACATATTTTATAGTTAATTTGGATATTTATAACAGTAAAAATAGTCCATTTGCTCACAGATTTTCTTTTTTAATGTTTTATTGTTTTTAGTGATATTTTATTTTATAAATATATGTAAAGATAATTTTCAACTTCATTTTGGTAAGAATTTGTGTTTCAAATTTTTCTCCTACTCTCTCAACTTTCCTAAGACAAAAAGCAATTTGATATACATTAAATATGTGCAGTTATTTTAAACATATTTTCATGTGTGTTGTGCAAAATAAAATTAGAGGGAAAGACAAAATATAAGCATAGAAAAAAATTGGAAATACTAAGATTGCATCCACATTCAGTCTCCATGTTTTTTTCTCTGGACTTTGATAGCACTTTCAAGCCAAATTTATTGGAATACCCTTGAATCACTGCATTGTTGAGAAAAACCAAGTCTATCATAGTTGATCATCATATAATATTATTGTTATTGTGTACATTGTTCTCTTAGTTCTGCTTGTGTCATTTATCATCAGTTCATGGAAGTCTTTCCAGGCTTTTCTGAAATTAGCCTGCTCATCATTTCTTATAAAACGATATTCTGTTACATTTATATACCATAATTTATTAAGCCATTTCCCAACTGATAGGCTTTCACTCAATTTTTATTTCTTTTCAATAAGAAAAGGGCTTCTACATATAGTTATGGAAATATGAGTCATTTCCCCTCATTTATTATCTCTTTGGAATACAGACCCAGCAGAAGCAAAGCTGGATTAAAGGGTATGAATGGTTTGATAGCCCTTTGGGTATATTTTCCTATTGTAAGTCATAAGTTTCTGGAATTATTCTGCTGATCTTTTCTTATAGAACAATAATATTCCAAAACATTCATGTGCCATAGCTTATTTAATCATTCTCCTACTGATGGGCATCCATTCAATTTCCAGTTTCTTGACACACAAAAAAGGGCTGCCAGGAACATTTTTGCACATGTAGGTCCCTTTCCCTCCTTTATGATCTCTTTGGAAAACACTGCTCCATAATGGTTCCCATTTGCTCTCCAGAATGGTTGCATCATTGCACAAGTCCATCAACAATGTATTATTATCTCAGTTTTGTAAATCGACTTCCATATTTACCATTATCTTTTCCTGTCATTTCAGGCAATCTGAGAGATGTTAAGTGGTAACTCAGAGTTATCTTAATTTGCATTTCTCCAATAAATAATGATTTATAGCATTTTAAAAAATATACTAGAAAAGACTTTAATTTTTCATCGGAACATTGCCTTTTCATATCGTTTGACCATTTACTCAGTTGTGAATTGGTTTGTATTCTTATTCAGTTCTTTATTTTAGAAATATGACCTTTATCAGAAATTCCCCCACCCCCAGGTTTCTGCTTACCTTCTAATCTTGGCTGTATGGATTTTGCTTGTTCAAAGCCTTTTTAATTAAATGTTATCCAAATCATTCATTTTGCATTTCATAATGTCCTCTAGTTTTTCTTTAGATAAGAAATGCAAATTAAGACAACTCTAAGATACCACTACACACCTGTCAGATTGGCTAAGATGACAGGAAAAAATAATGATGATTGTTGGAGGGGATGTGGGAAAACTGGGACATTGATTCATTGTTGGTGGACTTGTGAACGAATCCAACCATTTTGGAGAGTAGTTTGGAACTATGCTCAAAAAGTTATCAAACTGTGCATACCCTTTGATCCAGCAGTGTTACTACTGGGATTATATCCCAAAGAGATTATAAAGAAGGGAAAGGGACCTGTATGTGCACGAATGTTTGTGGCAGCCCTTTTTGTAGTGGCTAGAAACTGGAAACTGAATGGATGTCCATCAGTTGGAGAATGGCTGAATAAATTGTGGTATATGAAAATTATGGAATATTACTGTTCTGTAAGAAATGACCAACAGGATGATTTCAGAAAGGCCTGGAGAGACTTACACGAACTGATGCTAAGTGAAATGAGCAGGACCAGGAGATCATTATATACTTCAACAACAATACTAGATGATGACCAGTCCTGATGGATCAGGCCATCCTCAGCAACGAGATCAACCAAATCATTTCTAATGGAGCAGTAATGAACTGAACTAGCTATACCCAGAAAAAGAACTCTGGGAGATGACTAAAAACCATTACATTGAATTCCCAGTCCCTATATTTATGCACACCTGCATCTTTGATTTCCTTCACAAGCTAATTGTACAATAATTCAGAGTCTGATTCTTTTTGTACAGCAAAATAATGTTTTGGTCATGTATACTTATTGTGTATCTAAGTTATATTTTAATATATTTAACATCTACTGGTCATCCTGCCATTTAGGGGAGGGGGTGGGGGGGGGTAAGAGGTGAAAAATTGGAACAAGAGGTTTGGCAATTGTTAATGCTGTAAAGTTACCCATGTATATATCCTGTAAATTAAAGGCTATTAAAAAAAAAAAAAAAAAAAAGTTTTTCTTTAGATATAAAATTCTTCCCTTCTCTAAAGATCTGACAGGTAGGCCATCCCTTGTTCTCTTAATTTGCTTGTAGTATAAACTTTTCTGCCTAAATCATGAACCCATTTTGACTTTATTTTGTTATAGGGTGTTAAGTATTGGTCAATGTCTAGTTTATGCCATATTATTTTCCATGTTCCCCAGCAATTCTTGTCAAAGAGTGAGTTTTTATCCCAGAAACTGGAACTTTGGGGTTCTTATGGGGTTATTATAGTTATTGACTATTATGTCTTGGGAATCTAACTAATTCTACTGCTTCACTATTCTATTTCCTAGGTTTTAATGACCATTGCTTTATAATATAATGTTAGCTCTGGTGCAGTTAGGTCACTTTTGTTCACATTTTTCATTATTCCTTTGCTATTCTTTATATTTTGTTTTTCCAGATTAAATTTGTTTTTATTTTTTCTAGCTCTATAAAGTAATTTTTAGCAATTTGATTGATATGACACTGAATAAGTAGGTTAATTTAGATAGAATTGTAATTTTTATTTTATTATCTCCAACTGCTCATGAGCAACTGATTTTTTTTCAGTTGTTTAGATCTAAATCTATTTGTGTGAAAAATATTTTGTAATTACATTCATATAGTTCTATGTATTGGCTAGTAGACTTCCAAATATTTTATATTTTTAAAAGTCATTTCAAATGAAATTTCCTTTCCTATTTCTTGCTACTGAGCTTTGTTGGTACATGTAGAAATCCTGATGCTTTATGTGATTTTATTTTATGTCCTTCAAGTTTGCTGAAGTTGTTAATTGTTTCTAGTTATTTTTAATTGGTTCTCTAGAATTCTCTAAATATACCATCATAAAGGATGGAAAATGGGAAAAACATTTTATCACCAAGGGTTCTCATAAAGGCCTCATTTCTAAAATAAATACAGAATTGGGTCAAATTATAAGAATACATGCCATTCTCCAACTGATAAATGGTCAAATGATATAAATAGACTATTTTCAGATAAAAAAGTAAAACCATTTCTAGTCACATGAAAAAATGCTCTAAATCACTATTGATCAGATAAATGCAAATTAAGACAACTCTGCCACCATACATCTCTTAAATTGCCTAAGATGACAGGAAAAGATAATGAATATTAGAGGGGATGTGGGAAAACTGGGACACATATATTGTTGGTGGAGTTGTGAAATGATCCAACCATTCTGTAAAGCAATTTGGAACTATGCCCAAACAGCTATCAAATTGTGCATGCCTTTAATCCAGTAGTGTCTCCCCTGGACCTGTATCACAAAAAGATTTTTAAAAAAAGTAAATAGAAACACATGTGCAAGCATGTTTATAACAGCCCTTTTTGTAGTGGCAAGGAACTGAAAAGTGAGTGGAGACACATCAGTAGGACAATGCCTGAATAAGTTATTGTGTATTCATATGGTTTATACACACACACACACACACACACACACACACATATATATTATATTATGGAATATTATTGTATATAAGAAATGATCAGCAGTCTACTCTCAGACAGAGGACTGTGAGAATCGAGTGTGGATCACAACACAGCATTTTCACTTTTTTATGGTTTTGTTTGCTTGCATTTTATTTTCTTTCTATTTTTTTCCTTTTCAATCTAATTTTTCTTGTGCAACAAGAAAATTGTATAAATATGTATGTATATATTGTCTTTAACATATTTTCAACCATGTTGAACATATTTGAATTATTTGCCATCTAGGGGATGGGATGAGGGAAAGAGGGGGGGAAGTTGGAACACAAAGTTTTGTAAGAGTCATTGTTGAAAAATTATCCATGCATACGTTTTGAAAATAAAAAGCTTCAATAAAAAAATTGATCAGTAAGATGATTTCAGAGAGTCCTGGAGAGACTTATATCAACTAATACTGAGTGAAGTGAGAATCAGGAGAACATTGTACAAAGGTACATCAAGATTATGTGAAAATCAGGGGGCAGAGCTAAGATGGCAGAGAGAACACAGGCTTCATTCTGAGCTCCTCTACTACCGTCAAACTATTTACAAAATTCAGCCTCTGAATTAATTCTGGACTCTTAAAACCCACGAATACTGGGAGTACAACACATTACTAACAAAAGAATCTTGAAGATCACCAGAAAAGGTCTGTTTTGGACAGGTGTGAGCATAGGAGGAATCCAGGACCAGGCACAGGTAGGCAAGGAGACAGAGCACGGAGGAGAGCTTATTGATAAGAACTGAAGGTCCTGGAATATGATATTCTGAAAGGCAAAAGAACTTGGAATGCAGCCAATAATAAACTACCCATCTATACTGAACATTTTCTTCCAGGAAAGTAGATGGACATTGAGTGAAATAGGTGAATTCCATTTATTTCTGATGTAAAAAACAGAGCTAAACAAAAATTTGACTTCCAAAAATAGGACTCCAGAAAAGTATAAAAAGGTAAAAAGAACTGTTGAGAACTGTATTTCTAGTTTGGGTATACATAAAGAGTACATGTATAACTGGAAATGAATGTAAACTGTTTGTATTTTTGTTTTTCTTCCTGGGTTATTTTTACCTTCTGAATCCAATTCCTCCTGTGCAACAAGAGAACTATTCAGTTCTGCACACATATATTGTATCTAGGAGGTACTATGACATATTTAACATGTATAAGATTGCTTGCCATCTGGGGGAGAAGGTGGAGGGAAGAAGGGGAAAAGTCGGAGCAGAAGTGAGTGCAAGGAATAATGTTGTAAAAAATTACCCAGGTATGAGTTCTGTCAATAAAAAGTTATAATTATTTTTAAAAGTACATGTATAATATGATTTTACTATTATAAAATAAAAAAGGAACTAGAGATGGAAAGGAGGTTGTACCAGAAAAAAAGGGAAAAATGAAGGTTAAAAGAGGAAAACTACATCTTACAAAGAGGTAAAGGAAACCTATTATATCTGAGGAAAAGAAGGGAGGGGGATGAACATTGTGTGAATAATACTCTCATCAGATTTGGCTCAAATAGAAAATATTAGACATATTAGGTTTACAGAGAAACTTCTCCCACATCATTGAGAAGGGGAGGGGAAAGGCAAAAAGGAAAAGGGTAGGCTAAAGAGAAGGGAATACAAAAATACTAGGAGAAAGGTTTAACAAAGTGGGAGGTACTCTAAAGGGGAGGGAGGAATTCTAAAGAGTGAGGGCTGTGTAAGGCAAGTGGTGCTCATAAATTTAATGCTGGTAAGGAGGGTAAGGGGGAAAGGAATCAGAAAAGCATAATCTGGGGATAATACGATGGCAGGAAATACAGAATTAGTAGTTTTAACCATAAATGTGAATGGGGTGAACTCTCCCATAAAGCAGAGGCAGATAGCAGACTGGATTAAAAGCCAGAATTCTACAATATGTTATTTACAAGAAACATATTTGAAGCAGAGTGATACAGAGTAAAAGTAAAAGGGTGGAGCAGAATCTACTAAGCTTCAGATGAAGTCAAAAAAGCAGGGGTAACCATCCTGATCTCAGATCAAATAAAAGCAAAAACTGAGAAGTTATGAGAACTACAAGAAGAAATAGACAGCAAAATTATAATAGTGGAAGATCTCAACCTTGCACTCTGAGAATTAGATAAATCAAAGCACAAAATAAATAAGAAAGAAGTTAAAGAGGTAAATAGAACACTAGAAAAGTTAGGTATGATAGATCTTTGGAGAAAACTGAATGGAGACAGAAAGGAATACACTTTCTTCTTGGCAGTTCATGGAATCTATACAAAAGTTGAACATAATTAGGACATAAAGACCTCAAATTTAAATGCAGAAAGGCAGAAATAGTAAATGCATCCTTTTCAGATCACAATGCAATAAAAACTATATTCAATAAAAAGTCAGGGGAAAATAGACCAAAAATAATTGGAAACTAAATAATCTCATTCTAAAGAATGAATGGGTGAAATAGCAAATCATAGACGCAATTAATAATTTCACCCAAGAGAATGTCAATAATGAGACAATGTACCAAAATTGGTGGGATTCAGCCAAAGCGGTAATAAGGGGAAAATTTATATCTCTAGAGGTTTGCTTGCCTAAGTCAAAATAATCCATTTGTAATCCATTTTATTTTCTTTCTATTTTTTTCCTTTTCAATCTAATTTTTCTTGTGCAACAAGAAAATTGTATAAATATGTATGTATATATTGTCTTTAACATATTTTCAACCATGTTGAACATATTTGAATTATTTGCCATCTAGGGGATGGGATGAGGGAAAGAGGGGGAAAAGTTGGAACTTGCATAAAATAAAGAGAATATCAATGAATTAGGCTTGCGTCTGAAGAAGCTAGAAAAAGAGCAAATTACCCCCCCCCCCAATCAAACACTAAACTTGAAATTCTAAAAATAAAAGGAGACATTAATAAAATTGAAAGTATAAAACTATTGAATTAATAAATAAAACAAAATAGATAAACTTTTGGTAAATTTGATTAGCAAAAGGAAAGAGGAAAATCAAATTGGTACTCTTAAAAATGAAAAAGGAGAACTTCCCACCAATGAAGAGGAATTTAAAGCAATAATGAGGAGTTACTTTGCCCAACTTTATGCCAATAAATTTGATAATTTATTATCACTATAATGATAAATTATTATCATTCACTAAATGAAGTGGACGGATTCTTTCAAAAAATATAGGTTACCCAGATTAACAGAGGAAGAAGTAAATTTGTTAAATAGTCCTATTTTAGAAAAAGAAATAGAAGAAGCTATTAATCAACTCCCTAAGAAAAAGTCCATTGGAGCAGATGGATTTACATGTGAATTCTACCAAACATTTAAAGAACAATTAATTCCAATGCTATATAAACTATTTGAAAAAATAGGGAATGAAGGACTCCTACCAAATTCCTTTTATGATACAGACATGGTACTGATACCTAAACCAGATAGAATGAAAACAGAGAAAGAAAATTATAGACCAATCTCCTTAATGAATATTGACGCAAAAATCTTAAATAAAATATTAGTGAAAAGATTACAAAAAATCATCCCCAGGATAATACACCATGACCAAGTAGGATTTATGCTAGGAGTGCAGGGCTGGTTAAATATTAGGAAAACTATTACTATGATTGACTATAACAATAACCAAATAAACAAAAATCATATGATCATCTCAATAGATGCAGAAAAAACATTTGATAAAATCCAACACCCATTCCTATTAAAAACACTAGAGAGTATAGGAATAAATGGACTTTTCCTTAAAAGTAACATCTATTTAAAACCCTACTTGTTATGGGGATAAACTGGAACCATAACTAATAAGATCAGGAGTGAAACAAGGTTGCCCACTATCACCATTACTATTCAATATTATATTAGAAATGCTAGTTTTGGCAATAAGAGATGAAAAAGAGATTAAAGGAATTAGAGTAGGTAATAAGGAAACAAAATTATCACTTATTAGGGGATTTCATTCTGAGAACTGCCATGTATGCTATGTCAGCTTGTAGGGTGGACCCAGGAAGTAAAAGGGGGCTTGGCCTCTGGGGCAGGAGGTTGTGTCTTGCAGATGTTAAAGGTTCCTTAAGATGGCAAGGGGTGTGTCCTCTTGCTAGATCTTTTCTTAGGATACATCACTACTTCCAGGTGTTGCCCTTCTGTGGATCCACCTACAGTGGACTAGGCACGGGTAATGACAGAGGACATTAAATATAACCAGCTTTGAGTCCATAGACAAGGATGCGGAGAGAAGTAGAGAGATATAGAGAGATTCAGAGATGCAAAGAGATGCAGATAAATACATGCACTTGCTCTTGCTTCCTGCTAACCCCTGCTGAGACTACCAAGGCTGCTTGGCACCTTAACATCATCTGATTTTCATGTGTTTTCGGGAAAGATTGGTAAGTATGATCCTCGAAATCAGTAGCCTTGGTGGGAGCTTACAATCACTCTTTGCAGATGGTATGATTGTATACTTAGAGAACCCTAGAGATTCTACTAAAAAGCTATTAAAAATTATCTACAACTTTAGCAAAGTTGCAGGATACAATATAAATCTACATAAATCATCAGAATTTTTATACATCCCAAACAAAATCCAACAGCAAGAGATACAAAGAGAAATTCCATTTAAAATAACTGTCAACAGTATAATCTATCTGCCAAGGGAAAGTCAGGAACTATATGAGCAAAACTATAAAACACTTTCCACACAAATAAAGTCAGATTTATACAACTAGAAAAATATTTAGTGTTCTTGGATAGGTTGAGCAAATATAATAAAGATGACAATACTACCTAAACTAATCTGTTTATTGAGTGTTATACTAATCATTCTCCCAAGAAACTATTTTAATGACCTAGAAAAAATAGCAACAAAATTCATCTGGAAGAACAAAGGGTCAAGACTTTCAAGGGAACTAATTAAAAAAAACAAAAACAAAAAAAATGAAGGTGGCCTAGCTGTACCTGATTTAAAGATATATTATAAAACAGCAATCACCAAAACCATTTGGTATTGGCTGAGAAAGAGACTAGTTGATCAGTGGAATAGTTTAGGTCCACAGGACAAAATAGTCAATAATTATAGCAATGTAGTTTTTGAGGAACCCAAAGACCTCAGCTTTTGGTATAAGAATTCACTGTTTGTCAAAAACTGCTGGGAAAATTAGAAATTGGTGTGGCAGAAATTAGGCATTGACCCACAATTAACACCATACACCAAGATAAGATTAAAATGGGTTCATGATCTTGGCATAAAGAATGAGATTACAAATAAATTAGAAGAACATAGGATAGTTTACCTCTCAGCCCTGTGGAGGAGGAAGAAATTTATAACCAAAGAACTGGAGATCATTATTGATCACAAAATAGAAAATTTTGATTATATCAAGGTAAAAAGTTTTTACACTACAAAACTAATGGAGACAAGATTAGAAGGGAAGCAATAAACTGGGAAACCATTTTTATAGTCAAAGGTTCTGATAAAGCCTCATTTCCAAAATATATAGAGAATTGATTCTATAAGAAATCAAGTCATTCTCCAATTGATAAATTGTCAAAGGATATGAACAGATGTTTTTTAGATGAAGAAATTGAAACTATTTCTAGTCATATGAAAAGGTGCTCCAAATCATTATTAATCAGAAAAATGCAAATTAACACAACTCTGAGATACCACTATGTATCTCTCAGTTTGGCTAAGATGACAGGAAAAGATAATGACAAATGTTGGAGGGGATATGGGAAAACTGGGATGCTGATACATTTTTGGTGGAATTGTGAATGGATCTAACCATTCTGGAGAGCAATTTGGAACTCTGCTCAAAAACATATCAAACTGTGCATACTCTTTGATCCAGCAGTGTTATCACTGGGCTTATATCCCAAAGAGATCTTTAAAAGAAGGGAAAGGGACCCATATGTGCAAAAATGTTTGTGACAACCCTTTTTGTAGTGGTTAGAAACTGGAAAATGAATGGATGCCCATCAATTGGAGAATGCTGAATAAATTGTGGTATATAAATGTTATGGAATATTATTGTTCTGTTAGAAATGACCAACAGGATGATATCAGAGATGCCTGGAGAGACTTACATGAACTGATGATAAGTGAAATGAGCAGAACCAGGAGATCATTATCCACTTCAACAACAATACTATATGATGATCAATTCTGATGGAGGTGACTCTCTTCAACAATGAGATGATCCAAATCACTTCCAATTGTTCAGTAATGAAGAGAACCAGCTATACCCAGCAAAAGAATTATGGAAAATGAGTATGATCCATAACATAGCATTTCCATTCTTTCTGTTATTGTCTGTTTGCATTTTTGTTTTCCTTCTCAGCTTATTTTTAGCTTCTTTCTAAGTACAATTTTTCTTGTGTAGCATGATAACTGTATAAATATGTATACATATATTGTATTTAACATATACTTTAACATGTTTAACATGTATTGAATTACTTGCCATTTAGGGGAGGGAGTGGGTAGAAGGAAGGAAAAGTTGGAACAGAAGGTTTTGCAAGGGTCAATGTTGAAAAATTACTCATGCATATGTTTTATAAATAAAAATCTATAATAAAAATATTATATGAAAATCAATTCTAATAGATGTGTCTTTTTTCAACAGTGAAGTGATTCAGATCAGTTCCAATGGTCTAGTGATGAAGAGAGCCATTTTCACCCAGAGATAAGATTGTGGAGATTGAGTGTAGATTATAACATAATATTTTCACTTTTTTTGTTGTTGTTTGCCTGAATTTTGTTTTCTTTCTCATTTTTTTCTTTTTTGATGTGATTTTTTTTTGTGTGTGCAGCATCATAATTGTTGAAATATGTATAGAAAAATGGCACATATTTAACATATATTGGATTACTTGCCATCTAGGACAGGGGATGGGGGAAAGGGAGAACATGTGAAGCACAAGATTTTGAAAGAGTGAATGTTGAAAATTATCTATTCTTTTATTTTAAAAATAAAAAAAGCTTTAATTAAAAAAGAAAGAAAAAAGTAAAATAAATATCCGATCATAATAACATCTGCAAAGTGATAGTTTTGTTTCCTCATTATCTATTTTAAATCCTTAAGTTTTGTTTCCTCATTATCTATTTTAAATCCTTTAGTTCCTTTTTCTTCCTAATTGCTAATACTACTAACCTTTCTAGTACAATATTGTATTGTAATGGTGATAGTGGGCTATCATGTTTCATCCTTGATCTTACTGGGAATACTTATAGCTTATCTTCATTACACATAATGCTTGCTGATGGTTTTTAGATAGATGCTACTTATTATTTTAAGGAAAACTGTATTTATTCCTGTGCTTTGTAGTGATTTTTATTTTGAATTGTGTTGCATTTTTTCAAATGCTTTTTTCTGCATCTATATCATCATTGCAGACAGAGACTGTTAGTATATTGTGCCTGGCTATCTAATCCCAAATAATCATTTATTTTGAAGCTTCAAAAAACATTGGGCACTTAAATATTCTGGGCCATTCAGTCATTGTGTCAACTTTACAATCAATGTATGAGACAATAAAGTTAAATAAAAAAGAAATATCCTAACCCCAAATAAGAATAAGCAAATGCTGTTTCTACCACACTTGTGGAGAATGGAAACAGCAGTAACCAACTGGGAGATCAATACAATAATACAGGTGACAGGAAATGAAATTTTGAATTAGATGTCAATATAAACCATGAAAAAGAGCTGAAATTAAGGACAAATGGCCAGACATAATGACTAGATAAATATGTTAAACAAAAGAGAAAAGAAGTACTAATAATAATCTTAAGATCATGTTCTTAAAAGATAATAATAATGTGAGGGGAGATAGAAATGTTTAAGAAAGATTTAGTTTTCAAAGGAAATGCAAGTCTGGTTTTGGACATTTTGAGTCAGCAGTGTGATGAACTAGCTAAAAGCTAATGTTTTGTGCTGCATTTAGAGAGTAAACACTTTCTGAATTAAGGATCCAATAATCCTTTTATATAGTCCCCCTTGTTGGACAAGACCTAGAGTGTTGTTCAAATTTAGGTATCGCAGGTTTAATGAGAACTAAAAGAAACTGGACAATATCTCAAGGTAAACTCACAGAATAGTTAAAGTTTTGAGTATATGCCTACTGAGGGTCAACCAAAATAACTGGGTTGTTTAACTTGGAGAAAAAATGATGTGAGGAAGGACAGACCCTCTTATTGAAGTTCTTCAAATAGAATCTGGGAAATTACTTATCCGATATAATATAAAGGGAGGGAGTTTTTAAGGTTTAACATTATACTAGATAGTCACTGAGATCCCTAAAATTCTGAAATAATATGATTCTATGGTTATAAAGATGAATATATCTAGGTTCAGATCCCAATTTTATCACCTATTACTTGAGTAACTTTTGAAAATTTATTTTGCTTCTTTTATTCCTGTTTTTTGTTTGTTTGTTAATGTATAAATTCAAAGATAAAATTCTTATAAATACTGCTTTAGAAATATCCTTTAAACTTGACAGTATGTCTCATTGGTATTCTTTTGTTTCCCATCATTATTAAGCATTTATATTCTTCAACATCTTCAAGTTTTGTAATTCTGGCATTATTCATTTTTTCCCTAAGATATCTATCAATTTCTACTTATTTTATTACCATTATCATTATTATTTTGTTATTGTTGTTATTGACAACAATATGTATATAAGATAGGAAAAATGTTTTCTGTATATTATCTCATTTTATTTATTCTTTATCATAAGCCTAATATGTAGGTACTATTATTAACTCAATATTTAGGTGGAGAAATTTAAAAGTGAGGTGATTCATCTAGGGATTTTATAGCTATTTTCTGTTTAATTTGTTTATTTATGAAAAAAAGGAACACTAAATCCCCTAAAATTATTTAGTTTTCTGTTTCTTTTTGAAAATAACTTATGTGTGTGTGTGGGGGGGAATCCAAGCTGGTGGAGTGGCGACATTTCTCTATATGAGCTCCTCCTAGTGTCCCTCAGATCAATACCAGATCAAGCCTCTGAACTGGTTATGGAGTGGCAGAATATTTGGGGTATAACAAATTTCCATAAGAAGATGCACTGGAAGAACTTCAGAAAAGGTCTGTTTCAATCCATCAGGGAGGCTGCCACAGTACTAGGAGCTTGGGGCAAGGAATATGTTATTCGGAAAGGCAAATAAACTTGCATTACAGCCTAGAATCAACTATCCAGTAAAACTGAGCATTATTTTTCAGGGAAGAAGATGGGCATTCAATAAAACAGATGAATTTCCTTTATTTCTGATGAAAAGCACCGAATAAAACATTTGCTCTTCAGATGCAGAACTCAAGAGAAGCAAAAATAAAAAAGGGAGAAAAAAAAGAAAAAATAATAACTTTCTTTTAAAAGTCAGAAAGCTTATATCCCTATATGAAAAGTTGATATGTGCAACCCTTGAGATCTGTATCTTTGTTATGAATAAACTTAGATGGCTCGGGTAAAAAATTGATTGTATTGTGATGATATAAAACAGAAACTAGAGGAGGAAAAATGATTCTACTAGAAAAAGAGCAAGATGGACTTAAAGGGTAAATTATAAATTATATCTTATGAAGAGGCAAAAAATACCTATTACAATTGAAGGAAAGAAGAGAGGGAGGTGAACATTGTCTGTGAATTTTACTCTCATCAGATTTCGCTCAAAGACAGAATATCAGACACATTTAACTTCACACACAAAAAAAGCTTATCTCAACCCATAAGGAAGTAGGAGGGGAAAGGGGAAAGGAAATGGGGAGGCTAATAGAAGAACAGAACTGAAGTAGACTGGGAAAGATATAGAAAGGAGAAGGGGCTGTAAAAGGGCAGGGCTGCTTGAGGGAGAGGTGGATCAGAAGTAAAATTCTGAGGAGGAAAGAAAGGGCTAAAGGAAAGATTGTCATTTTAACTGTGAATGTGAATGGGATGAACTCCCATAAAAGAGAAGCAAATAGCAGACTAGATTAAAAGACAGAATCTTTTGCTTAAAATATGTTGCTTAAAAGAAACACATTTAAAGCAGAGTGATACATACAGAGTGAAGGTAAAGGGCCAGAGCAGAATCTATTATATTTTAGGCGAAGTAAAAAAAAAAAAAAAGCAGGGGAAGCAATCCTGATTTCAGATCATGTAAAAGCAAAAATAGATCTAATTAAAAGAGATAAGAAAGGAAATTATATCTTAATAAAGGGTACCATAGATAATGAAGCAATATCACATGTATGCACCAAGTCGTATAGCATCCAAATTCCTAGAGGAGAAATTAAGAGAACTGCAAGAAGAAATAGTAAAACTATTCTAGGGAGAGATCTCAACTTTGCTCTCTCAGAACTAGATAAATGGTATCATAAAATAAATGAGAAAGAAGTTAAGAGGCAAATAGAATTCTGGAAGAGTTAAGCATGATAGACTTTTGGAGATAATTGAATGAAGACAGAAAAGTATATGATTTTTGCTCAGCAATACATGAAAGCTAAATAAAAACTGACCATGTAATAGGGCATAAAAACCTCAAAATCAAATGAAGAAAGGCACAAGTAGTAAATGCATTTTTTCATATCATGATGCAATAAAATTTCATGCAATAAAAGGCCAGGTAAATATAGAGCCAGATTAATTGGAAACTAAAAAATCTAATCCTAAAGAATGAGTGAATGAAACAACAAATCATAGCCAAAAGCAACAATTTCATTGGAGAGAATGACAACAATGAGAAAACATACCAAACTTTGTGGGATGCTGCCAAAGTAGTTCTTAGGGGAAGTTTTTATATCTTTAGATACTTACTTGCATAAAATAGAGAAAGAGAAGATCAATGAATTGAACTTGCAACTAAAAAAACTAGAAAAAGAACAAATTAGAAACCCCTAATTAAATACCGAATTCAAAATTCTGAAAATAAAAGGAGATTAATAAAATCAAAAGAAAACTATTGAATTAATAATCTAAAGTAAGAGATGGTTTTATGAGAAAAAAAACAAAAGACATAAATTTTAATTTGATTAGAAAAAGGAAAGAGGATAAACAAATTGTTAGAATCAGAAATGAAAAGGGAGAACTTTCCACTAATGAAAAAGAAATTAGAGCAATAATTAGGAGTGATTTTGCCCAACTATATGTCAATAAATATGATAATTTAAGTGAAATAGAGGAATACTCACAAAAACATGCATATTAACAGAAGAAGAAATAAATTAAATAATCCCATTTTAGAAAAAGAAATAGAACAAACTATTATTTAACTCCCTAAGGAAAAAATCTCCAGGGCCAGATGGATTTACATGTGAATTCCACCAAATATTTAAAGAACAATTCATTCCAATACTATGCAAACTATTTGAAAAAAAGTAGGGAAAGGAGTCCAACAAAATTCCTTTTATGACACAGATATGGGGCTGTCACAAAACTAGATAGGGTCAAAACAGAGAAAGAAAATTATAGACCAATTTCCCCAAATTAATATTGATGCAAAAATCTTAAAATATTAGCAAAGAGATTATAACAAGTCATTCCCAGGATAATACACTGTGACCAAGTAAGATTTATACTAGAAATGCAGAGCTGGTTCAATATTAGGAAAATTATTAGCATAATTGACTATATCAATAACAAAACAAATAAAAATAATATGATTATTTTTGATGCACTGGAAGATGCAAAATAGATGAATAAAAAGCATTTTCAAAGTCCAATACCCATTCCTATTAAAAACACTACAGAGTATACTATAAATGGACTTTTCCTTAAAATGATCAGTAGCATCTATTTAAAAACCACCAGCAAGCATCATATGTAATGGAGACAAATTAAAACCATTCCCAGTAAGTTCAGGGGTGAAATAAGGTTGCTTACTATCACCATTACTATTCAATTTTGTGTTAGAGAAGATAAAAAAAAAAAAAAAAAAAAGATGAAAGGAATTACAGTAAATAATGAAAAAAATATATCATTACTCTTTGCAGATGATACGATAGTATACCTGGAGAATCCTAGAGAAACAATAACTAATAGATATAATTCACAACTTTATCAAATCCACATAAATCCACATAAATCAGCATTTTTACATATTACCAACAAACTCCAACAGCAAGAGATACAAAGAGAAATT
Organism: Sarcophilus harrisii; assembly: GCF_902635505.1. Classification (NCBI taxonomy): domain Eukaryota; kingdom Metazoa; phylum Chordata; class Mammalia; order Dasyuromorphia; family Dasyuridae; genus Sarcophilus; species Sarcophilus harrisii. The sequence goes on from NC_045427.1 coordinate 295,149,141, forward strand.
CCATTTAAAATGACTATAAATTATATAAAATATTTCAAAGTCTATCTGCCAAAGCAAAGTCAGGAACTTTATGAATCCAACTACAAAACACTTTCCACACAAATACAGTCAGATCTGATCAAGTGGAAAACTATTGTGTAATCAGGGGTATATAGAGCGCATATGATAAAAAATGACAATACTATCTAATCTACTTCTCATACCAATCAAACTCCCCCAAAATTATTTTACAGCTCCAGAAGAAATGGCAACAAACATTATCTGGAAGAACAAAAGATCAAGAATATCAAGGGAATTAATGAAAAAAAAATGCTAATGAGTATGGTCTGGTTGTACCTCATCCAAAACAAAGCAGTGGTCCTCAAAACCATTTGGTACTGGCAGAAAAATAGAGCGGTTGATCCGTGATATAGGTTATGTTCACAGGACAAAAATAATCAATGAATATAGTAATTTTGTTTTTGACAAACCCAAAAACCCCAGCTTTTGGTACAAGCACTCACTGTTTGACCAAAATTGCTGAGAAAATTGGAAACTAGTGTGGCAGAAACTAGGCATTGACCCACACCTAACATCAGATACCAGGATAAGGTCAAAATGAGTTCATGATTCAGACATAAAAGGTGATATCATAAGCAAAGTAACAGGACAAAGGATAGTTTACCTCTCAGATACATGAAAAAGGAAAGCATTTGTGGTCAAAGAAGAACTGCAGTTCCTTTTTGAACACAAGATTGATAATTTTGATTATATTAAATTAAAAAGTTTTTGTATAAACAAAACCAATCCAGAAATTGGAAGAGAAGTAATATACTATTAAAAATTACATTCAAGAGTTCTGATAAAGGCCTCATTTTAACATTTTATAGAGATTTGACTCAAATGTATAAGAATTCAAGTCATTCTCCAATTGATATATTGTCAATGGACATGAACAGATAATTTTCAGATGAACAAATTTAAATCATTTCTAGTCATTTGAAAAGGTGCTCTAAATAACTATAGATCAGGGAAATGCAAATTAAGGCAACCTCTGAAGTATCTCTACACAACTCTTCTTTTGGCTAATGTGACAGGAAAAGATAATGATGAATGTTGGAGGGGATGTGGGAAAACTGGGACACAAATACAATTTTGGTGGAGTTGTGAACTGATCCAACTATTCTGGAAAGCAATTTGGTACTATGTCCAAGAGATATCAAAATGTGCATACCTTTTCATCCAGCAGTGTTTATATTGGGCTTATCTTCCAAAGAGATCATAAAGAAGGGAAAGGGATCCACATGTGCAAAAATGTTGGTGGCAGCCCTTTTTTAGTGGCAAGAAACTGAACACTGTGTGCATGTGTGTTGGAGAATAGCTAAGTTATGGTATTTGGATGTTATGGAATATCATTGTTCTCTAAGAAACAAACAGCAGGATGATTTTAGAAAGGCCTGAAGAGACTTACATGAACTGATGGTAAGTGAAATGAGCAGAATCAGGAGATCATTATGCACAGTAACAAGATATATGATGATCAATTCTGATGGACTTGGCTCTTGTTAATAATAAGATGATTGAGGCCTGTTTCAATGATCTTGTGATGAAGAGATTTACATTTTGAGAGAGGACTGTGGGAACTAATTAAATATCACAACATAACCTTTTTACTCTTTTTGGTTTTTGCATTTTGTTTTCTTTCTCATTTTTTATCTGATTTTTCTTGTGCAGTAAGATAGCTGGATAAATATATACATATATATATATATAAATATATATTGGATTTAACATACATTTTAATATATTTAACATATATTGGATTATTTGCCATAGAGGGGAGGGATTTGGGGAAGGGAGGGGTGAAATTTGGTACACAGGATTTTGCAAGAGAATACCAGTCTGCAGATGATTAAGAATGACAAGAGATTTTCAGAGTTTGCCACTGTAATTTATCTTGATTTATTTTATCCTATGATTAAAAAACAAGCAAACAAAACAATAATAATTAATGGATATAAAGTACTATAACAAGTTCTATGTATGACATAAATAAGAGAAATACTTCAAGCTTTTGAACAATTTCCATTTTACTTACCAGAAATCTAAGTAATAAAATTCAAGAAATTAGACAGACATTTACACACAAACACACACATATATATGTAAACATACACATGCATATCCTTTTCTATTTTTTTTTTTTTTGTTAAAGTAAAACTTATTTTTGGAGGATTCTGGGAAGATGGTGGAGTAGGTGGGCAAATTTCAATTCTCCAGATTTCCCCCACAAATAGAAAAAAAATTGTACTTCAGGGCAAACATAAACTGGTGAAAAATTAAGAAGACTTGGGCAAGACTGGAATCCTTCTGATACAACCTGAGAAGATCTGAAGAAAGATCCCCAGGCTGGGCATTCATTTACCTGAAGTGCAGTCACCTCTGTTCTTGTTCCACAGAACCATTAAGTGGGGATCCCTTGGGTCAAGTGCATTTAGACTGAGTGAACCTCAGCTGATCAGGAATGTCAGACTCAGGTGTGTTGCTGAGAAATGACTGTGCATGAGAAGGAGCCAGCACACACAATGAATGAAGAGGCAGTGACAGGTACACTGCTGGCTTTGGGCACTTGCAGAAGGGTGGAGCTGTTGGTTTGGGATTCCTGGTCAGACCTGAAGAGAAGCTTGGGATACCACCCCCACCCCATGATTAGAGGTGCTTACACCAATACCTTTGATTTAAAAAATAAATCTGAAAAGAAGACAGAACCCCACCATTCAAACATAGTATGGGAACAGAGAAGACTAGGGTTCATCTTCAGAATAAGACACTTTAATTAAAAAAAAAAAAAATTTTTACCTTAAAAAGTAATGTGAAATGACTCCCTGCCCAGATTCCAAAAATTAAAAAAATTAAATGAAAGACATTGAGGAAAAACTAAAAAAACAAAATAAAAACCATCCAAGCACAGCAAGAAGCCTATGAAAAATAGTTAACCAACTAGAAAAGGAGGTGAAAAGTCTCAAAGAAGAAAATAATTCTTTGAAAATTAGAATTGGGTGAGGGGAAGCCAGTGAAGCCATGAGAGACTAAGAAATAACAAAATGGATTAGAAAGATGAGAAAATAGAACAAAATGTGAAACATCTTATAAAAATAATAACAGATCTGGACATCAAATCAAAAAGAGAATACATAATAATAATTGGGCTGCCAGTAAGTTAAATATAATAATAATTAATATTATATATAATATATAGTATATGTTATATTATATAATATATAATATAACATATACTATATATTATATATTATATAATATGTTATAATAATACAAAATAATATAATATGACATATAATATGTAATATATATAATATATATAATGTTATAATAATATAATAATTAAAAGAGAACTTTGACATAATAATACAGGGAATATTCTAAGAAAAAATTCCTGGAGTGATAAAACATGAGAGAAAAGTAGAAATAGAAAAAAATCCATCAATCATCACCTCAAAGAGATCCTTTTGTGGAAAACACACAGGAATATTACAGCCAAATTTCAAAAGCCCAATATCAATTAGAATTGTACAAGACTTATTAGTAGCTACAGTAAAAGACCACAGGTCCTGGGATCATATCTATTGACAATCAAAAGAACTAGGCCTGCAGCCCAAAATATCATATCCAGCAAAATTATCTATAATTTTGAATGACAAAAAAATGGTCATTCAACAAACTTGCAGATTTTCAGGACTTTCTCTCAACCAAACCTAAACTTAACAGAAAATTTAACATATGAATCAATACAAAAGATCAATTTTAAGAAACTTAAACATGGACAAAGTGTTAACTTAAGTTTTTTTCCCCCATGGGGAAATGTATACCATATGTTTAAAATTCATATCAATAATAGTGTAGTTGAAAAGAAAAGTTTGGCAGAGTCAAAGTAAAAAATAGTAATCAGGTTATACAAACAAGGTGCAGAGAATGAATACACATAGAGGCGGCATTAGAGGGGGAAGGATGGCTTGTAATTTTGAAAACCTACTTACATCCAAAACGGGTTCAATAAGCAAAACTATGGATTTAGCACCCTCCAAAAATCTATAAAGAAATAAGGAAGGGGAAGGATGGATTGATAGGAAAGCAAAGCTAAGAAAAGAAGACAAGGGAGAGATCCTTAGGAGGGTAGAGATTAAGTAATAGCAAGGCAAATTATGGAGCAGAATTTAATTAAAGAAGCAGCAGCAGGGATAGGAAAGACACGCATGTGTATATGGGTTGTGTGGTGGATGTCAGTGTGTGCATGTATGTATCTACACATACATACATAAATATATATTAACTGTAGCTTGCTCGAGAATGGGAGGATGAAAGAGGAAAAAAGAATAAAGTGAATAAGGTACACAATAGAGAACAAAAGAAAAAAATTACAAGGAAGTAAAGAAAAAATGGACATTCATAAACATATTTTCTTCTACTAATATATATATACTTCTTGATTTAATAATGTATTGTTAAATATTTGGTATCCTCATTGATGTTCTTCTGGGCCCATAACAATGTTCTCTTTTGTTTTGCTTTGTATTTCTTTTTTGTTTTTCTTTTTTACTTAGTCTGTTTTTTCAAATAAAATAAAATTTAAAAATATTTAAGCATTCACTTATTAAATATTAATGTATGAAATTTTAAAAAAAGACAAAAAAACTTATTTCAGAGTTTTTGAGAATGTAGTGTTAGAATCACACATGTAATTAGCTCAGAATCTAAATGGGACCTAGATTTATTTGAAAATTGCCAATTATGAACAAGATTACAGAATGTCAGTGCTGATATATCATGACATATCCTTGATGTATCATTGCACCACATGAATTTTTTTTTCCCCTGAGGCAATGGGGTTAAGTGACTTGCCCAGGATCACATAGCCAATAAATGTTAAGTGTCTGAGGTTAGAGTTGAAATCAGGTCCTCCTGACCCCAAGGCTGGTTCTCTATGCACTGCACTGTCTAGCTGCCCCCAATCAGCTAGATTTTTAACTAAGTAAATATTAGCTGAATTCTATATCTTCTTCATTTCTCCCCAAGGTGAAGTCTGAGTGGTTGCACCATTTGCTATCTTTTCTATTAAGACGACCTCTAAAATGCCTTAAATATACACATGTAATTTTTATCCTCAAAACAATGATTTCTTCTAGCATCATCAATAATAAATCCATTAAATACATTTAATTTTCCTTAGCACTGGTCTATAACATAATCTATTCATACTTTCTCATCCTTAACTATTCCTGACAACATCTTTCCAAAAATTTTCTATAGACAGATAATCTATTTAACAAGTAGAAACTTCTCTCTCCTCTCTCCATGTCTCTACACACACACACACACACACACACACATGCACATGCACACACACAAATATATACAGAATTTGTATATTAAATTTGTATATGATATATCAAATGTATATTTAATTGTATGTATGTACATTATCTATAGGGGCTATGATTATATCTTGAATATCATACTTTATTTTAACTAGCATTTTTTAATTGTAAAATAGAATTACATATGCTTAAGCTTCCAAAAATATTTTTTTTCTCCCAAGATCAATAGAATATTTGAGTATATACAATGTGCCTAACACCATCATAAATGCCATAGGATTCTGAGTGAAATAATAGAGATGATGTAATCCTTGTTTTACATAGGAAGAAATTATGCTTCAGTGTGTATTTGTCTGTCTGTCTGAATATTTGGGGGATGTGAAATGAGGAGTGGAGACAAACCACACAAGACACAACTGATGAAATCACATGATACTACTCAAGTACATCTTTATCTTACTAAAACTGTTTCACCCCAAAATTTAACTGACAAACCTCATATAACCTTATGCTTTTCAGATTAATAGATCTTTGAATAGATTATCATTAGAGGTAGGGAAATTATAAATTCCATAACCTGGGATTACATAATTGTGGTTTGTGTTAATAACCTTCTCAAAGAATTTAATAGCATATGATAAAAAAAATTATCATCATCAGGAAACAACAATTCAAAACCCCAAATCACAATTTAAAGTGCACAATTCACTTTTCTTCAATGTTTTATCCCATTGGACACCCTCCAAAACAAGATTTTGAATGTTTTGTGTCAAAACTACATGGCTGCATTGCACTACTTTTTCTCTTAAGAATCAATAATATTGTTAGCATATTAACTTCAAATACTTCTTAAATTCCTCAATTTTGGATGTTGTCAGCATATTGATGATAGATGATGTGAAAAAGAATTGTCCATTTTATTGTGGACCTTAACATTCCTCTTACCTCTCTGAGATTGCCATGTAGTGATGATTCTTTCAGATGATGAATTGAGAACTTCCATGGCCAAGAACTCACATCCCTTTCTTCTTTTATAACAAAAACAGATTGGAGCTTAAAATCTAGATCCGGTATTTCACAGGCCACTAAACATCAATCAAATACTGATAACACTTTTCCCATAAATAGTGACCTGAGCTGGCAGCTTAGGAGAAAACTCCACTTCAAAGACATTTGGTCTTCTCTCATAAAAATAGCCCATTTTTCTCTTTTACTCATTGGAATTCACTTTATGCTTATTTTTCATCCTTCTACCTTAATTTCTAAATCCAATATACAGAACAAATTCTCTTTTCTCAAGATGTTGATTTAACAGCATGCACCCAGCACAAATGTATTATACTCAATTTCCATCACTGAATAGATCTTTTCCAGCAAGAACTATTTAACCTTTATTTTAGTTGTTGTTTCCTTTTCTTTTATCAATGCCTCTGGCACATTTCTCTTTCAAGTCACTCAGAAGAAAGAAAAGGATTAAGATGCTGGATTATTGAATACCAGGTAGAAAAATATATTATGCATGACTCATAGAAAACTTATTTTAGTATATATACCTGATGTGAGCCAATGCTATTTACAAGTACAAAACAATCTGAAAATTTTGTTATGAAAGAAATTTGCCTCATGGATGTTGTAAGAGGTCAATGCTTGATTTCTTTCCTTCACCTTAGAGTCCATCAGGCATCCTGCTTCTGCTGTTTGCTAACTGTGGGAAAGCATTTCAAATGTGATTAAAAATGATTTGGTTGGATGTCTGACAGAACAATTCACACTGAGAAAGCTGTTTCAATAAGGAGAAAAAGTTTTTTTTTTTTTTTTTTTTTTTTTGGTTTTTTTTTTAGTAGTTTAATGCATATCACAATGTGCAAAGGATCAATAAAAGTTCCTAAGGAACTGCTCACATTTTGAACCCAAGGCATGAGTGAAAATGAAGCTTATAATAGTGTTAACTGCAGTTATCCATATAGTTTTGATAATGTGGGGCAAGAGTAAAGCTCAAGCCCAAGATGAAGCTATTCTCATAGTATTTCACATCTCAACAGGATGTAAAAGTGCTGGCCATCTCCCAAGAGAGGTTGCTCTTGGGACATTTCCAAAACAAAGAAATTGAGATAAGCATCCAAGATTTTGGATGCTTATTCAAGCTGAGTCTTGGAACCTTTTGTGGTTTACTCATTCTAAGTTATTATTACTGCATTTTATTTCATGCTGGGAAGCCGGCTAGCACTAAGCATCTCACACTTTATATTCATCTCTAGAGCATTAAAACTGCTATCACATCGAGGATTTAATGTTTTTTCAAGTCCTGAGGGAAAGAGGCTCAGATGGCAGAGCACTAGCCAACCACAGGAAAGATCCAAGTTCACAAACACAATTAAAAAAATTCTGTTCATGTCAACGAATAGCTAACTAGTAAGGGTCAAGCAAATTGGGGACTAGTTCAACTGAAATTTTGTTATTGTTGTTAATAATTAAAGAAAAACATTAAAAGTTTACAAGATGAAGTCAGTCCATGATCCTAGCAGCTAAGAAGCCTGGGATTGGGGCAAACATTTTCTCCTTGGCAAGCCCAAGTTATATTGTTTTCCCTGTTAATATAGAAGGAATTAGAATCCACATTTAATATTCCATATTTGATTATATAATTTAACGACAGAAAATCATCAAGCGCAAGATCACATAATAAGCAAATCAGAGTTGCAAGAAACTGATCTATATTTGCCTGAGACTACTTTCTACAACATTTTCAAATAATTATCAATCTTTTATTCTTTTTCCATCAATTGTCAATCATTCTTTGCTTCATACTTTCTACTGAAACATCACATATGTTTTTCTCCAATGCACACAGTGCCATGTTTCAGTTGCAATGTAAAGAGATGAAGTCTCTAGATTCTTCAAAACTTATAAAGTTTTTTTCCAAACAAGGAGGAAAAAAACATGGAGAGGAGAAGACCTAGGTTTAAAGTAAGAAAGTATTCTTACTCCAAAGCAATGCCTTCTCTCTGTTATCAGATACTTATTCAACTTTAAATCTCTCTGGATTTAAATTTATTTCATGTTTATAAAAAATATCTAACATATGACCAGTTTTCTTCAACTAATCTGAACATTTTTCTTGTTCAGCATCATTCCCAATTCATAAACTCATCATAGATACCCAAAGAATTTTTCATAAATAATGGAAGAGTTTCTGATATCTGTGATTTCCTCAAGATTTCTTACTGGACATCTATTTTGGTGAAGCAAAGAAATCTGATTTACTCAGATGATCTCCATCATGAAATAAATTGAACTTGAATTTGGTTTTCTCTGGTGTAGGCAGGTTTTGAACTTCTGTCATGTGTTGTTTCTTTTTTAGTAGGATGATAAGTTCCATTTTTGATACAATAATGTTAAAGTTCTTTTTATTGACAGTCCATTCCATCAACTGAGAAGTCAAGCCACTCTATCCTTATGTTCAAATATGTTCAAATACTTTTAATGATTTCTTATTCCCTCTTGACTTTTAAAATTATTTAATATTTTATAAACATCTATTATCTCTCGTGTTATTGCCTCTCTCAATTAAAAATGAAAATAAAATCCTTAAAACAAATATGAAGTCTACAAATGAAATTTTCACATCTACCATGTCCAAAAATTTATCTCATTGTACATTTTATGGTCATAGGTGTATTTTATATTCTTAGAAAGGAGTAAAGTAGTATGATTCTTCTTCATTTCTCTGGATTAATGACTTATCACTGTATTAGAGTCCTAAAGTTTTTCACATTTGTTTTCCTGTATAACATTCTTGTTATTGTATAATTCACTCTCCTAATTTTCTCACTAAGTTTGCTCTCAGTTTTTCACCACCTATGAGTTTGTAAGGATTTTCCCTCTGTCTTCTGAAGCTATCCATTCTATAACACCTTATGGAACAATGATATTGCATTACATTTATATATTATATATTTTTAAACTTTCTAGTTTTTACTTCAGGCTATTATTACAGAAGAAGTTTTTAAAACTATTTTCCTATTTATAGGAAATATAGGAAGAGGGTCCTCTTCTTTTTTTGATATAGTGCCTCCTGATTTATAAGTGTAAACTGATTTCATGTCTCTCAAGTCTCTTCAAAATTACTGTTTCAGTTCTGTTGCAAGTTACCTAGTTCTATACAATTCTAAAGGAAACTGGTGTTATACTGGATAAATCACCAGTGAGGGAATCAGGAAGCCATTATTTCAAATGAAGCTTCTGGCATTAGTTAGCTATGTGACCCTCAGATATCTGCCTCTGTTTAATCAAATATAAAATGGGGATAACAATATCACCAATATTGGTTATAGGCATTTGGAAGTATTTGGAAAGATAAAAATTGTGCCTAGAATGTAAAAGACAATATATTAAATTAATGCTTATTCCTTCTTTCCCTCTATGTTTCCTATATTTTAGGCAAATTTAAATTAATTCTCCATTAAACTTCATGAAAGGTAATTCATATGTTCTAATTTTACTCTGTAGGTAAATTTCTGTTTGATTTGGGACAAGTCATAGGAACTCTTTTTTTCTATATATGAAAAGTCATGGAATGCAACTTGATATTTGTTAAGATCCCTTTGTGAATTACTCGTTTTTAATAATTCTTTGTCTTCTAAAGTTACAATGATTAGGGTAATCATTAAAATTTTCATACAATGACTAAATATGAGACAAAAGCGAACATTTCTAGATCTATAATTTCTAATAATTTAACAAGAAAAAAGTAATTTTTATTTCTATGATCTGGAAGAAAAAAAATACTCTTTTAAAACTATCAACCAAAAATATTTTAAAATACTAAGCCACATGTGCAAATTGTAGGCTGCTTTAATGGTTTTCTCTTCTCTCAGTAGTCTTAAAGTAAACATCATCATTGTTGTAAATAGACATTTACATTAAATAAATTGACCTTGGTTCAAGATGAAGAGCCAAGATAGCAGAATAAACATGAATCACTTTAGTACTTTCCCATGTTCACTTCTGGGCAACCATAAAATTGTACTCCAAGACAAGTCTTGGAGCAACAAAACCAGTAGGATGAAGCTGTCTTTTAGTCCAGGAAACTTGGAGGATTGGTAGGTGGGATTTCTTTCACTCATATAATGGAGTGTTGACACAATCCAAGACAGAAAACTTTACAGTGAGATAAAAACAAGCCTCACTTTTTTTTTTTTTCTGAGTTCAAAATCATTTTTATTTTTTCAAATTATTATAGCTTTTTATTTACAAGATATATGCATGGGTAATTTTTCAGCATTGACAATCGCAAAACTTTTTGTTCCAATTTTCTCCTCCTTTCCCCTCCTCCCTCCCCCAGATGGCAGGTTGACCAATACATATTAAATATGTTAAAATATATGTTAAATACTACACACACACATACACACACACACACACATGTCCATACAGTTATTTTGCTGTACAAAAAGAATTGGACTTTGAAATAGTATGCAATTAATCTGTGAAGGAAATCAACAATGAAGGCAGACAAAAATAGAGGGATTGGGAATTCTATGTAGTGGTTCATACTCATTTCCCAGAGTTCTTTCACTGGGTATAGCTGGTTCGATTCATTACTGCTCTATTGAAACTGAACAAGCCTCACTTTAGCAAATAAGGAAGAAATCCTAAGCTCTAGGAATGGTGGATCAGGTGAAAGACAATACTGACTCCCTTTCTCCCACCCTCCCCATATGCTTTGGAAAAACCAGGTAAGCCTGTGAACTTCAGCTCTGGAAATCACCACATATTCTTGGGTAGCCCCAAACAGAAATCCTCCAGAGGCCAAGTCAAATGTGCTTTACTTAGCCCCAAAGAAACACAGAAATGCCTCACCTGGCCTCATTATACACTAGACACTGTCACTAGAATCCTAGCCGACAATCAGGATAGTTGTCAAACCCTTACAGACTCCCACAGGTCTGGGCATTACTCACCCCATAGCCTTAGCCAGCACTAATATGGAGAGTCCCCTGAGAACTTCAGAGCAACATCAGTGTAGCACCATAAATAGCCAGGGCCTTTAGACTTTCCTATTTCCATGAGGAGGGAGTGGAAAAAGAACCCAAATTTTAAAGAAAGGAAAAAGGAGAGAAAGAGAAAAAGACACAAACTCAGAAGAGTATAACAATGTCAAAATGCCTGTTGGCAAAACCTCAAAGATAAATGGGAAGTGTTCTCAGTCCTAAAAAGAGCTCATGGAAGAGTTCAAAAGGAGCTTAAAATCATATAATAAAGGTAGAAGAAAGGTTGAAAAAAGAAATGAGATTGATGAAAGAGAATTATGAGGAGGTGGAAGAAAGAGTTAACAGCTTGGGAAATTGTTTAAAAAAGAAAATTGACCATTGGAAAAGGAAATACAAAAGGCTATGGAAGAAAATAACTCCTTAAGAATGCAATTTACCAAATGGAAAAGAATGTTCAAAAATAATTGAGGAAAACAACTAACGTTAGAATTGGGCAAGTGGAAGTTAACGACTCTGAGATATCAATTAATGAAGCAAATTCAAAAGAATGAAAAAAAAAGGAAGATAATATAAAATGACTCACAGGAAAAAAAATCACAAACAACTGACCTGAAAAATAGTTCTAAGAGAGACAATATCAGAATCATTGAACTACCTGAAAATCATAATTAAAAGGAAGACCTTAAAGAAATTATCCTGGTATCCTGGAAAGCTGCCCTAATGTCCTGGAACCAGAGAGGGACATAGGCATTGAGAATTTACCCTATACTTCAGAGAAAAAAAAAAAACAACAACAACTCCAAGCATCATTATAGCCTAAATTTCAGATATATCAGGTCAAGAAACAAATGGAAAGAAAGAAATCATTTCAATATTAGGGAATCATAATCAGGTTTATATAGTATATGGTAGCTGTAACATTAAAGGACCAGAGCTCATGGAACATGATACTCCAGGAGGCAAAAAAATATTAAGCATAACATTTCAAAGAAAAAGATTGTCATTCAATAAATTAGTTAAGTTAAAATATTCAAAATAAAAGGCCCCGAACCATTTTCCATATAATCTTTCCATTGTCAAATGAAAAGAAAGAAATAACCATATTGTGAGTGCTGGATAAAAAATTACTATTTCCTAGTTGTATTATATTGTGGCACCATCTTTATAAGACGTGGCAAAAGTTTAATTACTAGAGCTATTTAAAACATGCCTGGACAAAGGCCATTGGGAGAAATATTGTTTTGGCTGAAAGGAAAAAGCTGGATGTAACCTAAAAATCATGTTGTATAACTAATTCTTATGGCCCACTAGGCAAATACTAGCAAAATTATAACTATAGGAACTGATTTTAGCTCTTGATGAATAAGCATACAATTAATAGAACTTAGTTTGCACTAACTCTTATCAAGTATACATTTTATGTATATATTGGAAAAGTTCATGGATTTGGCTATTTTATCTATGGTACTGCTGTTTTACTCTTCTGTTTAGCATATATTTTTACTCGCCTTTAATAATTACAATTATAATTAAGAAAAGGGGACAGTTTGACTTTTATGAGTTCATAAATCACATTTATAAATATGGAGTAACTTTACAATAATTTGAGCCATTGATTTCAAGGAAAAAAAATTAAAAGTAAAGCTTGATTGATAGATGGTCTTAAATGAGCAACAAATGATTATTAAGTAATTCATTTATTCTTTAATACCTTCATATGATGCATGTTATCAAGCTCTTTGGAATTTAATAAGAAATGGGATCCTGTTTAAAGTTCAGCCTCAATATTAAATGTTCTTATTCTGTTACTAATAAAATGAAATATCATAAAGTAAAACCAATCAACAGTTACAAGAGCTGGTATTGATAATAGCATTAACTCAATTCTGTTTTATTACAATTATTGCACTGAAACAGCAATCCTGGTGTTACTTTAAAGCATGTTCTATGATTATTCACAATTTCAGCATTATTGATCAAACCATAGATCAAGGCACCAGGCTCTCTGTAGTTCAAATAAAAGTGTGTTGCTTATTCCCTCATCATTGATTAAGCCAGAGTGAAATTAATGTTTAATATCAGTATTGTTCCAGTACATGTACCATTTGACCTTCTGGTTAAAATAAACAAGAATTTCAATGTTCATTAATTCTACTTGCTCAAAAATGCCTTGGCTGTATTTGTGGGAAAGAGTTGGGTATGCTATTCTTTTTATCCTACACAGAAATTTTTATATTAATCAAGGACTATTATATTCATAATAAGTTAATTATTATGGAATTCTCAGTCTTCTTATAATGATATTTATAAAGTCCTTAAAAGTATGTAAAGTAGATTGTATACATTAATTCATTTTATCATCACAACAAACCAGGAAGATATGCACTAAAGGCATTGATTACTTTATTTAAACAATAAAGAAATTGAAACATACACAAAAAATAAAGTTACTTGTCTGTGCTATAGTTTGTTAGTCATTCAACAAATATTCATTAAGTGCCAGGGCCTGTGCTTAGTGCAGGAAAAAAAAAAAGGCAAACAATGGCCTCCTTTTTGTTTTTGTTTTTGTTTTTTTTCTTTTCTATTTTTTTTATTAAAGCTTTTTATTTTCAAAATACATCCATGGTTAATTTTTCAACATTGAAAAATCTTGTGTTTCAATTTCCCCCTTTTACCCCTACCCCCTCCCCTAGATGGCATGTAATCCAATATATGTTAAATATGGTAAAAAAAAAATGTTAAATCCAATATATACCTACATATTTACACAATTATCTTGCTAAACAGGAAAAATCATATCAAAAAGAGAAAAAAAATGAGGAAGAAAATAAAATGCAAGCAAACCACAACAAAAAGAATGAAAATGCTAACTTGTAATCCCTACTCAGTTCCCACAGTCCTCACTCTGGGTGTCGGTGGCTTTCTTCATCACAAGATCATTGGAACTGGCCTGAATCATCTCATTGTTGAAAAGAGCCACATTCAAGAATTGATCATTGCATAATCTTATTGTTGCCATGTACAATGATCTCCTGGTTCTGCTTATTTCACTTAGCATAAGTTCATGTAAGTCTTTCCAGGGCCCTCTAAAATTGTCCTGCTGATCATTTCTTATAGAACATTAATATTGTATAATATTTATATACCATAACTTATTCAGCCATTCCCCAACTGATGGGTATCTACTCAGTTTCCAGTTTTTGAATGGCATCTTTTCTTAAGAAGCTCAAAATTTAGTGGAAGAGACAATTGCCAGTAGGGAACTAGTTAATTATCAAAGTTGATATTCATATGCAGATCTTCCTGGCTTTCAAGAAGACTATTCATAGATTAATTATGCAGGAATCTTGGAGAAAGAAAACATTTTTTTAAAACATATTTTCACCAGACACACACACACACACACACACACACACACACACATATATATATATATATATAGACCAAGATATAGCTTTTATATTTTTGGATTTAAAAGGAAACCAAAGCAAATAGATAACATTTCACTTTTGGCATTCTTTTTCCACCCTCCAAATTTCACACAGGCAAACTCTATGGGCACATACACACAAAACACAATTAACAATGTGATTGCCAATACTTAAAGCCAATAATGAAAAATCAGATGGTTCCTCTGTAACAACAGGATCTGAAGTCTGCATAAAGGAGATGGTCCATCAAATACATTCAAAAGGGAAGAACTCTAATTGAATAATTGAAGTAGGGTCATGGTGTTAACTTTTCCATTATATTGTGATGTGTTATTCATTATCCACTAGCAGAGGCTAAAACCTTATGTACATATTCTATTTTCCAGAACAATCTCAGTCAGAGTTGTGACCCTGAAAATGTCAAGTTTTTTTGAATTGATGAATGTAGAAGCAAATAAGATAGACTCTTATAATGAAATGATTTGATTGACTAGAAGAAAACAGTTATAAATACAAAGAGTTATTGGACTTCCATGTCTTTTTATATAAAGATATTCAGCATTGCAGAGACCAGGTTTTTGTAAGGTCTCAGATACCAGCAAAATCTAGTTCTGAAAGTGTTTTGGGAGGGTGATAGTGAATCTCTAATCTGAGAGAAAAATTATTCCCAGTGTATAAAAACAAAAACAAAAACAATAAAAAAAAAACAAGAAGAAAAATCTAAAAACAGCAATAAAAGAAATTAAGATCATAGACAATTTGAGATGATTGGTTATTTCACTACCTGGAAGATAAGAAACTTTTTTGTTTGTAGATTCCTCTAGGCAAAAGTCAGTCTTTGAATAAAAAAGTAAACAAACAAAAAAGCTAAGAAAGAAATGGCAGGTGAAATAAGGGATTAGTGTTTTTTCTTTTTTTAATTGGGGAGGGGCCACCACTGCTGCCATCATAGCTGCCAAATGATAATCCAGCCTTGGAAGCACATTGTATGAAATTGTTTTCAACCTTACTACCAATTGTTTGGTAATTTACTGAATCAAATTTTATAGTAATACGTACTGAATCATCTTGCCATATATGAACAAAACAGCCATCATGAAAAAAAATTATTTAGATTTTAATTTTCAAAAATAAAACATAGAGTCATAGCATAGGACCATCAGCCACACTCTCCTCAACTTCCAAATATATATACTCAAGATGATCCTGTGAAAAGTAGAAAAAAAAATAAAATCATGTTTCCCCTGATATTTCTATTAAATATATATATATTTTTTTAATGAGTGGGTCTATTTCAATTATATGTTCAGGTCAATCCTGAATAATTTCAAATGAGTCTCTCCTCTTGAACTATTCATGCTACCTTTTGCTCCTCCTTTTCCTTTGCTCCTACCTCTCCCTTCTGTCCCCCTCCTTTATTTTTTTTTTTATTTATAGCTTTTTATTTACAAGTTATATGCATAGGAAATTTTATAGCATTAACAATTGCCAAACGTTTTGTTCCAATTTTTCTCCTTCTTCCCCTCCTTTAATTTTAATCCAACTCAAATATTCTACATAGGCCTAGAAGGTCATAGTGAATAGATAATGTGATTGTGACATAATTTAAGTATGTCATGCATGATGTTCAGAGGTTAGACTTCCTGAATATGAGGATAAAAATTTTGTATAGGACCATCTAATAATTTAAAAAAGATTAAATAATTGAAAGTTTAAATTCATTTTAAGATTTAGTGACAAATTGCTCAGTAGCTCTCCAAAATGAATAACTAATAGGTTCCTCTGCAAACCAGGTACTGATTTATTCAGCTATTTCAATGCCTCATTATTCACTTAAATCATAAACATTTCCTTAATGATTTTTTTAAAGTAACAAGAGAAGGTAATAGCCAATTATCAACAGTATAGTACTCTTCATGAACTAGGCAGGCTGTAAGTCAAGTAACATTTTTTAAGCACTTACTATTGCCAGTCACTGTGATGAACCCTGAGAGAATAAAAACAAAGTCCAAAACATGTTCTCTTCGCTGAATTTATAGTCTAGTGAATATTCCTTCCTTCCTTCCTCCCACCCTCCTTACCTCTCTCCTTTTCTTCCTTCTTCTCTTTCTTTCCTCCTTCCCCTTCCCTTCCTTCCACTCTCCCTCCTTTCCACCTTCCACCCTCCCTCCCTCCCTTCCTCTTTCCCTTCCTCCCTTCTTTCCTCTCTTTCACCCTCCCTTCCTTCCTTCCTTCCTTCCTTCCTTCCTTCCTTCCTTCCTTCCTTCTTTCCTTCCTTCCTTCCTTCTTTCCTTCCCACCTCTCTCCCTCCCTCTCTCCCTCCTTTCCTTCCTTCCTTAGTTTCTTTATTTCTTGATATTTTGGAGTGCACTGAATAGATTTCTTTCTTAAGGACCATGCCTTAGACTGAAACCACTCTGGCTCTAATTGATTGCCAACAAAAGTTCCCTGACCACACAGGCTTGGTCTTTATTTGGGTCCTTATTGCTCCAGAGTGAATATAAATAGCAATTGTTATTTTGACAAGAAGTTGAGATTTTCTTTTCACAAATTGTTTTTTTTTTTTTTTTTTTTTTTTTTTTTTAACTAGGCTTAAAAGCCATTCTTTGCTTCATTTCTTTCTTACCTAGCCTTAATCACTAAATGGGTGATTACATCAGTCAAACTGAGATCTGGTAAAAACCTTAGCTTAAGTTCTTGAGTGCATATAGAATTATCTCCAGTCATCCTGATCTGTATCTGATCACTCCATATAGATGGCACTGGAGGAGAAAGTAAGGCTGGTGATCTTACACAGCCTTCACTCTCTCAAATCCAATTACTTTCCTTTAATGGTATCATATAACTAATGTCATGGTCATTTATGAGAACAAAGGACAAACAAAAATCCAATAAAAACACAAAATTAAAATGTTTATTATCAATTCATTTTTTTTTCTATCTGGAAAAGCCTCCTAAAATTATAGTTGAGTATTGAAGTCAAGGAAATTAAATCTTCTAAATGAAGAAAGTAAGCATTCTGGGCATGGAGATAGAATGGAAGGAAGCTGAAATATCCAGAATAAATACATGGAAACGAGAAATGAAATATGACAAATTTGTTCCCACGTGAAAATGGGAGTATCTGTAGCATATTATATATATGAGATATGTTTAAAATAGTGGGAGCTGAGATTTAAAAGATAACTTCAGCATCTGAGTGAAAGCTGGATAGGAATGGGAAGATTTTTGAGGAATAGATATTAGAAATTTGAATTAAGTAGCATAGTAACTTTACTTATTTTAAATAGTATTTCCCCCAGTGACATGTGTTGGAATCTTTACAAAATGTTAACTCAATGGAATTGATAGAAACAATGCTTATGTTTACACCTTTGAGAGTTCACACATTAGCTCACACATTAGTTCACAAGTTTGGGAGATTCACAAGTCAAGATTCAGTATGAGATTCACAAGTTTACACCTCCCACAATCCCACTCTCTCAGAGGAAGAGTTAACTTTTGGGTTCACACCTTTAAAGATCATATATAAGAAGCTCTTAGAGATTCAGTCAAGAGACTTGAGGAGACTGAGAAAACAGGAGTCCTTTGAGGAGATTGAGAAGCTAGAGACTGCAGTCAGGCAGAATTGGGGATTCGGAAGAGAAGAGGCTGAAGCTGGCAGAAGCAGAGGCAAAAGCAAAGGACTAGCAATAAGAGCTGTCAGAACCAAGGAAAGCTTACCGGGTTATTTTGGAAGAGACAATAAAGGACTGTGCTTTAATCCCTGGCTACATTTGAGGTGATTATTATTTTGAACTGAACCTAAGGCTGCCTAAGCCCCTGAGAAATCTGCTCCCAGAGAACCATTATATTTTAGAAAAGAAGAACACTACAGACATGTCAAGAAATATTTTGGCAGTCATGGATTTATCAAATACCATGTTACTGTGATGATTAACTACTGTGTCTTGTGTTCCAGTTTTTTTCCACTAATCTATTATTTCTTAGCCATACCAGATAGTTCTGTTGTTGATTATTGTTTTAAAATACAATTTGATATCTACTATTTCTGTGCCACCTTCCTTTGTTTTTATTGTTGTTGTTTTCATTGTTTCCCTCTATGTTATTTTTTTTTTAAACAAAAGCAAAAGGGGGTATGATTTCAAGAGAAAGGGTATCTCCCATCTGACAAGATGTTTGTCAGTAAAGAAGTGATCCCTCAATCTACTAGACCTGTTATTCTTCCAGATGAATTTTGTTTTCATATTTTTCTATCTCTGTAGGATACCTTTTTGGTAATGTGATGACAGTAATGTTTGTGATGTTAATCATCCATTCTCCCATCTTCCTCTTCACTGTGGTTTTTCTACCTCTTCAAGTGAAATAATTTACACCATTCTTCCTCTTTATTCCTCTTGTACCCAGTGTAATTCTCTTTCCCATCACTTAATACTTTTTTTTTTGGCATTCTCTAAATTCATCTTATACACATACTCTATGTGCATTCTTAATAGTTGTACTATTAATGATACAATGAATAAGAAATAAAAGTATCCTTTTCCCATATAGGGATGTAAACCCTTCTTAAACTTCTTAGCTCTATTGAATTTCTTCTTCATCTTCTTTTTCTTCTTCTTCTCTTGTTCTTTTTCTTTTCTTCTTATTCTCCTCCTCCTCCTTCTCTTCTTCTTCTTCTTCTTCTTTTCTTCTTCTTCACCTACTTATGTTTCTCTTTGGCCTTGATATTGGAGATCAAATTTTATTTTAATTAGATTTGTTTTTCTCCTTATGAGAGCTTAAAATTAGTCTATTTTCTTGAATAATCATTTTTTCTTTTGAAGCATTATGCTTAATTTTGCCAGATAGGTGATCCTTAGTTATAGTCCTAAATCCTTTGCATTCTGGAATAACATGTTCCTTGACCTCTGATCCTTTAATGCTGAAATTACCAGTGCCTATTTTACCCTCTGGTTTCAGGATGTCAAGGCAGTTTTCCTGTACAATTTCTTGCAGGTCTTCCTATGACTATCAGGAAGTTGAATGATTTTGTTATTGTCTCTCTTAGACCTAATTTCAAGGTCAGTTGTCAGGCATTTTATATATATTTTAATACTAATAAATTGTTTTGATTGATTGTTAATGTCTCATTTTAAAGTGTTGTTTTCATCAAATTAGCTTTTGAACTGTTGTTCCCTTTTATCAATTGTATTGTTTAAGAAGTTGTTTTCTTCAATGGATTTTTGAATTTCCTATTCCATTTGATCAATTCTCTCTTTTTAAGTAGTTTTCAACAAGTTTTTTTTCATAATTCTCTAGTATCACTCATCTTTTGTTTCAAATTTTATTTTTCCTCATAATTTTAAAATTCTTTTTGTTATCCAGATATAGTTGTTTTTTGTTTTTGTTTTTCTTTTGTTTTGTTTTTGAAGAGAGGGGCTTGAGACCACTTCCCATTTATTGTAAATTCTGCTCATAGGTATTTTGATATTGTTGTCCTCTTCTGTATTTATTTTTTGGTCTTTCCCCAATTACTATAATAAATTTTATGCTTAGATTTTTTTGTTGTTGTTTGCTTATCTCTCTTTCCCTCTATGTTTATGTGCCTCATAGTCTCTATTTCTCTGTCTCTCTGTGTCTCACTCATTCTCTCCCTTTGTCTGTGTCTGTCTGTCTGTCGATCAGTCTCTCTTTCTCTTTCTCTCTCTCTCTCTTTCTCTCTCTCTCTCTCTCTCTCTCTCTCTCTCTCTCTCTCTCTCTCTCTCTCTCTCTCTCTCTCTCTCTCTCTCTCTCTCTCCCTCTCTCTCCCTCTCTCTATCATTTGCTCTTCTCTTTTCCCTTTCTTTTAAATTTGAGCTCTGATCCCTAGATAGAAGGAATAATTTCTCAGGCTTTTTGTGCAGGTGGCTACAAGTGCTGATGGTTTATCTGGGTTTTAGATTCAGGCTTCTCCTGGAGCCTATGGGAGATACTCATGTATTGTGCTGGCTGAGGGATTGGAGTAAGGGGTTGTTGTCACTACTGGAGGATATAGAGGTCTAGCCATTTATTGATGCTGAGTTGGTGCTTTAGTGATGATGTCTGGCATGTGCTAAGACCAGGTGGGTGTCTGTGTATCCCCGGGGCTAACATGAATTTATAGATCCAGGGATACACTGGAACAGGTAATGATTCCTGGAGCCAGAGTCTATGGGCTACTCATAGATTTGCCAAGGCATGCAGGGCTCCCAGTATTGACTTTCACCTGCTCCACCACCCTGGACCTCAGGATTTTCTAATCATTTGACAAAGTAGGACTTGCTACCAGCTTTCTGAGGAACTTTCTATATTGGGCTCTGCCCTCCTCCTAAACTGTATGAGAGGGACTCCTTCTTCTGATCTTCTGAGTTTCCTTGGCTAAAAGATTGTTTCCTTGCTAGTTCTGTCACTGTCAGGAGCATTTAGAGGTATACATGGGATTCATTGCTTCTAAATTTTGGTTCCCAAATATCTCAATTCTAGAAACTTGTCTTAATAGTGGCTGTATTACAGTGGAGAAGGGGATGTACAAATAATTTTTGTCAAGGTAGAATTGACAGTGCATTTTTCAATGTTCCATTAACCCTTTTCATTATAATCAATATTATTGCTTTTTTCACCCCCACATCTTCTTCCCTCAACCACAAATAAAAGTTCTTCCTTATTCTAAGCCATAAATAAAAGTCCTTTCTCATACTAAGTATGGTCAAGAACAACAAACATTTGTTGTATTAGTTGCATCTGAAAATTTGTCTCATTCTTCACCTATATGCCATTATCTCTCTATTGGATTATAGGAAATATGCTTCATCATCAAACAGTGTCTTAGATAATATATTAGATAGAACACCAGGACTTTCTGGAAGATCTGAGTTTGAATCATGCCTTACCCCCTATGACCTTGGGAATGAGGACTTAAGTGCTAAATCTTAATTTTTTTATTTATAAAATATGGATAATAATATCTCCCACATCACAGGGTTATTGTGATGATAAAATAAATCCATGCTCTTATTCAAAGTTACATTTTTCTTTTTATCTATCTATTTATCTATCTATCCGTCCATCTATCCACCCATCCATATTGTATATATATGAAAATACATATATAAACATATATATGTGTATCTGTGAATACTTATTTTGTATGTGTCTGTAGTGCATGTGTTTGTATACATACAGAAAAATATCTACCATTATAAATCTTTTTCATACAAGAATACATTTTCCTGATATCTTCATTGCTGACTATTCTATATGAAAAAAGCCCAAAGATAATAGCGATCAAAAGCACCTGTAATATACCCAATAAAACATATATGGTTTATACATGTGTAATATGTATATGTATGTTACATGACATCTTTACAACCCTGTTCATGGTGATCTGATAATGATGATATATATCCAGAAAAAAGTATCATATAAATATTATAAATGTATATATATATATATATAATTGCACATGTGTTTGTATATGTATGTATAGATAGAGATATAAATTCAATATTGCTACTGTAATGACTGAACATATCTGTGGCTAATATTAGTAATGAAAAAACATCTTTTTAATATAAACTGCTAACATACATTCACAAAGAAATACGGCCTCTCTATTAGAACTATGACACTGAAAGGCAATCAGATTTCAGATTAATAGTTACTGATTGTTTTGGGAGAAAATTTATTTAATTGGTAAAAAGTATCAGTGACTACTGTGAAGCTCCTTAGATTTGGAGAAAGGTGAGACTTTTCTGAAGAACTTGTAGTTCTCTGCTGCATCCTCTGATTTGAGAAATGAAGAAGAGGTTTTAAAATTACTTTTTATTTTATTTTTTTTAAATCTTGTCAAGTGAGAGCTTAAGTACAGCTGTGAACTCCATTCTGATTGACAATGTAATATCTTAGCAAATATAACTGGTTCAAAATGGAGATATCTTGTTTAATAAGTTTCTAAGTGCCATCTCTACCATCTTTGTTCCACTCCCTAAAAGTTGAGCACTTTTAAAGTGCTCTTTTACAGGTTGATGGTTATTTGAAAAGTCTTTTTACAATGGCCTTTGACTAAAGAAGAGATTTTTTTCCCCTGTAAAAGTAGTGAAAATCAATAGTTAAGAAAATGTGTTATGTGTTGTAGAATGAACAAGTAACTTTGAAGCATTTAGTATAAAGTTGTGAATTACCTTGAGCACATGAGTTTTGTTTCAATGTCAGATTCCTCTAAGTATATGTCCACTCTTCTCCATATCGACTGAGGGCTTTAGTGGCAGATGATGGTCTCAGTTGCATTTTTGTGGTAATATATTGTATTTATTTATTGCTTTAAAATACTTCATATCAATAATGCAATTATTTTATGGTATTATGAAGTTATTATGTTTAATATGAAAAATGGTTATTACTGTGAATTGCTGGTTGTATAAATATCACACAATGGATGAATGTTGCCTTTTATATATGTAGACTCTTAAATAGAAAACACATTGGATAGGAAATCAAAAGATAGAGTAGGTAAGTAGACAAAGTATATTTCCCTTAAGCCAGTTAACCCTTGTACCCGAGTAAGTTTAAAGTAAAAATGTGATGGTTTATTTCTGGGAATATAGATCTGTTAATATGAGAGCAGTTTTTGTGACCCAATGTGAGAGCACAAGTGAGCCAAACCCAGAGAAACAGTGAAATATCCTACATATAGGTGAAAGCTGTAAGAGTTAAGTTTGATTTTATTCTTGTGTTTATATATCATTTTGCCAAAAATTCCATTTCCAATATTATGGGTTTTTTCCCCTTTTTTTGTGAGGGTGTTCTATACTTTTTCCCCCTCTTCTTGAAAAAAGTCTCTTTTGGAATTAATGTCTAGTAGTGGTATTGTTAGATCAAAGGAAATGCATAATTGTATAGAACTTTGGGAATAGTTCATAGCTTTTGTTTATTTATCAATTAGGGCATGACTTCTTATTATTTTATAAATTTAACTCAGTTCCCTCTATATTTGAGAAATGAGAAATTATCAGAGAAACTTGCTTCAAAATTCTTTTTATAATTACTACTGCTAACTGTATTCTCCTCCATTTATTCTATTTTCTCTCTCTCCTCAAAAGGTTTTAGCCACTGACCCCTTCCTCCTTCAATATTCCATCTCTTTCATTGTTCTTCCCCTTCCCATAAATGCTTCTCTCTTTCCAGAAGACTAAGATAGATTTCTATATCAATATTGAGTGTGTATGTTATTTTCTCTTCAAGCCAATTCTCATGAGAGTAACGTTTACTCACTCCCTCTTTTTCCCCATCTTCTTCTCCACTATAAAAGCTTTTCCTTGCCTCTTTTATGACTAATAATTTATACCATTCCACTTTCCCCCTTCCATTTCTCCCAGGACATTCCTTTCTCACACCTTCATATTATTATTATTATTATTTTTTTATAAACTATGCCTTTCTATTCAAATTTTGGAGCTCACAGTTTCTAGACTATCAGGCCAGTTTTCCTTGATAATTTTTTGAAAGAAGATGTCAAGAATCTTTTTTTTTTTTTCTCGTGACTTTCAGGCACATTGCTAATTTTTAAATTATCTCTCCTGGATCTATTGTTCCAGGTTAGTTGTTTTTCTAGTGAGATATTTCATCATTTTTTCTATTTTTCCATTTTCTAGTTTTGCATTATTGTATCTTGATTTCTCATAAAGTCATTAGGTTCCATTTATTCAATTCTTATTTTTAATGAATTATTTACTTCAGTAAGCTTTTGTACCTCTTCTCTCATTTGACCAATTTCCCTTTGTAATATTCTTCTCCTGCTTAACTTTTTGTATTTTTTGTACCCCTATCACTTCTCTTCCTAATTTTTCCTCTATCTCTCTTACTTAATTTTCTTCTTAATTTCCTACTTAATCATCTTCTATTTCTTTAATCTTCTATGACCTAAGACAAAATCTTATTTTTCTGGAAGGCTTTGGTGGTAGGCTTTTTGACTTTATCTTCTTGTGAGTGCGTCTTTTAATCTTTGTCACCACTGAAATTTTCAATGATCAGAATTTTTTCTGTTGTCTGTTCATTTTCCTAGCCTATTACTTGACTTTTAATTCTTTGTTAAGGTAGGGCTGTTTTTCCAGAATTAAGGGTGCATTGTTCCAAGCTTCAGGGGTTTTGTACAGCTGTTTTCAAAAATCCTTCTAGAAACCTGACCATAAACAATCTTTTCTGCTCTGGAATTGTTAGGAGTATCCCCACCCCTCAATAAGAGCTCATGTTCTAGAGAAACATAGCCTTTCCTCAGAGCCAGTAAAAAAATCTGTGAATTAAAACCTCTAGAAGCTGCCACTACCATTACTCTTCATACCCATTCCTGTTATACTGGTTTCCCAAGGTCTTCTCACTCTGATGACAAATCTTTCCTTCCATGCTTCTGAATTGCCCTTGGGGTCTCTGGGTTGAGAGGTGTAGAAAGTGCCATTATTGCTGCTGACTCAAACATACCTGAGTCCTGTTCCTATTTTGCTGGCACTGGGACTGAGGTTGAGGACAGGCTGAGTACAAGGCTACACTAGTATTCCCTGCACTGGGATTGCATGATGAATTCCAATCCAAGTGGTACAAATCTTCCCTACTAACCTTCTAAGTTGTCATTCTGTATCATTGTGTGTTCTAATGCTGTAAAATTTGTTTAAGGTTATTTTAAAAATAAATGTGGGGTAATTTGGGAAGAGCACAGTGAGCTCCTGCCTTAACTCCACCACTTTGGCTATGCCTTTCAATCATATTTATTTAAAGTAATATTTTAAACATTTTTCTTATCTTATTGCTGTATTTCATATTTCTACAACCATGATAAATTGTAGAAGTAAAAATAGACATCATAGTTTTATTATTTTATTGAAAATGATTCTAGTGTCTCTCCATTACAGATAATATTGGTGCTTATGTTATAGAGACATCATTTGCCATCTTAAATGGTATATTTATTCTCATTCATGCAGGTTCTTAAAAACATAAAATGTGTACTATTCTATCAAAGCTTTTTTTTTTTAATATATCTAGCCATGTAGTCATGTGTTTCTTTTCCCCATATGATTTTGTTTGTTTGCTTATTGGGTTCTAAATATTGAACTACTTCAGATTTTTATTACTAGTTTATTTAATATATTTATATTGATATTCATAAGAATAATGAATATTTTTCTTTCTATTTTTATACCCTAGATGAACTGCTTTTGTAAAAAATAATACATAGACATATCTATATTACTTTGTATATTTATTTAGTATTAACAAATTGTCTCATCTATAACTTTTTAAAAAACTTTTTAGATTATTATTTTATATTTTAGTAAATTTCTATTTCTGAAGGAAGAAAAATAAGATCCCAAACTCCAAAAAGGTTTTTCAAAAGAAATTTCTCTTTTCAACTCAACTAACATTATTTAATTACTTAAATGCTATGTCATTTGGTACACAGAATCTGATGTCATTTAATCTGATATCATTTTACTTTACCTTTTTGCATAATGTAGTTAGTCTGTTTATTTCTTTCAGTTATGATTAAAATACAATTTGGCTTCTCTAAGTTGTTGATTAATACCTTTGTATTTTTAAATTCTTTCTGAGGCATATAAATCCTTTAGACCATTACTTTAACTCTGTGTAACACCATGTGCTATGAATATTGCTAAGGAATAACATTTTATTTTGCTTTCTAATCTATTTTGCTTTTTAATTCATTATGCTTTTATAAGGAGTCAATTCTCATTCTTTTTTAAGTGAATTAATCTTAATTTTTCATTTTCTCTATTACATGCATATATTATTTATCCCCTCTTTCTTTTCTTGGAAAATGTTGTAGGAAAAAATAACATGATTGAGACTTGTAATGTTATGTTCCTACTTTTCTACCAATTACCTAAACTCAATCCTTATCATTCATATATGTATGGAGGCATTTTTGTTTACGTGTGTGTGTGTGTGTGTGTGTGTGTGTGTGTGTGTTTCATTATATTCTTTACTAAGAATCTACCTTTGTAGTTAAAATTTGATATCCTATGACTATTCCTTCTTGGACACCAAATATCTTGAAACTTCATTTCTGCCTTTTGAGTTTAATTTTACTTCTTTATTTTTCTTTTTTCTCCCTTTTTTCTTAATTATATGTAAACATCATTTTGACATTCAAACATTTTGAATTTTAAGTTTATCCTCTTCCTTCCTTTTCACCCATCCCTTTTCCTCAAGATAGCAAACAATTCTCATTTCCAAAATATATAGAGAATTGAATCTAATTTATAAGAAATCAAGCCATTCTTCAATTGATAAATGGTCAAAGGATATGAACGGACAATTTTCAGATGAAGAAAATGAAATTATTTCTAACCACATGAAAAGGTGTTCTAAATCATTATTCATCATAAAAATTCAAATTAAGACAACTCCAAGATACCACTAAACACCTGTCAGATTGGCTAGAATGACAGGGAAAGATAATGCAGAATGTTGGAAGGGATGTGGGAAAATTGGGACACTGATGCATTGTTGGTGCAATTTTAATATATCCAACCATTCTGGAGAGCGATTTGGAACTATGCTCAAAAAAGTTATCAAACTGTGCATACCCTTTGAACCAGCAGTGTTACTACTAGGCTTATATCCGAAAGAGATCTTAAAGAAGGGAAAGGGACCTGTGTGTGAAAAATGTTTGTAGCAGCACTCTTTGTAGTGGCCAGAAACTGGAAACTGAGTGGATGCCCATCAACTGGAGAATGGCTGAATAAATTGTGGTATATGAATGTTATGGAATATTATTGTTCTATAAGAAATCATCAGCAGGAGGATTTCAGAAAGGCCTGGAGAGACTTACATGGACTGATGCTGAGTGAAATGAGCAGGACCAGGAGATCATTATATACTTCAACAACAATACTATATGATGATCAATTCTGATGAGCATGGCTCTCTTCAACAATTAGGTGAACCAAATCAGTTCCATTTGTTCAATAATTAATAGAACCAGCTACACCCAGCAAAAAACCTCTGGGAAATGAGTGTGAACCACTACATAGCATTTCCAATCCCTCTGTTTTTATCCACTTGCATTTTTCATTTACTTCACAGGTTAATTGTACATTATTTCAAAGTCCAATTCTTCTTGTGCAGCAAAATAACTGTATGGATATGTATACATAGTTGTACTTAACATATACTTTAAAATATTTTACATGTATTGGTCTACCTGCCATCTGAGGGAGGGGGTGGGCGGAAGGAGGGGAAAAATTGAAACAAAAGGTTTCATAATTGTCAATGCTGAAAAAAATTACACATGTATGTATCTTGTAAATAAAAAGGTTACATAAAAAATATAGCAAGCAATTATTTATAGGTTGTACGAATAAGCATATTTCCATATTAGTTCTGTTGTGAAAGAAAAAAAAAACAGAACAAAAGGGGAAAGACGCAAAAACAAATTCAAAACAAAACAAAAAATGAAAACAGTATTCTTCAGTCTGCATTCAGATTTCTTAATTCATAAAGTGGAGAGAGCATTTTGCATCAGGGACCTTTTGGAAAAGTCTTGGATCACTGCATTGCTGAGAAGACCTAAGTCCTCATATATATTTTTAAAATAATAGTATTTTATTTTTTCTAAATACACGTAAAGATAGTTTTCAATACTTACCTTTGCAAAGCCTTGAATCATATAATGTTTTTGTTACTGCATACATATATTCTCCTGGTTTTGCTCATTTCACTCATCATCAGTTCATGGATGTCTGTTCTTGTTGTTTTTGTTATTTGTGGGTTTCTTTTTTTTTTCCTGAAATCTGCTTGCTCATCATTTCTTATAGCACAGGGTTATTCCATTACATTCATTTATTACAACTTGTTCACTAATTATCCAATTAATGGATATTCCTTCAATTTACAATCCTTTGACACAAAAAAAGAGCTGCGATAAATATTTTTGAACGTGTAGATTATTTTCCCCTTTTTATGATTTCTTTGGAATACAGACTAGTATGGCATTTCTGTATCAAAAGGTATGTACAGATTGACTATACCTTGGGCATATTTCCAAATTGCTCTCCATAATTGTTGGATCAGTTCAGAGTTCCCAACAATTTATTAGAGGTCCAATTTTTTTACACATGTCCATAATTTATCATTTTCCTATTTGGGGAGAAGGGTGTTAGCAAATCTAATAGAACTATTTCAATTTGCATTTCTCAAATCAATAATAATTTAGAGCATTTTATATGGCTATTTTTAATCTCTCTGTGTGACTGCTTTTCTCTCTATCCTGTCCCTCTGTATATGTCTATTTCTCTCTGTCTCTTTCTGTCTCTGTCTCTGTCTCTCTCTTTTTTCTGTCTCTGTCTCTGTCTCATAGCTGTGTGTCTTACACTTTTAAAGCTATCTATAAGTTTAATTTGTTCATCTGAGAATAACCTATTTGTATTTTAGACCATCTATCAAAGGAGGAATTATTCATATTTTTAGAAATTTGATTTCATTCTCTATATATTTAAGAAATAAGGTCTTTCCTAGAAACACTTGTTCTAAAAAAGTATTGCCCATCTTTCTGTTTTTCCTTTTATTCTTGGTTATATAGGTTTTACTTTGGAAAAAAATTTTTAATTTAATGTAATCAAAATCAAATTTGCATTTTATAATTTTATAATGATCTCTATCATTTGTTTGATTATAAAGTCTCTCCTTCTCAAAGATCTGACAGATAAAGTATTCCTTGCTTTCCTAATTTACTTATGCTATCACCATTTATATATAAATCATGTCCCCATTTTGACCTTATCTTGACATACAGTTTAAGATGTTAGACTATGTGTTGTTTTTGCTACACAATTTTCCAGTTTTCCTACAAGTTGTTTGTTTGTTTGTTTGTTTGTTTTTGACATATTGTCATATGGTGAGTTCTTATCCCAGAAGCTTTAGGTTTTAGATCTTTAGGTTTATCAAAAACTAGATTACTATAATCATTTTTTTTACTATAATCATATCCAATTGTGTATTTGTTGCCTATTCTACTGATTCACTACTTCATTTCTTTTTTTAATAAAGCTTTTTATTTTCAAAACATGCACAGATAATTTTACATTGACCCTTGCATAACCTTGTGTTTTAGATTTTCTCCTCCTTCCTTCCACCCCCTTACCTAGATGGCAGGCAATGCAGTATATGTTAAATATGTTAAAATATATGTTAAATACAATATGTATAAGCATATTTATACACTTTTCTTGCTGCATGAGAAAAATCAGATAAAAAAAAGAAAGTAAATGAGAAAGAAAATAAAATGCAAGTGAGAAACAACAAAAAGAATGAGAATATTATGTTGTGATCCACATTCAGTTCACACAGTCCTCTCTCTGGGTTTAGATGGCACTCTTCATTATAAGATCATTAGAACTGGCATCAGTCATCTCTTTCTTGGTAAGAGTCACATTCATCAGAATTGATTATCTTATAATATTGATGTTGCCATGTACAATGATCTCCTGGTTCTGCTCATTTCACTTAGCATCACTTCATGTCAGTCTTTCCAGGCCTCTCTGAAATCCCCCTGATGATCATTTTAATAGAACAATAATATTCCATAACATTCATATATCATACTTTTATTAGCCATTCTCCAACATATGGGTTTCCACTCAGTTACATATTCTTGATGAATACCAAATAGATTTAATGATTACTGCTTTATTATATGGTTTCAGATTTGAAATTGATATGCCACCTTCCTTTGCATTTTTTGTCAGTTTCCTTGATATTCTTCACATTTTTCACTTTCATATGGATTGTATTATTATTTTTCAGCTTTATAAATTGTTTATAAATTGTATAACTGCTTTTTTATTTAATCTGAAGCATAAATGTTCTGCTCTGGCCTTTTGCCTTTACTCTGTATGTATCACTTTTCTTTAAATGTGTTTCTTGTAAACAACATATTGTGAGATTCTGGCTTTTAACCCAGTCTGCTATTTGGTTCTGTTTTATGGGACAGTTTTTCACATTCACATTCACAGTTAAAATGATTAATTCTTTTTTTCCTGCCCTCTAAATTATCCCATGTTATGATTTTCTCTTTTTTTCCTCCTTTCCTCCTTTCCTTCTCCCTAGTA
Source organism: Sarcophilus harrisii (assembly GCF_902635505.1). NCBI lineage: Eukaryota > Metazoa > Chordata > Mammalia > Dasyuromorphia > Dasyuridae > Sarcophilus > Sarcophilus harrisii. The sequence continues at coordinate 295,180,058 of NC_045427.1, forward strand.
TTTTGCTTCTGACCACCATCTTCCTTAGACCACCCTTCCCTTTTAGAGCCCCTTCTCCTTTCTTATAACTTTTCCCTAGTATTTCTGTTTTCCCTCCTATTAGTCAATCCCTTTACTTTTCCCTTTATGCTCCCACTTTTCTATAAGGTGAGAGAAGTTTCTCTGTGAAACCAAATACCTCTAATATCTTCTCTTTAAGCCAAATCTGATGAAAGTAAGATTCACACAATGCTCACCCTCCTCCCTTTTTTTCTTTGCCTTTTCCTAAGATGTAATTTTCCTCATTTTACCTCCACTTTCCCCTTTTTCTGGTACAATTCCCTCTATACTATGGAATTTTTATTTTTTCCATTTTGTTATAACTATCTTTTAATAAGTCATATGCCTTTTCTATTTCACTAAGTCTATTTTGTGTTGCTTTTCCAAAACTTCTTGGAAAGTTTTCATTTCATTTCCCCATTTTTTTCTAGCTCCCTTTTAAGATCCCTTTTAACTTCTTCTAGGAGAGCCTTGTGTTATGGGGCCCAATTTATGTTATCTTTTGTGGCTTCATCTAAAGATGATATGCTTTTAGTCTCCTTAGGGTTTGAAATCCGTTCTTCTCTTTCACCATAGAAACAATCTGTGGTCAGAGTTCTTTTTTTTTTTTATTTATTTGTTTTTAAAAAGTTGAGATCTATTTTTAGGGTAAGGGAGTTTCTCCAAGATTCCTTCATAAGTGACAGTGGCTGTACTTGGTCAGTCTGGTTGTGCTGATTTAATGTTTACTGACTTTTGATGGGTGTGGCTACATCTTGTGAGATTCTGGTATTTCTGGATTCACTATTTACTTTTTGTTTTTGTGTTGGAAGTTTTATGGATTCTCTGCTGATCTACTGGCTTGCAACCAGGGCAGAGTAGCCAACACTGCTGCATATTCCTCCCTGTAGAATTCCTGGTGTGCATTGCCTGGGGACTCTGCACTGCCTGTGCTCTGTGTCTGTGCTCTGCATCTGAGCTCAGCCCATTTGTAGTTGGCCCACCTCCCTAGGTGGCTGATTGAAAAGCACCTTTTCTGGTGATCTTTGAAATTATCTTCCACTGTTGGTTGCAATCCAATTATTCATGGATTCTCTTAGTCCAAAACTAATTCAGAGGCTAGATTTGTTAATTTAGTCTGAGAATTGTGGGGAAAGGTCAGAAAGAAATGTGTGTTCACTTCACCATCTTGGCTCTGTCTTCTCAAAAAAAGTTGAGGTTTTTTTTTCACTGCATTTTTTTTCCATTTCACAAATTCTATTTTTCAATGAATTTCTATATATCTGTTTTATGAGATGATTTGCCTTTAGGATTCTTAGGTTTTGAGGTATGGCCTTCTCTTTCTCCATAAAAGCTATTTCTGGTCAGAGTTCTTTTTGCTTTTTAGCTCATTTTTTTAAAGACTGTGGTCTGTTGTTAAGGCAATGGGGTGATAACTGGTTTAAGTGCCTCAAACCTTAAGTGCTGATGACTAATTTCTGGGTAAGCAGGCCAGGTCCCACATTTTTCTGGGGTTCAGAGGCTTACTATTTACCTTTTGTCTCTGGATATTTCACAGCTAACCTGCTGATATACTGGCTTGTAACCAGGATAGAGTAGCCTTAAAGCCTCCCACTATATTCCCTGGGAAACTGACACTGCAACACTCTGACTTTCTCTTCATGTTTGATCTGTGCTTGGGTTCCTCCCCTCATCCTGGCTCCATTGAAATAGACCTTTTCTGAAGTTTTTCCAAAGTATGTTCTTCTGGAAATTTGTTACACTCCAAATATTTGTGGGTTCTGTCACTCCAAAACCAGTTCAGAGTCTTAAACCAGGAGGAGCTCAGATTAAGATGTGTCTACTATTTGCCAGCTTGTCTCTGCTCCTTAATTCTGTTCTTAGAATAAAAAGTGCGTTTTTAAAATATTCGAAGAAAGTATACATCATTCTACTAAAAGGTCTCAATTATCTCTGCAAAATTCCTAACTTCCTAACTTCTCTTTGCAACCATTGTTGTTGTTGTTGTTTTTATTAAAGATTTTTATTTTTCAAAGCATATACATGGACAATTCTATACCATTAGCCCTTGAAAAACCCTGTGTTCCAATCCTCCCTTCTTCCATGCCCTCCCCTAGATGGCAAGTAGTTCAATATTTGTTAAGATAGACATATATGTTAAATCCAATATATGTGTACATATTTATAAAACTATCAAGCAAAATAAAATGCAAATAAACAACAACAAAAACAGTAAAAATGCTATATTGTGAACCACAATCAATTTCCACAGTCCTCTCTCTGGGTATAGATAGTTCTCTTCATCATTGAGCAATTGGCACTAAACCATTGTTCTTTTAAGGAAATTATTTTATTTCACTGTCACAAATGAAAGACATGAATCTGATTCCCCCCTCCCCCGAGATTTCTAAGCCATTTTATTTCCATAGTTTCTTTGAATGACTCAATTATTTTCCCTTTTGTTGCTTTTACTACACTATTTTATTTTCTTAGATCTTCACAACTCAGTGAAGTATTTGTTAGGGATATGACTGTTTTCTAGGTAAGACAATGAAGGGTAATTGAGGCTAAATGAATTCCCCAAGATCATTAAACTTGAGTCATAATTTGAAATCAATTCTTCTTAATTCTAAATTTAGCATTCCATTGTGTCAATTGTTTACTTCTACAATAATAAACTATATTATGCTATATTATAATATAAAGAGTAACAGTAATAATCATTTAAATATTACTTTAAAATTTGCAAGGTCCATGAATTATACTATTTTATCTTCATAATAGTGTATTCTCATCATTTTATGAATGAAGGAACTGAGGTAATAGAGGTTATGTGTTTTGTCTAGAGTCACACAACTTGTAAATGTATGAAGGCAGATTTGGACTTAGGTCTTTCTGAATTTAATTCCATTACTTTATCTATTACACCACAAGTAAAATACAATGAATTTATGTTGACCAAGTTATGATTGTAGTTGCTGAATTGATCTGAAGAAAGAAACAAGGTAATTGAGTCCTTGAAAAGAGAAATGACATAGAAAGGGAAGGCTGAAGTCCCTGCAGACACAACTTATCTCATTCATAATTAATCCCAAGAAATGGCACACATATGAATCTTCAACAATAGAAAAATGCCTTTATTATTAATTTGGAGTCAACAAATATCAGTTGTAAAAACTATTGGTGTATTTTTAAACAATTACATTTGTGATACTAGTAACCAAGTTGAACCCAACATATTCTTTAATATAGGCTATGGCAGGACTGTTTTACACAGTCACTTCATCATCTCGGATATAAGGTTGCCTCAACACCATATACTCCCACGTGTTATAATTCCCCTGAGACATCCATTCCTGACTTGTAAAACATTAAAAAGAAATCCAGACGAACCAGACCTTAATAATAACAGACTATACAATGTAGAAATATATCACTGTAATTCATTCTCATGACCAGTTTCTTTCATTTTTGACTTGTGAGTCCTGTCATCTGTTCAGCGACAGAAAGCAGATTATAACCTTGTGAATATTACGTGTTCATTCATTAATTCATAGACCATGTCACAGACATTTTCTCATAGTGCTGGGAAATCTATTTCAGTCTATCAGAATACAACACAGAACCAAAACTGTTGAGGAAAAATGAATTTCGTTTAGAATATAGGGAAAACATACATTTATGATTAAAGATTAAAACCAAATTAGAATATGTTTGAAGAGCTGTTATTATTATTACATAAGTTTCCCACATACCTTGTAATCTAAAACTGTGTACATTATTCTTCATGTAAAGATATATTGAGAGTGTGGACCTCTTTATGATTTCTCACTCATTTCATTAAATTAGCCACACATTTTAATATTTGTGATCTGTTCAAATCGCAAGGTGATTTTAGAATCAAAATAAGAAAAAAACTGAATTTAAAAGTGTGTTAAATAAATTAATGAAATAAAAACTATTACCTATGATTAAGCAGAACATCCAATGTTAAATGAATCATAGTATTCTACATGATATTATATCATCATTATTAAATGCACTTAATAGATGCATCTTTACATTTTAAATACACAATAGATTCATATTTTTATAGCATACATGCTGAGTGAGTATGAAATAGAAGAAAAAATATTTCATTTCAATTTGGAGCACTTGGATTTCAGACTTTTTGCTATATCTTTAACTATATGCCTCAGTTTCTTGTTTATAAAATAGTGTTAATTATAGTGCTCTCCATATTCTAATGGGCTGTTGTATAGCTATCACTTTATAAGATTCCAGAGCTATGAAAATATTCTACTTTTACAAAGATTATCCTCCACATTGGCTTTGCCTGAAACAGACTCAATGAGTATATAAAAAATAACAGATAGCACAAAAATCATTAAACAGATACAAAAGGATCAGTGGATCAGTCTCCACCAACTATCCTTTATTATGACAGGAAAGTTGGTGTCAGGAATCACAGCTTGAAAGAAAAGTAGTGTTTTTTTTTTTTTTTTTCAACAGTGGTAAGACAACATATAAAAGGGAATTGAACTTAAGGTGTTCTGGGGTGCAGAATCAAGATATGAACATTCATAAAAAAGGAAGTATTGAAGTGCAGCTTGAATAAGAATGAAGTATAATTGACCTAATTGCTCTCTGTAAAAAAGGAGATAGTCAATGAAAGAGTGAGGCTACAAAAACAAAAAATATAGTTCCAATGTATAGATTTCAGGCCTTGAGTCAGGTCTAAAGATAAATACTTGGGAAATATAGAGGGGGTCTAGAGAGTAACCTGAAGGAAAATGAGCATGGCTACTTGAGCGCACTCTTTGAATGGAGATTTCGAGAGTAGTCATTCAATAAGAAAGAAATGATATAGAAATGAAAGTTATACATTTTCAATATGTGACTTGAATGGATGGAATGTAGCTATTTATATGATATGCAGGTGGATGGTTAGTGCATTTTAAAGAAGGGAATAAAGGATAAATATAGTATTAAATTGGTGTTCAGATTTTGGCCAGAGTGATCATTAAAAAATAATTTAAGAAAAAATAATTATTTTTACTGATGAAATCTAAGAAGTACTTGAAATATTGGGAAATCTGAAAATATATTTAAATTGAGAAAGGTAATATGATAAGGATATCATGGTTCAGTAGAAAGAACACTTCTTCAAGTCACAAACATTGATTTAACCCTGACTCCTAATTTACCTGAGTACATAAGCAGCATAGTAGATAAAGTGCTGAGCTTGAGGTTAGTAAAAAGTCATCTCCAGGAATTCAAACTCTTCACAGACATGACTCAACAATGACAACCTAATTTCAGTGACATCATTGCCTTTATTTGCTACCTCAGAGGATTATAAAATAATCCATTCCAAAAATTTAAAAAAATATTTTTTTTAATTTTTAAGACATTAAGGGAAAAAATAACTTCCCAAATTCTATAATGCTACTTCAAAAAGATCTTCAGGTATTGCTAATGGAATCACTAACAATACAAAAGAATGAATTTTATATTGTATGTAGGAAGAAATATAAGAAGTCAGCTTTTGAGGGCATTGCGATTGTTAAAATGCAAAGGCAACATGATGCCATTTCTGTCATTTAGACATCAATATCAAGCCTCAAATCCTGGTTTTCTATTTCTGAAGAGCAAGAGATGGAATGGTTTTGGTAGTAATAGTTTTATGGGAGTAAAGGATTACTTAGATTGCTTATTTATTTTAAAAATAGTTACCATACTATTGAGAAAGTGGGGGGATGGAATTAAAGGATGCCATGCTGTCAGGGAAGTATATTGTAATGTCATATAAAAATAGTGATTTATAATTCATTGGATATAAACCAATATTTATGACATACCATTCTAAATTTCTATATCTAGAGAAGGATAATCCATCAACACTACCCTTTTAAAATAATTTTGCTTGAAATTATTTCCTTTCATTATTAGCTCTTTTCTATTAGATGTAGCAATTGAAATACATTTCATATTATACTGTAGTTTTCCATCATGGATATGTAATAAGACTGACAAGGGATCATGAGAAAATAAAATTCTCTTTCATCCCTTAATCCAATCAGTTGCCAAGTCCTTTCAATTCTACCTTTGTAGTGTCTTTATTCTCTGTCTCCTCCTTTCTATTTCTAATATCAGCACCCTAATATGGGCCATTATTAAAGCTCTCCTAAACTTTTACCTTAAATAATTTCTGAAAAGAGGTTCTCTTCAAATGAATCTATCTTTTACTCCAATGTAAAAATCACTTTCTCATTAAAAAGCCTTGACCATGTTACTCTGTTGCTGAAAAATACTTATTGGCTCCCATTAATTTATATATAAACTTGAAGATAAATTGGAAACTTAAAATTAATAAACAAGTATTAATTTCATATCCTGAGATTAAAGTCTTTTATGATCTGATTCAAATCTATTTTTCCAGTTTAATTTCATATTATTCTCATTTATACACACTATCATCATAAAATAATATGATCATTCATTTGGAATTTGAAAGAAACATAAAGATATTCTAGTCTATTGCTATTTCTGCAGAAAATTAGATTAGTTAACTACATATCTCTTAATCTCATTCTTTCTTCATACTCTCTACAAAGTTGTACACAATCTAAAGTCTCTGGAATAAATTCTGTTTATATCTTTTCCTATCATAAATCTATATTTTCAATGTCTAGAGCAAATTATAGATCTCTTAAGAGATCTTCCCTCCAGTGGCCACTCCATCTTTGTTATCTTCCTTTATGTGTCTAAGTTGTCAATGTTTTTCCCTAAACTGATACTTTGAAGCACTGTAGCATCAGGAAATAAAATACCTTAGGAACTAACTAGTTATGTGTTATTTGTCACTGGGCAAATTACTTGACTCTTCTAATATTCAGTTGTTTCAGTGGAGATACTAGCACTTGTACTACCTATATTACAAGGTGACTATGAAAATGAAATGAGTTATGTGTGACATTTTATGTAATGAAAAATATATGATAATTTTTACTTATGAGAAAAATATGCAATTATAAGTATTCTATACTGATGTATAGCAAACATCTCAATGATTAACTCAGCAAAGTAATAAAACTATCCCAAAGACACTTTTGGAGTTTTTGGATAAGGGTAAGAATCATACTTGTGTTTTCATTAGTATAAGAAACATTTTGAAAAAAAACATTACCCCACCATCCAATTCAAAGTTGATACTTTCTCTTCAATTTATAATTCTACAAAATTTCATAAAACCTGATATCAACCATGTAAAAGAAGGGCTACTAATCTTTATTAAGGCCATATGTTGAATCACTTTTAAATGTGATGTTATCAATGTTGTATTGTATTTTAATTATTTATTAAAATATTCCCCAATTGCATTTTAATCTGGTTTAGGGAACAGAAAAATATGTTGGGGGGCCCAATGTCAGCATGTCTGATAACTCTGGGCAGACTACTGAGCTATTAAATGACTTCACTAGAAATTGCACACTCACTATATAATTAAGGTGGGACTTATAAACATGTCTTCCTAGCTATACCTGATCCATTACAAAAGGTTACTTCTTTGAAGGTCTGGCAATTCCTACTTATTTATCTTCTTGAAAGTATTTTCAATAGCCTAATAAGAGCTCTTTTGAAATCAGTGTTATTATTAATATCAAATATTATATAGACAGTTATATATGAAAGCATGTCTTTAAACTAACATTGAGTGTCATTATTAATTATGTATGATGCTAACTTTTATATAAAAGCTTTATTAAAGTCAAAGTAGTAATGTTTCCTATATGTATTTTGTTAAACTTAACATGATAGTCATTAATATTAATTACTATAGGTTTGGAAGGTTCAGTTATGAATTACAAATTTAATCATTTATCTTATATCCTCGCACTGGATTTTTTGTTTTGATGTTGATAATGCATTGTTGTGTTTGTCATCATTTTCATAATTTTATGTTTGGATCCTCAAGTTTAGTATGCCTGAGGATGCTTCTTTTTCCCTAAATTGTTAGTCTTAAAATTTGGTAATTGCTTCAAGAAAGAGGCTATCTGAGTTGTTCTTTTGGAGTAACTTGATTTCTAATTGATAAAATTAATTGACAATATTAGAATAATGTCTTATTCAAATAAAAAAAATTTTCAAACTTTTTCATCTCTGGATCTCTTTATACTCAAAAAATTTTGAAGCCCCCGCCAAATGCTTTTGTTCTTGTGAGGTATATTTATTGCTACTTATGATATTAGGAATTTGAAAAAAAATTTGTGTTATTATGAATAAAAATATTGACCTTGTACACTTCTTGAAAGTATCTAGAGAAACCCAAGAGGACTCCAGACTACACTTTGAAAACTTTGTCTTAATACTTTCTTATTTTAATATTTCCTTATCATTCTTATTCTCTCCCCCAGTTTTTGGAACATATTATATTGAGGGGATGAAAACTTCTGGATCAAGCATTTTGGTTTTATCTTCAGAAATAAAAAAAACAATATTAATAATTAAACAAAAATAGATAAGTTGCAGACCTATGATTTCCTTAGCAAAAGAAATTCCCAACTGAGAAAACTTCATTGATTAGTACAAAAATTTTATTTTCTCTCTAATTTATAAATTTAGTGACTACCTAGAGAATAGAAAGATTAAAATATTTGTCCAAAATTCACTTAGAATACAGAATTGTAATCTTAGGATTTATTGAAACTCAGACGTGGTCTCTTGCCATTGTGCATATAATCTTCTCAATAAGGAAAAAAAAGTTAATCACTAAATATTATATTTAATATTTGATGCAAAATACAGGGTAAAATCTCAAGCAATACAAATATAGGCACAATTTATCACATTTCTTATTTATTTTCAATTCATTTTTTAGCCCTTCATTAATTATTTCAGTTATCTTCAGATTTGAATAGAAAACACTCAACCAGTCTTGACTCATCCCAAGCCTTCTTATTCAGACTAAAAGTCAAATCAAGTCATTTCAACAAGTATATATTAAGTAGTTACTATTTAGTGGACACTAAGTAATATTATAAGGGACACAGAGGCAAAAGCTATGCTTGCCTAGAGAAGTGCATATTTGAAAAAAAAAAAAAAGATAACATGTAATCCACTGCACTCATAAAATATATATGCAAATTAAAATAAGGTAGTTTTTAGTTTAAAGTCAGTTTAAAGTGGAAAAACAAACAGAAGTAGCCACAAAAAGATAGCAACAAAACTTTTTAAGTGTAGTGAATTTCAGTTTGGGCTTCTATTTTTTCCCTGGAGTAGCTAGATGATGCAATAGAGTGTTGATACTGGAGAAAGACTAATCTTTGTTGGTTCAAACATGATCTTAGCCCTATATAAACTGGTGGGAATCTGAGAAAGTCACTTTACTCTAGGTTTTTCAGTATTCTCATCTGTAAAATGGGCTGAAGAAGGAAATGGGAAACTGTTCCAGTATCTTTGCCAAGAAAATTCCAAAAGAGGTCATGAATAGGGAGATATGATTATGTTTCATGTCTCATGTCTCAGTTGAAACAACTGACCTCAAGAACTAGGTCAATACTTTCCAAAATAAGGAATAAGGATTGCAGGGCATGTGAAAGAATTAGTCTGAGTTGCAGAAAGAACACATTGAAAATAATGTTTATCTTAATTTCTTGTATTGTCTTATCCTAATAAAATTAGAAATTGTTTTATTAATTATTTAATATAAAAATTAACAGCAGACATTTCAATTCATCTATGGTATACAAATTATGTGGAAGGGAAAAAAATGTCCATTTCATGGAGGAAATGACAATGACACCTTCACTGGCTGATAATATGATAAATGATAACATTTTCTTTCTTTTTTTAATTTCGTAATAGCATTTTTCACAATTATAAGTAAAGAGTTTTTAACATTCAGTTCCATAAGATTTTTTCAGTTCAAAAATATTTCCCTTGTGCTGTTATTAAGTATGATGCATTCCTAGTTCTGCTTGTTTCACTCAGCATCAGTTCATGTAAATCTTTCTGGGCCTTTCAAAAATCAGATTGTTCATCATTTTTATAGAACAATAATATTCCATTATTTTCATAAACCACAGCCATTCTCCACCTGATGGGCATCTACTCATTTTCTAATTCTTCGCTACAAAAAGAGCTGCTACAGATATTTTTGCATGTATGAGTACTTTTTCCTTTTTGAAGATTTCCTTGGGATACAGACCCAACAGTGGCACTGCGATCACTTCATAACTCCAACAATAATACATTAATGTACTAGTTTTCCCACATCCCCTCCAACATTTATCATCTTAGCCAAATTGAGGATGATGTCATACCTTGTGTTTAATTTGCATTTCTCTAATCAATAGTCATTTAGAGCATTTTTTCACGTGACTATAAATGGCTTTAATTTGATCTTCTGAAAATTGTTTGCTCATATCTTTAGATGATTTATCAGTTGGGGAATACCTTTTATTTCTACAAATTTGACAGTTCTTTATATATTTTAGAAATGAGACCTTTATTAGAAACACTGGCTGTAAAGTTTTTCCCAGCTTTGTACTTTCTTCTTAATCTTATTTCTGTTGGGTTATTTTTGTGCAAAACCTTTTCTTAATTTAATGTAATCAAAGTTGTCTATTTGGCCGTTCATAATGTTCTCTAGTTCTTCCTTGATCATAAATTTGTTCCTTCTCAAAAGATTGGATAGGTAAATTATCCCTTGTTCTCTTAATTTATTTATGGTATCTTCCTTTATGCCCAAACTATTTTAATCTTATTTTGGTATGGGATGTGAGATGTTGGTGTATGATGCATTTCTGTCATATCATTTTCCATTTCCCCCAGCAATTTTTGTCAAATACTGAGTTCTTATTCCTGAAGCTGGAGTTTGGGGTTTTATCAAATACTAAGTAACTATAGCCCTTGATAATTATAGTGTGAGTATCTAATCTGTTCCATTTCTGCACCCCTTTATTTCTTAGCCAGCAACAAATAGTTTAGTTAACTATTACTTTATAATATAGTTTTAGATTTGCTGCTGCTAAGCCACCATTGTTCTTCAATGAATTTTGATGTGATTTTTTCTAGTTTCATGAAATAATTTTTGTCAGTTTGATTGGTATGGCCCTACACAAGTAAATCAATTTAGATAGAATTGTCTACCAAAGAACAATTGATATTTTTCCAATTGTTTAGATCTGATTTTATTTGTGTAAGTAGTGTTTCTTAATTGTGTTCATATAGTTCTTGGATTTGTCTTGGCAGGTAAATGCCCAAATATTTCATTTTTTAAACTTTAATTCTAAATGGAATTTCTCTTTCTATCTCTTGCTGCTGAGCTTTGATGGTGATATATAGAAATTCTGATGATTTGTCTGAGTTTTCTTGCAACTCTGGGAAAGTTGTGAATGTTTTGAATATGTTTTTGGATGATTTTCTAAGATTCTCTAAGTATATTACCATATCATCTGCAAAGAATGATAACTTTATTTCCCCATTGCCTATTTTAATTCCTTTAATTTTTTTTCTTATTGCTAAAGCCAATATTTCTGGTAAAATATTGAAGAATAGTGGTGATAATGGACATCCTTGGTTTACCCCTGATCTTAATGCTAATGCATACAGCTTCTCTCTGTTACAAATAACGTTTTCTGTAGGTTTTAGATAGATACTGCTTATTAATTTAAGGAAAACTCCTCTTTTCCTTATGTTTTCATGTTTTAATAGGAATGGGTCCTGTATTTTGTCAAAAGCTTATTTCTGCATCTATTGAGATTATCATATGATTTCTCTTGGCTTTGTTATTTGATATGGTCAATTATGATAATAGTTTTTATGATATTGAACCAGTCTTGCATTTCTGGTACAGAATCCACTTGGTCATAGAGTATTACCCTGCAGACAAGTGGCTATAATCTCTTTCCTAATATTTTATTTAAAACTTTTGCATCAATATTCACTAGGTACATTGGTTGGAAATTTTCTTTCTTTGTTTTGACTCTTCCTGATTTATGCATCACTGCCATATTTACATCATAGCAGGAATTTGGCAGTGCCATTTTACCTATTTTTCCAAATAATTTATATGGTATTGAAATTAATTGTTCTTTAAATGTTTGTTAGAATTCACTTGTGAATCCATCTGGCCCTTGAGACTTTTTCTTAGGGAGTTCATTAATAGTATGTTCAATTTCTTTTTCTAAAATGGGACTGTTTCAGGGGTGGAACCAAGATGGTGTAGAGTATACATATCAATCTGACCTCCTCTAAGCTTCCCCCAAATAAATAGCAGGCTAAGCCTCTGAACTGGTTTTGGAGTGACAGAACTCAGAAATATTTGGAGTACAACAAATTTCCAAAAGAAAATACTTTGGAAGTACTTCAGAAAAGGTCTGTTTCAATCAGGTAGGGGGAAAGGCTACCGAACCCAGACCACAGTTCAAGAAGACCAAGGCAAGGAGCTGGGATAGGGAGCCACAGTGTTGCTGCATCCATGCACTTGGGAATCTACTGCAAGGATTTTAGGTTACTGTGTCCTGGTTACAAGCCAGTGTAATCAGCAGATTAGTTCTAAAAACCCCAATGCAAATTCAAAAGGCAAATCATGAGTCCTTGAATTCCAGAACATGGGACCTGCTTACCTACTGATCCAAAATCAGTCAATAGCACTGGCCCCAGGGAAAATAAAAGCTCCTTTGCCTTAAGAACAGACCTCAACCTTTAAAAAAGTGAGCAAAAAAGTAAAAAGAACTCTTGTTATAGACAGCCTTTATGGAGAAAGAGAAAAATAAATTTCACGCCCCTGAGGATGCTAAAAGAAATAAGCTCCAGATGAAGTCCCAAAGAGTGATATGAGTTGATCCCTATGTCACAAGGCTCTCTTAGAAGAATTCAAAAAGGATGTTAAAAGAGAGTTTAAAAAATTGGGAAAGGAAATGAGATCTATGCAAGAGGGTATGGAAAAGAAAAAACAGAGATTGTCTGAAGAAAACTCTTTGAAATATGTTTGGTTAAATGGAAAAGGCAAATAATGCTTTACAAAATCATTTTGATGAAATGGTAAAACCATATAACTTTTTATAAAATAAATATGAAAAAGAAACCAATTCACTGAAAAATAGAATTTGTGAAATAGAAAAAAATGCAAAGAACAAAATAAAACACCTTAATTGGTCAAATGCAAAAGATAAAAAAGCTAACTGAAGAAAATAGTTCACTAAAATTAGAATTGAACAATTTGAAATGAATGACTCAATGAAACTTCAAGAATCAGCCAAAAAATGAAAAAAAAAATAGAATAAAATGTAAAATATCTTATTGGAAAAACAACTGATCTGAAAAACAGATCTAGGAGAGATAATCTAAGAATTACTGACCTTCATGATGAAAGAAAGAGCCTAGACATCACCTTTCAGGAAATCATCAAGGAAAAATGTGCAGATGGCCTAGAACCAGAGGGTAAAATAGCCAGTGTAAGAATTCACCAATGACCTCCTGAAAGAGAACCAACAATGAAAAGTCCAAGGAACATCATAGCTAAATTTCAGAATGATCAATTCAAAGAGAATATTTTGCAAGCAGAGAGAAGGGAAAAAAATTCAAATATCAAGGAGCCACAATTAGGACTACCCAAGTCCTAGCAGCTTTTACTTTAAAAGATTGAAGGTCTGGGAAGCTACCACAGCAATATTATACAATGATTATAATATGATGGCTGTGGCTCATTTCAACAATGAGATGATTCAGGCCAGTACTGATGATCTTGCAAAAGAGCTAGCTATGATTTGGGAGAGCACTGTGAAAACTGAGTGTGGATCACAAAATAGAATTTGCACTCCTTTTCTGTTTTTTGCTTGCACTTTATTTTCTTTCTCTTTTTAAATTTTGATCTGATTTTTCTTGTGCAGCAGATAATCGTCTATATATGTATGCATATATTGGATCTCATATATATTATTTTTTTACTTTGTTTCACATATATTAGATTATTTGCCAACTAGGGGAGGGGTTGGAGGTGGGGGGGATTGGAACACAAGGTTTTGCAAGATTTAGCATTTGAAAAATTATCTTTGCATATGCTTTGAAAATAAAATATTTTCATACAAAATAAAAATAAAATGGGACTATTTAAGTAATTTATTTCCTCTTCTGTTAACCTGAACAATTATATTTTAAAATATTTATCCATAGTGATTAGATTATGAGATTTTCTGTGAAAGAATTGGGCAAAATAGCTCCTAGTTTTTTAACTTTCTTTTTCATTGGTATTAAATTCATGCTTTTCCATTTATGCTGGTGATTTGATTTTTTCTTTCTTTTTCTAATCAAATTAACTAACTGTTTATCAATTTTGTTTATTTTTTCATAAAACAAATTTTTAATTTTATTTATTAGTCCAATATTTTAATAGTTTCAATTTGATTAATGTCTCTTGAGTTTTTGAATTTCTTATTTCAAATTTAATTAGGAATTTTAAATTTTTTTCTAGCTTTTTTAGTTGCATGCCCAAATTATTGATTAACTCTTTCTGTATTTTATTGTTGCAGTTATTTAGAGATATACAATTTTCCCCAAGAATGTCTTAGGCTCTATCCCATAAATTCTGGTGTGCTATCTCAAAACTCAGCATTATCCATTGTGGGAAAAGATGGACACTTAAAGAAAAGGGGAATTTTCAATTATTTTTGATTAATAGATCAGAGCTGAACAGAAAAATGGATCTTCTAGAACTTAAGAGAAGCATAAAAAATTAAAAAGGGAAGAACAAAAACTATGTTTTTTAAGGTATATATATATATATATATATATATATATATATATATATTATATAAGGTATATAAGTATATACATCCATATATTGAAGATGACATTTTTAACTCTTGATCATTGTATCTTTTTAGGTTTATACTTGAGAATGTGTCTATAATTTGATTTTGTTGTGATGATATTAAAAAAAATAGGAGTGGAAAAGGGATTGTACTGGACAAAGTGAAAAAGGGAGATAAAATAAGGTAAATTACATTGCATGAAAAGGAGAAAAAGACCTCTTAGTGTTGAGGGAAGGAAAGGAGGGAAGCGAGTATTGTGTGAACTTTAATCTCATTGAATTTGCATCAAAAAGTGATTATCAGACATAATTAGCTTGATATAGAAACTTGACTCACTCTATAGGAAATTATGAGGGGAAAAGAAAAGGAAAAGAGAGAGGATAATACAAGGGAAAAGAGAAGTAGAGGAAAATAAGAAGAAAGGGAGGAGAGGATGTAAAAGGGGAGGACAGATTGTTTAAAGTGATTTTCAGAAGTAAAACACTGGTGAGGAGGGAAAATAAGAAAAGAATGAAAAGTATAATTTGGGGAAAATATTACAGTAGAAAATAGTTACTAATAATAACTGGGAATATGAATGGGATAAACTTTCACATAAAATGGAAGTAGAGCAGACTAGATTAAAACCCAATATGTTGGTAACAAGAAACATATGTACTGCAGAGTGATACATATAGAGTAAAGGCAAAAAGCCTTGAGCAGAATTTATTAGTTTTCAACTGAAATAAAAAATAAATCTAGGGCAGTGATCCTGATCTCAGATCAAGGAAAAGCAAAAATGGATCTAGTTAAAAGAAACAAGAAAGTAAACTACATTTTTGCTAAAAAGTACCATTAATAATGAAGTGATACCAATACTAAACATATTTGTACCAAATGGTCTAGCTTCCAAATTCCTAGAGATGTAAAAATAGTTGCAAGAAGAAATAGATAGCAAAACTATACTAATAGGGTCCCTCAATCTCACTCTCTCAGAACTATGTAAATTAAACCACAAAATAAACAACAAAAATTTAAGGAGGTGAATAGAATTTCAGAAAAGTTATGTATGATAGACACTTGGAGAAAATTGAGTCAGGACAGAAAGGAATATAAATTTTTCTCAGCAGTACATGAAACTTACACAAAAGT
This sequence comes from Sarcophilus harrisii, assembly GCF_902635505.1. Classification (NCBI taxonomy): domain Eukaryota; kingdom Metazoa; phylum Chordata; class Mammalia; order Dasyuromorphia; family Dasyuridae; genus Sarcophilus; species Sarcophilus harrisii. The sequence goes on from NC_045427.1 coordinate 295,196,026, forward strand.
TTACTATCTATTATGGCATAAAAACCTCAAAATCAAACGCAAACTGGCAAAAATGTAAACACATCTTTTCCTCATCATGATGCAATAAAACTTACATGCATTAAAAAGGTCAGGGAAAAAAAGACCAAAAATTAATTAGAAACTAAATAATCAAATCCTACAGAATAAGTGGGTGAAGCTAAATATCTCTCTCTTTGGGCCAAATTTGATGAGATTAACATTCCCACAATGCTCATCTTCCTCCCCACTTTCCATCAATTGTAATAGGTCCTTTTTGTTTCATCATATGATGTAATTTACTTCATTTTACTATCCCTTTCCTCTTCTTCTACTACAGTTCCTTTACCACACCTCATTTCTTTTTGTATCACCACAATAAAGTCAAATTATACCTATATTTTCTAAGTATAGTCCTAAAAAAATACATTTTTCACAAGATACATATGTCTTCTTTACATGTAGAGATGTAAACATTTTTACATTTTAAAATAAATTTTCTTAACTTTTCTTACCTTCTTATGCTTCTCTTGAGTTCTGTGTTTCAGGATCAAAATTTCTGTTCAGCTCTGGTCTTATCACCAAAAAAAAAAAAAAAAAAAAAAAAAAAAAAAAAAAGGAAAATTCTCTTTTTCTTTGAATGTTCATGTTTTCCTCTGAAACATAATAATTAATTTTTCTGGGCAGTCTTGGATGCGATCCTCCAGAATAGCATATCCAAGACCCTTCAAACCTTTAAAATGGAATCTTCTAGGTCCTGGGTAATTATGGCTGTGGCTCTTACATATTCAATTTTTCTTTTTCGCTGTTGCAATATTTTCTCTCTGATCTGATAATTCCTGAATTTAGCTAAGATATTCCTTGGAGTATTATTTTTGGGATCTCTTTCACAAACTGACTAATGGATTCTTCCAATGGGTATTTCATCATCTGGTTCTAGGATATGAAAGCAATTCTGCTTGATGATTTCTTAAAAGATGTTTTCTAAGCTCCTTTTTTCAGTATGATTTTCTGTTAGAAAAATATTTTGTAGATTGTTTCTCTTGTATCTGTTTTCTAGGTCAGTTCCTTTTCCAATGATGTATTTTACATTTTCTTCTACTTTTATATTTTTCTGGTTTTACTTGACTGATTCTTGGTGTCTTATTGAGTCATTCACTTTCATTCATTCAATTCTATTTTTTAGTGAATTATTTTCTTCTGTTAGCTTTTTATCTCATTTGCAATTGAACTTCTAAATGAGTTTTTGTTCATTGTTTTTCTTTTTTTCATTTTTCAATGAGTCAGTTTCTTTTCTTTTTCTTTTTTTTATTTAATAGCCTTTTTATTTAGAGGTTATATGTATGGGTAACTTTACAGCATTGACAATTGCCAAACCTCTTGTTCCAATTTTCCCCTTCCTTCTCCCCATCCCCTCTCCCAGATGGCAGGATGACCAGTAGATGTTAAATATATTAAAATATAAATTAGATACACAATAAGTATACATGACCAAACCGTTATTTTGCTGTACAAAAAGAATCGGACTTTGAAATATTGTACAATTAGCCTGTGAAGGAAATAAAAAATGCAGGTGGGCAAAAATATAGTGACTGGGAATTCAATGTAATGGTTTTTAGTCATCTCCCAGAGTTCTTTCTCTGGGCTTGGCTGGTTCAGTTCATTACTGCTCCACTGGAAATGATTTGGTTGATCTCATGCTGAGGATGTCCAAGTCCATCAGAACTGGTCATCATATAGTATTGTTGTTGAAGTATATAATGATCTCTTGGCCTTGCTCATTTCACCCAGCATCAGTTCATGTAAGTCTCTCCAGGCCTTTCTGAAATCATCTTGTTGATCATTTCTTACAGAACAATAATATTCCATAATATTCATATACCACAATTTATTCAACCATTCTCCAATTGATGGGCATACACTCAGTTTCCAGTTTCTAGCCACGACAAAGAGGGCTGCCACAAACATTTGTGCACATACAGGTCCCTTTCCCTTCTTTATGAGCTCTTTGGAATATAGCCCAGTAGTAACACTGCTAGATTAAAGGGTATGCAGTTTGATAATTTTTTGAGCATAATTCTAAATTACTCTCCAGAATGGTTGGATGTATTCACAGTTCCAACAACAATGTATTAGTGTCCCTGTTTTCCCATATCCCTTCCAACATTCCGCATTATCTTTCCGTGTAATTCTAGTCAGTCTGACAGGTGTGTAGTGGTATCTCAGAGTTGTCTTAATTTTCATTTCTCTGATTAATAATGACTTGGAGCATCTTTTCATATGGCTAGAAATAGTTTCAATTTCTTCATCTGAGAATTGTCTGTTCATATCCTTTGACCATTTATTAATTGCAGAATGGCTTGAATTTTCATAAATTAGAGTCAATTCTCTATATATTTTGGAAATTAGTCCTTTATCAGAACCTTTGACTGTAAAAATATTTTCCCAGTTTGTTGCTTCCCTTCTAATCTTGTCTGCATTAGTTTTGTTTGTACAAAAACTTTTCAGTTTGGTATCGTCGAAATTTTCTATTTTTTGATGTAATGATCTCTAGTTTTTCTTTGATCATAAATTCCTTCCTCTTCCACAGGTCTGAGAGGTAAACTATCCTGTTTTCCTCTAATTTATTTATAATTTCATTCTTTATGCCTAGGTAATGAACCCATTTTGACCTTATCTTAATGTACGGTGTTAAGTGTGGATCAATGCCTAATTTCGCCATATTAGTTTCCAATTTTCCCAGCAATTATTATCAAACAGTAAGTTCTTATCCCAAAAGCTGGGGTCTTTGGATTTGTCAAACACTAGGTTGATATAGTTGTTGACTCTTTTGTCCCTTGAACCTAACCTATTCCACTGATCAACTAATCTATTCTTTAGCCAATACCAAATGGTTTTGGTAACTGCTGCTCTATAATATAATTTTAGATCTGGTACAGCTAAGTCACCTTCATTTGATTTTTTTTTCATTAATTCCCCTGAAATTCTTGACCTATTGTTTTTCCATATGAATTTTGTTTTTATTTTTTCTAGGTCATTAAAATAGTTTTTTGGGAGTCTGATTGGTATAGCACTAAACAAAAAGATTAGTTTAGGTAGTATTGTCATCTTTATATATTTGCTCGCCCTATCCAAGAACATTTAATATTTTTCCAATTGGTTAGATCAGACTTAATTTGTGTGAAAAGTGGTTTGTAATTTTGCTTATAAAGTTTCTGATTTTCCCTTGGCAGATAGATACCTAAGTATTTTATACTATCAGTAGTTGCTTTAAATGAAATTTCTCTTTGTAACTCTGACTGTTGGATTTTGTTTGTGATATATAAGAATGGTGATGATTTATGTGGGTTTATTTTGTATCCTGCAACTTTGCTAAAGTTGTGGATTATTTCTAATAACTTTTTAGTAGAATCTCTGGGGTTCTCCAAGTATACCATTATATCATCAGCAAAGAGTGATAATTTGGTTTCCTCATTGTCTACTCTAATTCCTTTAATCTCTTTCTCAATTCTTATTGCCAAAGCTAGCATTTCTAATACAATATTGAATACTAACCGTGATAGTGGGCAGCCTTGTTTCACTCCTGATCTTATTGGGAATGGTTGCAGTTTTTCCCCATTACATATGATGCTTACTGATGGTTTTAAATAGATGCTGCTGATTGTTTTAAGGAAAAGTCCATTTATTCCTATACTCTCAAGTGTTTTTAATAGGAATGGATGTTGGATTTTATCAAATGCTTTTTCTGCATCTATTGAGATGATCATATTTTTTTTTTTTGTTAATTTGGTTATTGATATGGCCAGTTATAGTGATGGTTTTCCTAATATTAAACCAGCCCTGCAATCCTGGTATAAATCCTACTTGGTCATGGTGTCTTATCCTGGGGATGATTTTCTGTAATCTTTATGGTAATATCTTATTTAAGATTTTAGCATCAATATTCATTTTGGAGATTGGCCTATAATTTTCTTTCTGTTTTCAACCTACCTGGTTTAGGTAAGTTTAGATTTCAACCAACCATGTCTGTGTCATAAAAGGAATTTGGTAGGACTCCTTCATTCCCTATTTTTTCAAATAGTTTATATAGCATTGGGGCTAATTGTTCTTTAAATGTTTGGTAGAATTCACATGTAAATCCATCTGTTCTGAGGGATTTTTTTTAGGGAGTTCATTAATAGCTTGTTCTATTTCTTTTTTTTTCTGAAATGGGACTATTCAAACAATTTACTTCCTCCTCTGTTAATCTGGGAAGCCTATATTTTTGGAGGTAGTCATCCATTTCACTTAAGTTATCAAATTTATTGGCATAAAGTTGGGCAAAGTAACTCATTATTTCTTTAATTTACTCTTCATTAATGGAATGCTCTCCCTTTTCATTTTTAAGACAAATAATTTGATTTTCCTCTCTCCTTTTTTAATCAGCTTTACCAAAGTTTTATCAATTTTATTGGTTTTTTCATAAAACCAACTCAATTTTAATTTTAGAATTTAAAATTTAGTAATTGATTGGGGGTTTTTAATTTGGTGTTTTTCTAGATTTTTAAGTTGCAAGCCCAATTCATTGATCTTCTCTTTCTCTATTTTATTCAAGTAAGCCTCTAAGGATATAAAATTTCCCCTACTACCATTTTGACTGCATCCCACAAATTTTGGTATGTTGTCTCATCATTTTCATTATCTTGAGTAAAATTATTAATTGTGTATATAATTTGCTGTCTCGGCAACCATTCTTTAAGATAAGATTATTTAGTTTCCAATTACTTTTTGGTCTATTTATCCCTAACTTTTTGTTGAATGTAGTTTTTATTGCATCATGATCGGAAAAGAAAGCATTTACTATGTCTGTCTTCCTGCATTTAATTTTGAGGTCTTTGTGTTCTAATATAGAGTCAATTTTTATGTAGGTTGAATGAACTGCTGAGAAGAAAGTAAACTTCTTTCTGTCACCATTCAGTTTTCTCCAAAGATCTATCATGCTTAATTTTTCTAATACCCTATTTACCTCTTTAATTTCTTTCTTATTTGTTTTGTGGTTTGAGTTATCTAATTCTGAGAGTGCAAGATTGAGATCTCCCACTATTATGGTTTTGCTGTCTATTTCTTCTTGCAAGTCTCTTAACTTCTCCTTTAGGAAGTTAGATGCTATACCTCTTGGTACATATATGTTTAATATTGATATTGCTTCATTGTCTATAGTACCCTTTAGCAAGATATAGTTTCCTTCCTTATCTCTTTTGATTAGATCAATTTTTGCTTTTGCTTGATCTGAGATAATGATGGCTACCCCTGCTTTTTTTGACTTCACCAGAAACATAATAGATTCTGCCTTTACCTTTACTCAGTATGTGTCTTCCTGCTTTAAATGTATTTCCTGTCAATAACATATTGTAGAGTTGTGACTTCTGATCCAGGATGCTGTCTCCCTCAGCTTTATGGAAGAGTTCATCCCATTCACATTTATGGTTAAAATGATTAATTCTGTATTTACTGCCATCATAATATCCCCAGATTGTGCTTTCCTTTTTCTTGCCCCCCCTTTCCCCCTTCCCTTGTATTAAACTTATGTGCCCCACTTGTGTCATGCAGGTCTCCCTCTTTAGGATCCCTCCCTTCTCCCTTTGAATCCCTTTCTCTTTCTTTTCCCCTTCCATCAGTACTCTTTTTTCCTTTTCCCTTTTCCTCTCCCATGTTTTAATGAGGTGAGAGAAAATTCTCTGTAAAATAAATGTCAATTATTTTATCTTCGAGTCAACTCTGATGAGAGTAAGATTCACACAATGTTCCTCCCCCTCTCTAAGTTCTCTCAGATATAATAGGTTTCCTTTGTCTCATTATGGGATGTAGTTTCCCTCTTTTTATCTCTCCTTTTCCCTTTTTCTGACACTATCCCCTTTCCATTTCTACTTCCCTTTTTTATGTTATATCAGTAAAATCAAATTATACATGTGGTTTTTGTGTGTATCCACAACAGAAATACAGTTCTCAAGAGTTCCTTTTACCTTTGTTTACTTCTCTTGAATCCTATGGTTGGAAATCAAATGTTTTGTTTAAATCTGTTTTTTTTTTTTTTTTTTTTTTTTTTTCTTAGAAACAAATGAAATTCCTCTGTTTCATGAAATGTCCATCTTCTTCCATGGGAAAAATGCTCAGCTTAGCTTGGTAGTTTATTCCTGGACTGCATTCCAAGTTCTTTTGCCTTTCAGAATATCAAATTCCAGTCTCTTCGATCTTTTAATGTTGAGGCAGCCAGATCTTGAGTGACCCTTATTGTGGCACCTCAGTATTTGAATTGTTTTCTCCTGGCTGCTTGTAATATTTTTTCTTTAGTCTGATAGTTATGAAATTTGGCCGTAATATTCCTTGGATTTTTTATTTTAGGGTCTTTTTAAGAAGGTGTTCGGTGAATCCTTTCAACGCCTATTTTACGTTCTGGTTCTATTACTTCTGGGCAGTTCTCTTTGATGATTTCCTGTAAAATAGTATCTACGCTCTTTTTTCATCATAATTTTCGGGTAGTTCAATGATGCTCATGTCATCTCTCCTATATCTATTTTCTAGGTCTGTTGTTTTTCCAAGTAAATATTTGACATTTCTTTCTAATCATTCATTTTCTTGGTTTTGCTTGACTGACTCTTGATGTCTCAATGAATCAGTCATTTCTATTTGTTCAGTTCTGATTTTTAGTGATTTATTTTCTTCATTAGCTTTTTTTACTTCTTTTTCTATATGTCCAATTGAGTTTTTAAATGAGTTGTTTTGCTCTGTGGAATTTTTTTCCATTTCACCATTTTTTTTAGTGAGTTATTTTCTTTTTCCAATTCACAAATCTTACTCTCTTGGGAATTCTTTACCTTTTCCAATTCATAAATTCTGTTTCCCTGAACTTCTTGGGAGTTGTTTGTTTTTTTTTTTTTTTTTTTTTTTACCTTTTCCAATTCACATTTCAAGAAGTTGTTGCTCTCTTGCATAACTTCTCTTTCCTTTCCCCATTTTTCTTCTAGTTCTCTTTTAAGGTTTTTTATAGTCTATTTTAGGAGAGCCTTTTGTGTTGTGGACCAACAATTGTTTGAAGACTGTCTGCTATTAGTCTCCTGGGGTTCAAAACCTGCTCTCTTTCTGTATCAATAGTCCTTTTGATTTTTTTTGCTCATTTTGTTAAAGCCTGTGGGGTCTGCCTTCAGGGCCAGAAGGTTACCAACTTTCTCTGCAGAGCAATAATAGGTTTATGGACAGGTAGTTGTCCTGCCAACTGGGTACAAAGAGCAAGGAGGTACAGGAGTGATCTGGGAAAGAGTTCCCCCTGAAATAACTCAGGCCTGCAGGACTCAGTTGCAGAAGTGCCCTGAAAAGAACCCAGCTGTGCAAATTAAGGACTTCCCTGGGGCTAGAACCTGGGCAGTGAAAGTGTCACTACCCCAGGACAAAGCCAGCCCTGTGGGTGTGGGTATTAGCCGCTGACTAGTGAATAGTCCTGCAGGAATTGGAAGTGTCCCTCCCCAGGGAAGCACAGTTGGTTGCAAAGGTTCTATTTCCCCAGGCTCAGCCCCAACTGTGCAGACTAGAGGCTGCGCTGGGCTGTACAGATATGTAACTGTCCCCGCAAAAGCCCTGTACTGAAGGATGTGGCTACAGGGCTATGTTACTGTCTGAACTGAGTCACTAATTGTTTTGGGTGGTTATAGCCAGATCTTGTTAGGTTCTGGCATTTTTTAGAGAGTACCCTCTTTGTTTGGCATTAATTTCTCTGCCAGTTTACTGCTTTATAATTAAGGCAGAGCAGTTAGCCTATGGGAGAGTTGTCTCTAGCCACAGAGGTCACCCCCATACCTGATCTGGATGCTAGTCTCTCCCTGCCTGTGCTGGTCTGTTCCTGGCCCTCAGGACAAACCGTTCCTGGTGATCTTCCAGGTTATCTTCAGCTGGTAAGTTGTATTCTAAACTTTGTGGGTTTTATCAGTCAAGCGCTATTTTGAGGCTGAATTTAATAGTTGGTCTTGAGGGCATGAGAGGAGCTTAGAAAGTCATGTGTGCCTTCTCCACCATCTTCCCTTTAGTTCTTTAATAAAAAAACTAATAAATCTCGTATTACTCCAACTATGAGTTTAGTGTACTTTAATTGTTTCTTCTAAATGCTTGCAATATTTTCTCCTTGATTTGGGCACTCCAGAATTTAGAACCAAACAAAATTTTAAGAGTATAATGGACAAAAGCAAAATGCAGTGAAGCCTCTTAAAAAGTACTTTATCACATCAGAGGTCGAGTTTAACTCCCACTCAAGCCATATACAACATAGCATAGTGTCATGGTATTTAAGAGTTCTAAAAGTAGAAAGCACAGTTACCTCAACCAACTAAGAATTGAAAGGGATCCTTATTAATCTAACAATTAATTATATGGCAGAGACAACCATGTCTTTAGGCAAATGGCACATTCTTTTTTACCCAGCCCTTCCATATAACATAGAAAAATTTATGTTACTATTAATCTACTCTCCATATAATTACAGCACTCAGTAGGTGCATTGGTGGACTGGATCTATCTTCCCACAGCAGTTAATAATAATAATAATAAATTCTGATATTTACACAGCACTATGTAGGATTTTTAAGGTTTCTTTTTTTATTTTAGTCTTACTAAATATCAGCAAATAGTAACATGTAAATCCTAAAAAAGGTATTATATATAATTCATGGGTGATATGACCAAAACATAGTGGACTATATGTTTTATTTCATTTCCACAACCTCTCAAATAATTATAATATAGAAACCTAAGACTCTATGCATAGAGCACCAGCCTTGAAGTCAGAAGGACCTGAGATCAAATCTGGTCTCAGACACTTAACACTTCCTACCTGTGTGACCCTGGGAAAGTCACTTAACCCCAACTGCCTCAGCAAAAAGCAAAGCAAAACAAAACAAAGCAAAACAAAATAACTATGCTTCAAAGTTAAAGCAACTTTAGCTATTGTCTAGACATCCAGAAATTCAGAAGTAGGGTAACAAAAAGTAAAAAACCTAAAGCTGACACTCAGACCCAGAGTTCATTATGTACTGCCCCTCTGCCTTCAATGATACTGTCAGAAGTCACATTAGCAGTTTCAAAGATTGAGAACAGTCTTAGTATCATAACTCAGCCCTAGAACTTGATATCCCTACCTTTTTTCAGTGACATGGAGACACTCCTAAAACCAGCTTGGATTTGGACATTCAGGAGCAAAGGCCTGCTCCTCTTTTATTCTCCCTCTTTTGGGGATTGCAAAGACGAAAGACTAAAACTCCAAAGCTCTGAACCGCTGATGTCAGAGAAAGAGGAATGAAAAGTGGAAACTGCCAGTGACAGTAGGTTCTAAACTGCCCCAGTAGGTGAGAGAAAAAAGGAAAATAGGGAGGTCACTAGTTCAAAACACTGTACAGTCAAGAACTGTGTAGCATTCCATCAGAGGGAAAGAGTACAGTCTCCAGTTGGGGACTACCAAAAGTTAGTATGGGTAGGTACTCAGGTTGGTGAAACATGAGTTGCTTCATAGTGGAAATGAGAGATGCCCCCAAGGAAATTAAAATTAGAGTGCAGGGACTCAAGAAATTAATAATAAGGAAAATAAAAGAGTGAGAACGATTAAAAACACCAAAAATTTCAGGAAGAAGAAATCTTAGACATCAAGAGGAAAACAGTAACAGAAGGAAATATGGCCTCCAAATCTAATAAACAAATTTAGACATTTCTGATCAAGTACTGCAAGATGAAGGAAAAAGATCCAATACTTGGTTAGAAAGAAGGCCTTGTTCAAGTTGAGCAGAACAAGAAAATAAACATATTGCTCCTAAGTAGTTTAAAAGAGAAATGAGAGTCATGAAAGCAAAATCCTCCACAGTACAAACAATATAAGAAGGATAGAAAATTTCAAAATTGTAATAGAAAATCTCATCAAAGAAAAAGGCAGAACAACAATTTAGGAAAGCAAATGTGTAAACATAAAGAAGAATTTACAAGAAAAAAATTAAAAAAAAAACCACTTAAAGCAAATATGATCATTATTTAAGCAAAACATATGGTTCTTAAAGACAGTCTAGGAAGACAGCCTAAGAGTTATGTTCTCCTAAAAAGTACAACTAACCCTAAATAAATAATAACAATAAAACAATAATAACTTCATCATCATCATCATCAACAACAACAACAGAAAACTGCCCAGATCTTTGAACATAAAAAATGAAATTCCTAAATCCAGAGACAGCCTCAGGGAAAAAAAAACAAACAACAATAAAAAAATCACATAAATAAATAAAAAGTAGGAAACTCTTAAGACACATACTGCTTAAACTGAACAATTCAATTCAGAAACAAGTTCTGATCAAGTCATCAGAAGAAAACCCATCAAATATAAAAGAAACAATAGTTAAATAATGCAAAACTATTACGTACCTACTAGAATGGGGAACAAAAGAGGAACTGATATAGAATAATCTATATCAATAGATATAGAATAATCAAGTCAAGAGCCCCACTTTCTCCTCTGGAGCTATTTGATTCCAGTGGCAAGATATAGATCATTACTACTGACCCTTGGTCTTTTTAAGCTAAGGTCTTTAACAGGTGTCAATTCAGCGATTAAAGCTAGGTAAGAAATAAAGCAAAGAATCAGACTCTAGAGGGAAAACTGTCAGGGATCTGGGCCAAAATAGAAACAACTGATCTTTATATTTACTCTGAGCCAATCAGGATCCAAATGACCAGGTAGATTTTAATTAAATAAAAGATGGAGAAAGGCAAAAACAAATAAAGTACTAAAGAGAAAAGACAAAGAAACATAAAAAAGTGATCTGAGTATATGGGGAGAGAAACCTTAGTAATGGCTATATTTAAATAAAAGTTCAATTTAAAATAATTGAAGGAATAAAATACCTTGTAGAAGAAATGGGGGAAAATTATAACTTGAAAAAGTACACAGGATTTCTTTTTTTCCAATTTCCAGGATTTCTTTTGTTCCAATTTTTCCCCTCCTTCCCCCCACCCATTCCCCTAGATGGCAGGATGACCAGTAGATGTTAAAATTCATTTATTTTTAATACATATTTCTGTATGAATCATGTTGGGAGAGAAAAATCAGAACAAAAAAGAAAAAAAAAGTGGAAGAAATTAAAAAAAAAAACAGAAAAAAGGACTGAACACAGCATGTGTTCATTTACATTCAGTCTCCTTTACTTTTTCTGAATGAAGATGTCATTTTCTTTCCAAAGAATATAGAGATTGCTTTGGATCACTAAACCACTGAGAAGAATCATATCCTTCATAGCTGATGATCACACATTCTTGCTATTATAATTATGTACAATGTATTCCTGGTTCTGCTAGCTTTGCTCGGCATCAGTTTTTTTTTTTTTTTTTTTATTTGTAAATAATTCCAGCCTTTTTAAAATCAGCTTGTCCATATTTTTTTTATAGAACAATAATATTCCATTACTTCATGTACCACAACTTGTTCAGCCATTGCCTAATTTATGGGCATTTACTCTTTTGTCTCTTCTTTGCTATGACAAAAAGAATAGCTACAAATCTGTTTGCACATGTCTGCCCTTTTCCCTGATTTATAATTTCATTGAGATATACACCCAGAAATGTCAGTGCTGAGTCAAAGGGTAATTACAGAATTATATTCCTTTGGGTATAGTTCCAGTTTGCTCTCCAGAATGGTTGGATTATTTCACAACTCCAACAGCAATGCATTTTCCACATCTCTTACAATATATATCATTATCTTTTCCTGTCATCTTAGCCAATCTTAGAGATATGAGGTGGTACCTCAGAGTTGTTTTAATGTACATTTCACTAATCAATAATGATTTAAAGTATTTTGTCATATAACTATAGAAAGCTTTACTTTTCTCATCTGAAAAGTGTTCACATCCTTTGATCACTTGTCAATTGGGGAATGAAGTGTATTCTTATAAATTTGACACAGTTCTTTATATATTTTACAAATAAGAATTTATCAGAAATACTGGCTATTAAGATTTTTTTCCCAGCTGTGTACTTCCCTTTTAATTTTATTTCTTTTGGTTTTGTTTGTTTTCATATAGTTTCTGAATTTGTCTTGGCAAGTAGACACCCACATATTTTATTTTGTCTACAATAATTTTAAATGGAATTTTTTTTCTTTCTTTTGCTGCTAGGCTTTGTCAGTAATATACAAAAATGCTGATGAGTTGTGTGTTTTATTTTATATCCTGCAACTCTGCTAAAGCTGTGAATTGTTTTGAGCAGGGTTTTGGATGATTTTCTAAGACTCTCTAAGTTTATTATCATAGCAGCTACAAAAGTGATAGTTTCATTTCCTTATTGCCTATTATATTCATTTAATTCCTTTTTTCTTTTCTTATTGCTAAAGCCAATAATATTTAATAATAGTGGTGATAATAGGCATACTTGTTTCATCCCTGATCTTATTGGGAATGCATCCAGATTCCCTCCATTATAAAAAATTCTTGCTATTGGTTTTAGATAGATACTGCTCCTTATTTTAAGGAATACTTAATATTTTATTCCTGGAAATATTTTATTCTTTTCTATACATTTCTTTATCATTATTAATCTGGCTCTATTTTGAAATGTCCCATTTAATGTACATATGTGTATACATGCATACACACAAAGATAAAGGCATGCAACTTGGTTTAAAAAAATAGATGAAATATGTGTGTGTGTGTGTATGTGTTACAGTCTTCTATTCCCATCTGAACTAGAAGTCTCATGAACTTTAAAGTTTTTGGAGTGGTTAATATATTATCTCATTGATTAATCTGAATCCTTTTCTATTTGTATTCCCATCATTGAGTACATTTCCTGGCACTGTGTAAGATTTAATAAATCATTATTGATTAATTAATTAATGTCTCACCTGCTTGTCTAATTAAAGAGTGGATAATATTTATAAACTATCATACCTTTGTTAGACTGGGGACTGCACTTGTGATATTACCTGTCTGAAAAACAAAACAAAACAAAACAAACAAAGAGACAATTAAAACCCCCTCACTTTTGCAATGTAAAAGATCCATCATAAATCCAATTTGCCACAAGTTTGGAGTCTCATCTCTAGTCACTATATCATTTTGCTTCCAAGAAGCAGGAATAAAGATTAAATACAATACTGGCTTTGCAGTCAGGAAGAGATGGGTTCAAGTACTTCACTAGGTACATAATTTGTCACTTTGTGTGACTATAGTCATGCCAGGTATAAATATTTTAATTATATTCAGGCAAAATATTAAGTCACATATGTGACCAAACTATTTTGGCAGAGGAATTTCCCACACCAGGATTTTTGCATGCTACTAATAATGTTTAAAGGTATAGTCATGTGTACATTTGATAGGATAGCTCCATCTGTCTATAATAAGCAGTTTAGAGAAGCAGAATTATAGAGTAATAGAACAATGGCCTTAGAATCAGGAAGAAATAGGTTCAAGTATTCCTGATAGCACATAAATGGCACTGTGTGACTATAATCATGACAATTAGTAATGTTTTTATACTCATACAACATTTTTAAATCACATAAAAGTGGCCAGTCTATTTTGATAAAGGGAGTTCCCATACCATGAGTCCCATGTGCTGATTAAAAAAAAAAAACAAAAAACAAACAAACAAAAAAAAACCTTTTTATTCATGCTTACATTAGCTATGATAGGTCCCATTTTCATGTATTAGACAGTTTATAGAAAGAGAACTATGACTTCTGATCCATAAAATAGCTTTCAGAGGAGTGAACAAGTTTTGATAGCTTCAAACCGTACATGATCCTCTACATAGTTCGGGCACACATTGCCAATAAAACAAAAATTTTTAAGGAAAAAAAATAACACATGGAGGACCTAAGAATCTGGTAACTTGAGCTGACAACTCAAGAGGAGGGGAAATTCTTTCAATAAATTGAAACTCAGATAAAAGATGACCAAAAGTAGAATTTTAGTGTGTTTCGATAGCATAGCAGTGGATGTTCAGGCTAATACTGTATTATGTATTTTATATACTGAAAGTCAGTTTGTCCCCTAGGAACTATAAACTACTAAATTAAATTTAATCATCTATGTTAATTTACTATGAATCCCCATAAGGCTTTTCTCTATAGTTCTGGGCAGCTATATTGGTTTCTCTTCAGCATTTTGCTAACTTTTTAACCTTGTGGATATATATATTTTTTCTTTTCTCCTTACTTGTATTCATTTCTATTCCCTTCAATTACATTATAGTATTTTCTTAATCTATTTGCAATAGGTGGTGCTCAACCCGATAGCAGAAGTAATACATAAACATTGAGCTCTAAAATCAGATCATTGAGAAAAACAAAATGAAGATATTTGATATAAATTTACTAGAAGATAACTTGAGTAAAAATAATAATTTTTCATCTTTAAAATTAAAATCATGGATGAGCTAAGTAATGGTGCCTGGTGGATCTTGGAATATTTAGATACATTCAGGTGATAAATGAAATACTGCTTCTTGACTGTGGATTGTGATTTTTCATTAATCTCTTACTAACTAGCATGTTCACTACTGAACTTCAATAAGAACATTGACCCTGAAAATAATTTTCTGTTTCATTGCTGTCTCCATCAACTCTGAGGAAATGACAGTTTATTATTATTGTTGTTGTTAGTCTGTATCATTATTATTATTATTATTATTTTGAGAGTCAGGCCCTTTTAAAAGTAGTTTAAGAGACCCAATATTTCTAGCTTCCTTTTAGTTTAATGATATTTAGAGGATCCTTTGCCTTATTCAATTTCCAGTCCTCACATGAAAAATAATGTATGCATAAATTTTCTTTTCTTTCTAGCATTGCTGGATCCACTCTGGGAATAGTTAAGTAAGTTCCCTTTCTAAGACCTTCCCTAGAATTCAAGGGTTGCCAGTGTGCTTTTCCTCTTACCAGAAAATTTTTATAATGTTGAGCAGACCACAAGTTCTGGTGTATTCCCACAAATTAGTCTTATAGACTATGTTTTTGTTATCTGAGCTCTAGTCTGTCTAAACTAATAGAGTCTTAACCTCAGGAAGTTGGACATAGTGACATTTTTTTTTCAGTTGCCGCAATTCACAAAAGCTATCTCTGAAGGCCAGAATTTATTTCATTCATACACACACACACATACACATGCATACATGCATATATATATAAATTGTATATACATACACATGCAGATATATATACACATATCTATACACATGCACATACATATACACACATATGTATATGTCATGTGCACACATACATGTGTGTAAGTATGTTTACATACATGCGTTCATGCATGTTCCATGAATACCTTTTGCAATCTGCTAAAGAATAAAGAATCATTCTCACAATAATTTTAATAAGATGATTATGATTAACACATACCTCAGTAACAAACACACATACATTCTCTCACATGCATTTCTTTAAATCTTATTAATTTTAGTAAAGGTTTCAAAAAGTCCAGAGGACTGTTTGTTATAAATAAGGATTATTACTGAAGGCTTTATAGGAAAAAAAATAAGTTATATGTGGTGGACTTTAAAGGACAAGGATAAGGGATTTGGTGTTTTAGTTTTAGGATACCAATCAGACAACTAAATGTGCCATTCATTGGATTTTATATCATTATGAAATGCACCAGTCTGAAACTCTTTCAGAAATAGGGGATTAGGACTTGTTCAGGAATTCCAATTAAAGCATCTAAAGAAGACTATCAATTCAGATATAACAGTAGTCGTATTATAATCCTATGCAAAGTAACTTTCATCACATGTGAAATTGTCTTATCTTTGTGCTATTACACTAAATAACATTTATCTTGTAGCCATATGACCATTAAGGTTTGCAAAGAAGTTATACAAATTGTCATTGCCTCTTCATCACAACACTGAACAGTAAATGTCACAAATATTAATATTCCTGTTTTACATAGGAGGAAGCCAACACTGAAGTTTGGTAACTTTCTAGTGTCATACGATGATTAAGTGTCAAAGGCAGACTTTGAAAGGAAGTCTTTCTACCTCCAAAGCCAGCTGTCTTTATCATGCCACACTATTTTAAACAATCATTCAAAAATAATTCAATCAGAATTTATGAAGTTTTTTATTAAGGCACTAAGGTACTAGATACTGGGGGTACAAATGGAAAGAATGAAAAAAATAGTACCTTTAATGAACTTATATTTTAATGATTTTAATGAAGAAAGGCTACAGGAATATAGATCGATAGATAGATGAGTTATGCATACATATATATGTATACATATATGCATATGTTCAAACATATGAGTGTATATACTTGTATGTGAGTGTGTATATGAGGGAGAGCTTAAGTTTGGAAAGAACTGAACAGTTGGAAAGGCATTAAGAAAGGCTTCATGAATTCTCAAACTACACTATAAATACATTTTCAATTTAATAAAACATAAACAAAAGTTCATAACTTGAGATGTGGAGAATTATTTTTACCTTCAGCCTGATTGGCCATATTGGAAAGATCAGAGCATTATGAGAATGTTACAATGCTACAGAAAGTAACAGTTGCTGGATGAGACATGTTGATACATACTTTACATAATCTTACATATACAAACACACACACATTCTTGTTACCATATACTATTGACTTGTCCTTTTCCTATTCCACAAATCAACTTCTGACTCCACATTTATTAATTTTTTTTTTATACCTACGCTTTTTCTTGTTAGAGTCCAGCTCCTGTAGTGAGATGAAGGATGTGATTTTAACCAAGCCAGGCAGAGAGAGTCTCAAATATGAAATCTTCAAAGTTTATTGATCAGAGATTATATATATACATACATATATATATATATATATATATATATACACACACATACACACACACACACATACACATACACACACCTCAAATGCTCATAGATGAGACAAAGTATACTCTTTAAAGTTCCTATAGTTTTCTCTAATGAATAAGATCTATTGTGATGTAAATGATTAAGCCCCAGATCTTGGTTAATTAGATAGAGATGTAAAGTTTTGAGACACACATCAGCATAAAGTTTATCATATCATTATCTCAACTATCTTTCTCCCAAATGTCTTTTGTCTCTATTGTGGGCTTTTTTCCTGTCCTAAGTTCAAGAGTTTGCCTTTAACCCAAAGAGTAGTGTTTACATTTTGCTTCAGTTGTTAGATTATTAATTTATTATATTGACAAATAGTCTCTGCTATTTCAAAAAGGGAGTTTTGGTGAGCCAAGTTACTGTAAGATACAAGATATAGAATGAATTCTTACCTCCTGGCCCTCTATATTTTCCATTACTATAATGTACTCCAGAAATTCTTTTTTTTTCCATTCTCATTTTTAGAATTTTCACTCATTCTCAATATTTTTCTAGAAAGAACAAGATAAGCAAAAATAATATAGCCTTCTATTATATCATATGTTCTCTTTCCCTCACTAATGCTACATTCTTTTTTCAAGATAAAAATCTTAGTCATCAAATGAAATTGCTTCACTTTTCAGTTCCTAGAGCATGGAAGTAAATAATTTGTGTACACTTAAAATTAGGATCCTTAAGTGTCTGTTTCTGATCTGAGATGTACTTCTGTTGAGTACAATTCCCATTTGACATCTATTAAGTTATGCTCAGAAACCTAGAATTCATATTATGCTTCTTCTTCTTTTTTTTTTAACTCAATGCAGAGATAATAGGGTAATCATATACTCTTTTCATTTCTCTCCCTCAAAGCATTTAGATCATGGATTCCCAAAGAATGAAATTAAATCTAAAATAAAAGGGAGAAATGAAACATCGTCTAATGCTGGACTCAATAAACTTGACCACCAAATTCATATCTCCTCAATATAACTGAGGGGGAAAAAACACATTGTCCCACATATCAGTTGTTTTGCTGAGATTCTTTGAATTGGAAATTAAAGTGTAGTTATTGCAGTCCTTAAAAACCAAATTGATATATGGAAAATAGAACTCAAATAATGATTTTTCCATCCAGTTTATTTATTCTGAATCCAATAACCATTAATACACTTTGAAGTCCAGGGAAGAGAAGCAACAAATGTGGAGTTACTTTATTATCTCATTTTATAGGAGCTATATGACTTTAGAAAGGATTGTGATTATAGAAAAGGAATATTTTATCCTTTGTTACCTATTGCATAATTTATTTACTCTGGAGACCCTCTTTACCCCTTCCAGCAGGGAACCACTGCAATCATTACCCAGATCTTAGAAAGCTCCATGAAATATTTACTTGCTGTTTCTTTGATGTCAAACCATAAAGTTCTACCTCTGGTTGACAATCCATCTTCTAAATTTGTTGCTAGAGAAATCTTTCTTCAAGATGAGGCCTTACAAGGAAGATAAAATGTGACCATATAACTTACTCTCATCACTAATATTTATGGTATTGTTTATACTTATGCATAGCCTATGGTAACATGCAGTTAATCAAATTATAGTCTGTTATGCTGGGATTATGATCATCGAGTTCTGACTAGACAATTCTCTGGGCGGGATGTTATTTCTATAGGAAAACATCATACTAAGGGTAAACCTGCTCAGAACTCTTCACTTGGATTTTTATCCCACTAAAAATAACCACCAAATCATAAAAATTTTAGAGACATAAGGAAATGCAGAGTGCTGTCAAGATATTTGTAAATAAAGGTTCTAGTACTGGGTACACATATAATTTACTGAATGATTCTGGGAAAATAATTTATTCTTAAGTTTCATTTTCTATTTGATAAAGAAGTCAGAAGAAAGTATTCTTAAGTTTTTGTCTAATTGTATCATCCATCTGGTCAAAGAATAAGAAGTTGTATTATAGAACAATATGGATAAAATTTAGTAATACAAATAAATATATTCATATTCTACCTGAATATTAATTGTGTGATTATACTCAAATTATTTAATCTCTCGGTGACCCAAGCAACTGTTTAATATTCTAAGTTACAGGTTAGTTGTCAATCTACATTGGGGGAGAGAATTTTCATAAAGAGAATTCCTTACATTGATGGGATTAAGGTCCATAATCCACTCCCTTCTCCCTTGACTCTGAATTACAATATAAAATTTTTAAAAAATCCTATAGAAGAATGTAACTCAGAAGAACATGAAAAAGAGCTGCAAGGGTTTAGGAAAACCCTTAAGGAGAAATACTCATAGGATTCTCCCTAAAAACATTAATGATCATCTTTACAGTTAATATAATCTTTCACCTCTTAAAATCTGAGTAACTGGGTAATCACAGAGTCTACAATCCTAGTAAAGTAGATATGATATATGTACTTCTGAACTGATTTGTTAAACTAGAATTAAGAATTATGTAAAATCCATGAGAGCACATGAAATGGTTTAAGCTTGAGATCATACAAAATATGGTCATACTGGAGCAAGAGATATATCTCTTGGTGGGTTTGCTTGTGAATAGAGAATTTTTCAGGACAAAATTGCTTTCATTAAAGAAAATTTTCTGTGTCCTAATTTTTTTAATAGCAAAAATAAGTGTAGATGTGAGGACATTCAATCATGTTGAAATTGTGTCTTTGCTGAACTTACCTCTTATTAAGACTTCTTTTGCTAGACTGGATTTCTTCGGTGATTTTCTTACTTGGGTCCTTCTACACAGAAGTGATTAAGTTGGCAAAACACCCTCCCATTTTCCATTTTCCAAATGTCCATTTCCTTTCCTTCATACTACATTTCCTCCATGTGTTTTAAAAAGAACTACAATAGAATTTCTTTTTCATTTAAAATAGAAGTCTGTAAATTCTGCCAGAATAATTTGTGTTTTTTAGACTGAATGCACAGACCTCAAAAAAAAAAAAAAAAAAAAAAAAAAAAAGAGAGAGAGAGAGCAAATGTGAGAAGACTTTGTCTCATTAGACTTTTGTCATGCTTTTAAAAAATTTTGTTTTAAGTGAATGTAGTTAGATGTTATGAGAATTAAAGCCATTTCTTACTGATTTTGGACAATTCACAGAAACATTATTTCTATCTCTATATCAATCTATCATTCATCTTCTGATCTATTTATGTATCTAAAATCTCTGATTCTATAATTATGTTATGTCATACATATACATTATACATTAAAATGGAAAGATATTAATTGTGGATATAGAAGTTTTTCTCATATGAATAACATAATTTAACTTTCCTTTTTGTTAGGTTATTATTACCTTTTATTTAAGTTAATAGATTTTTCAAGTTTTCCAAATACATGCACCAAAGATAGTTTTCAACATTCATTTTGCAAAATGTTGTGTTTCAAATTTTTCTTCCTCTCTTCTCCTCTCTCCCCTCTCCTATATTGAAAGTGATCCAATATAAATTAAATATATATAATTCTTAACATGTATTTGTCACAGTACACAAGACAAATCAGATCAAGTAAACAAAACACAGGAAAGGGTTAAAAATAAGCAAACAAACAACAACCAAAAGATTAACTATACTTTGATCCACATTCAGTCTCTCTGGATGCAGATGACTCTTTCCATCACAAGTAAATTGAAAATGTTTTGAATCACTTCATTGTTGAAAAGAGTTAAGCTTGTCACAGTTGATCTTCACATAATCTTGTTGCCAAATGCAATATTCTCTGCTCACTTCACTTAGCATCAGTTCATGTAAGCATGATTGAACTTTTCAGTGGAGAATATGTCTAAAGAGTGAAGAAAATTTTGCTAATTTCTACCTTCCACTCAATGAAAAGACTACGGAAGAAAATAATTTTCAGATTTAGCCATATAAATTTTCCTAAAATTCATGTTTTGTATGTTTTTTTCCAAAAATTGCTATAAAAGCAATATAAAGTTCAATTCTCTCAATCACTCCATAACATACATGTAGCTTCCAATTAAGCAGCTTCTATAAGGTCTAGGAGATCCTAAGCATTAGAGACCCCAAGGAAGTAAGTAATAATTCTGACCTACAATGGTATCACAATTATATAAATCCCCCAAATATTTCATATATATATATTGTACTCACCAGTTAGTAAACAAATGCTTATAAAGTGCCTGAGAACTACTTAAAAAAAAAGTCAAGAGAAAACACTGCTCTGAAAACAGCTTTGTATTATTAAACTATGTACCATCCAAGTAAATAGGGAATATCAAAAATGGAAAGGAGCTATCATTAAGTAGATTGGGGTGTTGTTAGGACTCAGAAAAAGCTTCTTTCAGAAGATGGGATTTTAGGTGAAATTTAGCAGAAAGGGAAGTTAATAAGTGGAGATGGAGAAGAAGAGGACTTCATATATCAGAAACATCCAGTGAAAATTCCTGGAGGCAAAATAGAATCTTTCTTATGTGGAAAACAGTAAAGACTAATTTCATTCTTTCACAAAGTATGTAGGGATAAGTAATTTGTAATATGGGAAAGGTACACAAATATAAAGGTAGAGGCATCTGAATGTCAAACAGAGGATTTTAAATTTCATCCTTAATGTGATAGGGAGCTACAGGAGTTTATTGAATGAGTGCTGGAAGTGACAGGTCAGATTTCTGCTTTAGAAAGATTAATTTATCATTGACTAGAGAATGGAATTAATTAAAGAAAGATGTGGGGGCAGGAAATGCAACACAAAGTATACTGCATAATAATAGTAATCATTTATATAAATATTTTCTCACAGTAAAATCCTGGAAAGAAGACAGGAACTAAGTAATTTGCCCAGGATCACATAACTAATGTGAGTGTTTAAGGCCTGCTTTAAGCTTAGGCCTTCCTGACTCTAGGCTCAAGATTCTATTTACTGTGTCACTTGGATGCTTTTATCCAGTTATGTGCTGGGGCCAACTTTAACTGGCTTTAGAGAGCTGACTAGAATTTTCAGTGTAAGCAACTGGACTTTGATTTAAGGTCTTGTTGACTGTCTAAACTTATTAAGCCAGATAAAACTTAATAAATGTGTGATGTACCTCAAATCCATTCTTCCTGTCTATGCAAATTGGTCATTAAATATTTACAAACACACACACACACACACACACACACGATACTCCAGTTGTTCAAAACTAAGCTCCCTTAACCTAAAAAGAAACTCATTTTTTAAAAAAATTGATTTTATAATGTGGATGTTTTGTATGGGGAGAGTGCTGTATGCAATGGAGATGCTACAATAAAAAGAATTTATGTACCTGCATGCTTCTTGACATCTGCATCCCCTGGC
Organism: Sarcophilus harrisii; assembly: GCF_902635505.1. Lineage (NCBI taxonomy): Eukaryota > Metazoa > Chordata > Mammalia > Dasyuromorphia > Dasyuridae > Sarcophilus > Sarcophilus harrisii. The sequence goes on from NC_045427.1 coordinate 295,218,233, forward strand.
CTCCTCACCTTCCTAAAAAAAAGATTTAGTGTTGCTTAAACATTCTTTAGTTTATTGTATGAATGGTGATAGGTATCTACATAAAATTGGAAAACATGAGATATTCCTTCACTATCTCAAAAGTAAATTGAAATGAGATTTCCTTAAGAATAGAAACTTCATGTTGCATAAACTAGTATAAAGGTAAGAGCCCCTTCTTGGCAATAAGTTATTTCATAGTAGCTTTCCTGATATCATATGCTATTAAAAAAATACTTTTAAAAAGACACTTTACACTAACATTCTCAGAAATTTCATTTAAAAATTGCAATCCCTGATAAGAGTTTTGTAAATTTTAACAGAAAAATAGGCTATGGGCATTTTACTTTTATAATATTTTATGAATAATTTGGATTGAATTTCACCAGAATTTTGTAGCCTTTCAATTTACATTATAATCATTGTATGTATCGTTCTGTTGTTCCTACTTTCTTTATCTTGCATCATTTCATATTAAGTATTTCATGAGTTTTCCTTATCTTTGTAATCTATGGCATATTAATATAACATGATATTCATATACATTTCAAAAGTAAATGAATCTACCTAATGTATCTACCTGTCTTTTAAAAACTTTTCTATCGATGAATTTTTCCATCCTTTTTCTTTACTACAAATATTATGGGAAAACTAAAATCGATTTTAATTTGCCTTTCTTTTTTAATTAGTTATTTTAAATATTATAGGTGATTTTTGATGACTTCTTTATTACACATGTTCATAAAAAGACTGAAAAATAGATTAGACTGAAACATCTTATAAAACAATCAAGATCTAGACAACAGATCAAAAAGAAATAAAAGAATAATTGGATTACATAAAAACTTTTACTTAACAAAGACCCTTGACATAATAATACAATAAAAAACAAAGGAAATTATCTTGTAGTGATAAGACATGAGGAGAAAGTAGAAATAGAAAAAAAATCCACCAATCACTACCTCAAAAAATCCTATATAGAAAACATAAGAATTTTATTACCAATTTTTAAATTATAGCATTTTCCCCAAAAAATATATGCAAAGAAAGAGTTCAACATTCACCCTTGCAAAACCTTGTGTTATAAATTTTTTTCTTCCTTTCTTCCAAACTCTTCCCTATTCAGCAAAAAACAAAAACAAAAACAAAATAAGCAAGGAACAAGAAAAAAAGATGAAAAAATTGTATTGACATCTACATTCAGTCCCGAAAGTACACTTTCAGGATGCAGATAACTTGGATGCATCACAAGTCTGTGGAATTGGCCTGAATCACCTCCTTGTTGAAAAGAATCCTGTCCATCAGAATTGATTTATTACCAGATTTTGAAAGATTATTTTTTTTTCTCACAAAGAGAACATTTTGGAAAAAACAAACCCTCTATCCCCCCAAAACAACTTAAATATGCTGGATCTACAATTATAATTGTACATGGTTTATCAGAAGCTACAATAAAAGAACACAGGTCCTAGAATAATATGTATTAGTAATCAAAATAACTAGGCCTGTTGCCAAAAATATCACATCCAGAAAAAATAGCAATAATATTGAATGGGAAAAAATACACATTTAACAAAGTCACAGAATTTCATGATTTTGTGTCAACCAAACCTGAACTTAATAGAAAAGATACCATATAGAAGGCAGGAACTCTGAAAAGGTATACTTAAGGCTCAGTATGATTGATTTAATCCTACAAAAAAGATCTTAACTCAGTGAAATTGATGAGATAATTGGTTCCCTAGTGATATAATGATTGGCTTATACTCAGTATGATGAATTGATTTAATTATAATATATTATATGAACTGGGGACAAACTCAGCCACAGAAGAGAAGACTTGACCAGCCTCATGGTGGCTCTCCTGCCTTTATCACTTCTCCACTAAGACCAAGGACTTGGGTTGGTCCCATGATCCTCAAGAGAGCTAATCTGGACACTATATCTTAATCCACCCCAGTGTGGGAGTTCTACAAAGCAATGGTACATTTTGTCATCCCAACTTGGAGGCCCTAGAAAACAGGACATTACATTTAGATGTGCAGACTGCTGACTGGCTATCTAACTGAGACTTCTGATGCAAATTGGGAGATTCAAGGAGATAATAAATAATAAACTATAAATAAAACTATGCACTTTTATTCAGAAATGTCAATATTAGGTCTGTATTTCTAAAAGATCATTAAAAAGGGGGAAATAACCACCATGTACAAAAATATTTATAGCAACTTTGTGTGTGTGTGTGTGTGTGTGTGTGTGTGTGTGTGTGTTGTCAAAGAATTGGAAATTGAGAGACGATCCATCAACTGTGGAATGGTTAAGTAACTCATGGTATATGAATGTAATAGAAGACTATTCTATAATATATGATAAGCTTACAGATTTCAGAAAAACTTGAAACACTTCCATGAACTGATGCTGAGTGAAGTGAGCAGAACCAGGACAACATTGTACACAGTAAAAGCAATATTGGGTGATGATCAATTTTGCTAATGACTTAAATTTCTTTAATAATAATAAAATAGTGACCCTCATAGAGTTTTATGTGAGCATGAAGATGGAAGGAAGAATATTGTCTAAAGGAGACCAAGTCATTTTAGGTATAATTACCTTTATTCATGTTTTTAAAATGATCAGTGGAGTCAATCATAACAACTTTGGTCTCTATATTTGCCACTGAGAGATAATAATTTGATACTGAAGGGCTCCATATGATCTCATTAGAGAAAGATAGCATTGAATGAAAAGGGTATTTAATGAATTGTTAGCATTTTACAGAGAAAATACAGAGTCATTCTATAATAAAATGATCTCATGCATTAAAATAAAATAAACTTACAAATTAATAAAATATCATACTCCTTGAGGGTAGTCAATGCAGAAGTGTTGATGCACAGTATTTGTGACATCCTCAGTAAGGGAAAAATCATAATTTTCTGTGTCAATTGAGACTACATTCTAAGTCCCTTGAAGGTGGAAATTAATGTTTTGTCGGCATCCAAAACGCCTAGAAAATACTTGTACATATTTCAATTTTCAACTTTTTTTCTTCAATAACAGTAGTGATGATATTCATTTCATGAAGAAAACTTGCATTTCATCTGAATCTGACTATCCCATTTCATTCTCATCAGTTCATAACAAGGAATCTACAAAACATGATAAGAGTTCTTTTTTTCCCTTCTTTTGACACCACAAGAATACTAACGGAGCTTTTATGCAATTTTAATACTTGACCCTATATTAGAATAGCCATTTTTTCTTACACATTTCTTTGATCAAACCTTTAAGTGCAATCCTTAACATATAAGACCACACACTATGTGCAATATTACTTTGAAGATATCTAATGTTAGTATTAATAAATATTTGTTCCATTAAATTTAATTGAATTAAATTTAAATTGCTGTTGAAGTTGGATGAAACTTACTATATTGACCTTAACAGAGGAGAAATAGAGAGTGGAGAGTGAGTTGTTTCTTTGTAAATTTCAGATCTTTTCTCAGGTAGAAATGTGGTTTTTTTTTCATTGTTCAGATAGTTGGAAAGAATCATAATCTCCATTAAGTATGACATTGCTTTTGGGGAGTCACACTGAAGTCATTAAAGTAATTTCAATAAACCTATTTCAGTCATTAGATGAAATACCTTCTCCTTCTTGTCACTCAATTCCAGAGTCTAATCTGGCCTTTTTTGAAGATGCTGGGGAAATCCCATCATTGGTAATTCTCAATGCACCTAAGCTTCACACTATCTTATAGAACTCAATGTATGAAGTGTTAATATGCACATTGGCCCCATAAATAACTACAAACAAAAAGACATTTGTTTCAGAATGAACTCCATCATTAACAACCCTATAAATACCTGCAAATCAGAGGAAAAATTTTTTAACTGGAAGCATATTGAAGATGTCTTCAAATATGCCACTATTTCATTAAGCTTATTTTGTAAGTAGAATTTTTTATTATTGTCCTTGACACCTAATAACTTTATGGGAAGTTTTATTTAAAACTTTGTAGACGACTTAAGCAAGAGCAGATTAGCAAAAAAAAAAAAAAAAAAAAAAAAAAAAAATAACGAACACATGTCAGAAGGCATTGACTATTAATTGCCTAGGAGGAGAACAATCTCTAGAAGAGTAAAATAAAAATATTATTTAGTTTAGATGATATGTCAACAAATTTTCCCCCTCCTTCAAGGCACAATCAGGAGCATTAAAAAGTTTATTCAACTTTAATTATTGAAGTGACAGCAAAACTGAAACAATATCCCAGGTTTTAAAGTGTGAAGAGATCTAAGAAGTGTTCAAACCTTCTCTCCCAGACAGTCCCATCTTTCTCATGCTACTGGAAATTTTGTTTTACTGGTAATCAGTAAAGTACCAGCAAGGTTGTAAACAGAAAGTTAGATTATTACATAACCTCTTGTTCTGTGGCACCAAAGGACATTTTCTGGCTGAGTGAATTCAAAATATCTAATTCATTGTTTCTGCTGAACTTGTATCCTAGCCACAATAAGATTAAGTGAATATATGTTATAATCATTGCCATAAATTGTTTTAATCTGGTAACTCTATTAAGTATCGTTTTTCTACTGGTATACTCACATTTCACTCATAAATATCCTTTAAAGAGGACCAATTTATCAAATTATTTTTTAAGATTAATGTTGCAAAAAATGAAGTGTACTTTGGTACATGATGCTTAATTTAACAATAGTTTTGTTTGATCTACCTTGGTCTTTGTCTTTCAAATGTAAATAAAGAAGAATGCATGGATATTCATCAGTAATAGATTTAGTTTAAAAAATTGGGTTTGGCTTCTTACTGTGTTACTTTCTATCCAAGTGTCCCAGAACAAGTCATCCCATTTTGGGTCTTTGTCTTCTTATCTCTAAATCTGGGTAATTAGAATGTATGGTCTTAAGTCTCTTCTCTCCAGTTTTGATTTTCAGAAGGGTATATTTTTTTTTTCTTGAGTATTCAATGTCAAACATTCAGTGTCTTAGGAGCCTTTGCTTTAAAAATTAAAGTGGGGATCTGTATGGAACATTTCCCCCCTCTATGTATTATATAACTAACTTGGAGAAGATTGTCATACTGTTGGCCTCATTTAGAGAAATAAGCATGGCTTAATGAAAATGAAATTTATCCGAAGTCAGAAGACATATATTTTATGCTTTGTTTTTGTTTCTCTGACATAATTTCTTTGACAAATATTTCTCTGACAGCATTTGCCATATTGAATAGCACTGGCTTATTCAGTGTGCTGAGAGTCAGAATAACTTGGGTTCAGATCATATCGCTGAGAATGTTATTCATCCTTCATTCTTGAAGAGGGGCAATAATATAAGGAGAATAGTATTTTGATTTGACAGTGAATTGGACTTAAGTGAGGCAGTGGTGGGCAGAGTCATCAGTCTTACCCTTTTAGTTTGGGAACAGAGCCAAGAGGGCAGAGAGCAGACACTTCTTTCTGTGACCTCTTCTGAGCTTCTCTCAAATCAGTAGTAGGTTAAGTCTCTACACAGGTTTTGGAGTCAAAGAACCCACACATATCTGGAGTAGAACACATTTCCAGAAGTAGATACCTTGGATAAACTTCAGAACAGGTCTGTTTCAAGTGGGCAGAGGGACAGTCTGCTGAGCCCAGAGAACAGCACAGGGAGCCAGGGGTAAGGAGATGGAATGGGGAGCCAGAATATTGCAGCATCAGGTATTCTTTTGTGAGGCTCTTAGACTACTCTGTCCTGATTGCAAGCAGGAGTTAACAGATTTTCTGTAAAACACCCAAAAACATTAAACAAAAGGCAAATTGTAAGCCACTGAGCACTGGAAGAACTCAAGACTTGGCCATGATCAATCAGCACCTGAAGTCAGGCAGAAACATCAGCCCCAGGACAAACTAAAGCAGCCGTTGCTCCTTTGCCTTAGGAGCAGGTCTCAAGTTTTAAAAAATGAACAAACAGCAAAAAATCTCTGATCATAAACAACTTCTATGTAGATCTAGAATAGATCTCAAATCTGAGTTTCATAAAGGTCAATCAATTCCAGATGAAATCCTAAAAGGAGATATTAGCTGGTCCCCATTTCATGAGGCTTTCTTGGAAGATTTCCAAAAAAGGATCTTAAAACAGCAGACATAGAAGATAATGGGGAGAGAAAATAAGACCTTTGCAAGAAGGTATGGAAAAGGAAAACCAGAAATTTTCTGAAGAAAATTCCTTAAAAGTAGACGTGATGAAATGGAAAAGCAAATAACTCCTTATAAAATAGATATAAAAAAGCTATCAATTCACTGAAAAACAGAAATTGTGAAATGAAAAAGAATGCCATGAACAAAACAACCAATTGATCAAATGCAAAAGAAGCTAAAAAAGTAAATGAAGAAAAAAATGAAGAAATGGAAAAGAAAGGCTCAATAAGACTTTAAGAATCAGTCAAAAAGAAGCAAAAAAAAACCCCCAAAAAATAGAAGACAAATGAAAATATATCCTAGGAAAAATAATTGAACTGGAAAAAAATATCTAGGAGAAACAATCTAAAGATTATTGGGATTCTTAAAAGCCACGATGGAAAAAAGAGCCTAGACATCATCTTTCACAACATCATAAAAGAGAAGTGCCCTGATGCCATAGAATTAGAAGTCAAAATAGCCATGGAAAGAATTCACCAATCACCACCTGAAATAACCCCCAAAATGAAAACTACAAGGAATATAATGATTAAATTTCAGAATTATTTAGACCAAGATAAAAATATCGCAAGATCAAAAAAGAAATAATTTAAATACTGAGGGGCCACAATAAGGATTACCCAGGATCTTGCAGCTTCCACCTTCAAAAATCAAAGGGCCTGGAATCAGATTTCCAAAAAGCAAAGGAACTTGGACTACAACCAAGAATTATCTATTCAGCAACAATGAGCATTGTCTTTCAGGGAAGAAGATAGATATTCAATGACAAAGGTGAATGCCATCTATTTCTGATGAAAAGACCAGAGCTGAACAAAAAAAAAAAAAATGCTCTCGAAACACAGACCTTTAGAGAAACATAAAAAGGAAAGAACTATTTTGAACTATATTTCTGTTATAGGTATAGTTAAAGAGTGCAGATATAATTTGATTTTATTATGATAATATGATAAAATAACAAGAGGTAGAAAGGGTATTATATTAGAAAAAGAGGACAATGGAGGTAAAATGAGGGAACTTGCATCTCATGAAGAGGCAAAGAAGACCTATTATACTTGAGGTAAAAAACGGAAGATGGATGAGCATTGTGTGAATCTTACTCTCATCAGATTGGGCTCAAGAGAGAAGATCAGACATAATTGGTTTCACAGAAAAAATTGTCTTACCTTATAGGAAAGTAGGAGAGGAAAGGGGAAAAGAAAGGGGAGGCTAATAGAAGGGAAAACAGAAGTAGTGGGGAAAACTTATAAGAAAGGGGAAGGGGCTCTAAAAAGGAAGGGCTGCCTGACGGAAGTGGTGGCCAGAAGCATAATACTGGAGAAGAGGAAAGGAGAAAGGGAAAGAGAAAATCATAATATGGGGCAAATAAGATGGCAGGAAATACAGAATTAATCATTTTTACTGTGAATGTGAATAGGATCAACTCTTTCATAAATTAGAACCATGTAGCAGACTGGATTAAAAGCCAGAATCTTGAAATATGTTGTTTACAAGAAACACATACACATTTAAACAGTGACACATGCAGAGTAAAGGTAAAAGGCTAAAGCAGAATTTATTATGCTTCAGATGAAGTAAAACAACAACAACAACAACAACAACAACAAAACAATGGGATCAGCTCTCCTGGTCCAAGATGAAGATAAAAGCAAAAATAGATCTAACTAAAAGAGATAAGAAAGGAAACTATATCTTGCTATGAAGTACTATCAATATTAAACATATATGCTCCAAATAGTGTAACATCCAAATTCCTAGAGGACAAGTTAAAATAGCTACATAAAGAAATAGACAGCAAAAATATACTGGTGGAGGATCTCAACCTTGCTCTCTTAGAGCTAAATAAATCAAACCACTAAATAAATTAAAAAGACATTAAGGAGGTAAAAAAGTGAGCTATGATAAACTTTTGACAAAACTGAATGGAAACAGAAAGGAGTATAGTTTTTTTTTTCTCAGCTGTTCATGAGATGTATACAAAAATTGACCATATATTAGGACATAAAAACTTCAAAATCAAATGGATAAAGGTAGAAATAGTAAATGCATTTTTTACATTGCAATGTAATAAATATTACATTCAATAAATGGCCAAGGGAAAATAGAACAAAAAGTAATTGCAAACTAAATAATCTCATCCTAAAGAACAAATCATAGACACAATGAATAATTTCATCCAAGAGAATGAGAGAACATACCAGAATTTGTTGTATGCAGCCAAAGAAGTTATAAGGGGAAATTTTATATGTTGAGATGCTTATTTGCATAAAACAGAGAAAGAAAAGATGAGTGATTTGAGATTACAAATAAAAAAGCTAGAAAAAGAACAAAATGAAAACCCTCAGTTAAATGCCAAATTTGAAATTCTGAAAATGCAAGATTAAGAAAATTGAAAGTAAGAAAATTATTGAATTAATAAATAAAAGTAAGAGTTAGTTTTATGGGGAAAAACAAAAAAATAGACAAACCTTTTGTTAATTTGATTAGGAAAAGGAAAGAAGAAAATCAAATTGTTAGTCTCAAAAGTGAAAAGGGAGAACTTTCAACCAATAAAGAGGAAATTAGAGCAATAATTAGGAATTATTTTGCCTAACTTATGTCAATAAATTTGATAATCTAAATGAAATGGAAAAATATGTACAAAAATATGGATTGCCCAAGTTAATAGAAGAAAAAATAAATTATTTACATAATCCCATTTTAGAAAAAGAAATAGAACAGGCTATTAATCACCAAGAAAAAAAATCTTCAAGACCAGATGGATTTAAATGTGATTTCTACCAAACATTTAAAGAACAATTAATTCCAATACTATATAAACTATTTTTAAAAACAGGGAAATAAGGAATCCTACCAAATTCCTTATACAACACAGATATGATGTTGATACCTAAACTAGGTAGAGTGAAAAGAGAGAACAAAAATTATAGACCAATTTATCTAATGAATATTGATGAAAAAATCTTAAATAAATATTAGAAAAGAGAGTGTAGAAAGCAATCCCCAGGACCAAGTAGGATTTATACCAAGAATGCAGAGCTGATTCAATATTAGGAAAATATTAGCATAATTGACTATATCAATAATCAAACTAACAAAAGTCATATGATTATCTCAATAGATGCAGAAAAAGCATTATGGAAAAATCCAACACACGTTCATATTAAAACACTAAAGAGAGTGGGATTTCCAGGGGTGGAGCCAAGATGGCACAGACGACTCACATTTCTCTCTGACCTTTTTTACACCCATCACAAAAACTATGAAATTCAGCCTCTGAATTAGCTCTGGATGAGCAGAACCCACAAATATTGGGAGTGTAAAAAATTATCAGCAGAAGATAACATCAAAAATCATCAAAAAAGTCTGTTTTAATTGGAAATGGGAGGGAGGCAGCCAGGGCAACCAGTACAAGTGCCAGTGCAGATAGCTCAGTATCCTGGGGGCAGAGAAAGACCAGAATAGATCTGTTTCAATCAGAAGTGGGAGAGAGGCAGCAAAGGACAAATAGCTGACCACAAATGCCAGTGCATACAGAGCAAGGTCCCAGGGCAGAGCAGTTTCAGTGTGGTGGTTCAACTTCCATGGGGCAGAGAGTTTGCAGGAGGCAGCAGACCAGAGAAAGTCTGCTTCATTTGGAAGCAGAAGAGAGACAGTGAAGCCTGGGCAGCTGACCACAAACATCAGCACAGATATCTCAGAATCTGGGAGCAATGCAGTCTCAGGGTGCTTGAGCAGAACAGACTCTGACCACAAATACAAGGGCAGACAGCAGAGAGCCCCAGGACATTGCTAATGACTACACTTGGCAGAACCAGCTTCAGTAATGAATTAGCAGGGACTCAGCGCCAGCTTTTGTTGTTTAGAAACCCTCTCTTACCCTAAAGGCAGATTTTAACTTAACTTTAAAAAATGAGTAAAAAAGTAAAAAGGACTCTAACAATTGGCAGCTTTTATGGGGAAAGAGAAAAACAGATTTCAAACCCTAAGGAGACTAAAGGTAGATTGTCTCCAGATGAAACTCCAAGGGTTGAAATAATCTGATCCCCATCACACAAGGCTCTCCTAGAAGAATTTTGAAAGGGTTAAAAAAAGAGAGAGCTAGAGGAAAAATGAAGAAAGGAAATGAAAGCCTTGCAAGAGAATTTTGAAAAGGCAACACAAAATAGACAGTGAAATGAAAAAAAAAGTATATAACTCATTAAAAGATAGATTTGAAAAACTGGAAAAAGAAAACTACTCACAGAAAAACAGAATGTGTGAAACAGAAAAAGAAAACAACTTATTAAAAAACAAAACTTGTGAAATGGAAAAAAGAATATAATTCCCTAAACACAGAATTTGGGAAATGGGAAAAAAAATTCCATAGAACATAACAACTCATTCAAAAATTCAATTGGACAAATACAAAAAGAAGTAAAAAAAAAGTAAATGAAGAAAATAAAACATTAAAATTCAGAATTGTATAAATGGAAATGAATGGCCTGATATAGAAAGAAGAATCAGTCAAGCAAGACCAGAAAAATGAAAAAAATAGAAAAAATAATGTAAAATACCTAATGGGGAAAACAACCATCCTGGAAAATAGATCCAGGAGAGACAATTTAAAGATTATTGGACTCCCAGAAATACATGATGAAAAAAAGAGCCTAGACTATTTTTCAGGAAATCATCAAAGAGAACTGCCCATATGTCATAGAAACAGAAGGCAAAATAGAAATTGAAAGAATTTATTGATCACCTACAGAGAGAGGACCCAAAATTAAAACTCCAAGAAATATTGTGGTTAAATTGCAGAACTATCAGACCAAGGAAAAAATACAGCAATTAGCTAGGAAACAAACAAACAAAAACAACAATGCAAATAATGAGGAGCCATAATAAGGATCACTCAGAATCTAGCAGCTTCCACATTAAAGGATAGAAGGACCTGCAATCTGATATTCCAAAAGGCAAAGAAACTTGGTATTCATGCAAGAAAAAAACTACCCTGCTAAAATGAGCATTCTCTTCCTGGGAAGAAGATGGACATTAAATGAAATAGGTGAATTCCCTATATTTCTGATGATAAATACACAGAGCTAAACAAAAAGTTTGACCTCCAAATATAGGACTCAAGAAAAGTATAAAAAGGTAAAAAGAACTCTTGAGAACTCTATCTTTGTTATGGGTATACATAAATAATATATGTATAATTTGATTTACTGTTATAATATAAAATATAATTTTGTTTTATTGTTATAATATAAAAAAGAAGCTAGAGGTAGAAAGGAAATTGTACCATAAAAAGGGAAATGTGGAGGTAAAAGAGGGAAATTACATCTTACAGAGAAGCAAAGGAAACCTATTATATCTGAGAGAAAGAAGGGAGTGCAATGATCAGAGTATGAATCTTACTCTCATCAGATTTGGCTCAAAGATAAATTATTAGCCATTCAGTTTACAGAGAAACTTTTTTCCACCTCATTGAAAATTGGGAGGGGAAAAGCAAAAAGGGAAGGGATAGGATAAATAGAAGTGAATACAGAAATTGCAAGGGAATGGTTTAAGAAAAGGGTAAGGACTCTAAGGGAAAGAAAGGGATCATAAAGAGGGAGGGCTACTTGAGGCAAATGATGCTCATAAGTTTAATACTGGGGAGGAGGGTAAGAGGAAAAGCAAAGAGAAAAGCAAAATCTGGGATTAACATAGTGGCAGGAAATACAGAATTAGTGATCTTAATCATAAATGTGAATGGGGTAAACTCCACCATAAAGCAAAGCCTACTATGCTTTGCAGTCTACTATGCTTAAGGTGAAGTTAAAAAAGCAGGGGTAGTCATCCTGATCTTAGATCAAGCAAAAGCAAAAATTGATGTAATTAAAAGAGATAAGGAAAGGCACTATATCTTTCTAAAGAGCAGCATAGATAATGAAGTAATATCAGTACTAAGCATATATGCACCAAGTGGTACAGCATCTAAATTCCTAAAGAAGTTAAGAGAGCTGCAAGAAGAAATAGACAACAAAACTATAATAGTGGGAGATCTCAACCTTGCACTCTCAGAACTAGATAAATAAAACCACAAAATAAATTAAGAAAGAAGTTAAAGAGGTGAATAGAACACTAGAAAAGTTAGGTATGATAGATCTTTAGAGAAAACTAAATGGAGACATAAAAGAGTACACTTTCTTTTCAGCAGTCTATGAAAACTATACAAAAAATGAGTACATATTAGGACATAAAGACCTCAAATTCAAATGCAGAAAGGCAGAAATATTAAATGCATCCTTTTCAGATCATGATGCAATAAAAAAAAGCCTGGGGAAAAGAGACTAAAAAGTAATTGGAAACTAAATAATCCCATCCTAAAAAATGGATGGGTGAAACAACAAATCATAGACACAATTAATAATTTCACCCAAGGGAATGACAGTAATGAGATGACATACTAATGTGTAGTAATCAGCCAAAGCAGTAATAAGGGGAAATTTTATATCTCTAGAGTCCTACTTGCACAAAATAGAAAAAGAGAATGTCAAAGAATTGTGTTTACAACTAAAAAAGCTAGAAAATATTCTTATGAAGAAGGGACCCATTTACATCAGAGAGAGGACTCTGGCAACTGAGTATGGACCAAATCATAGCATTTTTCCTCTTACTGTTATTTGCTTGCATTTTGTCTTCTTTCTCATTTTTATACACATATTGGATTTAGCATATATTTTAACATATTTAACATTTATTGTATTACCTGGCATCTCAGGGAGGAATGGGGGGAAGAGGGCTTAATTTGGAACACAAGGTTTTGCAAGGGTCAATGTTGAAAAATTATCCATGCATATGCTTTGTAAATAAAAAGCTTTAATAAAAAAAGAAAAGAAAGAAAAAAGATGAGTATAAGGACTAGAAAAATATGTCAAAAATCTTTATGAAATAATACAAAGAAAAAATTGCCACCTGAAGACGGTTATACTCATAAAGTAAAAATACCTTAAAAAGGTGAATGGGAATTTATGGATCAACAATCCTTATAAGGACATAGAAGGGATGATTCAATAGGCAATATTTTGGGGTTATATTTAATTTAAAAACAGCTTCTGAGAATGTTCAGTTGTTTAGCTTGAGATTTAATGTAAAATTGTTAATAAATGTTTTTAAAAGTTAAAAAAGAGTCATGAAGTTCAGGAGAAAGACAGGTCGGGATGCCTGGTGATAGGCTTGGATGCAGGTGGAGGCTTTGGAACTTTTTATAATAATGTCTTTCCAAAATCATGGTTTGACTGAAACAACACTCATTCATCTCTGATACTTACAAGTTTTATGACTGAACGTATCTAAGACTAAGTTTTTTCATCTCCATTTTTTGAAAAATGATTTTATACTACGAACACCATAGAATTGTTATGGGGTCAAATGAGCTACTTTATGCAAAGCACTTCACTAATTTCTTAGAAGGCTATTAAATATTAATAATTATTATCAATGTGACCTTTAAACATGAGGTTCAATTTCCTCATTTTAAAAATGAGGTAGTTAGAATAAACAGCCTACAATGTCTATGCAGTTTTAAGTGAATTTTATGTGAATTTTTTTTCTTGTGCATCTTGTCTCATTTGAGACAACCAGACCCCATGCAATTAACAATGTTATACAAATTTATTGTAGGTGTGAATAGTTAGAATAAAAATAAATCGAATAGTTAATTGTATTTTTTAAATTAGAAATGTAGATGTGGTAACAGTGAAGAGACATATTCATTCATTTATTCATTAAGTGTTTGCAAACTATATAAAATTGCAAAGGTATTAGGGAAGATGCAGAGATAGCATAAGACTTTTGCCCCTTTGGAAGGATCCAAGTGTACTGCTTCTGAGTGAAATATTCCATTATCACTTTTAATTATGTCCCTGTCTTGCCCTCATAGATATACAAAAAAAATTGTAATAGGTGTGTTTTGTAATTGTGTATGCTCTCCTACTTGTATATAGCAAATCAGAATCATGAAATTTCATTATTTCAACTGAATTTCAACTGAAAAGAGAAAAATGCATATTTACTTATTAAAAGAGAGTCACAAGATTTAAAGGGGGATATATTCTAGAGAACCTATCAGCTTTATGTTTTTTAAAGTCCCTACTTTTATTATTTTAAGGAAGAGAGACAAAGACTTTTTAATTATGCAAAAGATAAATTATCTAGCCATTCAATTAATTCAAAATTGCAATGGCAATAAAGGTACAGTTAAATTCTTACTGATATAGTAAAATTATAAGAAATGATAATATGCTTAATTGGCATTTAATACAATAGCTAAAGCAAGTTAATTAGTTATCAATTTACATACTTAATAAATGTCAGTACTTTTAACAATTAAGCTCAAACGCACCAGACAATATTCATGTGGCTTACCATTGGCTATTAATGTGTATATGTTTCTATGTACAAATTAGTTCTTACAATGGTTAGATATTTAATAACTCTTTCACAAAAAAAAAAAAAAAAAAAAAAAAAACCTGCTCCTTTTTTCTACTTCTATTGGTCTGTCATAGGCATCTAATGTAGCATTCTTACATAGTTGAAATGAAACCAATCACATTTTTATGACACTTAGAGACAGGGATGAATTTAATTAGCCTAAATAAATTCATAGTCTATTCCACAAATTCTTTGTCTTATTACTGAAATCATGAGTTTACCATCTAATTCATCATTCCTTTTAATTTTCATTCCTTTATAATATGCATTACAACTATTTGTATATTTTTTTAAAAAAGGAAACTGTTTCTTCAACTTACATCTAGTAATTCCACCAGCAGTTTTTTTCTTCTGTAATCAAGCAAAACAAGTTCAATTTCTGTCATAGTCTTTGAATTTCCCTAATTCAATCACCTTTAATGGAAAAAGAAGATAGAAGGCTGATATAAGTACAGCCATTTTGTCCTGTATGCCCACAAGTACCTTTCTAATGTATTCAATTCCAACTCATTAAAGTACAATTTGAATAGTTCCCCCCCCCTTTGAAATCCTCCATGATACATCTATCCTTAAGCAGACCTTACATATTTTTTCACTGAGAGGCTATAATGCATTAATACACAATAGTCTGTATTAAAGATGTTAAGTTTCTTCATAAAAGGATAAAAACTCTTTTCAAAACTTTTTATTTCCTTCATGCTTTAGAATAGCAATGTACACACAAAAGGTGATTAATGAATATTCTATGAAATGAATTATCAAGAAAATGAATGTTTAATTATTCATATTCAATATAAATTTCTGTATATACAACCATTAATCTAATATCTTCAAAGGTTTATGAAGGGAGAAATTAGAGAGAGAGGACAATCTTTTTCTGACTAGAAGTGACCAGTTACAAAAATCCATTGTGTGAAGAGTTGTGATTATGTGATTTCTGCTTTATCTTAACATTCTTTTTTTCAATTTTTGCTACAAAGAAGATAGCTTTTTTGGGAAAATAACACAATTTAATTAGAATTATCCTATATCATATAAATAAAGTTCTACTCCATTAAAAACAGTGATCAAAGAGTAGAAGTTGCTCAGAAAGGTCTTTTATTCAAGGCAGGAAACAAAATGATTGTGAGATGCAAGGGTTGGTGGAGGATGTATATCTGCATGTGTATGATTGTGAATACCTGTGCATCTGTGTATAAATGGAGAGAGAGACAGACAGCAGGAGACAGAAACAGAAAGAGTATTATTGTAATAGATCACTATTTGATAATTCAGAAAACTTGGATTTATTATGAGCCATATATGTTTGATCAAGATAAGACTTTATCAAGTCAGTTTTCTCATATCTAAAATAGAAACCATGCCTTCTTTCTAAATATCAAAGTAATATGTGAAAGTTGTTTCCTTTGCAAACTTTTTAAATCAGTTATTGGTATAATACAAAATTCTCTTTTGAAGTTTCAGCTAAATTGAAAAATATTAATTTAACTGAAATATATATATTTATATATAAAATCCTTTGTAACAAGAGTCATTTATAACTTATTTGTAATTTATGAGATAATTTCTCTTTCTCCTACTTGTCTCAAATTTTCAGTTATTTCAATTATATCCAACTATTCATGATCACATTCAGTATTATCTTGGCAAAGATACTAAAGTGGTTTGTCATTTTCCCCCTCTAGCTTATTTTATAGATGAGTCAAACAAAGCTGAGTTTCTTGCTCATGGTCACAAAACTTGTAAGTATTTGAGGCTAGATTTGAACTCAAGAAGATGACTCTTCCTGACTTCAGACGCAATATTCTATCCATTGTATCACCAACCCTGCTCTGATTCAATGCATCTTACCATATTTATTCTCATCACCAAAGTTCTAGTATACACTGTGGGTATGTTTACACATTTTTTATTTCTTATCAAAATTATGTATAATTCATTTATTGATCAACTCACTTGTTGTACCAGTCTTTTGCCTTCCTTTTCCAAGCTAATGACTTCTTGCAAACCTCTTATTTTTTCTTTAATTTTTTTCTTCTATCTCTCTTATTCATCTTTGAAGTCTTTTATGAGCACTTCCAAGAAAAGCCTTTGGGTTTGGGGCCAACTCATATTCCATTTTGAGATTTTTTCTATAGCTATTTTGTCCTCATCTGAGTTGATGTTTTGGTCTTCCTTATCACCATAGTAGCTTTCTATGATCAAGGTTCTTTTCTGTTTTTTTTTTTTTCTTATTTCCCCATTTTTGGTATTTCCTCTTTTTTTTAATTTTGTGGTTGAGCTATGCTCCTGGGGTAAAAATGGAACTGTTCCCAGCTTCCTTTATATCTCTGAGCCTTGGCTTTGAGCACAGGGGTCCCTTGTGTTTGCAGGGGGGAAGTTTTATCTGCTTTTTTGGGGAAACAAAAGGGTTTTCCAGAATTTGTTTTCTGATCTGGGACTAGAGATTTCCCCACTGGTCTGCTCCTTTGCTGAGCAAGGACTGATGATCTCAGGTTCTGATCTGCTGTAATTAAGACCCTCTCACTAGCTTTCCCAGACACCATCTGAGTTGGGCTGAACACCCTTTTCAGTGAGACTTTTCTCTCTTGAAGTAGTTCCAACCTATCAATTTGGAGAATGGTGTCATTCTATCATCCTGTGTTCAGAGTTCTAGTTTCATGTGATTTTTGAGGTAAACTGGAAGAGCTGAGCAGCTTTCTGGCTTCACTTTACCATCTTCACTCTACTCCAGAACTCTGCCTCAGTCTTCTGTATTAAATATTACCTCTTTAATAAACCTAAGAAGACTCTTTTCATTTATTTTCTTTTTTATTATGTTTTACCTATTTCATTAAATCTTTTTTTTTTTATTTTCAAAACATAGGCATGGATAATTTTTAAACCTTTGCAAAACCCATGTTCCAAAATTTTTCCACATTCCCCCCACTCCCTTCCCTAGATGACAAGTAATCCAATATAAGTTAACATATTAAAGTATATTAAATCCAATATATTTATACAATTACCATATTACACAAGAAAAATCAGATTAAAAAGGAAAATAATGAGAAAGAAAACAAAATGCAAGCAAACAACAACAAAAAGAATGAAAATGATATGTTGTGATCCTCTTTTTATTAGCAAAGTCCTTTCCATGGGTGTAGATGACTCTCTTCATCACAAGAACTTTGGAACTAGCCTCAACCAGATTGTTATTGAAAAGAGTCATGTCCATCAAAATTTATCTTCATGTAATCTTCTTGTTACCATTTACAGTGATCTCCTGGTTCTGCTCATTTCACTTAGTATCAGTTAATGTAAGTCTCTCCAGGCCTCTCTGAAATCATCCTGCTGATTCTTCTGGAACAAGAATATTCCATAACATTCATCTATCATAAGTTATTTATCCATTCTTCAACTGATGGGCATCCACTCAGTTTCCAATTTATTGCCAATATAAAAATGACTATTATAAACATTTTTGCACATGTGGGTCCCTTTCCATCGTTTGTGATTTTTTTGGGATATAAACCCAGTAGAAACACTACTGGATCAAAGGGCATGCACATTTAGATAGCTCTTTGGGCATAGTTCCAAATTGTTCTCCAAAATGGTTGAATCAGTTCACAACTCCACCAATAATGTATTAGTGTCCCAGTTTTCCCACATCCACTTCAAAATTCATCTTTTCCTGTGATCTTAGCCAATCTGACAGGTGTATAGTGGTACCTCAGAGTTGTCTTAATATACATTTCTCTGATCAATAGTGATTTAGAGCACCTTTTTATATAACTAGAAATGGTTTCAATTTCTTCATCTGAAAATTGTTCATATCTTTGGATCATTTATCAATTAGAGAATGGCTTGAATTCTTATAAATTTGAGGCAATTCTCCAAATGAAGCTTTTTTCATAACCCTTCAGTGTAAAAATATATTTTCCAAGTTATTACTTCCCTTATAATCTTGCCTCCATTCATTTTGTTAGTACAAAACCTTTTTTAACTTGAAATAATCAAAATTATCTATTTGATGCTCAGTAATGAATTCTAGTTCTACTTTGGTCACAAATTCCCTCTTTCTCCACAGATCTGAGAAGTAAATTATCCTATGTTCTTCTAATTTGCTTATAATATCATTCTTTATGTCTAAATCATAGACCCCTTTTAACCTTATTTTGGTTTATGGTATTAGGTGTGAGTCAATGCCTGGTTTCTGGCATACTAGTTTCCAATTTTCCCTGCAGTTTTATCAAATAGTGAGTTCTTATCACAAAAATGGAGTTTTGAGGTTTGTTAAACACTAGATTACTACAGTCATTAACTATTTTGAGAAGATTTTTGCTATATTTACTTGCTTATATTTAGATAATAAGAAAATGAAACATATTCCACTGTAGTGCTTAAAAGGTTATTTTATATAAAGTTATATAAACATATTTATATAAATGTATACATATATGATTTTTATGTATTTATGTTTTCAAATTTTATTCACAACAATCCTTTATAATATGTGCTTATTATCATCACCTTAAGTTAAGAACATAAACTTGAAAAGAGTTATGTGACTTGTTCAGTCTCATTTATATAGATATTGGCAAAATTCAACTTAAACTGAGGTTTTCCTGGTTTTGAGACCAGCTCTTTATCCATTAGGCTATCTAGTCTGTTGCTAGACAGAAAGACACACACACACACACACACACACACACACACACACACACGGAGACAACACATATCCAGATCTCTCTATATTTATATACTTATCTCTACTATAAATAGACAGATTGAAAGATGTATATTTGTTTAATTCTAACATTATGGAATCTAGTGTGTCTACAGCTGGATATATAGATATGTAGATTATTGTAGAATAACATAGACTAGTATCTTGCATATAAATAAATATGAAATTCATAATTTAGCATTTATTATGAAGGTAAATCAGCATCAATATTCTTCCTTGTCAGTCGTTTTCAATCTTATCTGACTCTTATTGACCACATTTTTTGGCAAAAAACACTTTATTGGTTTGCCGTTTTTTCTTCAGCTCATTTTATAATTGAGGAAAATGAGACAGAGTTAAGTGATTTTCTCAGGATCACACAGTAAGTGCCTGAGGACAAATTTGAATTCAGATTTTTTGAATCCAGGCCCAGTACTTTATCCAGTAGTACAAATCAACATTAATAAAATGTATAAATTCTATTAAAATTATTGTCAATGATGAAGCTATGAGTAAAATCCATCAGCCATCTCCTCTTAACTTCTCATCATAGTCTATCATTCAGTCATCTCTAAATTGCCAGAAATCACTTGTCAATAATTTTCTTTATCCTTTTACCAAGATAATCATTGAAACTATTCCTAAAGATGTTTTCTTCGTTCTGTTTCTCTATACTTCACTGAAAACACTGTGACAGAAAAAATTATTTTCTCAAATGACCATGAAATTTTCTTTACAATGTTTAATGATGTTTTAAGAGTTAGTCTCCATGAAAGTTTTTGCTCATTCCCTTTTTCGTTGTTTTACTCAGAATTTCATTCAAGATTTTGCTATTCTGTATTCTTTGTCTTTCCACAGATTCAAATCTCACAAAAGACAATTAAATTGTCACACTTCAAGCATTTCTTCCTCTTCAATAAGAGAGGATTTTCAAACAGGCATTACATATTCAAATAGGTATGCAAATAATACATGTAGTAATAAAGTGATTTTTTACTCATTTCCTACTAAGTTCTAGCTTGTCGACCCCAGTGATGATGATGATGATGATAAAGAACATATATTTCCCTAGGACTTTACCAAATACTTTTCCCATAGATTATCTAATTTCATCTCCAAACAGCTCTATAATTGATTTTAGCCACTACATAAAATTTTATTTTCCATATACAGAAGAGGAAACTTGAGTTTCAGAGAGATTCATTGATGTTCATCATCACAGTTCAAGATTTTAAAAATTCAACCATGATAATCTATCCATTATAGGACATTCTCTCTAAAAAGGAAGGGAATACAAATTTACAAGAATGTCAAAAGTTTTGAAATTAATAGAAAAAAAAAGAAGAATGAAATAGAAGTAGGGGATTTTGATAAACACAATGAAATACACAAAATCTTCAAGGACTAAGTTTTTTTAAAAAAAATAATTCCAATTTATTTTACCCTTACACATTTTCTACCCTAACAAGCATACAGATCCAGGGAAAATTAACATAAAAGAAAAAATGCAAAGTATTCAAACAATCCCATGTACCTTTTGTTCATGTGCTGAATTTATAGAACAGAAAATTACAATAGACCCCAAGATCTAGAACAAGTAAAAATTGAAGAAATAGAGTGTAAAGAGAAGGCTATGTAGATTTGTAAAGAATTTAGGGTCTGGATAGATTTAGTATTTCTTTTTTTCTTCTTCTATGTTTTTATTAAAGCTTTTTGTTCACAAAGCATATGTACGAGTAATTTTTCCAACATTGACCCCTGCATATCTCCCTGCCACAAATTTTCCTCTTCTTCCTCCCATCCCCTTCTCCACCTGGAAGGCACTCTAATACATGTCAAATGTGCAAAAATACATGCAAAATCAAATATGTCTATGCATATTCACACAGCCATCCAGTTGCACAAGAAAAATCAGATCAAGGAACAAGAAAAAGAAAAGCTGAGAAAAAAATAATAAAATGAAAGCAAATAATAACAGAGAGTGAGAATGCTATGTTGTATTCTACCCTCTGTTCCTATGGTTCTCTCTCTGGGTGTAGATGATTCTCTTCATCACTGCACAAGTGGAACTGATCCGAATCATCTCAATGTTGAAATGAGCCATGTCTGTCAAAACTGATCATCATATAGTCTTGTTGTTGTTTATATAATGATCTCCTGATTCTGCTCATTTCACTTTGCATCAGTTCATGTAGGTCTCTCCAAGCCTCTCTGAAATCATCCTACTGGTTGTTTCTTACAGAACAATAGTATTCCACAGCATTCATATACTATAACTTATCCATCCATTATTCAATTGATGAGCATTCACTCAATTTCGAGTTTCTTGCCACTAAGAAAAGGGCTACCACAAACATTTTTGCAGATGTGGGTCCCTTTCCCTCTATTAATATCTCTTTGGGATATAATCCCAATAGAAACATGGCTGGACCAAAGGGTATGCACAGTTTGATAACTTCTTGAGAATAGTTCCAAACTGCTCTCCAGAATGTCTGGATCCATTCAAAGTTCTACCCACAATGTATCAGTTTCTCAGTTTTCCCACATCTCCTCCAACATTTGCCATTATCTTTTCCTGTAATTTAACCAATCTGACAGGTGTATAGTGATGTCTGAGAGTTGTCTTGATTTGCATTTCTCTGATCTATAGTGATTTTGACCACCATTTCATATGGCTACAAATAGTTTCAATTTCTTCATCTGAAAATTGTCTGTTCATGTCCTTTGACCATTTATCAATTGGAGAATTTCTTGAACTATTATAAATTTGAGTCAGTTCTCCATATATGTTAGAAATAAGGCCATTATCAGATCCTTTGGATATAAAAATGTTTTCCCAGTTTACTGCTTCCCAGATTAGAAAATCTTGTCTCCATTAGTTTTGTTTTTACAAAAATTTTTGACTTAATGTAATCAAAATTATCTGTTTTGTGATCAATAATGACCTTTAGTTCTTCTTTGGGCACAAATTCCTTCCTCCTCGACAAATCTGAGAGGTAAATTATTCTATGTTATTCTAATTTATTTGTAATATCTTTATGTCCAGATCAGGAACCCATTTCAACCTTATCTTGGTATGAGTTTTGGGTGTGGGTCTTTGCCTACTTTCTGCAATACTAGTTTCCAATTTTCCCAGCAGTTTTTTGTCAAATAGTGAATTCTTATCCCAAAAGATGGGGATTTTTGGTTTATCAAATATTAGATTGTTGTAGTCATTGGTTATTTTGTTCTGTGATGCTACCCTATTCCACTGATCAACTAGTTTATTTCCTAGCCAGTATCAAATGTTTTTGGTGACTGCTGCTTTATAATATAGTTTTAGATCTGGTACAACTAGGCCACCTTCATTTGCTTTTCTCTTCATTAATTCATTTGAAATTCTTTACCTTTTGTTCTTCCAGATGAATATTGTTATTTTTTCTAGTTCAGTAAAATAATTTTTTGGGAGTTTGATTGGTATAGCACTAAATAAAAATATTAGTTTAGGGAGTATTGTCATCTTTATTATATTTGCTTGAACTATTGAAGAGCACTTGACATTTTCCCAGTTGCTTAGATCTGTCTTTATTTGTGTGGAAAATGTTTTGTAGTTTTGCTTATATTGTTCCTGACTTTCCCTTGGCAGATAAATTCCTAAATATTTTATATTATAAACAATTATTTTAAATGGAATTGCTCTTTGCATCTCTTGCTTTTGGATTTTGTTAGTGATGTATAAGAATGCTGATGATTTATATGGATTTATTTTATATCCTTCAACTTTGCTAAAATGTGGATTATTTCTAATAGTTTTTTAGTTGATTTTCTGTGGTTCCCCAACTATACCATCATATCATCTGCAAAGAGTGATAATTTGGTTTCCTCATTACCTATTCAGTATTAGTACTTCTTAACTAAAGTCCATATGTCCATTCTTGTACCTCGTCAATTACAGATAGAAAACTGATATTAAGAATATATGCTTTTGGGCCAAGATGGCAGTGAGGAGGCACACAGCTGTGTAAGCTCCGCATTTTCTCTCAGAATCCATCTCATTACAAGCCTCTGAATTAATGCCTGACTGAAAAAAAACCCCACAAATAGTTACCAAGAGAAGACATCCTTGAGATTTGCCAGGAAAGGTCTGTTTTTGCTCGAGGGCAGGATGGTTTTAGATCAGGCATAGGCTGAGGGCGGCAGTAGCCAGAGCTCAGCAGGCAGCTCACAGAAAAGCAGACCTGAGAGGGGTGGGGTATGATCTCAGCCATCTCTGTGGGGAGAGCTTCACTATAGGATTGGATACTTTGCCCTGGCAGGAAGTCAGTAGCCCAGCAGAGAAGCTAAAAGCACCAGGGGTGAAGAATACAACCCAACAGCTGGAGTTTCTCGGGACCTGGCCACCCCTCCCCCATAGCGTCTCAACACACTCTCAGAGTCTCAGAGCACAGGCACAGCACAGTCCTGCTAGTGCCTCGCTGATGCCCCCACAGTCTGTAGAGGAAGCTCAGGAACACCATCCAGCCCCTCCCCCAAAAAAACAGATTCATTTTGGTTTTTTTTTTTTTCTTTTTTTCTTTGCTAGTTTGTCTCTGATTCTTCTCTGACAAAATGAGCAAAAAATTGAAAAGAACCTTAACAACTGACAGCTTTTATACGGACAGAGAGCAGACTCTAAACCCTGAGGAGACTAAAAGCAGACTGTCTCCAGGTGAATCCCCAAAGGAGGAGATCATCTGTTCCTCAGCACGGATGAATCTCACAGAAGAAATTAAAAAGGCTCTCACAAGAGAGGTAGAAGAAAAATGGGAAAAGGAAAGGGAGGCTTGGCAAGAGAGTCTGGAGAAGTCATCCCACTCATTTAAAGACAGAGTGAATAAAGAAATCAAATCTTTGAAAAATAGGTTTAGTGAACTGGAAACAGAAAATAGCTCTCTAAAAAATAAAATTGGCAAAATGGAAAAACATTCCATAGAACAAATTGGACAATTAGAAAAAGATATAAAAAAAGTGAATGAAGAAAATACTTCATTGAAAATCAGAATCGAGCAAATGGAATTGCATGGCTCAAGAAGACAAGAAGAATCAGTCAAGCAAAACCAAAAAAATCAAACAGTGGAGAAAAATGTGAAATACCTTCTTGGGAAAACAACAGACCTGGAAAATAGGTCTAGGAGAGACAATCTGAGAATTATTGGACTCCCAGAAAAATATGATGTAAAAAAAAAGAATGTATGCTTTCAAATTCAAGACAAAGTCTGTCTCATTACATATCTAGATTCGTGGGAGAAGTTTTTGATATTTTTACTTTATTTTTTATTAATTTTTACTCTTGTTCTGTTGGTAATTAGGTAAATGATATTGAGTCATTATCTTTATTAAATAAAAATGAAAAAAGTGTCCAATCTAGAAGAATATTCTCAATTATTGCTCCCATGACAAGAGAGATGACTGAACAAATGTTTTATTAGATGGAAATAATGAAAGAGTATTCTCCAAGAAGAAGAAAAAAAGAGAGAGAATTGTTTAAAATTAACACTGTCCAAGAGATATGGCAAGTATTTTTAAATTTTTTATTATTACCTTTATTTTTCAAAATATATTCAAAATGAGGGTGTAGCCAAGATAGCAGATAATAGTGAGGTCTTTTTCTGAGTGCTTCCTGGCTTCCCTCAGATCAATAGAAAATCAACTCAGTGAATGGGTTTTGGGGTAACATAACAAACAAATTTTTGAATTGTGACACATTACTGATAGAAGATATTTTGGACTAATGCAGACAAGATTAGAAGGGAAGCAATAAACTGGGAAAATATTTTTACAGTCAAAGGTTCTGATAAAGGCCTCATTTCTAAAATATATAGAGAATTAACTCTAATTTATAAAAATCGCTCATTCTCCAATTGAAAATGGTCAAAGGATATGAACAGACAATTCTCAGATGAAGAAATTGAAACTATTTCTAGTCATATGAAAAGATGCTCCAAGTCATTATTAATCAGAGAAATGCAAATTAAGACAACTCTAAGATACCACTACACACCTGTCAGATTGGCTAAGATGACAGGAAAAAATAATGATGATTGTTGGAGGGGATGTGGGAAAACTGGGACATTGATTCATTGTTGGTGGAGTTGTGAACGAATCCAACCATTTTGGAGAGTAGTTTGGAACTATGCTCAAAAAGTTATCAAACTGTGCATACCCTTTGATCCAGCAGTGTTACTACTGGGATTATATCCCAAAGAGATTATAAAGAAGGGAAAGGACCGTATGTGCACGAATGTTTGGGGCAGCCCTTTTGTAGTGGCTAGAAACTGGAAACTGAATGGATGTCCATCAGTTGGAGAATGGCTGAATAAATTGTGGTATATGAAAATTATGGAATATTACTGTTCTGTAAGAAATGACCAACAGGATGATTTCAGAAAGGCCTGGAGAGACTTACACGAACTGATGCTAAGTGAAATGAGCAGGACCAGGAGATCATTATATACTTCAACAACAATACTAGATGATGACCAGTCCTGATGGACCAGGCCATCCTCAGCAACGAGATCAACCAAATCATTTCTAATGGAGCAGTAATGAACTGAACTAGCTATACCCAGAAAAAGAACTCTGGGAGATGACTAAAAACCATTACATTGAATTCCCAGTCCCTATATTTATGCACACCTGCATCTTTGATTTCCTTCACAAGCTAATTGTACAATAATTCAGAGTCTGATTCTTTTTGTACAGCAAAATAATGTTTTGGTCATGTATACTTATTGTGTATCTAAATTATATTTTAATATATTTAACATCTACTGGTCATCCTGCCATTTAGGGGGGGGGGTGGTAAGAGGTGAAAAATTGGAACAAGAGGTTTGGCAATTGTTAATGCTGTAAAGTTACCCATGTATATATCCTGTAAATTAAAGGCTATTAAATAAAAAAAAAAAGAAGATATTTTGGAACAATTTCAGGAAAGGTCTGTCTCAATCAGGCAGTGAAAGGTAGGGATCTAGAGAGCAGCACAGGCCAGTGAAGCACAGGCCATTGCAGGGAAAACCAAGGCAGAGAAGACTCCGCACTTGCTAGGGGAATGTGGAGGAATCTTATAGCCAAAATACAGCAGTGTTTGCTATTCTGTATTATTCAGAAATCAGTGATCAGCAGATTAGCTGTGAGATTTCCAAAACAACTACAGAAAGCAAATAGGGAGCCCCTGAATCTCAGCATAACCCAAATTTGACCACGTTCATACAGGAACAAGCATGGACAGGAAGCCATTAGAACCTGATTGAAGGAAGCATGAAGCAACTGTTGCCTATTGAGGGAGCTTATAACAATCTCCCTTTTGCTATAACAGTAGAGCTTAACCTTTAAAAAAAAGCAAAAAAAGCAAACGCATCTTTGACCATAGATAGATTTATGGAGACAAAAATAAACACATCTCAAACACTGAGGGCACTAAAGGCAAAACATCTCCATGAAACTTCTAAGAATGATATAAATTGGTCTCAATCTCACAAGGCTCTCCTGGAAAAAAAATCAAAAAGGGTCTTAAAAGAGAGAAGAAAAAAAGAGAAAGGAAATGAGAGTTCTGGGAAAGGAAACCCAGAAATTCTCTGAAGAAAATAATTCCTTAAAGAACAATTTTGATGATATGGGAAATTAAGTCAGTTCCTTGAAAAACAGAATTTCTGAAATGGAAAAAAATCAAATAAAGAAAACAACTCATTTAAAAGTTCCATTGTCCAAATGCAACAGGACATAAAAAGTAACTGAAGAAAATAATCCACTAAAAATTAGGATTTAACAAATGGAAGCAAATGATATGAGACATCAAGAATAAGTCAAACAAAATTTTACAAAAATGTAAAAATATAAGAAAATGTAAAATTTTTCATTGGAAAAACAATTGACCTAAAAAATAGACAATCTAAGAATTGTTGGATTTCCTGAAAACCATGATGAAAAAAGTGCCTATACAATCTCAAGAAATCATTAAGGAAAACTGCTTTTCATATCCTACAATCAGAGGATAAAACAGCCATTGACAGAATCAAATGATAACGTCCTGAAAAAGACAAGAAAATGAAAACTCCAAGGAATATTGTAGCTAAATTTCAGAATTATCAGATCAAGGAGAAAACACTGCAAACAGCCAAAATGAAATAATTTTAATACTGTGGAGCCACAAAAAATGAATAAAGATTCAAGTGTTTACATACCTATATGGGAAGATTGTACTTAGCAAAAAAAGTTTATACAATGATCATCTTTGATGGATGTGGTTTTTTTCAGTGGCAAAGTGATTCAGGCCAGTTCCAATGGTTTTGTGATGGAGAGAGCCATCTGCTCCCAGAGAGAATTTGATGGGGACTGAGTGTGGATCACAACATAATCTTTTCACTTTATTTGTTGTTGTTTGCCTGCATTTTATTTTCTTTCTCATTTATTTTTTTGCTGTCTAGGAGAGGAGGGAGAAAACAATTGGAACACAAGATTTTTCAAGGGTGAATATTGAAAATTATGCATATAAAATTAAGACAACCCTGAGATACCACTACACACCTGTCAGAATATAATGACAGGGAAAGATAATGCAGAATGTTGGAGGGGATGTGGGAAAACAGGGCCACTAATACATTGTTGATGAAATTGTGAATACATCCAACCATTCTGGAGAGCAATTTGGAACTATGCTCAAAAAGTTATCAAACTGTGCATACCCTTTGATCCAGCAGTGTTACTACTGGGTTTATATCCCAAAGAGATCAAAAAGAAGGGAAAGGGATCTGTATGTGCACGAATGTTTGTGGCAGCCCTCTTTGTAGTGGCCAGGAACTGGAAAATGAGTGGGTGTCCATCAATTGGAGAATGGCTGAATAAATTGTGGTATATGAATGTTATGGCCTGGAGAGACTTACCCAAACTGATGCTGACTGAAATGAGCAGGGCCAGGAGATTATTATATACTTCAAAAACAATAATATATGATGACCAGTTCTAATGGACCTGGCCATCCTCAGCAATGAGATGAACCAAATCAGTTCCAGTGGAGGAGTAATGAACTGAACCAGCTATGCCCAGTGAAAGAACTCTGGAAGATGACTAAGAACCATTACACTGAATTCCCAATCCCTATATTTTTGCCCACATACATTTTTGATTTACTTCAAAGGCTAATTGTACAATATTTCAGAGTCCAATTCTTTTTGTACAGCAAAATAACTCTTTCGTCATGTATACTTATTGTGTATTTAATTTATACTTTAATATACTTAACCTTTACCAGTCATCTTGACATCTAGGGAAGGGCGGCGAAGGAAGGGAAAAATTGGAACAAAAGGTTTAGCAATTGTCAATGCTGTAAAGTTACCCATACATATGACCTGTAAATAAAAGGCTATTAAAATAAAAAAAAAGAAAATTATGCATATGTTTTGAAAAAAAACTTTAATTAAAAATAAATGATAAAAAACCAAAATATATACAAAGATAGTTTTCAACATTCATCCTGGCAAATCCATTTATTTCTTGTCTTTTACCCTTCCACTGCACCTGTCCCTTCTCTAGATAATAAGCAATCCAATATAGGTTTAACGTGCAATTCTTCTAAACATATTTCCATACATCATACTGCATGAGAAAAATAAGATTAAAAAGGAAAAAAAGACAGCAAGCAAGCAAACAACAGAAATATTGAAAATACTTTGTCATAAAACATGTTCCATCCCTCTAGTTCTCTCTCTTGATGTAGATGCCTCTTTCTATCACAAGTTTATTAAAGTTGCCCCAAATCAGCTCATTGTTGAAGATTCAAGCCAATCATAGTTGATTCTTACATCTTCTTGTTGCTGTGTACAAAGTTCTTTTGATTTTATTCAATTCACTTAGTATAAGTTCATGCACTTCTCTCCAAGCCTTTCTAAAATCATCCTGCTGATCATTTTTATAGAGTAATAATATTCCATTACATTCATATACCATAATTTATTCAATTATTTACTAAATTATGGACATCATTCAAGTTCCAGTTCCTTGTCACTACAAAAAGGCCTGCTATAAACATTTTTGCTCATGTGGGTCCTTTTCCCAAAAAGAAAATTTTCAAAAGGAACATCATGAGATTGATAAAATGTTATTTTGCTTAAATTTTTAATGAACATTTCTCTTATCAAAAAAGAGAACAGAATAGAAACATTATCTTCTTCAAAGTTATCTCCTTTAGGGAAGGTAAGAGACAGAGACGATTTAGGGAAATATATAATGAGCTCAGGTTTGGATATATTGAGTTTAAGATATCTAATAGACATCTAGTTTGAGATATCTGAAAGGCAGTTTGGACATCCAAGATTGGAAGTTAGCAGAGGGATTGAGTCAGTGAAAAAAAAAAGGTAACTAAATCCTGAGAGCTAGTGAAATCACTAAGTGAAGTAGTATAGAGAGATAAGAGAACACATGATAGGATGCTGTGAGAAGATAATAGTTAGCAGGTGTGATCTATATGAATATCAAGCAAAGGAGTCAGAGGTGGTCATATAATTATAAATTAAATGAGAAGAAAAGATTGTTGAAAACCTAAAGAGAAAATATTATCAAGGAAATGAGCTTTATAACAGTGTCCAAAATTCAAAGAGTACAAGGAAAATGAAAATTGAAGAGAAAACATTGAATTTGGCAATTAAGATTTCATTAATAACTTTGAAGAGAATGATTTTGGTTTAATGATGAGTTCAGAAGCCAGACTGTAAAGATTTAAGAAAGGAATGAGAGGAGAGAAAGTTAAAGTACCTGTTGTAGATGGACTTTTCAAGGAATTTAGCCACAAAGAGATATAGGAAAATACTTATGAAGTATGGAAAAATCAAGTGATGATTTTTTGAAGATAGGAGGAAAGGGCATATTTGTATGTAATAGAGAAAATTCGGTGGAAAGCATGAGATTGAAAATAAATAACAAGGTGAGGATGAGAGATAAAATTGTTGGAAGATTATATATAATGGAATCATTTGAGTTGCCAGAGGAGTGAGGCTTAGTAAGGAATAGAGTTCTTTTGTTTTGTTTTGTTTTGTTTTTTTTTTTTTTTTGGTATAAAACTGGGTTGAAGAGGAAGTGAAAGAATATTTTTGAGTGATATTAAAGGAGACAACCGAAGAGGGAATACTTGGCATACTGGACAAATAGCCACATTTTTTTACTGTAAAATGTGGGCCAAGTTTCTCAATTTACGGAGGAGGAAAAGGGTAGCCACAGAATATTTAAAGAAAGATGAAAAGCTTTAGAAGAGCTGATGTGCAGGGAGAAAAGTGAATTTATGAAGAAATTATAGTAGAATTACTGGCAGCAGTGAAAGCACAGTTATACAGTGAGCCACATAATATAAATTTGTGGTGGAACCGTTAAGAAGAGTTGCATTATTTTCTCAACCTTCATTTACTAGCATGTATAATAGTAACGTAGGCAAGACATTCAAATACTTGAAGGCTGTTATTTTTTCACCCTAGACTCTTCACTTGCTAAAGGAAATTGTAGAACACAATGTGCCATATCAAGTCAGATTTAGGTCAAATTTCAACATATTGTAAGTCATATTTGTGTAGGTAAAGATTTAAACAAATGACTGGATTAAATGAATAATAATTAATGAATAAACTAAGCACGTAAAATGTTACTTCTGAAATGCTTGAAAACACTTTTTTCCCTTTTAAAAAACTCACCCCTTTGCATTCATTTTCAATTTATGAATTTGTACTATTTGGGAAGAAAATTCTTGGTAGACAAAAATAAAATAATTTCTTTGAATTACCA
Organism: Sarcophilus harrisii; assembly: GCF_902635505.1. NCBI lineage: Eukaryota > Metazoa > Chordata > Mammalia > Dasyuromorphia > Dasyuridae > Sarcophilus > Sarcophilus harrisii. The sequence goes on from NC_045427.1 coordinate 295,249,391, forward strand.
TAAATTTGAAATTGTGGAAACTGAATTAATAAGATTTTAACTGAACATGTAAAATAACCTGAAGTCAAAGTGTTGAATATTGTAAACAATACACACAGACACACAGACACACACACACACACACACACACACACACACACATATATATATAATTTTTAACTTACCTCACATCTTCCAAAAGATTCCTTGATCTTCTATTTCTCTCATACCCTTCTGAAGCTCTTTAGATCAGATTTTTATTTCCACATTTTGTGTTTCCAAGTGAGAGGCCTCAACAGGAATACATCTGCTTAGAGAATCAGTCTATTAATCATCCAGATACCTATGTAGCATCTTAGTCTTTGCTGACCCGAAAAAGGAAATGAACTCATTCATTAGGGAAACTGTCCCACGCATTCCTGTGGTTCCTAATCAACTTGTTTAAGAGTAACATTTTTTTAGTGTAATTTGTAATGATTACCAATTTTCCAGTGATTACCAATCCCTAGAGTCATCTAACCATTCCTAATCAAGGTTAACCTTCTCTCTCTCTCTCTCTCTCTCTGTGTGTGTGTGTGTGTGTGTGTGTGTGTGTGTGTGAACTTCATCAGATATTACACAAGGAGAAATTCTAAAAAGATTAAAAAAATAAGGTGCACATAGTCTATGAGTGGACTTGTGCCAGAGCCATTAAGACAAAAAAGGAGTAAAAGCCAGAGACAAGGCCCAGTTCAAGACTGCTTATATTCAACTTTTCAAATATATTCTAAAAAGAAAGAAAGATTGATAAAAACAAAAAACCTATATAAGCAATGGGGAACAAAACATTTCTAATGAGAAAGAAGTTAAATAAATTAAGCAGATATATTTTAAAACTTTAATTTTTAAACTTTAATGCTCTAAAACTTACTTTTAATTGGTGGAGAAGGAAAGCTATTTGTTTTAACATCATTGAATGGCAAGAGCATAGAAATTGAACATCTAGGAAAGAGCTTAGTTTGTATAGGAAAATACAAAGTAGATTGGGAGTAAAAAGGGTCTCAGTGTATAACATTTTTCTCTACCATTTGCAAATCTCTTTAATTTTCTAGAGCTTAATTCTCTTACTTTTAAAATAAAATGCAGGACTAAATCTATGTGTAAGGCTTTATCCAAATCTAAAAGTCCTGAAATAGGATGACCTTTTTTTCTAAGCAAATTTTTGTCTTGAATTCTAATTTTTAATATTTTAATATGCTTTTTGTGGAAAGTAGAGACATACCTATGTATTGTTATTAAAATGAAATCAGTATCTATTACAAATCTATTTTTGCAAAATATTGTATAAGACAATAAAACTTTAAATTATTAGAACAGACATTGAGACACTCAGGGGCTACAATTTAGTTGACAGTAACTAGAAATAAACATGAAGTAATTTGAATAATATAAGATTGAAGTAAAAAAAGAGAAATTAAACATAATATTATTCAAAAATAATAATAATTATTATTATCTTTAATAAGTATTCTAGGAAATCAGACAAGAGGCTTGTCCCTTTAATTCAAGGAGCTCATACATAATATTCATTAGGAGACAGGGTTTGATTTAGTTCTTAAAGGCTGGATAGGCAACAGGAGAGGAATGATGAACAATCCAAGCAGATGAAATCACATAAGTTAAAATGTTGTACCTGTGTGTGCAACTATAAGACTAATTTCTCTCACTCATTAAATTTAAAATAGTTCTTTCCAGCTAATAAAAAGCATTTATTGGTTCCAATCATACTACCAAATGTCCACCACAAACTCTTCTTCTTCAAAACTACCTTTTAGATCTTCTAATTCCACAAACAAAACACATGTCATGGTTAACTTGGGTGCTCTATCCACCCACTTTTCACAATCTTTCAAAACCAATGCACATAAGACAAGAGAAGTAAAAGCCACTGAGCCTATGAATTATGGTACTGATATTGATCATTCTCATTTATGATGATACTGATGGGAATTTAGTCACACTTTTCAGATGTCTTCCCTAATAATCTCCCAAAATTCACAACACTCTAGAAGTGCTGAACTTAAAGTAGGCACTCAGTTATCTTTGCTCAATTTGTTTACAGAAAAACAAAGCAAGTACTACAAATATTCTTTTGTCAGCCATGAATTTGTCCCCAATTCATTTATATTTTCTGACCATATGTCTCAGAGTAATAGGATTCACGTGCTTTCTAACTATATTGTGAACTCACATTTTATACAGGAAATCAGACTATATATTCTTTAGTTCCAATTCCTCGTTCTCTTCAGAATTTACTGTCTGATTCTCATTAAGCTGTCCTTGAATTCTGTTAGACTTTAAGCAAATGGACCATGGTTATTTTCATGACCCATGTATTATATCTATGTCACATCCAGAGGGCAAAAGCTAGGGTGACTTTCATATCATTTGCTATTGCTTTAAAAGTTATTACAAATAATAGAAAATGTATTTTTTTAAGTTTCTGCAAATAAATAGTTGAATTTAATTTCCTTTATAATGAATGATTCAATTTAATCAGCTTTTGGCTTCTTAAAATAACCCAAGTATTTGATGTTAAATCATCATTTTTTTAAAAAATTGTGGACATTTTAATTAGGGGAATTAAATTCATTTTAAGACAAAAATAAAAATGGAAAATTGTTAGCCTTAATGACATTAAAGTCCCAAAACATCTAATTTGGGTATCAGTGTGATTTGGTAACCAAAAGATGCATTAATCTATCTCCTGCCAGTGTCAGATAATTAAATAAAATATAGAGAATGTATATTCTATATTATATTTATGATTGTGTGTGTGTGTTTGTGTGTGTGTCTACACTTTTCAGTGTTGTTTTAAATGCCTCACATTACAGAGATTGTAGCAAATACTAATTCGTATCCAGAAGTCAGAAAAAGATTTTTGTTTTTTAATTTCATAATCTTTCTCCATCTAAAAAAGAATCCAACAAAATCATTTACCCTATTGTGCAGGTGACTAAACTAAATATTATTTATGCCAATTTTAGGTTTCTGTGATAACCCAAAATGTCCTGTCTGGTTGTGAAGAAGTAAATCTCTTATCTACATGAATATATTACTCTTGTCTTTTTTGGAGGTAAACCCCATTCCCTATGTCTGTGTAAATATAAGATAGGAAATGAGTGATCAATAAGAGCAAGATCTTCTAGCACATCTGTATGGTTGGGATTGCACCACACACCTGACTGAAAAAATAAAGATGAATCTGAGAACATGCTAATCATGGTAAAATCCAGATTTCTAAGCACAAGATTCCTAGGAATAGAAATGCCCCCATGAACACTTACCTTCTTCTAGACCAATCCTCACTCATCATAAATGGGAGAAAATCTGGAAGAGAATGAACATACCATCCTTGCCACAAGCAGTATCATTTAATGGCAAATTGCTAAATATGGGCAGGCAAATTTAACAATCCTGGAGATCACAGTAAAATCATACTACTATCCTTGCCATAAGATCCACAATACAACCCATCATTATCCAAAGGAACAACTTCTATGGAGAGCTGATCTGGAAATGATTACCCTATGTACATGAAGTCTTTTCCCATCTTCTTTGAATATGCCCACATGTATTCTCTCTTACTTATGAGCTCCTCAACAGCAAAAAGTCTCTGGCCTTTCTCTATACATTCCCTGAATTTGCCAGAAGGTTGCATAGATTAAGGCGTTAGCAAATGCCTTTTCATTCCTTTATGCAAATATGTATTTTGCACATTCATAGAATGTTCCTATTAAAGGATTTATCATCTTTCCCTAATGTCATTTTATAACAAGAGCAGGAAAAAGCTTAAAATGTTTGGGGAGAAGGGTGGAGCCAAAATGGTGGAGAGTACACTCCTCAAATTAAAGGCAGATTAAGCCTCAGAACTGGTTTTGGAGTGGTAGAATCCACAAATATTTTGAGATACAACAAATTTCCAGAAGAAAATACTTTAGAAGAACTTCAGAAAGGTATGCTTCAATGGGATAGGGAGAAAGGCTGGCAAGCCCAGATCACAGTGAAGGGAGCCTAGGAAAGTGAGCTGTGGCAGGGAGCCAAGGTGTTGAAATGTCCCTGCACCAGGGAATCCACTGCTCGATTCTTAGTCTACTCTGTCCTGGTTACAAGCCAATGATTCGGCAGATTTGCTGTGAGACACCAAAGCAAATGAAAAAGTCAAATTGTGAGCTCCTGAACATCAGAATTACCCAACGTCTGAAGTCAGTCAGCAGCACTGGCCCCAGGACAAGCTAAAGCATCTAGATAGATAAAATTCCTTTTAATTATGAGTAGACTTCAACCTTTAAAAAATAAGCAAAAAGCAAAACAAAACAAAACAAAAAAAAACTCTGACCATAGCTTTTATGGAGAAAGAGAAAAGACTTCAAACCCTGAGGATCCTAAAGGCTAATCATCTCCAAAGGAAGGCCCAAAAGGTGATATGAGTCAGTCCCTATTTGATAAGCCTATCTTGGAAGAATTCAAAAAGAATCTTAAAAGAGAGTTAGAATAAAAATGGTGAAAGAAAATCAAATCTTTGCAAGAGAGTTGGAAACGTAAACACAGAAATTATTTGAAGAAAACTCCTTAAAAATAAATTTGATGAATTAGAAAAAGCACATAACTCCTTACAAAATAGATATGAAAAAGAAACCAATTCATTGAAAAACAGCATTTGTGAAAGGGAAAAAAGTGCAACAAGCAAAACACCTCTTTTAAAAGTTCAATTGGTTAAATGCAAAAGGAGATAAAAAAAGCTAACTGAAAAAATAATTCACTAAAAATTAGAATTAATCAAATGGAAGTGAATCACTCAATGAGATTTCAAGAATCAGTGAAACAAAACAAAAACAAATGAAAAAACTAGAAGAAAATGTCAAATACCCATTGTAAAAACAACTGGCTTGAAAAATAGATCTAGGAGAGACAATCTAAAAATTACTGGACTTCCTGAAAACCATGATGTAAGAAAAAAGAGCCAGGACAGCTTTTAGGAAATTGTCAAGGAAAACTTCCCTGATATCCTAAAACCAAAGGATAAAATAGTCATTGAAATAAAGAGAACGCAAAATGAAAATTCCAAGGAAAATAGTAGATAAATTTCAGAATTATCAAATCAAAGAGGAAATGTTGCAAGCAGCCAGAAGGAAACAATTCAAATATAGAGGAGCCACAATCACGATTACTCAGGACCTGGCAGCTTCATTTTAAAAGATCAAAGGTTATGGAATCCAATATTGTTAAAGGTAAAGGAACTTTCATTGCAATCAAGAATCAAGTATCCAGCAAAATTGAGCATCAGCTTTCAGAAAAAAAGAGGGACAGGGACATTCAATGAAAGAGGTAAATTTCATCTATTTCTGATAAAAATACTAGAACTGAAAAGATAATTTGATCTTGTTTTGTGTCATATAGACCAGTCCAATAGATTATGTAGGGGAGAAGGAAGGAGAAGGGAATGTCAATGAAATCTAGGCTTGGCAGTCAAGATATATCTTTGGATATATCTTGGAAATTGTAGTGCCCATTAAATACTATTTCTAGGATTTGTGCTTTCACACCAAAATAATTTTCTTCTGCCTGAAAGATGACATATACATATGGAGAGATTCCTAATAAGGGTACTAAGAATCAAGAACATTTGGCCTTGGTCCAGGATATATTTTAAAAAAAGGTGTTATTAAACCACTTAGATTTTAATTGATTTTTTTACAGTTTCTACCAAAAGGAAAATTAATTGATGTTCATTTTGAAAATGAGGCAACAGTGACTTCTGAAGCATTGCCAACTCATATACAAAAAAGTCAACATAAATTCATTAGAGAATTAATGGGGGACTCTGACTTCACTGTAAAAAACAAGCATAAAATTGGAGAGCAGTAATTATATTGTAATGCAAAATGGAAAAATGAAAAGGAACTATTCAAAATTTTAATGCAACACAGCTCCAGTTGAGTATTTAATAAAAACTAAAAGTTTTGAATTTTTCTAAACAAATTACTTTTACTCTTTCATGATGATATGAGGGTATACTTTGAGAACCCCAGAGATTCTACTAAAAAGTTATTAGAAATAATCCACAACTTTAGCAAAGTTGCAGGATACAAAATAAACCCACATAAATCATCAGCATTCTTATACATCACTAACAAAATCCAACAGTCAGAGTTACAAAGAGAAATACCATTTAAAGTAACTACTGATAGTATAAAATACTTAGGAATCTATCTGCCAAGGGAAAATCAAAAACTTTATGAGCAAAACTACAAAACACTTTCCACACAAATTAAGTCTTATCTAACCAATTGGAAAAATATTAAATGCTCTTGGATAGTGCAAGCAAATATAATAAAGATGACAATACTACCTAAACTAATCTATTTGTTTAGCACTATACCAATCAGACTCCCAAAAAACTATTTTAATGAGCTAGAAAAAATAACAACAAAGTTCATATGAAAAAACAAAAGGTCAAAAATTTCAAGGGAATTAATGAAAAAAAAATCAAATCAATATTATTATTATAAAGCAGCAGTTACCAAAACCATTTGGTATTGATTAAGAAAGAGATTACTTGATCAGTGGAATAGTTAAGTTCAAAGGACAAAACAGTCAATAAGTATAGCACTCTAGTGTTTGACAAATTCAGAGACCTCAACTTTTGGGATAAGAACTTACTGTTTGACAAAAATTGCTGGGAAAATTAGAAACTAGTATGGCAGAAACTAAGGCATCCACCCACACTTAACACCGTACACCAAGATAAGGACAAAATGGGTTCATGACCTAGGCATAAAGAATGAGATTATAGAGGAATGAATTTATGACCAAAGAAGAACTAGAGATCATTACTGATGACAAAATAGAAAATTTTGATTATATCAAATTGAAACGTTTTTGTACAAATAAAACTAATGCAGACAAGATTAGAAGGGAAGCAATAAACTGGGAAAACATTTTTACAGTCAAAGGCTCTGATAAAGGACTCATTTCCAAAATATATAGAGAATTGACTTTAATTTATAAGAAATCAAGCCATTCTCCAATTGATAAATAGTCAAAGGATATGAACAGACAATTCTCAGATGAAGAAATTGAAACTATTTCTAGCTATATGAAAACTATTTCTAGCCATAGTCATTATTAATCAGAGAAATGCAAATTAAAACAACCCTGAGGTACCACTTCACACCTATTAGACTGGCTAGAATGACAGGAAAAGATAATATGTAATGTTGGAGGGGATATGGGAAAACAGGGACACCAATACCTTGTTGGTGGAATTGTGAATACATCCAACCATTCTGGAGAGCAATTTGGAACTATGCTCAAAAAGTTATCAAACTGTGCATTCCCTTTGATCCAGTAGTGTTACTACTGGGCTTATATCCCAAAGATATGATAAAGAAGGGAAAGGGACCTGTATGTGCACAAATGTTTGTGGCAGCCCTCTTTGCAGTGGTCAGAAACTGGAAACTGAGTAGATGCCCATCAATTGGAGAATGGCTGATTAAATTGTGGTATATGAATATTATGGAATATTATTGTTCTGTAAGAAATGACCAACAGGATGATTTCAGAAAGGCCTGGAGAGACTTACATGAACTGATGCTGAATGAAATGAGCAGGGTCAGATCATTATATACTTCAACAACAATACTATATGATGATCAATTCTGAGGGACTTGGCCGTCTTCAGCAATGAGATGAACCAAATCAGTTCCAATGGAGCAGTAATGAACTGAACTAGCTACACCTAGAGAAAGAACTCTGGGAGATAACTAAGAACCATTACATTGAATTCCCAATCCCTATATTTTTGCCTGCCTGCATTTTGGATTTTCTTCACAGACATTGTACAAAATTTCAGAGTCTGATTCTTTTTGTACAGCAAAATAACAGTTTGGTCATGTATACTTATTGTGTATTTAATTTATACTTTAATATACTTAACATTTACCAGTCATCTTGCCATCTAGGGGAGGGTGGGGAAGGAAGGGAAAAATTGGAACAAAACGTTTAGCAATTGGCAATGCTGTAAAATTACCCATGCATATAACTGGTAAATAAAAACTATTAAAAATTACTTTTACTCAAGATATTTTAAGATAAAACTCCAAAGATATTTTCTGATGCAAAGTAAGATTTATTTGTTTGTCTATTTTTACTCAATGGATTTCTAAATACTTAGGTAATCCTGAACATCAGCAATACAAAACATTCTTGGACATAGTACAAAGGTCTACATAAGCATCAAGTGGTGGAAAGTCAAAGAACTTAAGTGGAAGGAAGAAGGGAGAGAAGCAGAGAAGGAAGAAGGACAGAAGGAAGTTAGGAAGGAAGGAAGGGATGAGAAAGAGAAAGGAAGCAAGATTTCCATTTTTTTACATATGTTAGCAAATTGTACTAAGAATTTATTTGCAAATATTATTTCATTTGAGATTCACAACAACACTGAGAAGTAAGTGATATACTCATTTTACAGTTGAAGAAATCAAAGAAGATAGAGATTATGTGTAGAGGGCCAAGTGTACTTGAAATAAGTAATCTTACAACAAGGTTTTAAACTTAGTGGAATTGAGATAATGATTCTCTAGTTTACATGTACTTAGTATAGTTCTATAAGTTGATACCTATTCTACAAGATTGACACCTATGATGACTTACTTAGAATATATAAGAGCTAAGAGATCTGGAGGGAAAAGAGACCGGAAGATAGACAGAGGACTGGAGACTGCAGAACAAACTTGAAGATAAAGATCCTTGTGGTGAAGATAAAGATTACCTCCTTCACAGTCTGTTTCCTTTGCCTGGGGCCAGGCTAGCTTTCTGGGGGACCTACAGATGAGCCTTGGTCTTAGTGGAGAAATGAATTGTACTTGTTTCAAGTACACTTGGCCCTCTACAGTAATGTTACTTGCCCAGGGTCAAGTAGCTAGTAAGTATGAAGAATTATATTTGAACTTATCTTCTTGATTTTCTGTATAATAATATATTACTTATTTAAGCAAATAGTGCTTTTACTATCTATCTCACAATATTGATTTGAGTATCAAAAGGTACTATATAAATTATAAAGTGTATATATATATATATATTATATATATATATATATATCCCCATATAGATGTAAGAATGCGAGATATATTTTGGATAAAGATTATAAGTTAGCAGCATTTCTCTTAACAAAGTTTTCAAAATCATTTTGTTGTGACTTTTCTAGCTTCTATATTTCAGAAATAGATCTTTACTCAGACACCAAATTTTTATCCATTTTATCACTGTTTTTTCTGAAGTTATCATTATGAAAATGAAATAAAATGTTTATTAAGCTATATAATGATTTTTTATTAAATCTTTTTATTTACAAAGCATAGACATGAGTAATTATTCCAACATTGACACGCTCATAACCTTTTGTTGCAAATTTTCCCCTTCTTGCACCCACCCTTCCCCCATCTGGAAGGTACTCCAATACATGCTAAATATGTTGAAATGCATGTTAGATCCAATATGTGCATATGTATTTATACAGTTATCTAGTAGCACAAGAAAAATAAGATCCAGAAGGAAGAAAAAGAAAAACTGATAAAAAACAAAAACAAAATGCAAGCAAATAACAACAGACAGAATGAGAATGCTATGTTGTGTTCCACCCTCTGTTCCCATGGTTCTCTTTCTGGGTGTAGATAGCTCTCTTCATCACTGCACAAGTGGAACTGGTCCAAATCATCTCAAGGCTGAAATGAGCCATGTCTGTCAAAATTGATCATCATATAGTCTTGTTGTTGCTTATAAAATGATCTCCTGGTTCTGCTCATTTCACTTTGCATCAGTTCATGTAGGTCTCTCCAAGCCTCTCTGAAATCATCCTGCTGGTCATTTCTTACAAAACAATATTATTCCATAGCATTCTTATACCATAATTTATTCATCCATTCTCCGGTTGATGGGTATCCACTCAGTCTCCAGTTTCCTGACACTACAAAGAGGGCTGCCACAAACATTTTTGTACATGTGGTTCCCTTTCCCTCTTTTACAATCTCTTTGGGATATAATCCCAATAGAAACATTGCTGGATCAAAGAGTGTGCACAGTTTGAAAACTTTTTGAGCATAGTTCCAAACTGCCCTCCAGAATGTTTGGATCCATTCAAAGTTCCACTCACAATGCATCAGTATCTCAGTTTTCCCACATCCCCTCCAAGATTTGTCATTATATTTTCCTGTCATCTTAATCAATCTGACAGTTGTGTAGTGATATCTCAGACTTGTCTATTTCTCTGATCAATAGTGATTTGGAGTACCTTTTTATGTGGCTACAAATAGTTTCAATTTCTTTGTCTGAAATTGTTCATATCCTTTGACAATTTATCAAATGGAGAATTTCTTGAACTATCATAAAGTTGAGTCAATTCTCTATATATTTTAGAAATGAGGCCTTTATCAGATCCTTTGGCTGTAAAAATGTTTTCCCAGTTTATTGCTTCTATTTTAAGTTTGTCTGCATTAATTTTGTTTGTACAAAAACTTTTTAACTTAATATAATCAAAATTATCTATTTTGTGATCAATAATGATATTCAGTTCTTCTTTGGGCACAAATTCCTTCCTCCTCCACAAATCTGAGAGGTAAACTATCTTATGTTTTTCTAATTTGTTTATAGTATCATTCTTTACATCTAGATCATGAACCTATTTTGACATATCATATGTGGTGTTAAGTATGAGTCTAATCCTACTTTCTGTCATACTAGTTTCCAAGTTTCCCAGAAGTTTTTGTCAAATAGTGAATTCTCATCCCAAAAGATGGGGCTTTTTGATTTTTCAAATATTAGATTGTTATAGTCATTGGCTATTTTGTTCTGTGAGCCTAACCTATTCCACTGATCAACTACTCTATTTCTTAGCCATATCAAATGGTTTTGATGACTGGTGCCTTATAATATAATTTTAGATCTGGTACAGCTAGGCTACCTTCATTTGCTTTTCTCTTCATTATTTCCTTTGAAATTCTTGACCTTTTGTTCTTCTAGATGAATTTCGTTGTTATTTTTTCTAGGACAGTAAAATAGTTTCTTAGGAGTGTGATTGGCATAGCACTAAATAAAAATATTAATTTAGGGAGTATTGTCATCTTTATTGTATTCACTTGACCTATCCACAAGCACTTGATATTTTTCCATTTGCTTAGATCTGACTTTATTTGTGTGGAAAGTGTTTTGTAGTTTTGCTCATATAGTTTTGACATTCCCTTGGCAGAAAAATTCCCAAATATTTTATATTCTCAACAGTAATTTTAAATGAAATTTCTATTTATTTCTCTTGTTTATGGATTTTGTTAGTCATATATAAGAATGCTGATTTATGTAGATTTATTTTGTATCCTACAACTTTGCTGAAGTTGTGGATTATTTCTAATAGCTTTTTAGTTGATTCTCTTGGCCTCTCTACATATACCATCATATCATCTGCAAAGAGTGATAATTTGGTTTCCTCATTACCTACTCTAATTCCTTTAATTTCCTTTTCTTCTCTTATTGCCAAGACTAGCATTTCTAATACAATATTGAATAGCAATGTGATAGTGAGCAACCTTGTTTCACCCCGATCTTATTGGGAATGGTACTAGTTTATCCTCATTACACATAATGCTCGATGATGGTTTTAAGTAGATGCTACTGAGTATTTTAAGGAAAAGTCCATTCATTCCTATACTCTCTAGTGTTTTTAATGGTAATGAGTGTTGGCTTTTATCAAATGCATTTTTTGCATCTATTGAGTTAATCATATGTTTTTTGTTAATTTGGTTATTGATATAGTCAATCATGCTAATAGTTTTCCTAACATTGAACCAGCTCTGCAATCCTGGTATAAATACTACTTGGTCATAGTGAATAATCCTGAAGATGATTTTCTGTAATTCCTTTACTAATATTTTGTTTAAGATTTTTGCATCAATATTCATTAGGAGATTGGTATATAATTTTCTTTCTCTGTTTTCATATTATCTGGTTTAGGCATATAATCACTTTTTTAAACAAATGACCAATACAAAAGCTTATTTAAACTTCAAAAGGGCCAATACAATCATGGTTCAGTTGATGGCAAAGAAGCTGTGGATTTCCAGGCATTTAAAAAAAAAAACTATATCTAATGGTTTGTACAGGGATTTTTTTTTCAAAGATTGTTTTGAGAGTCTGTGACAAATATAAAAAAAGAAAATATATAAAAACATAAAATATCATTATAGCTCCATATTTGATGAATATATAAGAAAAGTGAAAAATATGTAAATCTAGAGAAATGTGATTGATAATCTCAGAAATCATATATACATTCCTTTCTCAGTCCAATGTCTCTAGTTAAACTGGTTGCTCAAATAGAATGTATTACACCTACAACTCCAATCTTTATAGAATATACCTTTCCATCAAGTCTCAATTCAAATTTCACTCCTTCCTTGAAAATTCTTCTGAACACTAACTGAATATGATCATCTATAAGAATAGGTTGGAACAGAATTACCAAAAGATTTAGATAATCAATAAAGTAATTTGCATTTTTTTTCTAAAGGCAAAAGAAACCTGTTCAGATTTTGTTAAAAAGTGTCATGAAAGTTTACCAGTCAGAATCCCTTGATATTCCTGGGAAAATCTTATCCACCATTCTGTCTTTAAACCTCATAAAGTTAGAACTAAAATAGTAAGTAATCAGATCAAAAGCAAAACAAATATATTAGTGCACCAAGTAAGACTTCTTGACTTAGTATCAACTTTTGATTCTCAGAGCATTCAATTTATATAGCTTTTTAGACTTATATAGAGCACATAGTAAACAAACTGAATAGAAGGAAACATGGGAAATGTGCAATCCATAGGGTAACAAGATTTGCTAAAGATCATATTTGTTCCTCTAGAATATGTATTTCTCTGTGATTAATTTTTCCCCTCATTAATAAGACTTTATTTTTCTAATTATACGTAATATAGTTTTCAACATTCATTTTTATAAAATTTTGAGTTCCATATTTTTCTCTTTTTTCTCCCTCCTAAGAAAACAAGCAAGATGATATAGGTTATTCATGTACAATCATATCACTCACATTTCCACATTAATCATGTTGTGAAAAAAGAATCAAAAAAGGAAAAAAATCACAAGAAACCAAAAATCAAAAACAATTTTTAAAAGTAAAAACAGTGTCTTTAGATATTCATTCAAACTTCATATTTCTTTCTTCGGATATGGATAGAATTTTTTATCATGAGTCTTTTGGACTTGTTTTGAATCATTATATTGCTGAAAAAAGCTGACTCTATCTGAACTGGTCAACATAAAATGTTGCTGTTATTGTGTAAAATTATCTCCCAGCTCTGCTACACCTCACTCAGTATCAGTTCATTTAAATATTTCCAGGTTTTTCTGAAACTCTTGCAATCAGTCTTATTAGAGGTTCTGGTACTGGCAAAAAAAAAAAAAATCTTTGACATATTAGAACCCCCTTTTGAAATACAATCATTCTTGTACATCCTATCATTGGTAATAAGGGGGCAACTAATATGTAAATTGCACAATTCTATTTCCTTAATTCTGGGAATACTTTATCAAGGAACAACTTGTTTTCCTGGAAATCACAGTTTTCAGAGTGATAAGGACAGAAAAAGGATCAATACTTAAAAGTTCAAAAGAAGAAAATGTAAAATTGATTGAATAAAATACTGTCTTTTTATTTTGTTTTTACATTTTTTTCTTTTAATTGAGTTTCCTCTTGCTCTTCTACCATTGCCTGCAAAGTCAAGTAATATGATATTGATTATATATTGTGATCATGTGAAACATTTCCATATTTGCCATGTTGGAAAACCAAATAAAATAAAATAAAATAAAATGAAAAACTGAGCTTCAATGAATACTCAACATTCATTAATTCTCTGAGAGGAAATAAGCACATTGGAATAGCTTTGGGGTTTTGTCTGAATTAGATGAGCTCTGTCTATCACTCATTGTTACAGTTTAAGAGCATACTGTATTCTCTTGTTTCTTCTAATTTCATTTTGTATCATTTCATATAAATCTATTCACTTAAGTTTTTTTTTTTAATGAGGCCTTCATCAAATCTATATCATAACCTATTCATTTTTTCTCAAAGTGATAGTAATCCCCTCAGTTTCCAAATATTTTGCTTAGACAGTTTTATTGTTTGTACAGATAGGTCCTTTTCTTTTTTCTTTCATATATACACTATTTAGTGTATATATTTTGGAAATTAACAGATAATTTTCAGATGAAAAAATTAAAATAATTTTCTAATCATTTGAAAAGATGCTCTAATTCACTATTGATCAGATAAATGCAAATTAAGGCAACCATGAGACACCACTACACACCTCTCAGATTGGCTAAGATGATAGGAAAAGATAATGATGACTTTTTAAAAAAATTTTATTTATTTATTTATTTAATAGCCTTTTATTTACAGGTTATGTGTATGGGCAACTTTACAGCATTAACAATTGCCAAACCTCTTGTTCCAATTTTTCACCTCTTACCCCCCACCCCCTCCCCCAGATGGCAAGATGACCAGTAGATGTTAAATATATTAAAATATAAATTAGATACACAATAAGTATACATGACCAAACGTTATTTTGCTGTACAAAAGAATCAGACTCTGAAATATTGTACAATTAGCTTGTGAAGGAAATCAAAAATGCAGGTGGGCATAAATATAGGGATTGAGAATTCAATGTAATGGTTTTTAGTCATCACCAGAGTTCTTTCTCTGGGCGTAGCTGGTTCAGTCTTACTGCTCCATTGGAAATGATTCGGCTTGATCTCATTGCTGAGGATGGCCAGGTCCATCAGAACTGGTCATCATATATTGTTGTTGAAGTATATAATGATCTTCCTGGTCCTGTCTCATTTCACTCAGCATCAGTTCGTAAGTCTCCAGGCCTTTCTGAAATCATCCTGTTGGTCATTTCTTATAGAACAATAATATTCCATAATATTCATATACCACAATTTATTCAGCTCATTCTCCAACTGATGGAGCATCCACTCAGTTTCCAGTTTCTAGCCACTACAGCAGGGCTGCCACAACATTCGTGACATGCAGGTCCCTTTCCCTTCTTTATGATCTCTGATATAGCCTTCAGTAGAACACTGCTGGATCAAGTAGATGCAAGTTTGATAACTTTTTGAGCATAGCTCCAAACTACTCTCCAGAATGGTTGGATTCGTTCACAACTCCACCAACAATGCATCAATGTCCCAGTTTTCCTGCATCCCCTCCAACAATCATGACTTTTGGAGTGGATGTGGGAAAACTGGGACACTGATACATTGCTGTTGGAACTGTGAATGGATACAGCCATTCTAGAGAGCAATTTGGAATGATGCTCAAAAAGTTATCAAACTGTGATTCAGCAGTGTTTCTACTGGGCTTGTATCCCAAAGATATTTTAAAGCAGGGAAAGGGACCCACATGTGCAAAAATGTTTTTGGCAGCCTTTTTATAGTGGCTAGAAACTGGAAACTGAATGGATGCCCATCAATTGAAAAATGGTTGAATAAATTATGATATATGAATGCTATGGAAAATTATTGTTCTAGAAAGAATTGATCAGGAGGTTCATGTTAGAGAGTCCTGGAGAGACCTACATGCACTGCTGCTAAGTGAAATTAGCAGAAGCAGGAGATCATTGTACATGACAACATCAATATTATAAGATGATCAATTCTGATGAATGTATCTCCTTCCAACAATGATATGATTGATGCCAGCTCCAATGATCTTGTAATGAAGAGAGCCATCTACTCCCACAGAGAGGACTATGAGAACTGAATGTGAAATACAATATGACATACATGATGTTGGTCACTTGAATTTTTTTTTACTCATTTTCTTTTCTTTTTGATATGATTTTTCTTATGCAGCAAGATGTCACATTAATATCTTTACACATATTGGATGTGACATCTATTTTAACATGTATAACATATATATTTAATTGTATTCCATCTAGAGGAGGGGATGGGGAGAAAGGGAAAATCTGAAACACAAGGATACATTGAAAAGGTTATGTTGAAAAATTATCCATGCCTATGTTTTGAAAATAAAATTTTTTTAAATAATAAATAAAAATTAAAAATAACACATACAAATAACATATGTATATGTATACAAAACCATAGCTCTCTGTTTAGTAGAGATTCTATGTTTGTGTAAGTGTATATGGACATAAATATTTATATAAACACACATGCATGTTTGTATATAGAAATATATATATATATATACATATATACACTCATATATATATATATATATATATATACAAACTAAATACACACATCTCAACTTCTTTTTTAGTGCTTTTAAAAGAGATCCAATTAAATTTAAAAAAATAAAATATTATTGTATTTTTCCTTGAAAGATGTTATGGAAGATTTTTTTTTTTAATCAAGGCTTTTAAGTTGTCAAATAATTCTTAAATTACCTTTCCTTGATCTGTTTTCTGGGTCAGTTTCCTTTCTGAATATTTTATATTTTCTTTCATCCTTTTAATTTTGATTGATTGTTTCTTAATGCTTCATGGAGTCACCAGTTTCACTTTCCCAATTCTAATTTTTTAAGGAATTATTTCTTCAATTAGCTTTTGTACCTATGTTTCCACCTGGCCAATTCTGTTTTTTAAACAATGCTTTACTTCAATAGAATTTTATGCTTCTTTTAACATATAGAATAATCTATTTGTTATGTTATTTTCTTTAGTATTTTGGTTTACCATCTTTACTATTCTATTGATTCTTACATCACTTTCATTTATTTTTCTTATTTTTTTCCTTTCTCTCTATTATTTGGCTTTTTAAAAATTATTTTTAATCTATTCCTGGACCTGAGACAAATTCATATTTTTCTTTTAGGCTTTGCATTTATCTGCTTTAATCTCACTGTCTTCTTATAAGTTTGTTTTTGTATTTGGATCTTTCTGTTATTCAACAATTTTCTAAAGTCTTTTTTTTTTTTTTTGAGTTCTATAATTTTTTTTGACAGGTTACCATTTTATGATAATCTTTGGGACAGGAGAGACTACTTTTACTTCAATTTGCTTCTCTGAAGTCTTCCCTATTTTCATAGTAACTTTTTTTTAAATTTTTTTTTCTGCAGACTTAGAAACCAAAACCAAGAGTTCTACCCTCTTTAAAGTACTGGCAGCCAGGAGTTAGTCTCCATTACTGCTTCTTCACTCACTAGATGTGCTCGAGCCTTCTCATCCAGGACAGTCTCTCAGCAGCACACAGCCATGTCTGGCGTACCTTATCAGCATAGGTACCATCAATCTTCCAAGACTCACATATCAGACTCCCCACACTGTCCCAAAGGTAAATGTTCTTGATGTTGGAGCTAAAGTTATCTCTGAATTGAGCTAGTTCCAATGCTCCCTGCTTGCTGTTTCAGTGGAGATAACCTGGTGGTGGTTACATTTCATATTGGGTAAGCCTCAGTGCTGGGGTATTTATCTGAGTATTTCCTGGTTGTCCCAGTAGGACCCCTGTTGTGTCCCAAGTCTTATTTTTTCATTGCTCTACCTTCATCCTGAAGTTTCTTTTGTTTATGAGGGAAATATGGAACACTTAAAATCTTCTGATAGCCATATTTTCAGAATCTTTAGCTTTAGCATTTTTCATACTAATATTTTCAGACTTTCCCCCAAGATTCAGGAAGTATTCATTGCTCTGAAGGTAGTACAATCCTGTGACCGATGCAATCCCCTCTCAATTCTAAAAAGAAGCAATATTGTTTCCCAGGTCCCCAACTCTCTTGGACCACTTATGATAATGCTTTTCCTTGCCCCTGATTCCTTGTGACTGTAATGGCTTCACTCCATACTAAACCTATGACCCAGAAGTAGATATCATTAAAAGTTGTCAAATATTACCATTTCCTAATCTCAGTACTAGCATAGGCTTCCCTCATAAGCATTATCTAAGTGAACATTCATCTTACTGTCCATTGTTTGAGAATTCCCAGAGCTGCTGCTATTGCTGCTGTTACCTTCAAGGCCCACAGTTGGCAATCTAGCCATGTATCTTGCAGTACAGCTTTCACTCAAATGTCACACACATTTCTTCCTACATCCTGTGTTTTCTTGAGCAAAAAAATGTCTTACTCTGGTCTTTTTTTTCCCCTTTCACCACTCCAGAATTTGATTCTGAGTGAGTGACTGTCTGTATGTGTGTGTGTGTTTGTGTGTTTTAATTGTTTAGGAGGGAATGTTGAGAGAACAGAGATGTAGTGCTTCCTCTAAAGAATCATGTTGACTTCCCCCCAAGAACATATTTTCTTAGAGATATTCAAAAAATGCATGGCCTTTGAAAGAAACTCTCTTCCATGTCTTCATGCAAAGGCTAGATGACCACATGTCAAATATAGAAAAGATAAGTTCTTAATTATAGTTTGAAATAAAAACTTGATTTTGAAATTCTGCTTTTTAATGAGTCTGGGACTTGTGAGAAATGAAGATCAAGAAACTGTGTGTGTGTGTGTGTGTGTGTGTGTGTGTGATATCCCCAAATGATATCAGGAAAAATCAGATATGAATGGAAATGACTAAACAATAGTAGCATCACAGAAGCCATGACAGAAAAGGGTATCCAGTAGTAATGACTGATTAATAGGTAGTGTCAGTGTTTGAAGAGGCTTCAAGTAGGATAAGATCTTCAAAAAAGCCACTGGGTATTAGCTGGTAAGTGATTATTATTAACATTTGGGAAACCAAATTTCAGTGTGATATATTAATAATAGTAATAAAGATTACAAATGTTGAAAATTGAATGTGCCAAGCAAAAAGATAGTAAAAAGGAAGAGGTTGAATATTTTAAAAGAAAATGATTACACCTCCAAGAAAACAAAAAGTCAAGACTTGAATAAAAAGTGATGGCCTTTAGTAAAAGGAAGAGTCACATATTACTTATCAACTATATCCAAACTAAATAGAATTAAAGTTAGAATCAAGGAATTTTAAAGTATTATGAGGCAGAACAGTGAGTTCATAAATAACATCTTTTGTTTTGAGAATGTGGGAGAGTTGGTATAGGAGGTTTAAGGTGAGAAAATACTTGGAATAGCAAGTGGATAGACTGTGGTGGTAAGTCTAAAATAAAAATCTAGCCATAGAACAGGGAATACATAGTTCAGATTAGATAATATAAATTTGTCAGTCACAAAATTATTGGGCACATCTGTGTGTGTGGGCTTCCTTCAGCAGTGTTAAGCTTCATAATAAGAGGTGCCACTAAGACAGGAAGTTGAGGCAATCTAGTGTTGAGTTTTGGAAGATTGGCAATAAGAATAAATCTTAAGAGAGGAGAATGTTGAGCCAAGACATTATCTCAAATTGATCCTATAAATATGTTGTTTGGATATTATTAGTCAAGTCAAAAACACCTCTATGTGTCAAATTCCTCATCCAGAAGTTATTTATTTAATTGAATTAAAGTTTAACTAGGGGTCCTGCCTTACTTACAAGTCTTACAAATATACGCATATTTGCATCAAACAAAGGCATTTTCCTGTCATCTGTGTGCATTTTACAATATAAATCTTGCTTGGAGAATATACTTTTTTGAATTAGTAGTTTTTATCAAGGCAGAAATCCATAGTTACATAAACATTTAACCTTTAAATTAAAATGATAAATGAAATTCACTAATTTGCTAATTGTTTTTATTTGAATTTCTAATCCCTATCAATAAATGAGTAGGTTATGTAGATTTTCTATTTTAGACTTAATGGCTTATCTAGTTAATGACTTGAGTCTTCATTAAGTTCATAAAAACCAGTATTTGTAAAAACTTGTAAAATAATAATTTATGGTTGTGGTTACATTTCTGTTCCCCAGGCTAAGTATTAGGGATTATAGTAGTCTTTTAATATTCTAATATTCCTAATTAGTACTTCAAATGTCAGTTCACTGAGCAAATCATTAGGATGAAAACCAAATATCAACAAAGGATAAGTCTGTTAATTATGGTTGTTAAAGTTTAATATTGATTATTCACATGTGAATTTCATTAATAAATTTTAATCCCTGACTGAATAGTACAAATAAGTTATTTCCTTTCATTATTAATTGCTGTGTATTCAAGGAATGAAAATTTTATCAAACTATTAGACTAAGATAATAGCAAGTAATAAACCAAACTGGAGAAAAACATGATCCAATATTAAGCAAATAATTTTGAGATTATATTTTGGATTATTCAAATTGTTAATACTATATGTAATCTGATAAATATGGATATCAAAACAATATCAACAAAAGCAATTTGCTTTATTAAAGCATAGAGGGCAGAATGATATATTAGACACCAAATTGGCCTCAGTCTGAAGATCCAGATTTGAGCCCCATCTTTGAAAAACATTATTTTCATGACTAGATGTCCACATAATCTGTATCATTAACTCTCTACCTGATTAACTCTGTATCAATAAAATTAATATATTGGTTCCTTACCAGAAGATAGCAGAAATGAATGATGCATTAACTAGTGGATCTGTTTACATTATTAAATTTGAAGTTAATTCTTTGTGTTAATATATTTGGTTGCAGTTATTGACCTTTATTCATTAATTTGATCAAATTTCATGCTTACTATTTTAAAATATGAATTCAAATTTACCCAGTATTTTACATTATTGAAATAGAGATTTAACATTTAAACATTCCCTTGAAATAGCAAGCAATTATTCTTTACAATAGCAGTATAAATGTAACCTTGAAGACTTAATGGTTAATTATCCTTTAATTATGGGAAGATTAGAAAGTTGTATAGTAATTAAATATATTGCATCTGTCTCTTTCTCTGTATACACACACACATACACATATATATGGATAACTATCTCCATATCTATTATATATATATATATATATATATATGTATGTACATTTGTATGTATGTATATGTGAAGACATTGGTACAGATGCACATATATACCTAAGCACCCACATGTGTGTATGCTTTTATATATGTGTGTGAGATAGCGATATGCACATCAATGTATTTGAATTAATTTGAAAATAAATTCCTAATATTTTTCAGTTGTGAATATTTGGCTTAGTGACTATGAAAGATGAAATATGTTCTGGTTTGCTTTTTTCAGTTTTACTTTTGGCATTCTGTAAGTTGGTAGGCAATTTGAAATCTCTACAATATATGCAGGATATTGACTTTAAGGACTTTATACAAAACTGCATGTCACATTCAAATTATTTAATCTCCTTGACTCAACATGGTCTTCCTCAGCTTAAGAGAGAAGTGCAAGCTGTTGAAAAGAAACTTTTTTTATACCTTCCAAAGCCAATGTTTCAAACTGGAAGAAAAATTTGCCTATCAATTAACTACAGTTTAATTTCAACCAAATCTTTCAAGAAGGTGGCAACACATGGCAGAATCTCACAATCTTTATTGGAAGGAATATTAAGATTAAACTTTTAGGTTTAACATATTTTGGTCTTTTTTGGGATTAATTTTCATTTTCTTTTCTGTTGTTCTGGACTTTATTTGAATGACGATGGATCATAAAAATTTTGCTTTTTGAAACTCCACAAGTAAGCTTATATGTATTTGTTATCTGTCTTCAGTTTCTGTTGATCAGCCTGTTGAGAATATTGTATTCATATTTATTTATCTAAGGAGTTCCAGATTTTTCATTCTGAGAAAATAATTTTATATTGTTTTTTGCAGTGATATACTAAACTGAATTCGTTTTCTCATTATCTGAAGGACAATGGATTAGTCCATTATAACAGATTTATGTTACCAAAATATAATTTTAATGCCATATGTCTGATTAACCAGAATACATGAGATACATGGACATATGGTTAGTTAATTTTTTTTTGTTTATTTCTTAATTCTTTGTCAAATTCTTAATATATTGACATCTTTCCTTTATATTGAGGCTATCAAAGACTATGGCATAGTAAAAAGAACACTGAGATTTGAATCCTTTATTGGTTTGGTATTGAGTCCCAGATTTGCAACTTATTATTTATATATCCAAGCTAAGTTGTTTTATTATTATTATTATTTATATTTCCAGAATCTCTGTTTCTTCATCTATAAAATGGGGATAAGATTACATTCATTCTGCTTACCTCATTCATTTAATCCTTAATAAAAACAAAACAAAACAAAGGTGACATTTAAGAATTCACTGTGAAAAAAACCAAAAAAAAAACACTATGCTATATACTAGGATTACCATGATAAAAACAAAATATTGTTTACATGTAAACATTTTGTAATTCATTTCATAAGATTGTAACTATGATAAAGGCATAAGCTTTACATGCACTTGACAAATACACTTGGTAATTCTTTAAATTAATTAATTAATTGATTTGCAAAGCATATGAATGGTTAATTTTTCCAACATTGACCCTTGCAAAACCTTTCATTCCAGATTTCACTCATCTGTCTTTAATCTCCTCAAGGTTTGATATTGGTTTTTCTCTTTCTCCACAGAAGCCATCTATCATCAGAGTTCTCTTCACTTTTTACTAATTTTTTTTTAAGTTAAGGTCTGCTTTTAGGGCAGGGGAAGTTTTCCAAGCTTCCTCCACAAGCAGAAGCTTCCTTTAGAAGAGGCCTTGGCTGTTCTGGGTCAGTGCTGATTCACACAAGATACTGGGTGGACATGGCCAGGTCCTATGAGATTCTGGCATTTCTGGGTTCACTATTTACCTTTATATTTGTGTTGGATATTTTAAAACTTCTCTGCTGATCTACTGGCTTGCAGCTAGGGCAGAGTAGCCAACACTGTTGCTGTAAGATTCTTCCTGTAGGCAAACTACACCCCTCTCCCCCACTCTGCTCTGTGCTGGTGTACTCAGATGCTTCTGTTTGACTGCCTCCCTCCCGTTTTCAGTTGAAACAGACGTTTTCTGGCGATCTTTGAAATTATCTTCTGCTGGTAATTTGTTACCTTCCCAATATTTGTGGGTTCTGCTGGTCCGGAGCTAATTCAGAGGGTAGATTTGCTTTAATTAGTTTGAGGGTTGTAGGAGAAGGTCAGAGAGAAAAGTTTGTCATCTCTGCCATCTTGGCTCCACCCCAGGAAGTTTGAACACTTGAAAAATAAACTTGGTAATTTTTGATGTTCTGACTTATGAGCAGCTTTTTACACTTGCTTATGTGCTGCCTACAAAAGAAAAAGGTATGATTTTACTACTGTTCATTAAGAATGTTTAGTTTATTATTTGACCCAATAATTGAAAGAATATTTTGGCCATATAACTAGTACTCTAAGAAGTAGGCTATCAATTGATGGGAAACATTTTATTACATTTTTTGGGAAATATAAATTTTCATTGTATCTCTATTTTTTGCCTTAAAGAAAAACATGCACTTTGTCAGTTGAAGAAGCTTGATCCCTTGTGGTATTCTTAAATATTAGTCCTTTTAGCATTAATATTCCTGCCAAGGTCCTTTATGAGGCCAAAAAGAAAGATTTGTCTCTGTGTGTATATACAAGAAGCCAATACTAGCAAGTTTCTAACTTCAAAAACTATAAGGAATGAAATCCTTACTGATCTGGGTTCTGAATGAATCTAGTATATAAAATAAAATATGAGTCAAGATTATTAAAAATGAAAATCTCTAGTTCTAGCCATCACCCTACCTATGGGAAATCTCTAGCTCAGTTTTGACAAAATTTTGACTAAAAAAAACAATCAATTCTGTCTGGCCATAGAGTTTATTAAACATAAAAAATTGAAAAGAAGCTACCAAATGCTTCTCTTTCACCAACTGCTCTTTTTTTTCCACTAACAGTCCTGCCCATCTTTACCCAAAGCTATATCCAAAGGAAATATAAAACGAAATTCAAAAGAGAAGCATGTTACTCTGGTCTAGGGTCTTTCTTTGGATCTAGATTTCGGAAAATTAAAATAATGATATGTTGAATTATAAGGATCAGAATAGTCATCTGGACTAATCATCAGCCACTGAAGCTCTTAGAAATTCTTTGACACTACATTTTGACACTTGGCTCTCTCCATACTAGTCCCACAGTTCACTCCTCCAATTCTAGGTTAAGAATCAGTGCTATGATCATGATTCCCAGAATTAGGGGGAAATAACATGCTATAACTATGAACAATAGTTAAAATCTCCTGGGTAAATTGGAAGAAGAAAAGCATTTAATTCTGTTAAGTTCACATATTTCTTTGTCACTTTTCTTGTCTCTCACTTAGCATAATACTAGGCACAGTCCTTCAAGATTCTGAGATAGAAAACTGAGTTTCTAGATGAAAATGTTGGAGGAACAGTAAGCATTAGAAACACCACTCTTTCTCCATTTCTCCAAGAATGTTTGTGGCAGCCCTCTTTATAGTGACCAGAAACTGGAAACTGAGTGGATGCTCATCAACTGGAGAATGCCTGAATACATTGTGGTATATGAATGTTATGGAATATTATTGTTCTGTAAGAAATGACCAACAGGATGATTTCAGAAAGGCCTGGAGTGAATTACATAAACTGATGCTGAGTGAAATGGATAGGACCAGGAGATCATTATATACTTCAACAGCAATACTATATGATGATCAATTCTGATGGATCTGGCCATCTTTAGCAATGAGATGAACCAAATTGGTTTTAATGGATCAGTAATGAACTGAACCAGCTACACCCAGCAAAAGAACTCTGGGTGATGACTAAGAACCATTACATAGAATTCCCAATCCGTATATTTTTGTCTGAATTTCCTTCACAGGCTAATTGTACACTATTCAGAGTCTGATCCTTTTTGTACAGCAAAATAACTGTATGGACATGTATACTTATTTTGTATTTAATTTATACTTTAACATATTTAACATGTATTGGTCATCCTGCCATCTAGGAGAGGGGGTGGGAGGAAAGAGGGGAAAAATTGGAACAAAAGGTTTGGCAATTGTCAATGCTGTAAAATCACCCATGCATATAACTTGTAAATAAAAAGCTATTAATAAAATAAATAAATAAATAATTTTTTAAAAAATAGAGAATATTAAAAAAACAAAAACAAAACAAAACAAAAAGCACAATGAAATGAACCAAATCAGTTCCACTTGTTCAATGATGAATAGAACCAGCTACACCCAGTAAAAGAACTATGGGAAATGAGTATGAAACACTACATAGAATTCCCAATCCCTCTATTTTTGTCTGCCTGCATTTTTAATTTCCTTCACAGGTTAATTGTATACTATTTCAAAGTCCAATTCTTTTTGTACAGCAAAATAACTATGGACATGTATACATATATTGTATTTAACATATACTTTAACATATTTAACATATATTGGTTAACCTGCCATCTGGGGGAGGGGATGGGGGAAGGGGGGAAAAATTGGAACAAAAGGTTTTGCAATTGTCAATGCTAATAAATTGCCCATGCATATGTCTTGTAAATATATATATACATATATACATATATATATATATATATATGTATGTATATAAACACAAATTGCATTTTTTTCTTTTAGTAATAATGTAAATAGTTAAGCATATTTTGATTTTCTGAGTTTTCAAAAGTGTATCATGTGTAAACAAGAGATCACAGACTCTAGCAGAAGTCGTTTAGAGCAATGATATCAAACTTAAATAGATACCAGGGCCACTCAATTCTTTGTCAGGACATCTATAAAGAGATTGACTTAGAAATCCAAATATTAATAATATTGCCCATATTTTATTGTTTCTTTCATGTTGTAATTATTTCCCAATTATAATTTAATCTTATTTGGATTGAAATATAATTTATAAATACTTCCCTCCTTCCTCCCTTCTTTTTTGCCTCTTCCCCTTCCCCTACCTTTTCCCTCCCTTCCTTTTCTCTCATACTCCTTCTCTCCCTCCCTCCTTTATTCCTTCTTTCCCTCCCTCCTTATTGTCTTCCCTCCCTCCTTACTTTTTCCCTCTCTACTTCCTTACTTCACTCTCTCCCTCCCTCTCTCCTTCCTTCTATAACATTCATATAGTATAACTTATTCAGTCATTCTTCCTTCCATTTTATTTTCAAAATATATAGATGGATAATTTTTCAACATTTTCCCTTAAAAAATATGTTTTAAATGTGTTCCCCTGTTTTTCCCCAACCCTCCTCTAGATAGCAAGTAATACAATATGTGTTAAAATGTGCAATTCTTCTATATGAATGCCACAAAGATCCTGGTGCATAAGAAAAATGACATCAAAAAGGAAAAAAAGAGAGAAACAAAACAACATTCAAGCAAAACAGTGTTAATATACTATGTTGCAATCCACACTCAGTTCCCACAGCCTTCTCTCTGGGTGTAGATGGCTCTATTAATCACAAGAGTATTGGAAATGGCTGGAATCATCTCATTGTTGAAGAGAGACATGTCTATAAGAATTGATACTAGTATCATTTTGCTATTGCCATGTACAAAGATCTCCTGGTTCTGCTCATTTAATTTAGCATTGGTGCATGTAATTCCCTCAAGGCCTCTCTGAAATCATCCTGCTGATCATTTCTTATTGAAAAATATATTCCATATCATTCATATACAATGAAATATTCAGTCATTCTCCAACTAATGGGCACACACTTGGTCTCCAGGTTCTTTGCCACTATAAATGGGGTTGCCACAAACACTTTTCCACATGTGGATCCCTTTCCCTCGTTTATGATCTCTTTGGGATACAAACCCAATAGAAACACTGCTTGACCAAAGAGTATGCACAGTTTGATTGTCCTTTGGTCATAGTTGCAAATTGCTCTCCAGAATGCTTGAATCAGTTCACAACTCCTCCACCCACAATGTCTTAGTGTCCTGATTTTCCCATATCTTCTCCAACATTCATCATTATTTTTTCCTGCCATCTTAGCCAATCTGAGAGGTATGTTGTGCTATCTCAGAGTTTTGTTCATTTACATTTTTCTGATCAAAAGTGATTTAGAGATCTTTTCATATGACCAGAAATGGTTTTGATATCTTCATCTGAAAATTGTCTGGTCATATCCTTTGACCATTTATCAATTAGAGAATGACTTGAATTCCTATAAATTTGAGTCACTTTTCTATATATTTTAGAAATGAGGCCTTTATCAAAATTTTTAAATGTAAAAAAAATGTTTTGGTTTTTTTTTTTTGCAATTTATTGCTTTCCTTCTAATCTTGTCTGCATTGGTTTTGTTTGTATAAGAACTTTTTAACTTAATATAATCAAAATTATTCGTTTTGTGTTCAATAATGTAGTCCTGTTCTTCTTTGGTCATAAATTCATTCCTTCTCCAGAGATCTGAGAAGTAAACTAACCTTTGTTCTTATAATTTGCTTTTATTATCACTCTTTATGGCTAAATCATGAAGCCATTTTAACCTTATCTTGGTATTCAGAGTTAGATGTGGGTCAGTGTCTAGTCTCTGCCATGTTAATTACTGATTTCCACAAGATTGTTGCCAAATTGTGAATTCTTATCCTAAAAGTTGGGGTCTTTGAGTTTGTCAAACATTAAATTGTTATACTCATTGAGTATTTTGTCCTATGAACCTAATCTATTGCATTAATTGACCACTCTATTTCTTAGCCAATAGCAAAATGAGTGTGGTGCAGCTGTGCCAGAGCTAAATCTATACTATAAAGCAGTTTTGATGAACACTGATTTAAAATATAGATTTAGATCTAGCACAGCTTGACTACATTCATTTGCATTTTTCCATTTAATTCCCTTGAAATTCTTGATCTTTTCTTATTGCAGATGAATTTTGTTATTATGTTTTCTAGCTCTGTATAGTAATTTCTTGGGAATTTGATTGGTATGGCACTGAATAAGTAGATTAATTTAGGTAGTATTATCATTTTTATTATATTTGCTCAACCTACCCATAAGCACTTGATATTTTTCCAATTGGTTATTTTTGACTTTATTTGTGTGGAAAGTGTTTTGTAATTGTGTTCACATAGTTTCTGATTTTTCCTTAGAAGGTAGATCCCTAAATATTTTATATTATCTACACTTATTTTAATGGAATTCCTCTTTGCAACTTTTGTTGCTGGACTTTGTTGTTAATGCATGAAATTGCTGATAATATATATGGATTTATTTTGTATCTTGAAACTTTGGTAAAGTTGTGAATTATTTGTAGTAGTTTTTTTTGTGTGTGTGTGTGTGGATTCTCTAGGATTTTCTAAGTGTACTATCATATCTTTTCCAAAGAGTGATAATTTGGTTTCCTAATTACCTATTCTAATTTCTTTAATTTTTTTCTTCTATTATTGCCAAAGCTAACATTTTAAAATGATATTGAATAACAATAGCAATAATGGGCAACTTTATTTTTACCCCTGATCTTATTGAGAATGTTTCTAGTTTATCTCCATTACATATGATGTTGCCTGATCATTTTAAATATATGCTAATGATCATTTAAAAATTTTTTTACCATACCTTTTTATTTAAAAGACACATGCATTGGTAATTTCTCAGCATTGATCCTTGTAAAATCTTTTGTTCCAACTTTCCTTCTCCTCCCCCCCCCCAGGTGGCAGGTAGACCAATACAAGTTAAATATGTTAAAGTATATGTCAAATGCAACATTATATATATACACACAAACACACACATACATGTACACACGCACGTACATATTTATACAATTATCTTGCTGCACAAGAACAATCGGATTTAGAAATAATCTAAAAATAACTTGAGAAGGAAAACAAAAATGCAAGCAAACAAAAACAGGAGTGGGAATATCATGTTGTGGTCCACATTCATTTTCCATAGTTCTTTCACTAGGTGTATAGGTTCTCTTCATTGTTGAGCAATTGGAACTTATTTGGTTCATCTCATTGTTGAAGAGAGCCACGTCCATCAGAATTGATCATCACATAAAGGCCTCATTTCCAAAATATATAGAGAATTAACTCTAATTTATAAAAAATCAAGCCATTCTCCAATTGAAAAATGGTCAAAGGATATGAACAGACAATTCTCAGATGAAGAAATTGAAATTATTTCTAGTCATATGAAAAGATGCTCCAAGTCATTATTAATCAGAGAAATGCAAATTAAGACAACTCTAAGATACCACTACACACCTGTCAGATTGTCTAAGATGACAGGAAAAAATAATGATGATTGTTGGAGGGGATGTGGGAAAACTGGGACATTGATGCATTGTTGGTGGAGTTGTGAACGAATCCAACCATTCTGGAGAGTCGTTTAGAACTATGCTCAAGAAGTTATCAAACTGTGCATACCCTTTGATCCAGCAGTATTACTACTGGGCTTATATCCCAAAGAGATTATAAAGAAGGGAAAGGGACCTGTATGTGCACGAATGTTTGTGGCAGCCCTCTTTGTAGTGGCTAGAAACTGGAAACTGAATGGATGCCCATCAGTTGGAGAATGGCTGAATAAATTGTGGTATATGAATATTATGGAATATTATTGTTCTGTAAGAACTGACCAACAGGATGATTTCAGAAAGGCCTGGAGAGACTTACATGAACTGATGTTGAGTGAAATGAGCAGGACCAGGAGATCATTATATACTTCAACAACAATACTATATGATGACCAGTTCTGATGGACCTGGCCATCCTCAGCAATGAGATCAACCGAATCATTTCCAATGGAGCAGTAATGAACTGAACCAGCTACGCCCAGAGAAAGAACTCTGGGAGATGACTAAAAACCATTACATTGAATTCCCAATCCCTTTATTTATGCCCATCTGCATTTCTGATTTCCTTCACAAGCAAATTGTACAATATTTCAGAGTCTGATTCTTTTTGTACAGCAAAATAACAGTTTGTTCATGTATACTTATTGTGCATCTAATTTATATTTTAATACATTTAACATCTACTGGTCATCCTGCCATCTGGTGGAGGAGGTGGGGGGTAAGAGGTGAAAAATTGGAACAAGAGGTTTGGCAATTGTTAATGCTGTAAAGTTACCCATACATATAACCTGTAAATAAAAGGCTATTAAATAAAATAAATAAATAAAAAGAAT
This sequence comes from Sarcophilus harrisii, assembly GCF_902635505.1. Lineage (NCBI taxonomy): Eukaryota > Metazoa > Chordata > Mammalia > Dasyuromorphia > Dasyuridae > Sarcophilus > Sarcophilus harrisii. The sequence continues at coordinate 295,279,446 of NC_045427.1, forward strand.
TGATCATCATATAGTATTATTGTTGAAGTATATAATGATCTCTTGGTTCTGTTCATTGCACTTAGCATCAGTTCATGTAAGTCTCTCCCGATCTTTCTAAAATCTTCCTGCTGGTCACTTCTTATAGAAAAATAATATTGCATAGCATTCATATACCACAATTTATTCAGCCATGCTAATGATCATTTTAAAGAAAACTCCATTTATTCCTATATTCTCTAGTGATTGTCATAGGAATATGTGTTGTATTTTAACAAATCCTTTTTCTGCCTTTATTGAGATAATCATATAATGTTTGTTAGGTTGATTATTGATATAATCAATTATGCTAATAGTTTTTTCTAATATTGAACTAGCCCTGCATTCCTGGTATAAATTCTACTTGTTCATGGTGTATTATCCTGCAGATGACTTTCTGTAATCACTTTGATAATATTTTATTTAAGATTTTTATATCAATATTCATTAGGAAAATTGGTCTCTAATTACCTTTCTTTGTTTTGACCCTACATGCTTTAGGTTATCAATGTTATATCTGTTCCAAAAAAGGATTTATGGTAGGAAACCATCTTTCACTAGTTTTCCAATTTGTTTGCATATTTGTTTGCAATTGTTTGCAATTGTTCTTTAAATGTTTCGTAAAATTCACATGCAAATCCTTTTGGCCCTGGAGATTTTTTCTTAGGGAGTTGATAAATAATTTGTTCAATTTCTTTTTATAAAATGGGACTAAGTAATTTATATCCTCTTTTGTTAACTGGGCAATTTATATTTTTGGAAATATTTCTCTATTTCTCTTAGATTACCAAACTTATTTACATATAGTTGGATAAAATAACTCCTAACTATTATTTCTTCATCATTGATGGAAAGTTCTCCTTTTTCATATTTGATAGTAACAGTTTGATTTTCTTTTTTTTCCTTTTTCTAATCAAATTAATAACAGTTTATCTACATTTTGTTTATTGGTTTAATAGTTTTGTTACTTCCAGTTTTATTAATTTCTCCCCTTATTTTCTGAATTTCAAATTTAGTATTTAATTGGGAGGGTTAATTTGTACTTTTTTTTTTTTAGTTGCTTGCCCAGTTCACTGATCTTTTTCTCTATTTTATGCAAATAAGCATCTAGAAATATAAAACTTCACACAAAAAATAGCTTTGATGCATCCCAAAAGTTTAGTAGGATTTCTCATTATTGTCATTCTCTTCAATGAAATTTTTGATTGTGTCTATGATTTATTGTTTCACCTTCTCATTATTTAGGATTAGATTGTTTAGCTTCCAATTAATTTTTGGTCTCTTTCCCCCTGACACATAATTTTTTATTGCATCATAATTAAATGCATTTACTATTTCTGCCTTTCTGGTTTGATTTTTAGGTCTTTCTGCCCTAATACAGGGTAAATTTTTATATAGGTTCCACATACTGCTGAGAAAAGTATTATATATTCCTTTCTGTCTTAATTCAATTTTCTCCAAAGGTCTCTCATACTTTTCTAGAATTTTACTTACCTTCTTAATGTCTTTTTAAATTTATTTTGTAGTTTGGTTTATCTAGTTCTGAGAGAGCAAGGTGGAGATTCCTGACTAGTATAGTTTTGCTTTCTAATTCTTCTTGAAGTTTTCTTAACTCCTCCTCTAGGAATTTGTATGCTATACCATTTCTTGCATATATGTTTAGTACTTATATTATTTCATTTAGGAAGATATGGTTTCTTTCCCTGTCTCTTTTAATTAGATCTATTTTTATTTGATCTGAGATCAGGATTCCTACCACTGTATTTTTTTTTTTTTTGGTTACCTCACTTGAAACGTAATAGATTCTGCTCCAGCCTTTTAATCTTTACTCTGAATGTACCACACTGCTTTAAATGTGTTTCTTGTAAATAACATATTGTAGAACTGTAGAATTCTGGCTTTCAATACATTCTACTATCTGCTTCTAGTTTTTGGGAGAATTCATCCTAATCACATTCACAGTTGCAATTACTAACTGAATTTCCTGCAATCTTGTTTTACCCAAATTATACTTTTCTTTTTTATTTTACCCTTTCACTGTATTTTGCTTCCCTTAACAGCCCTTCCCTTTAATAGCTTTTCCTCCTTTCTTACATCTTTCACCTTCTACTTCTGTTCTCCCTACTATTAATCTTACCCTTTCATTCCCCCTTTCCCCTCCTTCCCTAGAAAGTGAAAGAATTTTCTCTGTGAAGATAAAGAGTCTAATATTGTCTCTTTGAGACAAATCTGAAGAGAATAAGATAACCACAGTGCTCTTCCCCTATCTTTCTTTCTCTCAGTTGGAATAGGTCTTTTTTTTTGCCTCTTCAAGTGATTTAATTTACCCCATTTTAACTCCATTTTCCTCTTCTTCCAGTAGTGTTGTGATCAGGGAGCCACCTGCCAGTGGCTGCTGGAGATTTAACTCAGACCTGTAGAATGGATCTCTTCATGTAAGAGGATGATGATGGTGATACAAGGAGACTGAGAGGCAGTTGCTGTTCTCTGACCTCTCTTGCCTCCAATTTATTTCATTCCCAATCCACAAGGAACATCAGCATTGATAAAGGCTGCTTTTCAACTCCTTCAAGTGTAATGATTCACAGCTGTAGAGCTTTCACAAATTGACCTGTCCCTTCACTTAGGCATGGTCCTTAATACAATAGAATTACCTTTTCTTCTCTAGTTTCTTTTATATATCATCACAGTAAAATCAAATTATACCTAAACCCTTTAGTATACCCATAACAAAGACGTTAATCTCAACAGTTAAATATATCATTTCACCACATAGTGATATAAGCTTTTTAACTTTTTAAAAAAAGTTAGTTTTTTTCCTATTTACCTTATTTTGCTTCTCTTGAGTTCTGTATTTGAAAATAAGATTTTCTGTTCAGCTCTGCTTTTTTCATTAGAAATTAATGAAATTCACCTGTTTCGTTGAATGTTCAACCTTTTCCCCTGAAATAAAATACTTAATTTTGTTGGGTAGTTGATTATTGGCTGTAATCCAAGTTCCTTTACCTTTAGGTACATCAAATTCCAGGCCCTCCTCCAGTCCTTTAAAGTGGAAGCTTCTAGGTTCTGGGTAATTCTGATTGTGGCTCCTTGATATTTTAATTGTTTTTTTTTTGGCTGCTTGCAATATTTTTTCCTTGATGTGATCATTCTGAAATTTAGCTATGAGATTCCTTGGAGTTTTCATTTTGGGGTCTATTTCAGGTCATTTCAATGAATTCTTTCAATGTCTATTTTATCCTCTGATTCTAAGATATCAGGGCAGTTTTCCTTTATGATTTCCTGAAAGATAATGTCTAGATACTTTTTTCATGCTTTTCAGGAAGTCCAATAATTCTTTTATTGTCTCTCCCAGATCTGTTTTCCAGATCGATTGTTTTTTTCCCAATGAAATATTTTTCTTCTATTTTTATTATTTTTATTTTGTTTGACTGATTGAGACATCCACTTCCATCTGTCCAATCCTAATTTTTTGTGAATTATTTTCTTTAGTTAACTTTTATATCTCCTTTTGTATTTTACCAATTGAACTTTTAAATGAGATTTTTTTCATCTTACAAATTCTGTTTTTCAAGGAGTTGTTTTCTTTTTCAATTTTATCAAATCTATTTTATCAGGAGTTTTCTTCAGATTATTTCTCTTTTCCCTTTTCCAAACTCTCTTGCAAAGTTCACATTTCCTTTCCCCATTTTTCTTTTAACTCTTTTAAGTCTGTTTTGAATTGTTTCAAAGACAGCCTTGTGAGATAGTGGCCAACTCATATCAACATTTGGTGCTTTATCTGAAGATAATTTGCCTTAGGATTTGAAGTTTGTTCTTTTCTTTCTCCACAAAAGCTATCTATGGTCAGATTTCTTTTTGATATTTTGCTCATCTTTAAAGGTTAAGGTCTGCTCTTAAGGCAAAGGGGAGATTGTCTGAGCTTCCTCTACAGGTAACAATGGCTGCCCTAGAGCAGCGCTGATTGACTTCTGGTGCTGGGTGAGCATGGCCAGGTCCAACATTCGTCTGGGGTTCAGAGGCTCATTATTTGCCTTTTGTATTTGCATTGAATGTCTCAGAGTTAATCTGCTAATCCAAGACAGAGTAGCCAATGCTAATATAGTTTGGATAAGAGCCTCCCAGGAGATTACCAGAAAGTGCATACTACACCAACCTGGCTACCTGTGCTGCAGGTTACCTCCCCCAGTACCCAATTGAAACATGCCTTTTCTGAAGTTCTTTGAAAATATCGTCTGCTAGAAATTTGTTTCATTCCAAATATTTGTGGGTTCTGTCATTCCAAAACCAGTTCAGAGGCTTGATCTATTGTTGATCTGAGGGACACCAGGAGGAGCTCAGATAAATATTTTTATATTCTTTACCATTTACCTCTACCCCAAACTGAATATGTATTAAACTCAAAATATAAATAGGAACAAACTAGTCCATATTCTGAGGAGCAGCCCAAAGGAGTGAACAAACCTGATAAAGGCATGATATGTCTTCTAAGTAACATCAGAGCCCAGGGGAACAATAGCTGAACAAGATAAGGCCTCTATACAATTATCCTCCATCTTATAACTTGTGTTTTTTTTATCTTTATAATGCTTTCTATTTTTGCTTACTCAGAGCTCAGTTCTAACCATGCTTCTATGCATGCATGTCTTTCTGCCTTTTTAAGGAAAATAAAAATTCAGTAACAAACTAACTCTGTCTTTTTAGACCACATTTCAAAAAAAGGTTGCCATCTCAGAGAAATAAGATATTCTACTTTCATGATTTTTCCCAATAACTGAAGCTTATTCCTGTGATGAGTTTAGAAGTAATGTTATATTTTCTTCCATGGAGTTGAAATCAGGTAGGATAGTAGATGCGAAGTGGACATAAACATCTATGTCTAGAAGAACATATTAATTTTCTTTTATATAATATTTTAATATCTTTCATATTTATCTATTTGAATAATATATGTGAGGAAATTTTAATCTGCCAAACATTACTCCTTTCCTCCTTATACAATTCCTCCTGTTTCTCACAAGTTCAGCATAACTGACTGATCAGAAGAGGCATAAGCAAAGCAATTTCAGAGTGGTGGTGAACAGTGATTGCCATGTCTTAAGACACAAAGAGGGAGATTATTCAAATGAGAACACAGAATTGGAAATTAATCTATGCCCTACAAGTATTCTTATAGTTTCAACATGTTCAAATTGTGTGATAAGAGTATGATAAGAATATGTTCTGGGCCAAATCTTGAGATCTAGACCACTGCAGAAATATAAGTCCAGCCTGAAATGGAATTAAGTTATTACAATAGACAGAAGCAAATGTGTAAAAACAAAATAGATATGTGGTTAGTACCCCTTAAATGAAGATTGCTTGGTTTAGAATTCCATATATTAGTATTATCTATTAGAAGAGGTAACTCCAGATTCCTTTAAATTCTTGCTACAAAGACTATCCAGATGAAAAGATATCATTACAACATATCTTAAGAGATTGCTAGCTAGGTTATTTATGCCCCTATATGTCTCAAATATTAGACTTTACATTTGTTTGTTTGATTCAGAAATATATCATTGTTGGTATAAGAAACTCTTTATGTGAAGTGTCTTCTAACTCCGCAAATGCAAGTCAGGCAACTCATATGTATCTAATCAGTTTAAAGATGTTGAGAAATTACTTATCTGCACATGGATACAAAATCAATATGTGCCATAATAGAGGCATGCACAGATTTTGGGCCAGATGCAACTATATCTAAGATAGATAAACATTACCACTGGTCCTCTTCTTCCCCAACCCAAGGGAGAGATATCTAGTCCATGTTATATGTATACTTACATTTCAGAAGTAGGATTGAAATACAAGTCTTCCTTCCTCCAAAAATAATTCTTTACATAATAAACTGGGCCAACTTCTGTCTTACAAAAAGTAGATAAAATATGTTTATTGAATTGAGCTGAATTGAATTTGAATTTATAGGTCTCTATGGAAATAAGAGTCACTGCATTAAACAGTAGAGAAATGGAGTGATTCTCATATTTTCTTTCTAGATCATTTGTCAATGGTCTGCCTGGAAACTAAAAGTTATTTTTACAGAATACCTGTGAATGAATTCTAGATAGCAAGAATTTAGATAAGAGTGACATGAGAAAAATGAAATACTGAACAGGAAGAAGAGATAAAGCAAAAATAATTAAATGCGATACCCTTCTAAAAATATGTGTTAAGACATTTTTGTTTTCTTTCCATCTGCAATGACAATATAAAATAGTAGCAATAACAAATTATCAACGAGACCTAGTGAAAGGAATGTCCACAATAATACATTTCTTCAGGACTCAGTCCTGAGGGGGAAAGATGAATAAATATGTTATATATGCTATTTTAAACTTAGATAAAATTTATCTCTGATGCTACTATGACCAATAACCAGAATCTCTCTCTCTCTCTGTCTCTCTCTTTCTTTCTCTCTCTCTCTTTCTTAAAACTATTTGCACTTGAGAGGAAAGCAGGGTATAATTTAAAGAACTTCAGCCCAGAAACAGTCAAAAGGCATTTGCCCTCCTTTATATTTTGCCCTTTGGTAGTTGAACTTTGTTGAAAAACAAAAGGTTGTTAGACAAAATGTTAACTCTTGGAATAATGTACCACAAAATGGCATGCAATCAATGTGGTTGTAAACATTAATATGGCAGGATGTTTCACATTACAATAGAAAATGAAAGAATTTCTAAATATTTAAAGATTAACAGCAATGATTCCTTGTATATGCAAAAACGTTTCTGGGGGAAAAAATCCATTATTCAATAGCATTGCAGGCAAAATACTTCCTTTAAAAAAGAAAGTGAAAAACACATTTTGTGGATTTTAATTCTGTTTTTCAAGTATTCCAAGAGTTACCTCAAATTCATGTAACTTGACTCATTTATAAATGCTCTCAAAGTCATGAACACTTACTTTTAAAAACTATCCCGTTTATCTGCTGTAGAAATAGATGACTACTCTGTGAGGTTAGACAAAATATTATCTATTTTTGTTACAATTATAATTATTGAGGACAGGATTTGAGGCTTTTCTTTTAAGAGTACAAATTGAAACAAAGAACACATAAGGAAATCTTTACTTTTTTTGTATTTTACACACACACACACTACAGCTGTTATTTTACATTAAATTTATACATATATGCATATGTATAAAGTTTATGCATGAATATATACATGTACTTTATACATATATGCACAAATATATACACCCATGTGGGTCTGTATAGAGATTTAGAATGTAAATATATTATGTATATAATATAAATGCATATACATTCATATTATTTGTAGATAATATTATATATGCATATAACCAGATACACATATATATAGATCTCTCTCTCTCTCTCTCTCTCTCTCTATCTATCTATACACCCACTGTGTGTATCCATTCATATATAAAAATATATTATAGTGAAAGAGGAAAAACGGGCTATTGTCGGAGTGAAAAATGACTCTCATTAAATGCAAAGAATAAGATCCAAGATTTGCCCTGCCCACCACCTTCAAGTATGATGTCTTTTCTGAAAGTAACAAATTGTAATTAAAATTTTATAGATAATGTAAAGTTACCTGTAATGGCAACACTTCATGAAACATAAAGAGAAGAGAAACATAGAATCATAGACTTTTAGAATTGTAAAAAAGTACAGATATTGTATTGTATAATCCCTAAATATTACATCAATCTTGTCAACCTCATTACTGAAATTTAGACATTTATTCCATTTAAATATTTCCAATAATGGAAAACTCACAAACTCCTTAGGTAGCCTATTCAATCTTTGCATCTATCTCATTAATGAAGAGGGTTTTGTTTTTACCTTTCTTACATTGAAATCTGCTTCTTTGTAAATTCCACATATTAATACCACTTCTCTGTGGAACTGAGGAGAAAAAATTCTAATTCCACTTCTATGTGAGACATTGTTTCAAATATTTGAACACAGGCAATATAAACCCCACAAAATCTTCTGTTTGACAGGTTTAAATATCTCTAAGTGCTTTAATCAATATTCTATGTCAACTATCCTGTTCACCTTCTATTGAATGTGTTCAAGTTTGCAAATATCCTTTTTTTATAATGGAGTACCTAGAACTGGGCATGATACTTTACATATGTTTTGACCAGAAGATAAAGTATTATAATTGGTCATTTGACTTTTCCTAGGCATTAAAATCATTGATGCAACTAAAGATCATATTTGCTTGACTTCTACAATCTACTTATGGCTAATATTTTGCTTAAATTCCAAGTTAAACATCATGAAATAACAGAAAATATTGTCAAAGTTGAAGTCAAAAACTAGGTTCAAACACCATGTCATATACTTAGTAGATATGAGATCCTGAGCAAATCCTTTAACACCCTAGCCTTCATTTTCCTCACTTCAAAAATAGGAATGATAATAGAATCTGCCTAACAGAATTGATGTGTTGATCAAAGATAATCTTGCCCTAAAAGTGCTACGTGAATATGAATAATTTTTAATACCCCATGACATTCCTCTTCCTTCTATGGAAACTGCACACAGTTTACACAACAAAGCGTTACATTATCCACTCAATTTAGCAACATTCTATTAAATGCCTGGTCATGGCACTTTGCCCTGAACAACCCAGTGATTTACTTATAAAACTGTTAAATAAAAAAGAAAGGCCCTTGGGTTCTCAGCACCAGACAAGAGAGGTGAACATGAATTTGAAATAGTATTCCTGTGCTGATGACACTTGAATTCCTAATGAGAATAGAATTAAAGAAAACACAACAAATTTATTTTCCCTAACAGTTGATATTTTATTAAATCTTCATTTAGATTCATTTGAAAACCCTAATTAAAACATATAAGGGTAATTTTGTTTTTCTACATCACCTTATCATTCATCAATAGTATTTATTAATTTATCGAGAGAAAAATGAGAATTTATAAAATGAGCATTTTTTAAGAAATTTGTACTACTTTGGCAAAAGGTCTAGCAATTCTAATTATTCTATCATCTGTTTGTCTGTCTATCTTTCTGTAACTCTCTCAATAGCAAAATATATATGTATGTAAACACATGTTTTTCATGTCTTGTTCATAATCTATTTAAATACTAGAGGCCATGATTTTCTGGTGTTGAAAAATAGAAAGCGGTTTTTTATTGATTTGATTTCAAATACATCAATTCGAGCAATATTTTCTACCTGGGATCTGCCCTAATTCCTCAATTCCTATCCACTCCCTCTCAAATTAACTTTGCATTTATATTGTATGTAATCTTTACAATATTTTTATATGTTCATAGTTACCCCATTCACAAAAATAAACACACAGAAACAAATGTAAACTTGAGGGCAATGACTATTTACTTTGTTTTCTTTGTATCTTCAACATACAGTTCTGTCACTGCCACAGAAAAAACAAAGAATAAGTACATGCTGGTTGATACCATTTTGTTCATAATGTTAATGTGTTGTTTCCATGCATCTAAAGAAAATCAGATGACTTGAAATGCATTGGCAGTACTATTTTTATAGTAAAGTATTGTTGCAGGTTACAAAGGCTATTCTTTGGAGTTTATTATTTGAAAATTCTTTTCTCTGATGATGATATAATCTCTATCATTTCAGTGTTTATGGAATGTTTACTTAAGACATTGTTAGAAATGCAAATTAAAACAACTCTAGGTACTACCTTACTGATATCAGGTTGGCTAGTAAGACAGAAAAGGAAAAGAATAAATGTTGGTGAGAATATGGAAAAAATGGAACTCTGATACATTGTTGATGGAGTTGTGAACTGATCCAAATCATTCTGGAGACCAATTTGTAACTATGCCTAAAAGGCAATCAAGTATTGTGATGCCTGCCGCCAGTACCGGTAATGAGAGTAGAAGGAGTACTGCTGTAATTATCACTGATCAAACAAATAGTGGTGTTTGATATTGAGATATTGCAAGGGGTTTTATGTTAATAATAGTTGTAATAAAGTTAATAGCACCTAGAATGGATGAAATACCTGCCAGGTGAAGCGAGAAAATTTGTGTATACCATTTGTTTTAACAATACTACTACTTAGTATGCCAACAAGATCAAGGAAAAAGGGGAAAAAAGCACATGTGCAATAATATTTATAACTCGTTTTTGTGGTGGCAAAGAATTAGAAATTAAAGAGATGCACATGAATTGGCGAATGGCTGAATCAATTGTGTTATAAAAATATAATGGAATACTATTGTGCTATAAAAATGTTGGGGTGGCGTATTTCAGTTAAACAAAACAAATGAACAAAAAAGACAGGAAAGACTTCCCCAAATTGACGCTTGGCAAAGTGAGTTGAACCAGGACAATGATGAACACAGTAATACTAACAATTTACAGTGATCAACTATGATTGATTTAGCTCTTCACAGCAAGACAAAATCAAGACTCATGATGAAAAATGCCATTTGCACCCAGAGGAAGAAATGATGAAGTGAAAATGCAGACCAAAGTATTTTTTTCACTTTTGTGTTTTATTTTGTGTGTCTTTTCCCCTTTTGTTCTGTTAAATCTTTTGTTAAATGTTAAATCTTTTAGAACATCACTAATGAGGAAATGTTTAACATTAATGCACTTATATAACCTTCATCAGATTAACTGCCATCATGGGAAGGTAGGAAAGTTTACAATTAAGAATCTTTCAAAAATGAATGTTGTGAATTGTCTTTGAATGGAATTGAGAAAAATACAATTTTTAAAAAGACTATATCACACTAGTATTTATGAAATTAATAATTTTGCCTAAGAAAATCATAACTCATATGCATATATCTATATATATGTGAATTATTCTCTATTTGGCCTTCTGTTATTCCTTTAGTTCCTAATTAACTCTATCTATTTGTGCATTTAGCTCAAGAGACCAGAAACCATCATAGAAATAGGTTAACATAGTTCAAGGTTCTTTCAATATTTGCTGGATCATTGACTATTTCATTTACCAAAAAAAAGACTCTTCTTATAGAAAAAAAAAATCACACCTAATCTCTTAGTATGGTAAATCACTATTACCTGCGAAATTCTCTTTAGATTTACAGAAGAGGACATTGCTATAACTTTTTTGTGAGTCATAAGCAATATATCAGTCTAGTCCAAACTTTCATGCACATACGAATATAACCTTAGATTAAAGCATTTTATGAAGCAAAGCTTAATTCTAGATTGTGTCTAACATGCTTAATAGCAGAACATCTCCAGAAAGTTACAAAGTCTATGTAGAAGCATATTATGAAAAATAAAGTTCTTACAGAATATAAATTGTCAGAACTGGTGTTACTTAGTTAAAAGTAATAAACAAATATTATGTTCCTTCTATGTGAAAAACAACATTTTTGTAATTATGGATATAAAGATAAAAACAAACACTTCTTTCCTTAAGAAATATATATTTTCCATCAAAATTGTGAGTGTTTGTGTGTGTGTGTGTGTGTGTGTGTGTGTGTGTATGCATGTGTGTGTGTAAGATAAAATAAAGAATTTTATTTTTTCTGCATTGGTCTTTTCATCAGTACTGGTGAATTTCCTGCCACCTATTTTTTTTTGGGGGGAGGGGGTAAAAATTCTCTAATACCTTGTCTTAGAAATATTTTTAAAGTACTGAGAGGTTAATTGATTTGCCCTAGATCACAATACATATGTGTTAGATACCCACACGGTTTTACTAAGTCATATGCTACTCAAGCAATTTCAAGGAGAAAATAATAATAATTAGTCTGGTGTCACTTTGGGGTGATGGAGAATATTTGAAAAGCTTCAGGGAACAGATGAAAACTGTCCTGTTCTTTGACGTTCAATAGTGGTAAGATTAGAAAGATATGTAATTCAGTTCTGGGCAATTACATCTTGTAAACATGTTGGGATAATAGATTGGAGAAAAGCTATACTTTCATTACCATATAACACTCTCCACCCCAAAGTCACTTTATAAACTAAAATACCCCACTTCTGTCTCTGAGTTCAGGAAATAATATGGATAAAACATTTTATGTTAAATAAGGCAAATAAAACTGTATGGAAAGCAAAGAGTATAGCTCAGAGAAAGAGAACATCATTAATGATAAATTCTATAGCATTTTATGACAAAAATTTATTTGGGAAAATTATTTACCTTCTAATGATTTTAGGTTATCTATCTTATAGCATAGCCATGTTGTACAATACTAATTTACTCTTGATAGTTGTCCTTTTTAGCTTAACCATTTTTAAAGTCTTGTATAAAACCAAAAATTTTAAAAAAGTCTGAGTCCATGTACTCATAATTGTCTCATACTATTTTTATTGCTATGAACTGAATGTCATGATTGTTTTGTCATGCATCTTTGTTCTTGATAATCCCTTACCATAGACATCAATCTTTTTTCTTTTTTAAATATTAATTTTTTATTTTAAAAATTATGCAAAAACAGTTTAAAACATTCATTCTAGTAAAACTTTGTGTTTCAAATTTTTCTCAATCTCTTCCCTCCATCCCTTACATTAGACAGGAAACAATGCAATATAAACATGCACAATTATATCCACACAGATCATAAACATTTCTATATATTATTGACTGTAAGGTCCTGATTTACTTTCTGGAGGTCTTTGGCAGAGCCTTCGTTTCAGTTGAGTAATGGGAACAGCCAGGTGATAAAGTCCAAAAGACTTTATTGTCTCCTTGCCTGGGCTTGGCTAGCTTTATGGAGGCCTTCAGACGGGACTTAGTTTCAGTAGAGAAATGAAGCAGGTCAGGCCAGCCAGCATAAAAGTGGGAGATAGAATGAATGTCTCACCTCCAGTCCTTATTGGTTTTTATATTCTCTATTATAATTACATCATAGTAGGTGTGAATTTTGTATAATAGGTGTCAATCTCGTAGAACTATATTGAGTACTAAGTACATGCACTGAACTAGAGAACTATTAATCACCACCCTAACTAGATAACCATTGTCTTATCAATTCCATTGAGTTAACACCTTTCTCCAGAATTGTGGCCCACTACATCTCCTGCTTTCTTTTGTTTTGGAACATAGGTGGTCACACCTTTGCTGACTTTTCAGGGAGATGAAACCCCCCCCCCAAAAAAAAAAAAAAAACAGATGAATATACCCTTCCTGACTTCTGAGAAAAGGGGATGAAAACACCAAAAAAAGGATGTGATCACACCCTCCCTGACATCTAGGAAAGGAGATGAAAACACCAAAGGGAAATGCAGAGTCAAACCAGATTAGTGGGTTTCTGAAAAATCTCACTTGAAAACAGTATACATAAATCCATCAAAATTGGACATATTACACAAGGACATAGTAATATAACACAGGCTACAAGTGATGTAACAAACAATATGAATCAACATGAGGAATTATACATGTTCATAAGTCCTAGAAATAATCCAAAACCAATCTATTTTCCATTACTTTATGTGCCAGGGAATCCAATGATTCCTACAAATTTGGAAGTCCTGTAATAATCTCATCATTTGTTAAAGAAACTAATGATTCCTGCAGATTTTGAAATCCTGTATCAGTCTTATCATGTCTCAGGAAATCCAATGATTCCTGCAGGTTTTGAAATTCTGTAACAGTCTCATTCTCAGCCATGCCTTTTCTGTATCAGAAGTTTCTTAGGTCTTCTCCTTTGTTTCTTTTTTTTTAAATAGCTTTTTATTTACAAGTTATATGTATGGGTGATTCTACAGCATTGACAATTGCCAAACCATTTGTTCCAATTTTTCACCTCCTTCACCCCACCCTCTCCCCTGGATGGCAGGATGACCAATAGATGTTAAATATATTAAAGTATAAATTAGATATACAATAAGTATACATGACAAAACCATTATTTTGCTTTACAAAAAGAATAGGACTCTGAAATATTGTACAATTAGCCTGTGGAGGAAATCCAAAATGCAGGCAGGCAAAAATATAGGAACTGGGAATTCAATGTAATGGTTCTTAGTCATCTCCTAGAGATTTTTCGCTGGGTGTAGCTGGTTCAGTTCATTACTGCTCCATTGCAACTGATTTGGTTCATCCCATTGGTAAAGATGGCCAGATCCATCAGAATTGATCATCATATAGTATTGTTGTTGAAATATGTAATGATCTCCAGGCCCTGCTTGTTTCACTCAGCATCAGTTTGTATAAGTCTCTCCAGGCCTTTCTGAAATCATCCTGTTGGTCATTTCTTACAGAACAATAATATTCCATAATATTCATATACCACAATTTATTCAGCCATTCTCTAATTGATGGGCATCCACTCAATTTCCAGTTTCTACTCAGTTTCCAGTTTCTGGCCTCGAGATCTGCCACAAACATTTGTGCACATATAGATCCCTTTCCCTTCTTTATAATATATATAACACTGCTGGATCAAAGGATATGCACAGTTTGATAACTTTTTGAGCATAGTTCCAAATTGCTCTCCAGAATGGTTGGATGTATTCACAATTCCACCAATAATATATTAGTGTCTCTGTTTTCCCACATCCCCTCCAACATTCCGCATTATCTTTCACTGTCATTCTAGCCAGTATGACAGGTATGTAGTGGTATCTTAGAGTTGTCTTAATCATTTCTATAATTAATAATGACTTGGAGCATCTTTTCATATGGCTAGAAATAGTTTCAATTTCTTCATCTGAGAATTGTCTGTTTATATCTTTTGCCCATTTATCAACTGGAGAATGGCTTGATTTCTTATAAATTAGTGTCAATACTCTATATATTTTGGAAATGAGTCCTTTATCAGAACCTTTGACTGTAAAAATATTTTCCCAGTTTATTGCTTCCCTTCTAATCTTGTCTGCATTAGTTTTGTTTGTACAAAAACTTTTCAGTTTGATATAATCAAAATTTTCTATCTTGTGATCAGTAATGATCTCTAATACTTCTTTGGTCATTAATTCCTTCTTCTTCCACAGGTCTGAGAGGTAAATTATCCTGTATTCCTCTAATTAATTTATAATCTCATTCTTTATGTTTAGGTCATGAACATATTTTGACCTTATCTTGGTATACATGGGTGGGTCGATGCCTAGTTTCTGCCATACTAGTTTCCAATTTTCCCAGCAATTTTTGTCAAACAGTAAGTTCATATCCCAAAAGCTGGGGTCTCTGGGTTTATCAAACACTAGATTTCTATAGTTATTGACTGTTTTGTCTTTTGAAGCTAACCTATTCCAGTGATCAACTAATCTATTCCTTAGCCAATACCAAATGTTTTTCTAACTGCTGCTCTATAATATAATTTTAAATCTGGTACAGCTAAGCCACCTTCATTTGATTTTTTTTTCATTAATTCCCTTGAAATTCTTGACGTTTTGTTTTTCCATATGAATTTTGTTGTTATTTTTAATAGGTCATTAAAATAGTTTTTTGGGAATCTGATTGGTATAGCACTAAACAAATAGATTTGTTTAGGCAGTATTGTCATCTTTATTATATTTGCTCACCCTATCCAAGAGTATTTAATATTTTTCCAATTGATTAGATCAGACGTAATTTGTGTGAAAAGTGTTTTGTAGTTTTGCTCAAAAAGTTTCTGGTTTTCCCTTGGCAGATAGATTCCTAAGTATTTTATACTATCAGTAGTTACTTTAAATGGAATTTCTCTTTGTAACTCTGACTGTAGGATTTTGTTAGTGGTATATAAGAATGCTGATGATTTATGTGCGTTTATTTTGTACACTGCAACTTTGCTAAAGTTGTGGATTCTTTCTAATAACTTTTTAGTAGAATCTCTGGGGTTCTCTAAGTATACCATCATATCATCAGCAAAGAGTGATAATTTGGTTTCCTCATTGCCTACTCTAAATCCTTTAATCTCTTTCTCAACTCTTATTGCTAAAGCTAGTATTTCTAATACAATATTGAATAGTAATGGTGATAGTGGTCAATGTTGTTTCACTCCTGATCTTATTGGGCATTACTGGGAATGGTTGCAGTTTATCCCCATTACATATGATGCTTACTGATGGTTTTAAATAGATGCTGCTAATTATTTTAAAGAAAAGTCCATTTATTCCTATATTCTAAAATGGTTTTTAATAGGAATGGTTGTTGGATTTTATCAAATGCTTTTTCTTCATCTATTGAGATGATCATGTGTTTTTTGTTAATTTGGTTATTAATATGGCCAATTATACTGATAGTTTTCATAATATTGAGTCAGCCCTGCAATCCTGGTATAAATCATGCTTGATCATAGTATATTATCCTGGGGATGATTTTCTGTAGTCTTTTTGCTAATATCTTATTTAAGATTTTAGCATCAATATTCATTAGGGAGATTGTTCTATAATTTTCTTTCTCTGTTTTCAGTCTAACTTGTGTAGGTATCAGTACCATGTCTGTGTCATAAAAGGAATTTGGTAGGACTCCTTCATTCCCTATTTTATCAAATAATTTACATAGCATTGAGGCGAATTGTTCTTTAATTGTTTGGTAGAATTCACATGTAAATTCATCTGATCCTGGGGATTTTTTCTTAGGGAGCTGATTAATAGCTTGTTCTATTTCTTTTTCTAAAATGGGACTATTCGGGCAATTTACTTCCTGCTCTGTTAATCTGGGAAGCCTATATTTTTGAAGGTAGTCATCCATTTCACTTAGGTTATCAAATGTATAGGCATAAAGTTGGGCAAAGTAACTCCTTATTATTTCTCTTATTTCCTCTACTTTGGTGGAAAGTTCTCCCTTTTCATTTTTATGACAACTAACTTGATTTTCCTCCCTCCTTTTTCTAATCACATTTACCAAAGGCTTATCTATTTTATTGTTTTTTTCATGGAACCAACTCTTAGTTTTATTTATTAATTCAATAGTTTTTTAACTTTCATATTATTTATTTCTCCTTTTAATTTTAGAATTTCAAATTTAGTATTTGATTGGGGGTTTTTAATTTGGTCTTTTTCTAGCTTTTTTAGTTGCAAGTCCAATTCATTGATCTTCTCTTTCTCTATTTTATTCAAATAAGCCTCTAAGGATATAAAATTTCCTCTTATTACCACTTTGGCTGCATCACACAAATTTTGGTATGATGTCTCATCGCTGTCATTATCTTGAGTGAAATTATTAATTGTGTCTATAATTTGCTGTTCCACCCAATCATTCTTTAAGATGAGATTATTTAGTTTGCAATTACTTTTGGTCTATTTACTCCTAACTTTTTGTTGAATGTACTTTTTATTGCTTTGTGATCTGAAAAGAAAGCATTTATTATTTCTGCCTTCTTGCATTTAATTTTGAGGTCTTTATGTCCTAATATATGGTCAATTTTTGAATAGGTTCCATAAACTGCTGAAAAGAAAGTATATTCCATTCTTTCTCCATTCAGTTTTCTCCAAAGATCTAGCATGCCTAATTTTTCTAATATTATATTTACCTCTTTAATTTCTTTCTTATTCGTTTTATGGTTTAATTTGTCTAATTCTTTTTTTTTCTTTTTAAAGTTTCTTTTTTTTATTTTATGTAATAGCCTTTTATTTACAGGATATATGCATGGGTAACTTTACAGCATTAACAATTGCCAAACCTCTTGTTCCATTTTTTCACCTCTTACCCCCCACCGCCTCCCCCAGATGGCAGGATGACCAGTAGATGTTAAGTACATTAAAATATAAATTAGATACACAATAAGTATACATTACCAAAACGTTATTTTGCTGTACAAAGAGAATCAGACTCTGAAATATTGTACAATTAGCTTGTGAAGGAAATCAAAAATGCATGTGGGCATAAATGAAGGGATTGGGAATTCAATGTAATGGTTTTTTGTCTTCTTCCAGAGTTCTTTTTCTGGGCGTAGCTGGTTCAGTTCATTACTGCTCCATTGGAAATGATTTGGTTGATCTCCTTGCTGAGGATGGCCTGGTCCATCAGAACTGGTCATCATATAGTATTGTTGTTGAAGTATATAATGATCTCCTGGTCCTGCTCATTTCACTCAGCATCAGTTCGTGTAAGTCTCTCCAGGCCTTTCTGAAATCATTCTGTTGGTCATTTCTTACAGATCAGTAATATTTCATAATATTCATATACCACAATTTATTCAGCCATTCTCCAACTGATGGACATCCATTCAGTTTCCAGTTTTTAGCCACTACAAAAAGGGCTGCCACAAACATTTGTGCACATACTGGTCCCTTTCCCTTCTTATAATCTCTTTGGGATATAATCCCAGTAGTAACACTGCTGGATCAAAGGGTATGCACAGTTTGATAACTTTTTGAGCATAGTTCCAAACTACTCTCCAAAATGGTTGGATTTGTTTACAACTCCACCAACAATGCATCAATGTTCCCAGTTTTCCCGCATCCCCTCCAACAATCATCATTATTTTTTCCTGTCATCTTAGCCAATCTGACAGGTGTGTAGTGGTATCTTAGAGTTGTCTTAATTTGCATTTCTCTGATTAATAATGACTTGGAGCATCTTTTCATATGACTAGAAATAGTTTCAATTTCTTCATCTGAGAATTGTCTGTTCATATCCTTTGACCATTTTTCAATTGGAGAATGGCTTGATTAGAGTTAATTATCTATATATTTTGGAAATGAGGCCTTTATCAGCACCTTTGACTGTAAAAATATTTTCCCAGTTTATTGCTTCCCTTCTAATCTTGCCTGCATCAGTTTTGTTTGTACAAAAACTTTTCAGGATGGTATAATTGAAATTTTCTATTTTGTGATCAGTAATGATCTCTAGTTCTTCTTTGGTCATAAAGACCTTCCCCTTCCACAGGTCTGAGAGGTAAATTATCCTGTGTTCCTCTAATTTATTAATAATTTCGTTCTTTATGCCTAGGTCATGAACTTATTTTGACCTTATCTTGGTGTATGATGTTAAGTATGGATCAATGCCTAGTTTCTGCCATATTAGTTTCCAATTTTCCCAGCCATTTTTATCAAACAGTAAGTTCTTATCCCAAAAGCTGGGGTCTTTGGGTTTGTCAAAGACTTGGTTGCTATATTTGTTGTCAGAATTAATTTCATGACAAGCCTCTGAATTAATGCATGACTGAAAAAAAACCCCACAAAACCCACAAACTTCCTTGACCAAAGGACATCTTTGAGATTCAACAGGAAAAGTCAGTTTTTGCTCAAGGGTGGGTACGGTTTTAGATCTGGCCCAGGCTGAGGGCAGCAGCAGCGAGAGCTTGGCAGGCAGCTCACAGACAAGCAGACTGGAGTGGGGGAGTGATCTCAGCTGTCTCTGTGGGGAGATCTTTGCTACAGGATTTGATACTTAGCTCTGGCAGCAAATCAGTAGCCCAGCAGAGAAGCTAAAAACACTGGGGGTGAAGAATACAACCCCAAAGAGCTGGAGCTGGCCACCCCTTCCCCACAGCTTATCAGCACGCTCTCAGAGTCTCAGAGCATAGGCGCAGCAGAGTCCTGCTAGTGCCTTGCTGCTGCACCACCCCACTGTCTGTAGAGGAAGCTTGGTAACACCACCCAGCCCCTCCCCCCAAAAAAGCAGATTCCATTTGGGTTTTTTTTTTCTTTTTTTCCTTGCTAGTTTGTCTCTGATTGTTCTCTGAGAAAATGAGCAAAAAATTGAAAAGGACCTTAACGATTGACCGCTTCTATGTGGATAGAGAGCAGACTCTAAACCCTGAGGAGACTAAAAACAGACTGTCTCCAAGTGAATCCCCAAAGGAGGAGATCATCTACTCCTCAGCATAGATGAATCTCATAGAAGAAATTAAAAAGACAAGAGAGCTAGAAGAAAAATGGGAAAAGGAGAGGGAGGCTTGGGAAGAGAGTCTGGAGAAGTCATCCCACTCATTGAAAGACAGAGTGGATAAAGAAATCAAATCCTTGAAAAATAGGATTAGTGAACTGCAAACAAAAAATGGCTCGCTAAAAAATAAAATTGGTGAAATGGAAAAAAAAAAAATCCATAGAACAAAACAACACAATTGGACAATTAGAAAAGATATTAAAAAAGTGAGTGAAGAAAATATTTCCTTGAAAATCAGAATCAAACAAATGGAATTGAATGACTGGAGGCGACAACAAGAATCAGTCAAGCAAGACCAAAAAAATCAAAAAATGGAGAAAAATGTGAAATACCTTCTTCAGAAAACAACAGATCTGGAAAATAGGTCTAGGAGAGACAATCTGAGAATTATTGGACTCCCAGAAAAATATGATGAAAAAAAGAGCCTGGACACTATTTTCGAGGAAATTATCAAAGAGAACTGCCCAGAAGTCATAGAAACAGAGGGTAAAATAGACATTGAAAGGATTCATCGATCACCTACTGAAAGGGATCCTAAAATCAAAACACCAAGAAATATAGTGGCCAAATGCCCGAACCCTCAAACGAAGGAAAAAATACTCCATGTGACTAGAAAAACCCAATTCAAATATAGAGGAGCCACAACAAGGATCACACAGGATCGAACAGCATCCACATTAAAAGATCGAAGGGCCTGGAATATGATATTCCCAAAAGGCTAAGGAACTCAGTATGCAACCAAAAATAACTTACCCAGACAGAATGAATAAATTTTTCCATGGAAGAAGATAGTAATTCAACAAAATAAGTGAATTTCACCTATTTTTGATGAAAAAAACTAGAACTTAACAAGAAGTTTGATCTACAAATATAGAACAAAAGAGAAACCTAAAAAGGTAAAAAGAAATCTTGGGAACTATATTTCTACTATAAAGATGTATAAAGAGTACATGTATTTCTTGTTCTAGAAACTAGAGGTGGAAATGACATTTTACCAGAAAAAGGGTAAAATGGGGTTACTACATCTCATGAAGATGCAAAGGAAATCTATTATATCTGAGAGAAAGAATAGAGGGGGATGGACATAGTGGATATTTTACTGCCATCAGAATTGGCTTTAAGAGAAAAAATTTTAGACATATTCAATTTATGGTGAAACTTCTCCCATCTCATTGAAAAGTGAGAAAGGAAAAGTGAAAAGGGAAGGAATAAGCTAAGCAGAAGGGAATACAGAAACTGTGAGGGAAAGGAGTAAGATAGGGGGAGGAACTCTAAGGTGGGGAGGAGGGATACTAAAAAGGGAGGGCTGTGAGAAGCAAGTGGTGCTCACAAGTTTAATACTGGGAAGGGGGGTAAGGGGAAAAGAAGGGAGAAAAGCATAAATGGGTTAACAAATGACAAGTAATACAGAATTGGTAATTTTAACCATAAATGTGAGCAGGGTAAACTCCCCCATAAAGAGAAAGCAGCAGAATGGATTAAAAGCCAGAATGCTACAGTATGTTGTTTACAGGAAACACACCTGAAGCAGGGAAATACATGCAGAGTAAAGGTAAAAGGTTGGAGCAGAATCTATTATGCTTCAGGTAAAGTCAAAAAAGCGGGGGTAGCCATCCTGATCTCAGATCAAGCAAAAAAAAAAAAATTGATCTAATTAAAAGAGATAAGGAAGGGCACTATATCTCGCTAAAGGGTAGCATAAATAATGAAGCAATATCAGTATTAAACATATGCACCAAGTGGTGCAGCATCTAAATTCTTAAAAGAAAAATTAAGAGAGCTGCAAGAAGAAATAGCAAAATTATAACAGTGGGAGATCTCAACCTTGCACTCTAAGAATTAGATAAATCAAACCACAAAATAAATAAGAAAAAAGTCAAAGAGATAAATAAAATACTAGAAAAGTTAGACATTATAGATCTCTGGAGAAAACGAAATGGAGACAGAAAGGAGTACACTTTCTTTTCAGCAGTTGATGGGACCTATACAAAAATAGACCCTATATTAGCACATAAAAACCTCAAACTCAAATGCAGTAAGGCAGAAATAGAAAATGCAATCTTTTTAGACCACGATGCAATAAAAATTGCATTCAACAAAACGTCAGGGGAAAGTAGACCCAAAATAATTGGAAATTAAATACTCTCATGCTAAAGAATGATTGGGTGAACAGCAAATCATAGACATAATTAATAACTTCACCCAAGAAACAATAATGATACATCATACCAAAATGTGTGGAATGCAGCCAAAGCAGTAATAAGGGAAATTTAATCCTAGATTATTATAAAATAGAGAAATAGAAGGTCAATGACTTGGGTTTGCAACTAAAAATACTAGAAAAAGAACAAATTAAAAATCCCCAGTCAAACACTAAACTTGAAATTCTAAAAATGAAAGGAGAGATCAATAAAATTGAATGTAAAAAAAAACACTATTGAATTAATTAATAAATCTAAGAGTTGGTTCTATGAAAAAACCAACAAAATAGACAAACCCTTAGTAAATCTGATTAAAAAAAGAAAAGAGGAAAATCAAATTATTAGTCTTAAAAATGAAAAGGGAAAACTCGCCATTAATGAAGAGGAAATTAGGGCAATAATTAGGAATTACTTTGCCCAACTTTATGCCAATAAATTCGACAACTTAAATGAAATGGAAGAATACCTTCAAAAATATAGCTTGCCCAGATTAATAGAGGAAGAAGTAAATATCCTAAACAGTCCCACTTTAGGAAAGAAATAGAACAAGGTATTAACCAACTCCCTAAGAAAAAATCCCCAGGACCAGATGGATTTACATGTGAATTCTACCAAACTTTTAAAGAACAATTAACTCCAATGCTATATAAACTATTTGAAAAACTAGGGATTGAAGGAGTCCTACCAAATTCCTTTTATGACACAGACATGGTACTGATAACTTAACCCAGGTAGGCTGAAAACAGAGAAAGAAAATTATAGACCAATCTCCCTAATGAATATTGATGCTAAAATCCTAAATAAAATATTAGCAAAAAGATTATAGAAAATCATTCCCAGGATAATACACTATGATCAAGTAGGATTTATACCAGGAATGCAGGGCTGGTTCAATATTAGGAAAACTATTAGCATAATTGACTATATCAATAACCAAACTATCAAAAACTATATGATCATCTCAATAAATGCAGAAAATGCATTTGATAAAATCCAACATCCATTCCTAATAAAAACACTTGAGAGCATAGGAATAAATGGACTTTTCCTTAAAATAATCAGCAATATCTATTTAAAACCATCAGCAAGCATCATATGCAACGGAGAAAAACTGGAACCTTTCCCAGTAAGTTCTGGAGTGAAGCAAGGTTGCCCACTATCACCATTATTATTCAATATTGTATTTGAAACACTAGCCTTGGCAATAAGAGTCAAGAAAGAGATTAAAGGAATTAGAGTAGGCAATGAGGAAACCAAACTATCACTCTTTGCAGATGATATGATGCTATACTTAGAGAACCACAGAGATTCTCCTAAAAAGCTATTAGAAATAATTCATAACTTTAGCAAAGTGGCAGGATATAAAATAAATCCCCATAAGTCCTCAGCATTTTTATGATGTATTCTGATGGATATGGATTTCCTTGACAAAGGAAACTAATTCAGTTTCAATTGATCAATGATGGACAGAAGCAGCTACACCCAAAGAAAGCACATTGGGAAATGAATGTAAACTGTTTGCATTTTTGTTTTTATTCCTGGGTTATTTATAACTTCTGAATCCAATTCTCCCTGTGCAATAAGAGAATTGTTTGGTTCTGCACACATATATTGTATCTAGGATATACTGTGACATATTTAACATATATAAGACTGCTTGCCACCTAGGGGAGGGGGTGGAGGGAGGGCGGGGAAAAATCAGAACAGAAGTGAGTGCAAAGTAAATGTTGCAAAAAATTACCGTGGCATGGGTTCTGTCAATAAAAAGTTATAATAAAATAATGAAAAAAAGATTATACCATAAATAATTTATTAAGGTATAATTTATCTATCAGTTCTTTGGAGAAGGGAAAATTCTATTCAAAGAAGTGCTGGAGAACATTATTAAAAGCAAAATGGACAATTTTTATTACATAAAATTAAAAAGATTTTGCACAAACACAACCAATAGAAAGAAGATTAAAATGGAAGTACAACATTGGAAAAAAGGTATTGCAGCAAGTATTTCTGATAAAGGTCAAATTTCTAAAATATATAAATAAACGTGTCAAATTTAAAACAAGTAATTCCCCAGTGATAAATGATTTTAATTTCTTTATCTGAAAATTGTCTGTTCATATCTTTGAACAGATAAAGGATAGATAAAGAAATTAAAACCATTTCTAATAATATAAAAAAATTCTCAAAGTCACTGTTGCTTAGAGAAATCCAAATTAAAACAACTCTAAGATACTACCTCATATCTCTCAGATTGGTTAAAATGGCTGGAAAATAAAATAATATTTGTTGGAGGGGGTGTGGGAAAAGTGGTACACTAATGCATTGTTGGTGGAGTTGTGAAATGATCCCACTATTTGGAACTGTGCACAAAGGACTATAGAACTGTGAATATCTTTTGATGCACCAGTTCCTCTCCTGGATCTGTATCCCAAGGAAATCATAAAGGAGGGAAGGGGACCTCCAAGTGCAAAAATGTAGCAGCTCTTTTTGTGGTAACAAAGAATTGGAAAATGAGTAGATTCAATCAGTTGAGAAATGGTTGAACAAGTTGTATATATAAACATAATGTCATATTATTGTTCTATAAACAATAAAACAAAATAAAAACTATGAACCAGCTGATTTTAGAAAGGCCTGGAGAGATTTTCATGAACTGGTACTGAGTGAAAAAAGCAGAATGAGAAATACATAGTACACAATAGTAGCAAGAATGTGTGATGATCAACTGTAAAAGACTTGGCTCTTCTCAGTGGTTCAGTGATCAAAAGCAATCCCAATAGACTTTGGACAGAAAATTTCATCTGGGCCACTCTGCAGGATTTGAGCACCCAGCATGAAAAAGAAGCTAGTAGCACTGACCCCAGGAAAACATGAAGTAAGAGTTTTGCAGAAGAATTTGGAAAAGAAAATAGAGAAATTACCTGAATAAAACTTTAAAAGAGATTTAGTGAGTGGAATAAGAAATCCAAAAAACAAAACAACTCATTTATAAATTCAATTGGTCAAATGCAAAAGGAGATATAAAAAGCTAACTGAAGAAAATAATTCATTAAAAATTAGAATTAAGTGGACCCAAGATGGTGGAGATGACACATGTTTCTTTCTAACCTTCTCCTACAACACTCCAAATAATTAGCAATCCAGCCTCTGAATTAACTTTGGACAGGCAGAACCCACAAATACTGTGAATGAAACAAATTATCAGCAGAAAATAATTTTGAAGATTGCCAAAAAAGCTGTTTCAATTGAAAATGGGAGGGAGACTGGGCTTATACCCCAAAGAGATACTAAAGAAGGGAAAGGGACCTGTATGTGCCAAAATGTTTGTGACAGCCCTGTTTATAGTGGCTAGAAGCTGGAAAATGAATGGATGCCCATCAATTGGAGAATGGTTGAGTAAATTGTGGTATATGAATGTTATGGAATATTATTATTCTGTAAGAAATGACCAGCAGGATGAATACAGAGAGGATTGGTGAGATGTTCATGAACTGATGCTGAATGAAATGAGCAGAACCAGGAGATCATTATATACCTCAAAAACAATACTGTATGAGGATGTATTCTGATGGAAGTGGATTTCGTTGACAAAGAGAAGATCTAACTCAGTTTCAATTGATCAAGGATGGACAGAAGCAGATACATCCAAAGAAAGAACATTAGGAAATGAATGTAAACTGCTTGCATTTTTGTTTTTCCTCCCGGGTTATTTATACCTTCTGAATCCAAGTCTCCTTTGAGCAATAAGAGAACTGTTCGGTTCTGCACACACATATTGTATCTAAGTTATACCATAACCTCTTTAACATGTATAGGACTGCTTGCCATCTCAGGGAAGGGGTGGAGGGAGGGAGGGGAAAAATCGGAATAGAAGTGAATGCAAGGGATAATGTTGTAAAAAAATTACCCTGGCATGGGTTCTGGCAATAAAAAGTTATTTAAAAAGAAAAAAAAAAAAAGAAGAAGAAAGAAAATGGGAGGGAAGCAGCCAAGCACAAGCAGCTGAGCACAAACCCCAGCATAGACAGCACAGAATCCTGGGCTGGTATGGATTCCACAGGAAGTGTGGACTCTGCGGGATGGGGAGGATTACACATGGTAGAGTATCTACAGGAGAAATCTGCAGGAATATACAGCAGTGCTGGCCACTCTGCCCTGGTTGCAAGCCAGTATATCAGCAGAAAAGTTATAAAACAGCCAACACAAACAAAAAAGGTAAATAGTGAACCCTGAAATGCCAGAATCTCATGGAAGCCAGACACACTGACCTAGCACCAGGAGTGAAGCAGCACTGACCCAGTATAGCCGCAGTAGTGTATAGAGGAAGCTGCTGTTTGTAGAGGAAGCTTGAAAAACCTCCTCTACCCTAAAAGCAGACCCTAACATTAAAAAAATGACTAAAATAGTAAAGAGAACTCTTACAATACACAACTTTTATGGTGAAAGAGAACAGATTTCAAACCCTGACAAGAATAAAGGCAGATTGTCTCCTAATGAAGCCTAAAATGGTATAACCTGGTCCGCATCATGCAAGACTCTCATAGAAGAAATTTAAAAAAGGATCTTAAAAGAGAGTGAGAAGAAAAATGGGGAAAAGAAATGAAAACCTTGCAAGAAGTTTTGGAAATGAGTTAATATAACTCATTAAAAAAAAAGATTTGATAAAATGGAAAAAGAAAACAACTTTCAGAAAAACAGAATTTGTGAAACAGAAAAAAGAAAATAACTCCCTGATAAAACAGAATTTGTGAAAGGGAAAAAGAAAGTAATTCCATGAAAAACATCATTTGTAAAATGAAAAAAAAAATTGCATAGAACAAAATAATTCATTTAAGAATTCATTTGGACAAATACAAAAAAGCAGTAAAAAAAGTAAATGAAGAAAATAATTCACTCAAATTCAGACCTAACAAAATTGAAATATATTATTTTACTCAATGTGACAACAAAAATCAGTCAAACAATACCAAAAAAAATGAAAAAAAATAGAAACAAAAAGTCAAATACTTAATTGAGAAAACAATTGACATGGAAAATAGATCTGGGAAAGACAATCTAAGGATTATTGGACTCCTTGAAAGACACAATGAAAAAAAGATCATACATACATACAAGATATTGTATGTATCATACAATACAAAAAAAAGTATTGCCTTTTCAGGAAATCATCAAAGAAAACATCTCGGTATCCTAGAATCATAAAGTAAAATATCCAATCAAAGAATTCACCGAACACCTCCTGAAAGAAACCTCAAAATTAAAACTTCAAAGAATATTGTCGCTAAATTTCAGAATAATCAAACAAAGGAAAAAATACCACAAGCAGCCAGAAAGAAACAATTCAAATGCCAAGGAGCCACAATTAGGATTACTCAGGACCTAGAAGCTTCCACTTTAAACAATCAAAGGGCCTGGAATCTGATATTTTGAAAAGCAAAGGAACTTGCTATGAGGCCAGGAATAAATAACTTTACAAACCTGAGCATTTTCTTTGATGGTAGAAGATGTACATTCAATGAAACAGGTGAATTCCATTTTTTTTGATGAAAAGACCAGAGCTGAACAAAAAAATTGACCTGCAAATGTAGAACTCAAAAAAGCATGAAAAGGTAAAAAGAAAAAAAAAATTTGATAAATGTATTTTTGTTATGGTTATACATAAGAAGTACATGTATAATCTGATTTTATTGTTATAATACAAAAAAAAAAACTAGAGGTGGGAAAGGAATTGTAAGAAAAAAAAGTGAAAGGGGAGGTAAAATGAGAGAAATTACATCTCAGGAAAAGGCAAAAAAAACATTATTGAGAGAAAGAAGGGTGACAAATATTGTGTGAATCTTACTCTCATCAGATTTGACTCAAAGAAATTATATTAGATATATTTGGTTTCACCAAGAAACATCTCTCACCTTATAGAAAAGTGGGAGGAGAAAGGGGAAAAGGAAAGGAGTAGGCTAACTAGAAGGGTAAAACAGAAATAATAGGGGAAAAGTATAAGAAAAGAGTAGCATCTCTAAAGGGGGAAGACTGCTTGAGGCAAGTAGTGCTCATAAGTAAAATACTGAGGAGGAGGGAAAATGGAAAAGGAAAGAGAAATGTATTATTTGGGGTTAAAAAGATGACAGGCTGCATTAAAAGCCAGAATCCTCCAATATGTTTTTTTACAAGAAACACATTTAAAGTAGAGCAATACATACAGACTAAAGACAAACTCCTGGAGCAGAATATATTATTTTTAAGTGAAGTTAAAAAAAATAAAAGGGGCAGTAACCATCCTGATCTCAGATCAAGCAAAAACAAAAATTGATCTAATCAAAAAAGATAAGGAAACTATATCTTGATAAAGGGTACCATAAATAATGAAGCAATACCAATATTAAACATTATGCACCAAATGGTATATCAACTAAATTCCTAAAGGAGAATTTAAGGGATTTGCAAGAAGAAATAGAAAGCAAAACTATAATAATGGAAAATCCCAAACTTGCTCTCTCAGAACTAGATAAATCTAATCACAACATAAATAAGAAAGAAGTGAAAGAGGTAAATTGAATACTAGTAAAACTAGATGTGATAGATCTTTGGAGAAAATTAAATGGTGATAGAAAGGAGTACGCTTTCTTCCCAGCAGTTCATGGGACCTATAAAAATATTGGCCATATATTGGGATAAAAAGACCTCAAAATTAAATACAGAAAGGCAGAAAGAGTAAATGCATTTTTTTCAAATTACAATGCAATAAAAATTACATTCAATAAAATGCTAGGGGAAGATAGACCAAAAAGAAATTGGAAACTAAATAATCTCATCCTAAAGAATGAATGGGTGAAACAGCAAATCATAGACACAATCAATAATTTCAATCAAGAGAATGACAATAATGAGACAATTTAGCAACATTCGTGGGATGAAGCCAAAGTGCTAATAAGGGGAAATTTTATATCACTACATGCTTGCTTGCACAAAATAGAGAAAAAGAAGTTCAATAAATTAGGTTTGCAACTAAAAAAATAGAAAAAATAAAAATTAAAACCCCCCAATCAAATACCAAACTTGAAATTCTAAATAACTTTTTATTGACAGAACCCATGCCAAGGTAATTTTTTACAACATTATCCCTTGCACTCACTTCTGTTCCGATTTTTCCCCTCCCTCCCTCCACCCTCTTCCCCAGATGGCAAGCAGTCCTATACATGTTAAATAGATTACAGTAGATCTTGGATACAATATATGTGTGCAGAACTGAACAGTTTTCTTGTTGCTCAGGGAGAATTGGATTTAGAAGGTATAAATAACCTGGGAAGAAGAACAAAAATGCAAGCAGCTTACATTCATTTCCTAGTGTTCTTTCTTTGGGTATAGCTGCTTCTGTCCATTCTTGATCAATTAAAACTAAGTTAGATCTTGTCTTTATTGAAGAAAACCACTTCCATCAGAATACATCCTCATACAGTATCATTGTTGAGGTATATAATGATTTCCTGGTTCTGCTCATTTCACTCAGCATCAGTTTATGTAAGTCTCACCAATCCTCTATGTGTTTATCCTGCTGATCATTTCTTACAGAACAATAATATTCCATAACATTCATATACCACAATTTACTCAACCATTCTCCAATTGATGGACATCCATTCATTTTCCAGCTTCTGGCCACTACAAACAGGGCTGCCACAAACATTTTGGCACATACAGGTCCCTTTCCATTTTTTAGTATCTCTTTGGGGTATAAGCCCAGTAGAGACACTGCTGGATCAAAGGGTATGCACAGTTTGATAACTTTTTTGGGCAGAGTTCCAAATTGCTCTCCAGAATGGCTGGATGTGTTCACAATTCCACCAACAACATATCAGTGTCCCTGTTTTCCCACATCCCCTCCAACATTCTGCATTATGTTTCCATGTCATTCTGGCCAATCTGACAGGTGTATAGTGGTATCTCAGAGTTGTCTTAATTTGCATTTTTCTGATCAATAGTGATTTGGAACACTCTTTCATATGAGTAGTAATAGTTTTAATTTCATCATCTGAAAATTGTCTGTTCATATTCTTTGACAATTTATCAATTAGAGAATGGCTTGATTTCTTATAAATTAGAGTCAATTCTCTATATATTTTGGAAATGAGTCCTTTATCAGAACCTTTGACTGTAAAAATGTTTTCCCAATTTATTATTTCCCTTCTAATCTTGCCTGCATTAGTTTTGTTTGTACAAAAACTTTTCAATTTGATATAATCAAAATTTTCAATTTTGTAGTCAATAGTGATCTCTAGTTCTTCTTTGGTCATAAATTCCTTCCTCTTCCACAAGTCTGAGAGGCAAACTATCCTATGCTCTTCCAATTTATTTATGATATCATTCTTTATGCCTAGATCATGAACCCATTTTGACCTTATCTTGGTGTATGGTGTTAAGTGTGGGTCAATGCCTAGTCTCTGCCATACTAATTCCAATTTTTCCCAGCAACTTTTGTCAAATAATGCATTCTTATTCCAAAAACTGGGGTGTTTGGGTTTGTCAAACACTAGATAATTAAAGTTATTTTATGTTTTAAAAGTTTAAAGTTTTTAAAGTTTCTTTATGTTTTGTCCTTTGAACCTAACCTATTCCATTGATCAACTAGTCTATTTCTTAGCCAATACCAGATAGTTTTAGTAACTGTTGCCTTATAATATAATTTTAGATCTGGTCCACCTAGGCCACCTTCATTTGATTTTTTTTTTCATTAATTCCCTTGAAATTCTTGACCTTTTGTTTTTCCATATGAACTTTGTTTTATTTTTTCTTGGTAATAAAATAGTTTTGGGAAGTCTGATTTATAGGCCAAATAAATAGATTAGTTTAGGTAATTGTCATCTTAATTATATTTGCTTGCCCAACCAAGAGATTTAATATTTTTCCAGTTAAGATCAGACTTAATTTGTGTGGAAAGTTTTTGTAGTTTTGTCATAAAGTTTTATTTTCCCTTTGGGATAGATTCAATATTTTATACTATCAGTAGTTATTTAAATGGGATTTCTTTGTAACTCTACTGTTGGATTTTGTTAGTGATAGAATGCGATGACTTATGTGGGTTTATTTTTAAACCGAACGCTAAAATTTGGGATTATTTTAATAACTTTAGTAGAATCTCTGGGGTTCTCTAAGATACCATCATATCATCAGCAAAGAGTGAAATTTTGGTTTCCATTGCCTATTCTTATTCCTTGAATATCTTTCTCGGCTCTTATTGCCAAAGCTAGGTTTCTAAACAATATTAAATAGTAACGGTGATAGTGGGCAAACCTTGTTTCACTCCTGATCTTATTGGGAATGGTTGCAGTTTGTCCCCATTAATATGATGCTTACTGGGTTGGTTTTAAGTAGATGTTTGCTGATTATTTTAAGGAAAAGTCCATTTATTCCTATCCTCTCAAGTGTTTTATAGAATGGATGTTGTATTTTATCAAATGCTTTTTCTGCATCTATTGAGATGATCATTGGTTTTTGTTAATTTGGATATTAATATGGCAATTATGTGATAGTTTTCCATATTAACCAGCCCTGCATTCCTGGTATAAATCCATTGATCATGGGGAATTATCCGGGGATGATTTTCTGTAGTCTTTTTTAATATTTTATTTAGATTTAGCATCAATATTCAAAGGGAGATTGGTCTATAGTTTTTTTCTCTTGTTTTCAACCTACCTTTTAGGTATCAGTACCATTCTGTGCCATAAAAGGAATTTGGTAGGACCTTCTTCCCCTACTTTTCAAATAGTTTATAAAGCATTGGGACTAATTGTTCGAATGTTTGTAGAATTCCATGTAAATCCATCTGTCCTGGAGATTTTTTTTAGGGATTGATTAAGTTGTTCTATTTCTTTTTCTGAAATGGGATTATTTAAGCAATTTACTTCCTCCTCTGATAATCTGGGAAACTTATATTTTTGGAGGTAGTCATTCATTTAATTTAGGTTATCAAATTTATTGGCTTAAAGTTGGGCAAAGTAACTCCTAATTATTTCTCCAATTTCCTCTTCATTGGTGGAAAGTTCTCCCTTTTCATTTTTAAGACTACTAATTTTATTTTCCTCTCTCCTTTTTCTAATCAGATTTACCAAAGGCTTATCTATTTTATTGGCTTTTTCATAGAACCAACTCTTAGTTTTATTAATTAGTTCAATAGTTTTTTTTACTTTCAATATTTTTAATTTCTCCATTTATCGATTTTATTGTTTTTTTCATAAAACCAACTCTTAGTTTTATTTATTAGTTCAATAGTTTTTTAACTTTCATATTATTTATTTCTCCTTTTAATTTTAGAATTTCAAGTTTAGTAATTGATTGGGGGTTTTTAATTTGATCTTTTCTAGCTTTTTGTTGAAGCCCAATTCATTGACCTTCTTTCTATTTTGTTCAGTTTCCAAGGATATAAAGTTTCCTTATTACCCCTTTTGCCTGCATCCCCAAATTTTGGTATGATGTCTCACCTTTTTCATTTCTTGAGGAAGTTATTAATTGTGTCTATAATTTGGTGTTTCACCAATCATTCTTTAAGATGAGATTATTTAGTTTCCAATTACTTTTGATTTATTTACACCTAACTTTTTGTTGAATGTGTTTTATTGCATTGTGATCGAAAAGAAAGCATTTTATTTTTGCCTTCCCGCATTTAATTTTAGGTCTTTTCCCCAATATATGGTCAATTTTTGTGGTTCCATGAGTGTGAGAAGAAAGTATATCCTTTCTTCACCATTCAGTTTTCTCCAGAGATCTATCATACCTAGTCTTTCTAATATTCTATTTAATCTTTAATTTCTTTCTTATTTGTTTTTGATTGATTTATCAAATCTGAGAGTGAAGATTGAGGTCTTCCAATTATAGTTTTTTTCATTTTTCTCGTAATTTTTAACTTCTCCTTTAGGAAGTTAGATTAACCACTTTGGTGATATGTTTTACTGAATTGTTTCATTGTTTAAGATTTTAGAAAGATATGTTTCCTTTCCCTTATCCTTTTTAATTAGATTAATTTTGCTTTTACTTTGATTTGAGATAAGGATGGTTCCCCGTTTTTTTGACACCTGAAGATACAGATTCTGTCCAGTCTTTTATTTACTATGTATGTATCTCCTGAAATTGGTTTTGTAAACAAATATTTGGGTTCTGACCTTTTGATCCAGTCTGCTCTCCGTTCCTCTTTTATGGGGGGAGTTCATCCCATTCACATTTTGTTAAGATTACTAATTCTGTATTTCTTTCCATCCTAATATCCCCGAAGCTTTTTTTTTCTTGCCCCTCCTTCCCACTTCCTTATCAAACATTGGTCCCACTTGTTACCTAGCCTCCCTTAGTATCCCTCTCCTCCCTTTGAATCCTTCCCCTTTCTTGTACCTTCCTTTAATTTTTCCTTTTCCCTTTTCCTTCCCACTTTTAATGAGGTAGAGAAGATTCTTGTAAAACAAATGGCAATTATTTTGAGCCATTCTGATGAGAGTAAGATTCGCCAATGTTCTTCCCCTCTCTAAGTTCCCAGATATGATAGGTTTCTTTGCCTCACGACGATGAAGTTTCCTTTATCTCCCTTTTCCCCTTTTTTGAACTATCCCCTTTCCATTTTATTTCCCTTTTTTTGCTATATTAGTAAAATAAATTTAATGTGATTTTTATATATATCCAAAAGAAATACAGTTTCAAGAGTTCCTTTTACCTTTTTCTACTTGTCTTGAGTCCTGTTGTTGGAGATCAAATTTTTTGTTTGTCTGGTTTTTTCTTTAAATACAGATGGAATTGTTCTGTTTCATTAAATGTCCATCTTCTTCCATGGAAAAAATGCTCAGCTTAGCTGGGTAGTTTATTCTTGGCTGCATTCCAAGTTCTTTTGCCTTTCGGAATATCAAATTCCAGGCCCTTCGATCCTTTAATGTTGAGGCAGCCAGATCTTGTGTGACCCTTATTGTGGCACCTTGGTATTTGAACTGTTTTTTTCCTGGATGCTTGTAGAATTTTTTCTTTAATCTGAAAATTCTGAAGCTTGGCCACAATATTCCTCGGAGTCTTTGTTTTAGGGTCTTTTTCAGAAGGTGTTTGATGGATTCTTTCCACACCTATTTTACCTTCTGGTTCTATTACTTCTGGGCAGTTCTCTTTAATAATTTCCTGTAAAATAGTATCTAGGCTCTTTTATTCATCATAATTTTCGGGTAGTCCGATGATCCTTAGGTTTTCTCTCCTTGATCTATTTTCCTGGTCCGTTGTTTTTTCAAGTAAATATTTGACATTTTTTCCCAATCTTTCATTTTTTTGGTTTTGCTTGACTGATTCTTCCTGCCTCAATGAGTCAATCATTTCTATTTGTTCAGTTCTGATTTTTAGTGTGTTATTTTCTTCATTTTTTTTTTTTTTTACTTCTTTTTGTATAAGTCCGATTGAGTTTTTAAATGAGTCATTTTGCTGTATGGAATTTTTTTTCCATTTCACTAATTTTTTTTTAGTGAGTTATTTTCTTTCTCCAATTCACAAATTCTGTTTCCCTGCACTTCTTGGGAGTTTTTTACCTTTTCCAGTTCACATTTCAGGGAGTTCAAACTTGAAATTCTAAAAATAAAAGGAGAGATCAATAAAATTGAAATAAAAAACTATTGAATGAATAAATAAAAAAAGTTGATTTCATGCTAAAGCAAGCAAAATAGTTAAATCTTTAGTTAATTTGATTAGAAAAAGGAAAATCAAATTGTTAATCCCAATAATGAAATGGGAGAACTTTCCACCAATGAACAGTACATTAGGGCAATTATTAGGAGTTACTTTGCCTAACTTTATGCCAATAAATTTGACAACCTAAGTGAAGTGGAGGAATACCTGCAAAACTATAGATTGTGCAGAGTAACAGAAGAGGAAATAAATGACTTAAAAAGTCCCATTTTAGAAAAAGAAATAAAACAAGCTATTAATCAACTCTCTAAGGAAATATCCCCAGGACCAGATGGGTTTACATGTGAATTCTAACAAACATTTAAAGAACAATTAACTCTAATACTCTGTAAACTATTTGAAAAAATTGTTAATAAAGGATTCCTACCAAATTCATTGTATGACATAGATATGGTACTGATACCTAAATCAGGTAGGATGAAAACAGAGAAAGAAATTTATAGACCAATCTCCCTAATAAATATTAATGCAAAAAATCTTAAATAAAATATTGGCAAAGGAATTACAGAAAATCATCCCCAGGATAATACACCACAACCAAGTAGGGCTTATACCAGAAATGCAGGTCTGGTACAATATTAGGAAAACTATTAGCACAATTAACTATATTAATAACCAAATTAACAAAAAAAGATTATCTTAATAGATACAGAAAAAGCATTTGCTAAAATCCATTCCTAATAAAAAACACTAGAGAGTATAGGAATAAATGAATTTTCCTTTAAATAGTACCATCATTTTAAAACCATAAGTAAACATCTTATATAATGGGGATATACTAGAACCATTCCTAGTAAGATCAGTGGTGAAACAAGGTTGCCCACTATCACCTTTATTATACAGTATTGTATTAGAAATGCTATTTTTGGTGATAAGAGAAGAAAAAAAGAGATCAAAGGAATTAGACTGGGTAATGAGGAAACCAAATTATCACTCTTTGCAGATAATGGTATACCTAGACTACCCTAGAGAACTAAAAAAATAAACTATTAGAAGAAATCCACAACTTCAGCAAAGTTGCAGTATACAAAATAAATCCACATTAATCATCAGCAATCTTATATATCACTAACAAAATCTAAGAGCAAGATATACAACAAGAAATTCCATGTAAAATAACTGTCAATAGTATAAAATATTCAGGAATCTATCTGGGAAGAGAAAGTCAGGAACTACATAAGCAAAACTACAAAACACATACATGCCAATAAAGTCATATCTAAACAACTGGAAAAATATCAAGTGCTTGTGGATAAGTCAATCAAATATAATACAGTTGACAATACTTCCTAAACTAATCTATTTATTTAGTGCTATACCAATAAAACTCCCCCTAAATATTTTATTGAACTAGAAAAAATAACAACAAAGTTCATCTGGAAGAACAATAGATCAATAAGTTCAATGGAATTAATGAAGGGAAAAGCAAATGAAGATGGCCTAGCTGTACCAGATCTAAAACTATATTAGAAAACATCAGTCACGAAAATCATTTAGTAGTGGCTAAGAAATAGAGAAATTGATCAGTGGAATGGATTAGGTTCACAGAACAAAATAGTCAATGACTATAGCAATCTAATATTTGATAAAGCCAAAAGCCCCAACTTTTGCGATAAGAATTCACTATTTGACAAAAAGTACTGGGAAAAATGAAAACTAGTATAGCAGAAAGTAGGTATGGACCCACACCTAACATGGTATACCAAGATAAGGTTGAAATGGGTTCATGATCTAGATATAAAGAATGATACTATAAACAAATTAGAAGAATATAGGATAGTTTACCTCTTAGATTTGTGAAGAAGGAAGGAATTTGTGACCAAAGAATAACCAGAGATCATTATTCATCACAAAATAGATGATTTTGATTATATTAAGTTAAAAAAGTTTTGTAAAAACAAAACTAATGGAGACAAGATTAGAATGGAAACAGTAAACTGGGAAAACATTGTTTACATCCAAAAGGATCTGATAAAGGCCTCATTTCTAAAATATATAGAGAATTGACTCAGATTTATAATAGTTTGAGCCATTTTCCAATTGATAAATGATCAGAGGAAATGAATAGAAGTAATTGAAACCATTTGTAGCCACATGAAAAGGTGCTCCAAATCACTACTGATCAGAGAAATTAAAATTAGGAGAACTCTGAGATATCACTACACACTTGTAAGATTGGCTAAGATGACAGGAAAGTATAATGACAAATGTTGGAGGGGATATGGGAAAACTGGGATGTGAGACATTTTTGGTGGAACTGTGAACAGATCCAACCATTCTGGAGACCAGTTTGGAATTATACTCAAAAAGTTATCAACCTATGCATACCGTTTGATCCAGCAGTATTTTGCTTGGGATTATATCCCAAAGAGATCTTAAAGGAGGGAAAAGGACCCACATATGCAAAAATGTTTGTCTCAGCCCTTTTGTTAGTGGCAGGAAATTGGAAACTAAGTGGATGCCCTTCAATTGGAAAATGGATGAATAAATTATAATATATAAATGCTATGGAAATACTATTGTTGTATAAGAAACGACCAGCAGAATGATTTCACAGAGGTTTGGAGAGATCTACATTAACTGATGCTAAGTGAAATGAGCAGAACAAGGAGATCATTATCCATGGCAAAAGAAAATAGGATGATCAGTTCTGATGGACATGGCTCTCCTCAACATTGAGGTGATTCAAACCAGTTCCAGTTGTTCAGTGATGAAGAGAGTCATCTACACCCAGGGAGAGAACCCTGGGAATAGAATATGGAACAAAATATAGCATTCTCACTCTCTCTGTTTTTATTTTCTTTCATTTTGTTTTCTTTTCTTGTTTTTCCTTTTCTTCCTTCTTGAACTGATTTTTCTTGTGCATCAAGATAACTGTATAAATATGTATACATATATTGGATTTAACATGTATTTCGACATATTTAACATGTATTGGAGTACCTGCCAGTTAGGGAAGGGGGTGGGGAGAAGGAGGGGAAAATTAGGATCTAAAGGATTTGCAAGGCTCAATATTGAAAAATTACCCATGTACATGCTTTGTAAATTAAAAGCCTTAATAAAAATCAAATTTAATTTAATTTTTAAAATTAGAATTAAACAATTAAGAGTGAATGACTCAATGAGATATCAACAGTTAGTCAAATAAAACCAAAAATATGAAAAAAACAGAAGAAAATGTAAACTACCTCATCAGAAAAACAATTGAGCTGGAAAAATAGATTCAGGAGAGAAAATATAAACCATGATGAACAAAAGACCCTGGGCATCATCTTGCAGTTAATCATCAAGGAAATCTCCCCAGATATCTGAGAACCAGATGTTGAAATTGCTATTTAAAGAATTCACCACCACTACTTCCTGAGAAAGGCCCCAAAATGAAAACTACAGGAAATATATTTCAATTTTAGAATGATCCGATCAAGAAGAAAATAATGCATGCAGCCAGAAAGAAACAATTCAGATATTGAAAAACCTTAGGATTACCCAAGAACTAGAAACATCTACTTTAAAGGATTGAAAGAACTGGAATATACAATTCAGAATAGCAAAGGAATTTAGACTGAAGCCAATAATCAGGTATTCAGTAAAATTAAGCACTACTTTTCAGGGAAAATTATGTATATTCTATGAAATAGGTGAATTCTTTTTATTTCTGATAAAAAAGATGAGCTCTGAACAGAAAATTTTATTTTCAAATACAGAACTCAAGAAAAGCATAGAAAGGCAAAAGAGGAAAGAAAAAAATCTATGGTTATTTTAAATGTTAAAAAGTTTATATCACTATATGGGAAGAAGATATGTATCTTTGTTAGAGGTATACTTGGAGGGTGTAGGTATAATTTGAATCATTGTGATGATTTAAAAATAAACTAATAGTGAACAAGGGATTGTACTGGAAGAAGAAGAAAGGAAAGGTAAAATGTAAATTACTTTACTTGAAGAAACAAAAAAGACCCGTTAAAATGTAGAGAAAGAGAGAGGGGAGGAGCAATTTGTGAACCACAATCACTTCAGATTTGACTCAAAAAGAACATACAAGATATATTGAGTTTGACAGAGAAATTTGTTTCACCCAAATGAAATTAGGAGGAGAAAGAGGAAAAGAAAGGGGGCAGGCTAATAGAAGGGGGAAATTAAGTAGAAGGGGAAAGGGATAATAAGAAAAAGTGGAGGGCCTGGAAAATGGGAGGGCTGTTTGAGGGAGGTGGTGGTCTGAACAAAAACACTGGTGAGGAGGGAAAGAGGAAGGAAAGAGAAAATTATAACTTAGAAAATATATGATGACAGGAAATAACAGTAATTTTAACTGTAAAAATGAATGGGGTGAATTCTCACATAAAACAAGTGTATAGAAAATTGGATTAAAACGAGAATCCTATAATATGCTGTTTATAAGAAACAAAAAGACAATACATTCAGAATAATTGTAAAAGACTGGAGCAGAATCTATTGTGCTTCAGCTGATTTTTTTTAAAGGAGGGGTTGAAATTTTAATCTTAGATGAAGCTAAAACAAAAATAGATCTAATTAAAAGAGATAAGGCAAGAAACTTCATCTTGCTAAAGGGTACCATAAATAATGAAGTAATATCAGTACTAAACACATATGCGCCAAATGGAATAGCATCCAAATTCTTAGAGGAGATGTTAAAAGAGTTTCAAGAAGAATTAGACAGTAAAACTATATGTGTGTGGGATCTCAAACTTGCTCTATCAGAACTAGATAAAAACCCAAAATAAATAAGAAACAAGTTAAGGAAATAAATATAACTTTAGAAAAGATGGTATGATAGACCTTTGGAGAAAATTGAATGGAGACCAAAGGAAGACAGCTTTTATTCAGTGGTACAGGGAATCTACACAATAATTGACTATGTATTAGGGCATAACACCCTCAAAATCAAATGCAGCAGGGCAGAAATAGTAAATGCATCTTTTTTTTAGATCATGATGCAATAAAAATACCTGTAATAAAGGACTAGGGGAAAATACACCAAAAATTAATTGAAAACTGAATAATCTGATCATAAAAAATGAATGTGTGAATCAACAAATGATAGACAGTCAATAATTTCATCCAAGAGAATGACAATAATGAGACAACATACAATAATATATGGGATGTAGCCAAAGCATTTCTTAGGGGAAGTTTCCAATATCTTGATGCTTACTTTGATAAAATACAGAAGGAGAAGATCAATGAATTGGACATACACCTGAAAAAATTAGAAAAAGAACAAATTAAAAGCCCCCAATTAAATAGCAAATTTGAAATTCTGAAAATAAGAGGAAATTAATCAAATTAAATGTAATGAAAGTATTGAACTAAGAAATAAAACTAAAAGTGGATTTTATGTAAAAAACAATAAATTAAATAAATTAATAAATAAATTAAAAAATAATTAAAATGATTTTGAAATAATAAAATAAAATAATAAAAATAATAAAACACAGATCAAATTTTTAAAATCTGATTACAAAAAGGAAAGAAGAAAATAAAATTGTTAGTATCAAAAATGAAAAGTCTTAAGTGTACCAAATGAAGAGGGAATTAGAGTAATAACTAGGAGCAATTTTGCTCAACTGTATGGCAATAAATCTGATATCTAAGTGAAATGAATGAATACTTACAAAATATACATTGCCTAGATTAACAGAGAAGGAGATAAATTACTTAAATAGTCCCATTTTAGAAAAAAAAAAACATTTAAAGGAGTATTAATTCCAATGCTATCCAAACTATTTGGAATAATAGGGAAAGAAGGAGTCTTATGAAATTCCTTTTATGACAAATATATAATGCTGATACCTAAACCAGGTACAATCAAAACACAGAAAGGAAATTATAGACCAAATTTTCTAATGAATATTGATGCAAAAAATTTTAATAAAATATTAACAAAAAGATTACAGCAACTTTTCATCATAAAAATATACCATGATTAGGTAGGATTTATATCAGGAATGCAGGGCTGATTCAATATTAGGAAAATATTAGCATAATTGACTACATCCAGAATAAAAAAGAAATCATATGTTATCTAAATAAATGCAGAAAAACATTTGATCAAATTTAATATTCATTTCTATTAAAAATACTAGAGAGCATATGAACCAATAGAGCTTTCCTTCAAATGATCAGTAGAATCCATAAGCAAGCGTAATATGTGATGGGGATAACTTAGAAGCATTCTCAATAAGATCAATATTGTATTAGAAATGTTAACTTTAGTAGTAAGAAAAGAAGAAAAAAGAAGAACAAAATAAGGCTGAAAGGGTCCATGATTTAAACACAGCATGATAATATAAACAAATTAGAAATATAAAGGATAGTCTACCTCTGAGATCTAGGGAGAGGAAGGAATTTGTGGCCAAAGGAATTAACATAGGTAATAAGGAAACCAAATTATCACTCTTTGCAGATAATATGATGGTACATTTAGAGAATCAAATAATAAAATACTAGAAATGATTCACAACTTTATCAGTGTTGCAGGATATAAAATAAATCCACAGAAATAATCAGCATTTCTATATATTACTAACAAAATCCAACAGCAAGTGATTCAAAGAAAAAATCCATTTAAAATAATTGTAGATAATATAAAATACTTGGGAAACTACCTGCCAAGACAATGTCAGGAACTATATGAACACAATTACAAAATACTTTCCATACAAATAGAGTCATATTTCATTAATTGGAAGGCTGTCATGTGCTCATGTGTTGGCTGAGATAATATTATAAAATGACAATTCTATTTAAATTTATCTGCTTATTCAGTGCCATACCAATCAAACTCTCAAGAATTTATTTTATGGAGCTGGAAAAATAATAGCAAAGTTCATCTGCAAGAACAAAAGGTCAATAAATTCAAGGAAATTAATGAAAAAAATCTCAAATGAAGGTGGCCTTGCTATACTAGACCTGAAACTGTATTATAAAGGAAAAGTCATCAAAACCATTTTGGCAAAGAAATATATCAATAGAATAGGTGAGGTTCTCAAGATAAAACAATCAATGGCTATAGTAATCTAGTGTTTCATAAAATCAAAGACTCCAGCTTCTGAAAAACTAACTATTTAACAAAAATTTCTGGGTAAATTGGAAATTAATATGGCAGAAACTAGGTATTGACCTTCACCTAACACCCTATGCCAAAAATAGGTTGAAATGGGTTCATGACTTAGACACAGCGTGATAATATAAACAAATTAGAAATACAAAGGATAGTCTACCTCTGAGATCTAGGGAGACGAAGGAATTTGTGGCCAAAGAATAACTACCTTATGGAATGCTAAATAGATAATTTTGATTATATTAAGTTAAAAAGGTTTTGTACAAACAAAACCAATGCAGATGGTATTAAAAGAAAAGCAGAAAACTGGGAAAAAATTTTACATGCAGGAGTTGTGACGAAGGTCTCATTTCTAAAACATATAAAGAATTGACTCAAATTTATAAGAATACAAACCATTTCCAATTGATGAATGGTCAAAGAAAATGAACAGACATTTTTCCAATGAAGAAATTAAAATCATTTCTTGTCATATGAAAAAACTCTAAACCACTATTGATTAGAGAAATGCAAATTAAAATAAGATATTACTGCATAATTCTCAGATTGGCTAAAGTGAC
This sequence comes from Sarcophilus harrisii, assembly GCF_902635505.1. Lineage (NCBI taxonomy): Eukaryota > Metazoa > Chordata > Mammalia > Dasyuromorphia > Dasyuridae > Sarcophilus > Sarcophilus harrisii. The sequence continues at coordinate 295,321,785 of NC_045427.1, forward strand.
AGGAAAAGATAATAATAAACATTGGAGAGAATGTGGGAAAACTGAGATACTAATATATTGTTGGTGAAGTTGTAAACTGATAAAATCATTCTGGAGAGCAATATGGAACTGTACCCAAAGGACTACAAAGGTAACAGAATGTGGTTCACAACATAGTATTTTCATCTTTTTGTTGTTGTTTGCTTCATTTTTGTTTTCTTTCTCATGTTTTTTTTTTTCCTTTTTGATCCGATTTTTCTTGTGTGGCATCATAATTTTGGAAATATATATGGAAGAACTGCATGTTTAGCATATATTGTATTAGGGAGGTAGGTGCTTTCTAAGGGAGGGAGTGGGGAGAAAAGAGTGAGAATAAAATATGGAACATAAGGTTTTGCAATGGTGCATGTTGAAAATTATCCATGAATATATTTTGAAAATGAAAAGCTTTAAAAAATGAAAAAAAGAAATATTATATTGTGATACATATTCAATCCAAATAGTCCTCTTTTTGGATGCAAATGGCTCTCTGCATCACAAGTATATTGGAATTGGCTTGAATCACAGTTAGACTTCATGCTTCTTTCAAACATCAAAATGACATTTTTGAAAATCAAAAGCTGTTACAAAGCTAGCAAAAGAAAAGAAATACTTTCTGAAGAAAACATAACTGCCCTTGCTTTGTGTCTTTAATTCTGCCTCTCTCTCTCTCTCTCTCTCTCTCTCTCTCTCTTCCTCTCTCTCTCTCTCTCTCTCCTCCATATTCATAAATGTATGTTTATATACTCATATAGACACATATATGCGTCTCCCTCCCTCACTCCCTAACCCCACCATGAGTTAGGTTCACTGACTTGTACTTGCTCTCACTTCTAACAGGTCAAGCTGATGTTCCTTGAGAAATAGTTATGGTGTCACTACTCAGACTCTCTAAACTTCTAGGGATAGCATCCAGTATTGGAAAGACGGAACTCTAATCTTTATACTTGCAACATATGGGACCTTACCCATATGCTTCCACTTAAGCAAAATCAATTATAATAGCATCTTTGAATTGTAGTCATGGATTACTTAATATGATATAATGAAAATTAAAAACAAATATAACATTTAAAAATAGGTCATAGAATTATCAAATATATTTTAAAAGTATAAATGTAAGAATAATCATTACATTTAGTTGAAGTCAAAATCAAGAAGAGTCAACAATCTACTCAAAAAGCTTTTTTACCCTCACAAATGAATACACATCAATGGGGAATATAGATATACATTTAGTGAAACTTAGCAGTGAAGCAAATGAAAAAGGAAATGCACATATTAGAACATGAGCGTAATAGCATTGAGTTGACCTGTTGTAATTGGAAACACATTTTTTTCATTGAAATTATTCATTTTGTAGAGTAAAACTTTTATTGTGTTTGTTTTTGTCTAAATAATTTGAAAATTGAAACAGCAATTCCAGGTAGCTCTTAGCAATCCCATTTGAAAAAAAAAAAAAAACAAAAAACTTTGTAATATGTATTGCATTATAAGGTTAGACTAAGTTTCTTTGCATGTACACTTTTGTTCCTTTTATTTGTTTTGCTTTGTTGAATCTCAGAGATGAGCAAGTTTTGCCTATTGAAGTGCCTAACAACTCATATCTATACCACTTTTGAATATGTATTTTTATTTTTTAATTTCTACCCTCATCCTTCTTTGATGACAAAAACACCAGGGGATTTATTTATGCAATTGCTAGCTGCTTACATGTTAATGGAGATTTGAAATTAATAAACTCCATAAGTAATTTCTACTAAGTGTAAAGATCAAATGCTACTATATATTTCTACTATCTTTCATAGCTACTTCTGACATTTTAATTTCCATACAGATTGAGCATGTTTTTTATTGGTTAGAAACTCAATAAATAAATCCAGTTGCTTACCAGAAGATATTAAGATAACTTTTAACTTGATAGAAAGTCAATGCACGGACTCTGGGATTTCAGCAAAAAACACTAAATCTCCTAGAGTTTGGTTTGTTATTATATAAAAGAGACCTTACTTGCCAAATCTAGTGTGTAACTTGGTCAGATCTCCATTTCTTTAAAAATGAAAGGGCTAGTCATGCTGAGAGATCCATATAGTCCTCTTTTTGGATGCAAATGACTCTCTGCATCACAACTATATTGGAATTGGCTTGAATCACAGTTAGACTTCATGCTTCTCCCAAACATCAAACTCTGACATCAGTGGGCTGAGCCTGAAATCTCATTATCATAAGCTAATTGCTTCTTAGAATCATGAACCAGCTGTCTGATCCATCTTCATGACCTGTATAAGGGCTTCTTCCCTGACTCCTTGCAAATTGGATTTTGAATCCTAGCCTTTCTAGCTATCACATAACATAGTATGTTACCAATCATCTAAAAATTGGGTTTTAACCTTCTCCTTCTCTGAACCTAGTAACCACCTTTCTATCAACAGGATTACACCCCTAATCTCTTACAGTCTCATCAATCAAGAAGCTTTACAGTAATCTAGGTTATTTTTAAAGTACTCAGCAATGTCAAAAACAAAGCAAAAAAATGAGACATGCTAGGTTCAGATTCTGAATAATCAATGGAACTACAATTACTGTTGCTATGGGGTTTTGATATTATCATTATAGTTTTTTGAGTACCCTTCTCCCCTTTTTAGAAAATTCTCTGTTCTGGCTTATGATCCTTCCCAGTATATTAGCTTATTCAGTGTTTTGTCTACTAAATTTTTTATTTACTACAGTATCCAAAACTCTAACCCAAATTGCTGAACTAAGGCTATCAACCAAGATCCTATCTGTCCCATCTCACATTTATTGTCTTCAGTTAGTTCAAACTATTCTGTGCCCCCCATCAAGATAGACAATAACACTCATGCTCTATCCAGGTTTACTTCCCAGAGGATATATAGCTAGGAATCATTAGCTCTCTCTGTGAATATCCACTTTAAAAATATGTGTTTTTCCCATTTGGTCCCCAATCTTCTCTCTTTCATTACTAGACTCCTTGTTGAGTCTTTTAGTATAGGCCTCCTTTGAGTAATGGCAATAGTAAGTAGATTAGTGAGTAGGCCTAAGGGATGAATTTATGGAATATCACTGATCTTAGAGACCCATGTGTCTGTCAATGTTTCTCATCATTGCTAAGCATGTGGATATGAAGCTTGTGTGCCCTTCATTCATGAATAAATCAACGTCTGTCTTTGTTCCCTTCTCTCTTGCAGCTGCATATGGAAAACAGATGGTAGGGCTTTGAAGCACCTGCTCAAAACTTTGACTTGCCTGCATTTTTAAGTGATTAAAGATGGGGAAGGGGACAGATTTCATCAAATCATATTCATGTGTTTGACTTTTAGGAAGTAAAGAGAACTGTTAAATATATTTTGTCCTTCAGTTCACCTTTTTGAAATTTTCTTTACAATGCAGCTCCAACTTCTGTTTGTACACTGTATTTAATTGCTTTTCAGTCACAACATGTTATTCTTTGAAAAAGGAATGCTAGGTTCCTACACAGTGTACTTAATAGAAGAGGTTGTTGAGGGTCTTGGATGATACATTAACAGAAAGTAAAGCTATGAAAAACTCTGATCTTATTGAAGAGCTGAAGCTCTGGTTTTGGATTAGCAAAATTTAGGGAACATACAATATTTACAAAGAAGAACTGAAGAATTATATTTTTGTTTTAAAGATAAACCAAGTCCCATAAAGTCAGCTATATATATCTCTCTCCCCTATTTCATAGAAGTCTAACAGATAAGACCAAAATATTAAGAACTGAAATGAAAAGCAAATCTCATCTAGCTCGTTTTTGGAGGCAAACTTATTTTTCCTAGTTCACACAGATGGTAACTAGATGGTAACGCTAAATTGTAGCTTTTCTTTGAATTTCTTTTTAATGCTATATTGATGCTCATTTTCTTTTTTATAATGTTTCTCAAAAATAAATAAAAAATAATGATTCTAATGTTTCCAAGGGAAAAATAACCATCACCCAAAGGACAAGTTAATAATGAAACTTTTTTTTAAACATTTCTAGGCTGGAGGAAGAGGATGCAAAGACAAGATGATGGAGTAAAGACAGGTACTCAACTGAACTCTCCCCCAAATCTCTCAAAATATCTTTAGAAAATGACCCTAAACAAATTTTAGAGTGGCAGAACCCAGAACAAGACAAAGTGAAACAATTTTGCAGTTCCAGGCAACTTAAAAGGTTAGCAAAAAAGATCTCTTTCATCAGGAAGAGACGGAAGGATAATTTAGCAGAGGCCACACCAGTGCAGACCAGACCCCAGGAAAACAGGAGTAAGGCCTGGGATAACTGCATCAGTAACAGCTGTGATAGTTTTCAGCCCACTGATGTCAGATTACTTACAAGGTAAGTAGGGGAGGTTTATTGCATCTGGTTGAAAACAGACCACAGACCAAAGTAGATTTTGTCAGCATAACCCCTGACCCAGCAAACTAGGAGCAGATCTTTGGAGATGCTAAATCTGTAGAAATGATGGCTGCTTCCAGAGTTCTCCCACCAAAAATGCCAAGGGGGTCTTGGTGAGAAGAAAATTATAGAGGGTCTCTTTGCTAGCAGTGAGACAGAAACCTGTTGCTTTGCACATACTGGGATCAAGGTCAAAATCCTTGGTGGCAGTTTCAGGGCTAGGAGAAGCATTAGTGCACTAAAGCTTGCAACCATAGTGGAAAACATTTCTTACAATTTGGGGGCAGAAAAGATTATTTGTGTTCACTCACAATAACAGGAGCACCTTTGAAGAACTGAAAATTTAAAGGTCCATGATATATGAATAAAATAGCACCAATGTTTTAAGAGGATTATCTGTGAATGATTTAGCTATTCTCAGAAATACAATCATCTCAAAGAACTCTGAAAGATTTGTGATGCAAAATACTATCTATCCACAGAGAACAGAAAAGCTGATTGTAGCATACTGTACTTTTTTATTTTTTGCTTTATTTTTCTTGAGGATTTTGTTTTGGTTAGTGTTGCTATATGTTTTTCTTTCATAATTACTATTGTGAAAATGTTTTGCATAACTACACACATATAACTTGTATCAAATAGCTTTCCTTCTCAATGCAGAAGGGCAGGGAGGAAGGAAGGGAGAGATTTGGGAATTTCAAGTTTCAAAAATAAATGTTAAAAATCATTTTGACATTTAACTTGAAGAAAATAAAATACTAAATCATTTTTAATGTCTAAGCTGTTTCTTGGACAACTAACATGCAAACTAATTTGATAGGACTTGCCAGAGTTTGTGCAGAGAAATTTATGAATTTCCATGACACAGTGACGTAATGGGCTGAAACTGAGTAAATGCACTGAGGTCTGAGCACTTAAGGCTAATTATCAATTGGACAATACTCTATTAGCATATGCTTGGAGAAAGAATGGGCACTGTCCCACTACTCTGTGCAGGTTTGATCTGTTTGGTGTATTGGGAGATTGAGGCAGGATTTAGGGGCTGGAGTTGGAAAGCCAGAGTCACTCCTGGCGGATTCATGTCATGATTCCTCTCACTTCATATTGCCATTCCATTCATGTCCAAAAAGAATAAAGATCAAGGACTTTTGCTTATCCTGACTCTGGCTGATTCTTAAGTATCCAGGGTGCTAACTTGGTCATCACACAGTGAGATGCCAGACATGAGTTGTAGTGAAATTATATGGAAAATAATTACCAACCAATACCATGGTAATTGAATTTATAGAATATGCATCACATGCTTTTATTTGGTCTATATAATTACATCTATAAAGTTATAATATTTTCATCTTAAGATAAATAAGAATAAGAAAGATCATGAAATGGACAGATTTATACCAGCTACAAATTCTTTGGTTACTCAATGAAGTTTTTAGTTTATATTACATGCATAAACAAACATAATTGATTTGCCAACTGCTACTTAAAATAAGGTGTTAAATATCATGTTTATCAAACTGAATATTGTTGGAAGGTAGGAAAGAGGAATAACTGACCAAAGAATAGATAATAATGCTAAACAAATCTTTCATCCTTTTACTACTTTATTAATGCAAAGTTTCCCCAAGTCTGCTTCAGATGAAAATTTTGAAACATTAACAAGGTTCAAATGAAAACTTCACAAATCATAAATAAAATGTAAAGTTGACTGAGAAAAGATAAGAACATATTAGCAAGATAAAAGCCATTATCAAAATCTCCCAAATGATATTTCAATAAGATTAAACTTCAGAGAGAATTCTGTGTAAATGCTTTTATGAAGAAAACTTCAGAAAAGTATCCATTCTATATGGGAGTTTTGTCTGGAAAGTAGAGAAAGGAGTAAAAGACAGCAAATAATAAACTGATTCCTACATTGAGTGGAAGGGTTGGATTAAATATTCTACATGGGGTCTTCTTATGTGATACAATAGCAGGGATTGTATCAGATATTAGTAAACAACCAGGATAGAAATAGACTTTTTCTTATAAATCTATACTACAAATTTACTGCAATATGCAGCTAAGGGAATGTCAATGGATACTGTACAATATGTTAAATTAGTATTCCTGAAGAGAGAGGGGAGAAGAGAATATTATCATCTTTCTAACTCTTTATTCCAGTGGTATAAATGTAAATCAACCAATTAATAGGCATTTTTGAATGCCAACAAATGTGCTATATCAAGATCATTTTGCTCATAGAAAGTAGCCTATTGTAATGGTGGAAATATGTCTGAAACTCAATAATATGAGGTTTATAAATTAAAATTTTTAAATGAGACACCTAACTTTCTTCTATTAGTATATCAAATGAATAAATTTACAAAAAATAAAAAATCCTAACTCCTTTGTCTCTGAAAGGCCTTCATTTCTTTAATTTGGAAGCTGCTAATACTGACTTTGTTTTCAAAATATTTGAATTGTTCCTTTTTGGATGCTTGTCGTATTTATTCCTAGACTAGGGAGCTCTGGAATTTTTCTGTTCTCTTTATTGGAGATTGCATTTTGAAAGCTCTTTTATCAGGTGATCAATAAATTCTTTCAATTTTTATTCTATCATTTGGTTCCAGTGTATCAGGGAAGTTTTCTTTTTTTTTTTTTTTAATAGCTTTTTATTTACAAGTTATATGTACCGGTAATTTTACAGCATTGGTAATTGCCAAACCTTTTGTTCCAATTTTTTCCCTCCTTCCCCCACCCCCTCCCCAGATGTCAGGATGACCAATAGAAGTTAAATATATTAAAGTATAAATTAGATACACAATAAGTATACATGACCAAACCGTTATTTTGCTTTACAAAAAGAATCAGACTCTGAAATATTGTACAATTACCTTTGAAGGAAATCTAAAATGCAGGCCGGCACAAATATAGGGATTGGGAATTCAATGTAATGGTCCTCAGTCATCTGCCAAAGTTCTTTCGCTGGGCGTAGCAGGTTCAGTTCATTCCTGCTCTATTGAAAGTGATTTGGTTCATCTCACTGTTGAAGATGGCCAGGTCCATCAGAATCCATCATCATATAGTATTGTTATTGAATTATATAAAATTCAATATCTGGATCTCCTGGAAAAGGGATAATGTCAGAAAAGGGGGAAAGGGGGGATAAAAGAGGGAAACTATATTCCATGAAGAGGCAAAGGAAACGTATTATATCTGAGGGAACTCAGAGAGGGGGAGGAACATTGTGTGAATCTTACTGTCATCAGAGTTGGCTCAAAGAGAAAATAACTGACATACTTGTTTTACAGAAAATCCTCTCTCACCTCATTAAAAAGGGGGAGAGGAAAAAGGAAAAGAAAAAAAGAGTAATAAGGGAAGGGTACAAGAAAGGGGAAGAGATTCAAAGGGGGGGAGGGAGGGATGCTAATGAGAGTGAGCAGCGTGATACAAGTGGGGCACATAAGTTTAAAACTGGGAAAGAGGGTTAGGGGGGCAAGTAAAAGAAAGACATAATCTGGGGATAACAAGATGGCAGGAAATACAGAATTAGTCATTTTAACCATAAATGTCAATGGGATGAACCCTCCCATAAAGGGAGGCAGATAGCAGACTTGAACAAAAGTCAGAACTCTACAATATGTTGTTTACAGGAAACACATTTAAAGCAGGGAGATACATACAGAGTAAAGGTAAAAGGCTGAAGCAGAATCTATTATGCTTCAGGTAAAGTCAACAAAGCAGGGGTAGCCATCCTTATCTTAGATCAAGCAAATGCAAAAATGCAAATAAAACATGTCTAATAAACAGAGATAAGGAAGGAAAGTATATCTTGCTAAAGGGTAGCATAAACAACGAAGCAATATCAATACTAAACATATATACACACCAAGTGGTATAGCATCTAACTTCCTAAAGGAGAAGTTAAGAGAGTTGCAAGAAGAAATAGACAGCAAAACTGTAATAATGGGAGGTCTCAACCTGCACTCTCAGAATTAGACAAATCAAACCACAAAAAAAGAGAAAGAAATTAAAGAGGTAAATATAATATTAGAAAAATTAGGTATGATAGAGCTTTGGAGAAAACTGAATGGAGACAGAAAGGAATATAATTTCTTCTCAGCAGTTCATTGAACCTATTCAAAAATTGACCATATATTAGGACATAAGGACCTCAAAATTAAATGCAAGAAGGCAGAAATAGTAAATGCTTTCTTTTCAGATCATAATGCAATAAAAACTACATTCAACAAAAAGTTAGGGGTAAATAAACCAAAAAGTAATTGGAAACTAAACAATCTCATCTTAAAGAATAATTGGGTGAAACAGCAAATTACAGATACAATTAATAATTTCACTCAAGATAATGACAATGAGACATCATACCAAAATTTGTGTGATGCAGCCAAAGCAATAATAAAAGGAAATTTTATATACTTAGAGGCTTACTTGAATAAAATAGAGAAAGAAAAGATCAATGAATTGGGCTTGCAACTAAAAAAGCTAGAAAAAGACCAAATTAAAAACCCCCAATCAAATATTAAATTTGAAATTCTAAAATTAAAAGGAGAAAATAATATTGAAAGAAAAAAAAACTATTGATTGAACTAAAACTAAAATTAAGAGTTGGTTCTATAAAAAAAAAACAAACAATAAAATAGATAAACCTTTGGCAAATCTTATTAGAAAAAGGAGGGAGGAAAATCAAATGAGTAGTCTTAAAAATGAAAAGGCAGAACTTTTCAACAATGAAGAGGAAATTAGAGAAATAATAAGGAGTTACTTTGTCCAACTTTATGCCAATACATTTGATAACCTAAGTGAAACTCTTGACTACCTCCAAAAATATAGGCTTCCCAGATTAACAGAGCAGGAAGTAAATTGCCTGAATAGTCTCATTTCAGAAAAAGAAATAAAACAAGCTATTAATCAACTCCCTAAGAAAAAATCCCCAGGACCAGATGGATTTAGATGTGAATTCTACCAAACATTTAAGGAACAATTGTCCCCAATGCTACATAAATTATTTGATAAAATAGGGAATGAAGGAGTCCTACCAAATTCCTTTTATGACAAAGAAATGTTACTGATACCTAAACCAGACAGGTTGAAAACAGAGAACTAAAATTATAGAACAATCTCCCCAATGAATATTGATGGTAAAATCTTAAATCAGATATTAGCAAAAAGACTACAGAAAATCATCCCCAGGATAATAAACTATGGTCAAGTAGGATTTATACCAGAAATGCAGGGCTGGTTCAATATTAGGAAAACTACCAGTATAATTGGCTATATTGATAACCAAATTAACAAAAAACACATGATCATCTCAATAGATGCAAAAAAAAGCATTTGATAAAATCCAACAACCATTCCTATTAAAAACACTTAAGACTATAGGAATAAATTGACTTTTCCTTAAAATAATCAGCAGCATCTATTTAATACCATCAGTAAGCATCATATGTAATGGGGACAAACTGCAACCATTCCCAATAAGATCTGGAGTAAAACAAGTTTGCCCAATATCACCGTTACTATTCAATATTGTATTAGAAAGGCTAGCTTTGGCAAAAAGAGTTGAGAAAGAGATTAAAGAAATTAGAGGAGGCAATGAGGAAACCAAATTATCATACTTTGCTGATGATATGATGGTATACTTAGAGAACCCCAGAGATTCTACAAAAAAGTTATTAGAAGGAATCCACAACTTTGGCAAAGTTGCAGGAAACAAAATAAACCCACATAAATCATCAACATTCTATCACTAACAAAATCCAATAGTCAGAGATAAAAAGAAAAATTCCATTTAAAGTAACTACTGATAGTATAAAATACTTAGGAATCTATCTGCCAAGGGAAAATCAGAAACTTTATGAGCAAAACTACAAAACACTTTTCACACAAATTATGTCTGATCTAATCAATTGGAAAAATATTAAATGCTCTTGGATAGGGTGAGCAAATATAATAAAGATGACAATACTACCTAAACTAATATATTTGTTTAGCCCTATACCAATCAGACTCCCAAAAAACTATTTTAATGACCTATTAAAAATAACAACAAAATTCATATGGAAAAACAAAACGTCAAGAATTTCAAGGGAATTAATGAGAAAAAAATCAAATGAAGGTGGCTTAGCTGTACCAGATTTAAAATTATATTATAAGAGGTTTGGCAATTGTTAATGCTGTAAAGTTATCCATGCATATAACCTGTAAATAAAAGGCTATTAAATAAAAATAAATAAATAAATTTATATTATAGAGCAGCAGTTAGCAAAACCATTTGGTATTGGCTAAGAAACTGATTAGTTGATCAGTGGAATAAATTAGGTTCAAAGGATAAAACCATCAATAACTATAGCAATCTAGTGTTTGACAAACCCAGAGACCTCAGCTTTTGGGATAAGAACTTACTATTTGACAAAAATTGCTGGGAAAATTGGAACCTAGTATGGCAGAAACTAGGCATCAACCCACACTTAACACCGTACACCAAGATAAGGTCAAAATGTGTTCATGACCTAAACATAAAGCATGATATTATAAATAAATTAGAGGAAAAGAGGATAGTTTACCTCTCAGATCTGTGGAAGAAGAAGGAATTTATGACTAAAGAAGAATTAGAGATCATTACTGATCACAAAATAGAAAATTTTGATTATACCAAACTGTAAAGTTTTTATACAAACAAAACTAATGTAGACAAGATTAGAAGGGAAGTAATAAACTGGGAAAATATTTTTACAGTCAAAGGTTCTGATAAAGGCCTCATTTCCAAAATATATAGAGAATTGACTCTAATTTATAAGAAATCAAGCCATTCTCCAGTTGATAAATGGTCAAAGGATATGAAAAGACAATTCTCAGACAAAGAAATTGAAACTATTTCTAGCCATATGAAAAGATGCTCCAAGTCATTATTAATCAGAGAAATGAAAATTAAGATAACTCTGAGATACCACTACACACCTGTCAGATTGGCTAGAATGACAGGGAAAGATAATGCGGAATGTTGGAGGGGATGCGGGAAAATAGGGACACTAATACATTGTTGGTGCAATTGTGAATACATCCTACCATTCTGAGGAGCAATTTGGAGCTATGCTCAAAAAGTTATCAAACTGTGCATACCCCTTGATCCAGCAGTGTTACTACTGGGTTTATATTCCAAAGAGATCATAAAGAAGCGAAAGGGACCTCTATGTGCACGAATGTTTGTGGCAGTCCTCTTTGTAGTATCCAGAACTGGAAACTGAGTGGATGCCCATCAATTGGAGAATGGCTGAATAAATTGTGGCATATGAATAATATGTAATATTATTGTTCAGTAAGAAATGACCAGCAGGATGATTTCAGAAAGGCCTGGAGAGATTTACATGAACTGATGCTGAGTGAAATGAGCAGGACCAGGATGGAGCAGTAATGAACTTAACTAGCTACACCCAGCGAAAGAACTCTGGGAGATGACTAAGAACCATTACATTGGATTCCAAATCCCTGTAATTTTGCCCACCAGCATTTTTGATTTCCTTCACAGGCTAATTGTACAATATTTCAGAATCTGATTCTTTTTGTACTGCAAAATAACAGTTTGGTCATGTATACTTATTGTGTATCTAATTTATACTTCAATATATTTAACATCTACTGGTCATACTGCCATCTGGGGGAGGGGATGGGGGGGAAGCAGGGGAAAAATTGGAACAAGAGGTTTGGCAATTGTCAATGCTGTAAAGTTACCCATACATATAACCTGTAAATAAAAGGCTATTAAAAAAAAACATCAGTATTAGCAACTTCCAAATTAAAGAACTGAAGGACTTTTAGTATGATATAACAGAAGGCAAAGGAGTTAGGATTTTTTCTTTTTTGTAAATTTATTGATTTGCTATTTTCCCCACTTACATTCAAAACAATTTATTTTTTTAAGATTTTTGAGTTCTAGGTTCTCTCTCTTATTTTGACTTGCATTGAAGAAACCCCATGTGAGTTTATGCAAAACATTTTCATAAAAGTCAAGTTGTGAAAGAAAACAGATCTACCACCCTTATTAAAACAAAAACCCTCCAGAAAAAAATAAGTTAAATATAAGAGAGAAATAGAGAATATTTCAATTTGCATTCAGACACAATCAGTTCTTTTTCTGGATATGGATACGATTTTTTGTCACATCCTACAAATTAAGTGTGGATAATTGTACTACAGAAAATGAAAGTCATTTATAGCTGGTCATCCCTGAGCATTGCTATTAATTTGTAGACAGTATATTTCGCTTTGTTCATGAAGGACTTTCCAGTTTTTTTTTCCCCTGAGAACATCCTGTTCATCATTTCCTAGAGAACAATAGAGAAACTTGCTCTGAATTTTATTTTTACAATTACTATTGCTAATTGCAAATCTCCCCAATTATACTTTCTCCTTTCACTCTGTCCATCCTCAAAAGTGTTTTGATACTGATTACTTGCTACCCCAATATAACCTTTCTTTGATCACCCTTCCCCCTTCCTATATCCCATTCCTCTCCTATTTTCTTGTAGGATAACATTGGGGGGGGGGATAACTTCTATCAAATATCCATTATAGAACAAAGCAAATTCCCATATTAATCATACCAAAAAAATCACTTTTTACCCTGAATCTATCACCTATCTCTCTCTTTTTTCTTTTTTTACCTAGGATTACCAGGATTTTTTTTTTTTATTTACAGGTTATATGCATGGCTAACTTTACAGCATTAACAATTGCCAAACCTCTTGTTCCAATTTTTCACCTCTGACCCCCCTCCCTCTCCCCCAGATGGCAGGATAACCAGTAGATATTAAATATATTAAAATATAAATTAAATACATAATAAGTATACATGACCAAACCGTTATTTTGCTGTACAAAAAGAATCAGACTCTGACATATTGTACAATTAGCTTGTGAAGGAAATCAAAAAGGCAGGTGGGCATAAATATAGGGATTGGGAGTTCAATGTAATGGTTTTTAGTTATCACCCAGAGTTCTTTCTCTGGGCATAGCTGGTTCAGTTCATTACTGCTCCATTGGAAATGATTTGGTTGATCTCCTTGCTGAGGATGGCCAGGTCCATCAGAACTGGTCATCATATAGTATTGTTGTTGAAGTTTATAATGATCTCCTGGTCCTGCTCATTTCACTCGACATCAGTTCGTGTAAGTCTCTCCAGGCCTTTCTGAAATCATCCTGTTGGTCATTTCTTACAGAACAATAATATTCCATAATATTCATATACCACAATTTATTCAGCCATTCTCCAACTGATGGGCATCCATTCAGTTTCCAGTTTCTAGCCACTACAAAGAGGGCTGCCACAAATATTCGTGCACATACAGGTCCCTTTCCTTTCTTTATAATCTCTTTGGGATATAAGCCCAGTAGTAACACTGCTGGATCAAAGGGTATGCACAGTTTGATAACTTTTTGAGCATAGTTCCAAACTACTCTCCAAAATGGTTGGATTCGTTCACAGCTCCACCAACAATGCATCAATGTCCCAGTTTTCCCGCATCCCCTCTAACAATCATCATTATTTTTTCCTGTCATCTTAGCCAATCTGACAGGTGTGTAGTGGTATCTAAGAGTTGTCTTAATTTGCATTTCTCTGATTAATAATGATTTGGAGCATCTTTTCATATGACTAGAAATAGTTTCAATTTCTTCATCTGAGAATTGTCTGTTCATATCCTTTGACCATTTTTCAATTGGAGTATGGCTTGATTTTTTACAAATTAGAGTTAATTCTCTATATATTTTGGAAATGAGGCCTTTATCAGAACCTTTGCATGTAAAAATATTTTCCCAGTTTATTGCTTCCCTTCTAATCTTGTCTGCATTAGTTTTGTTTGTACAAAAACTTTTCAGTTTGGTATAATCGAAATTTTCTATTTTGTGACCAGTAATGATCTCTAGTTCTTCTTTGGCCATAAAGTCCTTCCCCTTCCACAGGTCTGAGAGGTAAACTATCCTGTGTTCCTCTAATTTATTAATAATTTCAATCTTTATGCCTAGGTCATGAACCCATTTTGACCTTATCTTGGTGTACGGTATCACTTATCTCTCTATCACAGGCAGATAGCATTCTCTACCAACAATTTTTTGGAATTTTGGCTTGTCATTGCATTGTATTTCTTGATTTTTAGTATTTTTGGTATTGTTATTTTATGAATTATACTTTTTCTGCTCACTTATATCTGTATCAGTTCATGCAACTCACTGTAGTTTTCTTTGAATTTAATCCTTACTCATTTATTACAAAATATTTGTAATTCATTATATTCATATACCTTAATACCATGTCATTTCTCTACCAATTTTACATCTATGGCCTCTTTTCCCCTTCTGTATCAAACAAAATATCTTTTGGAATTAAAAGACTTTCATTTTTCTTCACTCTGATATACTCTACAATCTTATCATCCAGGCTGCCTTGATTTTTTAAAGACCTTCCAACTTATGATTTTAGGCATTTACACCAACTGTCTCTTTTTCCCATGTCTGAAATACCCTTTTCAATTCCATTTTCTGGCTTCCTTCAAATTCCATCTAAAATCTTTCCTCTTCCAGGAAGCTTTTCTTGATCTGCCTTAATTCTAATATTTTCCTTATGATGTTTATTTCCAATTTATCTTGTATTAAGTTGTTTATACATTGTTCTTTCTGGATTGTCTCCCTTTTTGAACTCTGAGTTCTTGGACAGCTTCTTTGTTTTCTTTGGGATGTAATAGGTAGTAGTGATATTCCTGGGTCAAAAGTTAGGGATAGTCTAATTGTTCCATAGGAATATTTCTGTATATCTTTAAAGAATATCAAAATCAATTCATAATTCTACAAATAGAACACTAATATGACTTTTTATTGTTTATTTAATTTCCCTGAAGACATTAGGTTATTTATTATATTACTTTTTTGTTCATCTTTGATAACCATAAAACTTTGTTTTATTTGTTTGTTTATAAATCACAGACTTTTGAAGTTGGAATGGATCTACTCTTACACATAACAGACAAGAATGCTCAGTATAAGTTACCTAACAAATTACATCATTATCATTCCTAGTTCTGCACTCTTAAAGAAAATAATGCCAATCCAGTATCTCCTTAATATGAAAACCTTTCACATATTGAAGACAGTCTTAATGTTTTCCAACTCTCTCTCCAACAGTAATCATTTCAGTTCCCTAAACTGATCATCATAAGAAATGGTATCAAGGCCCTTCACCATTTTGTTTTATTTGTCTAAAAAAGTCTCTAGCTTTTCAAAGTCCTTTTAAATTGTGGTATCCAGAATTGTATATAATAGCATATGTACTCTGATTATAACATCATATTTAAATTGTACATACATCCATATGTGTGTATAGTTAATGGTTATACATAGATATATTAGGGTGTTGTCACATCATTTTAAACAAAAACTAAGCCTTTTTTTAATATACACTAAAACAGCATGATATTTTTTGGGAGAGTGCCATATTACATCTCTGATTCAAATTGAACTCCCAGTTTATCAAAAACCTCCAGTGTTTGTTGATATTATTTTGTTTTGTTATCAATAGTGATAATTCATGAAAGTTCTGAAAAGAATGTTCTCAATACCAAAGTCTTTGAGTATATCAAATAGTTCCATATCAAAAGCATATGTTATTTAATAAGTGGAGATGGATTACTTTACCATTACCTGCTATGGATCATTGGATCTTGTAAATGGAATTGAAAGTAGAAGCTCATATTGTTGTCTTCTCATCTTAAAATATGAATTGCTTGATTCTTGTTTTTCAGTTTGTCTCCCTATCATATAACATGATTTTTATATAGTAAATATTTAATGATTTTATTTATTAATTCAATTGTACAAAATTATAATGAAATTTTTATGTCCTAAGACAAATAACAGAATAAAAACTAGGATTTTGTATTATATAATAACATAAAAAAGGTCACAAGTTAAAGGGGTCCATTGATGTGAAATATGGCAGTATGGCAATGAGTTTGTGATTTCAATTTAGTAACTCCATATTTTGGGACAGATAACAATCTATTCATGTCTTACCAAAAAAAAATTAAAAAGTTAAAAAAAATCATTCCAAACTTTTTTTTTTTTAACAGACAACAAAAGTATTTTAATTTCTTCTTCCCCTTGCTTCTCATTTACCAACTTTTCTCTAAAGGTTGGATAAAGTATAGCAATCTTTTCCTTAATGGTGTAGTGGAGCCCTTTAAGAAAAGTTAAGGATTAAATGTATCTATAGTTTTTATCAGAAGAAGTGAAAGGAAATGCAATTGTTAGGCAAAAACAGTGTTCATATGGTGGGGTAAAGTAAGATTACCAGGAAAGGGAGAAAATGGAAGAAGACTTAAGGAATAGGAATAATTAACAAATTGTCTAAGATGATCTGAACATTACTAGAATCAGTTTTCAGTGGTCCTTTTTTTCCCTTTAGATTTGGAAATCTAAAGTACAACCAAAAATGCCTTTATTCTATTTAAGAAACTTCAGTAACTTTTAATTATCTCTAGAACAGAATATATTGTCCTATTGGAAATTTAAGACCCTTCGCCTTCAGAATCAAAGCTATTTTTCTCAACTTATTTCATATTACACCTCTTTGTGAACTCTGCATATATGATAGGGACATATTCTCTGTAAATTATCTCTGCTCTGTGCTGTAGGACAAGTTATGTATCCTACATTCTTGAAATACTCCCCTTCCTTCTCTCTGTCTCATGCTATCCCTAATTCTTTCTTACTTGTGTCTTCTTCTGACCCAAGTGATTTATGTCTTTCTAATTCCCTAAATTATGTTTATTCTAGAATGTGTGTCTTTTAATCATTCTATGTTGCTATAGCTGCCTCAATGTTCCACAGCATAAAACTTCTTTCTATTACTAGTTTTGACCATTTCTTTCCTTATGTATTTATAGAATATCATCCATCTATATGCTTTTCAACTGTATAGCAGAAAGACACTGAATTTGGAGTTAGAAGTTGTTCAGTTATTTCAATTATGTCTGAGTCTTCCTGACCCCTTTAGGGGTTTTCTTGGCAAGCAAACTGGAGTAATTTTCCATTTCCTTCTCCAAATCATTATACAGATGGGGAAACTGAGACAGAGTTAAATAATTTGTCCAAGATTACACAGCAAAAATAAGTGTCTGAGGTCACATTTGAACTCAGGTTTTCCTAAATCTAGATCCAGCACAGTATTCAATCTGCCATGTAGCTACCCAAAGATCTATGTATCTATATCTGATACAAAGAAAAAAATGAAATAGGCTTTTCCTTCATGGAACTTAATTTCTAGGAAATAATGATGTACATTAATGCATATGTATGTATGTATGTATATTTATGTGTATATATATACACACACACATATATATATATACACACATACATACATAGTAATGCTTACATAGTATACAGAGTAAATATGATATATACAACATATCCTTTTGATTCTACTTTCAGCTCCCACAGATGGCTGTTGAAAGTTTCTACCAATATATTTCTATCACCAGAGCTTTCCAATCACTCAATTAGCTATGAAAATACTGTTTTATAGATATGCAAATGTCATATATGACTCATCTGCCAATCATACATGAGGATAAAAATATTCTAATTTAATAACATTTCCCCCCAAGATTTCTTCTTTCCAAATGAAACTGTTTATAGACAGTCTACTAGATTTTATGAAAATTTAATTGTTAATTATAAAAGGTCAGAGTCACTTTTTTTTTAGAATTGAAAGATTTGCAAAATTGTTTTTTTGGAAACTAGGAATCAAAGGCATATATTAGAATTGTGACTTGATTATTTATGCGAACTTGGACAATATGATTACCTTTTTTGTGATTTAGTTTCTTTATCTGTAAAATGGAAATTAAAGATAATCATGGTTTTGCCTAAGAAGAGAAATTATCCCTCTCCTCATACAAAAAGAAGAAAACAAACTAACATTCCATCGAGGTAAAATACTTAGGCTTAAATATAAGTAAATCAAACATCTCCCAACTCTCTATAACCAAGAAGCCCAGATTCCAGGACTTTTGTCAGTCCCACTCCTAAATAACTTTTATTTATCTATTTTCTTCTTATTTCATTCTTCCTCCAGAATTCCTATGGTTCTTATATAATTCTATACTTTTTTCATAAAGCTTTATAGCTATAGTGAGGCCTCCCACTTCTCTCTGTCAACTTGTTTACTGCCAATTTCCTTTTCCCTGCAAGGTCAGACTCTGTGTCCTTATTTAGCATAGCTAAATGTACCATACAATCTTTTAAGATGCTTCCTAAATATAGCAGTCATCAATAACAACTATAATCCTCCCCTACCAAAATCCAAGAATTGTGAGTTTGATTTCAAAGTCCTTTTAAAAATACATTCATTCAGAAAAGTCCCTTCATCTTTCAAAAATAGGATACTCTCAAAAATATATTCAGTGTATACCAAAAATCGTTTTTGGACAAATTTATTACTTTCCTTAATCAGTCTTGATTTGTAATCATTTGGGTAATTCTTCAAGACTCTATAATACCCTGGCACCAGGATTTTAGCACCATGTGAGATGCAGGCATTAAACTCCTAATATATGAGAAAATAGAATGCATTCAACCATGATAAAAATGAATTTCTTATTTATAAGAACTCTAAAAGGCTCAGGTTCCACTCTCCTGTTTCCTTCAAATGGCAGGAAATTTCTTCCTTCTTTTATTTTTCTTGGGATACATGTTAGGCAATCCCATATAGAGAAAGGTAAAGAACTATCTTATAACTTTCAAAACCTCCAATTTCACTAGTATAGAGAACTCCCAGGTGAGAGAATTCCTTCTACTAAAGCAAGTTTACACTTTCTTGTAATTTATAAATTTAAAAAAGTTACCTGGAGCATTGGGAGACTAAATCACTTTTCCTGGGACTTTCCAGTGGGTATATATAAGAACTTGAAACTGAATCCAAATCTTCCTGGTTCTGAGACTAGTTCTTTTTTCCCATGCCATGGTGTTTCTCATAATTACATGGAGAAAACAAAGAAACAAAGCTAACTAGAATTGTCCTTGGTCAATTTGCCCATAATACTTAATGATACTGAGCTGATCAAAACTTAGAATATAATAGAACAGGTGAGAGAATTGTTTATTCTTCTATAATAGTCAAGTGAATTTTTTCTAATGTCCCACTTGAAAGTACCTTTGAAGCAGATTTTGCTCTGGTCTTTGCTGTCAGAACAAAATATTTTCCTACCATTGACACTAATATGAGTCAGGTTATTTCAGAACTTTCATACTTTTTGTACACAAGTGACTAAAAAATAATGTGATAATCCTTCATTAAAATCCTTCTTCAATATCCCAATGAAGATACAGAAATGAAATGGAACTACTTTTAAACATTTTAATATATGTAAATATTATGAAACATGGAAATATGCTTGTATATTTTAAAACATGTTTTTAAAGATTTATTTACTTTCAAAAATATGCTTTTTGATATATATTTTTAAATATCATAAATATTACCAGATATATTTCTTTATCCTCAATTTCAGAATTGATCCAGCCCTTATGACAAGAGATTCAAAGTGGATCTGTAATTTCAGCAGAAAAAAAAAAAAAAAAAAAACCACCTCTACCTAAGAAGCTCTTTTTATCAATGCAGATTAGGATTTTGTCTGTAGCTAAATCTTGAAAAAGCATTTAATGATTTCCTCAAGATCACACAGTAAATATCACACAGCATTTGAATCCATGTATTTCTAGTTTGAAATAGACTAGCCACTATGATATGCTGCTCTCTTCTAGCAAGAAAATAATTAAGAAAATTTAATTGATAGAATTACCATATCTGATAGTGTATACTGTTTATTGTTTCTCATAGTCACTCTATTTTTCTGCTTAAAGGAGGAAAGGATATTTCATTGTCTGTTTTCTGTATCCACATAGTTTGGCTCCCTTTTGGTATTCTGTTCACTTATATTATTATAATAATTGTATGCATTTTTCTCTTTGTTTGGCTTTCTTCATTCTTTATTATGTTTTATTTCTTTGAATTCCTTATACTCATAATTTTTTGCTATATAGTAATATCTCATTATATCACTATACCATAGTCTCTGCAATTGTTCCCCAGACAATGAGAACTCACTTTGTTTTTAATTTCCTTACCATGTCAAGTGCTATTCTGAATATTTTGTCATATATAGAGCTTTCTAACTCTGTATTCTTGAAGACTCTTCCAACAGATCCCAAATCTCTATAAAGCCTTATCAATCTAAGAAAATTTAAAATACTATCTCAGTTACCTAGAGCATCTTAACTGAAGACCAACTTAGTTAATTGCTCATTACTAAAGGACCTTTAACTAGTTTTTTTTTTTAAATATAATTATCTATTGATATGTATACAGGCATTATTTGTTTAAATCTGATTTCACTTGGATTGTGTCTCTCTGTCTCTGTCTCTCTCTATGTGTGTCTATTTCTCTATGTCTCTCTTTGTCTCTGTCTCTCTGTGTGTGTGTGTGTGTGCATCTCCCTCCTTCCTATTGCTTGAGAATGCACGCTGTCTACTAAGAACAAAAAAAAAGAATACTGACTACATGCATAGAGGAGATAATCACACTGACCAAGTCAGAAATTGTTGAATCATTAAAATAAATGCCACAGCAATATAATTTATTTCTCTATTTGAATTAAAAAAAAACAAGTAGAAGTATAGGAGTGGGAGGAAAACTAGCTAATCTGTCCTTAAATTCTGGGATATATGTTAGTCATGATATCCTTACCTTCCTGCTCTTATTGGCATCTCTAGCTAAGCTTGATTAGCACCTTGAAGTGCAACAACCTGCTTGATTTATAATAATTAATGCATTAGGGAAAAATACAATGTAGGACTAGAAAGTAGTTCTATATGAAAAGTCTTGAGCTCCGCATGGGGCACTTGGTTTCTGGTTTGGGGATTCAAATATAAACTGGATTTAAGGCAGGTAAGATTCATCTGGGTTAATCATTAATCATGGAGGTTCAGCATATAAGCATCAGCATTATAAATATAATTTACTATAGATGAAAGGATTGAATTACGTGATCTTATCAGGTACAAGTTGTAAAGAGTTCAGGAGGTTTAGAAAGAAGCAATGTGATTGATGAAGCAAAGGTATCAGATAAGGATTAGGACTTTTGTTAGGCTATAACAAATGAAAACATGTTTTCACATATACCTTAGGTCTTCCTGAATAATGCCTCCAACAGGAAGCCTGCTACATCTCATTTTACCACTACCTCCAACAATATTTCCATCTAGAATGTCTATGGATACTTCAACATTCACCAGGCAGCTTTGTGTTCCTTTTCAAGCTTCAGATTGTTCTTCCTCTCAGTAGCTGTCATATTCTATGGACTTCCAGATTTCTGCCTTTCTAACTCTTTCTCTTTAGGCCCAAACATTGCACTGTTAACTGAGACTGGGTTCAGATAATAGGGATTCTGTTCAAGCTGTTGACTATCAAAATTGATGAAAGGAAGTTAGAATAGTAGCCCAGAAAATAATAACGTGTCCTTAGTCAGAATTAATTCCATGACAAAGACATTATGATATGATGGAATGAATGTTGAAAAGGATTAAAATATTTGATGTCAAATTTAGGTTCCGTCACTGAGAAACTATGACCTTGAGAAATTTTCTTAATATTCTAAACTTCAGGTTTCACATCAATTAAGTGGAGAAATGTTACCTTCTCTGTCAACTTTAATTGGCTGTTTGGGAAAGGATTCTGATACTATGTGGGAGACTATTTTGTAAAGTATGAATTATTAGCTATTACTATATCCTATCTAAATCTTCCCAACCAAAAGCATATCTCCCGTCCCTGGAATATCATAAAATTGAGAAAAATCAATATTTATATCATTTAATAATTATTCATAACATTTAATAATTATTACTTTATAATCCACCTTTTTTGCATTTTGTCAAAACCCCATTTCTCAGTCTTCCTCACTAAGGTGGTAAAGAACATTCCTAGAGCGACTCACTAACTAACCAATTTAAATGGGACCCTTTCTTCTATTCATAGATAACCAGGGAACAACACTGAGCTAGCTTCTCCCCAGAGAACAACTCTCCTATTTTTCTGTTTCCTTGTTAGGGTTGATTTGACTCCAAGGAGGAGGCCAACTCCTGGAGGAAGCTGATTGGAATATTTCTGATGTTACAGTAGAAAACACTAGAGACAGCTTAGGTCCATAAAGCAATTAATATTCTTTAATTGTCAAAGAAGTGTGTCATCAACCCATTTTCTCTAGTCTAATTCTATCACTCTGAAAATCACTCCTATCTTCCCAAGAAGTAGTAATAGGGAGGATCTAAAAGATAATCTCTGAACCTTGGGGTTTACTGGTTAAATTTATTTTTTAAGGTCCAGGTCTTAAATCAAAATAACTCTGATTCTTATTGATTGACCACCAATAACTCTTAAACAAACCCCATTTAGTCATTGTTTGGGTCCTGATTTATTCAGATTGAATGTAAATAGCTAAAGTATGAAATATGAGCTTTTACTATATCCTATTTAAATCTTCCTAACCAAAAGCATATCTCCCATTTCTGGAATATCATAAAATTGAGAAAAATTAATATTCATATCTGTGGTAAAAAACCTGAGGGTCTTACCCTCCCTGATTTACTTATTATTTTATTTGCATATATATTTTAATTGGTGAAAGAGGAAATCATTTTTTGCCTTAATTGCTAACTACCCTTTATCACTAAATGGGTGTAATTTCAGTCAAACTGAGACCTGTTGAAAATCTTAGCTTAAAAAGACAAGTCTACCATTGCATCCAGACCCATCATGATCTATATCTGACCTCTGGACATGGCCACTCTGATAGTTTGTTTTAATTGGCTACATTTGTTTGTAACATGTTTTCTTTTTCTTATGTTTTCAATTGGGAATAATTGGGGCAAGGAGCTGAGAGATGAGATCTTGGGATCTTGTCTAATTTAAACGAAATATAATAAAAAGAATCGCCATCAAAATTACATAACTATGTAGAACATCTCCCTCAACATCTAAATTAGATTAGGGTTGAAGCAGCATGGAGTAGGGCGATGAATGAAAAATTCAACAATGTTTAGCATAAACAATAACACTTTTCTTTTTATCACCAGTGACTCAATAAGCATTCAAATGTCTACTATATTGCAAACACTATGCTAGGGGCTTGAAATAAAGACAAACATAAAACAGTCCATCCCCATGAGGAAGTTACATTCTATTGGAGGAACCAATTATTATACATTAAAAAAGACAATGCATATAGAATAAAAGTCAAGGTACTTTCAGCATGCATTCCTAGAAGTTTGGGTGTATTAGTAAAGGCATTTGAGTTGTGTTTTAAAGAAAACTGAATTATAAGAGGCAAACAGGAAAGGAAGTTTCATTTTAGGCAAAATTATACTCTTGGAAAGTCATGAGGAATTGAGTTAAGATTTTATAAATGAGGAAGAAGACCTGTTTGCCTGGTGTAATGAGTATGTAAAGTGGAACACTGTAATAAGTATAGAAATTGTTATGGGCCAGAACTTGAAACAAGGTTGATAGAAAGAATGCTTATGTACTTGGTTCACACCTTAGGAGTTCACACCTTTGGGATAGTTCACACATTAGCTCACACAGTAGAGTTCACATCTTTAAGAGATCATACATAAGGAGCTCCCACAAGCCAACTAGAGACTTTGGAGGATTCACAAGTCAGGGTTCAGTGGAAGAGATTTACAAGTCACAGCTGCCACAACCCCACTCTCTAGGAGGGGGAGTCAGATCCCCATTCGATATTCCACCATTGTGCTGGCTGGAGGCTTTGGATTCAGAGTTGAGCTAAGAGGCAGAAGATGGAAGAGCTAAAGAACAAGAGCTCTTGGAACCAAGGAGGGAGATAGGCCTCTAAGAAAGCTAACTGGGCTATTTTGGAAGAGACAATAAAAGATTGGACTTTAATTCCTGGCTGTATTTGAGGTTATTATTACTTTGAACTGAAACTAAGGCTGCCTCCAGAAGCCCCCAAGAAACCTGCTCACAGAAAACAATATTTTTGAGAGAAGAGAACATTACAAGAAATATTAATTGGAGTAATGATATGAAGGGTTCAAAATGCAAAGAGATAATTTGAAACTTGATCTGAAAGATAAACATACTTTTATTTAAGCTTCTTCCTTTTGAGACAGGAGAGAGAATTGAAGAAGAAATGGAGACCATGAATTGAAAGAATTTGCTTTAGTATTCTTACATCCAATAAGTACAGGGTTTTGCTCTATTAATAAGAGTAATAAGGAGCCTCCCTAAAGATCAATCCAGTCATCCTAATAAATTTTTGCTGGCAATTAATATTTTTCAATGTCCTCCTCAACAAGGTAGCTTCCTACCTTGGGAAATGGGGGAAAAAAAAAGAGTTCAAGCATTCAAGGTCTTACTGCAGCTAATGGCCCAGTTTGGTTATCTAAACAGGCTATGGTAACTTATACTTGCCTTCTTGTTCTCAGAGAACTTTCTGGTTGGGCAAGTTCTCCTAAATGGGGGATACATTCCTATGCTTTTTATTGCCTCGTTTCTTTTCAAGACTCTTCTGCTCTTTTTGATTTTCCCCATCTTCCTCAAGAGTCTTTAACTTCAGGTCTTCTTTTATTAAGTACACTTCAGGGATCAACTGATGGATAGCTTTCATAAGGTATTAAACCTAAGATAGCACTGCCAGCCCCTCTATAATGGAATTATTAGAATGAGGAGAGTGTTTGGAAGAAAACATTTGGTTAGAGCTTCATCCTAATAAATGATTAAAATGTAGTAAAATGAAGCAAAAAGGATCAAAGGGACCTGAGAAAACCAATATTCCATTATGAGAAATGGTGGAGAATATAGTTACAAATAAAGTATTGCTCTACAAGGTCCAACTACTGAATCTTAGCATAACTATCAATAATGACAAGTAATTTAAGGCATTAGCTACAAAGGTTATAAACAAAATTAGCAAGGATGATCTCACATTCATTCAAAAATGAGAAGCATTCTTGAGACATAAAGTGTATTATTTTTGTATTTCTTTCATGTCCTAGGAATCCTTCAGCATGCTCAAAATGCAAATCAGTCTTCCTAATAGAGAAGAAGATAAAAAGGCTAGAGGAATGCCTATGTTTTGGAGGAGAGAGAAAGAGACAGAGACAGACAGAGGCAGAGACAGAGGCAAACAAGCAGAGAAACAGAGATAAAGACAAAGAGTCAGAAAGACAGAGATAGATAGAGAGAGAGAGAGAGAGAGAGAAGTAATGCAGTTAAAAATCAATTACTATCTGCTATGTGTTTGGCACTAGGGATATAAATTCAAGCGATCATTATTCCTGCTCTCAAAAAGCTTACGTTTTTAGTGGGGAAGACAATATCTGAGAAGAATTTGTAAGGGCAAATGACAGCTAGGAAATTGAATGGCAGTTATTTGGGTATAAGATTAAGATAAAATTTATCTGCTAAAATGTATTTCAAGGAGAAAATATCCTAAGTTCTAATAAGATGGAAACTGAATTAAAATGGACTAATTTGGAGCTAGTAACTAAAAAATGAGACAGAAAAGTTTTAGACAAGATAATATGAAATCTTATTTATCAGATCCCAAGGGTTTCTGAAATATTGTTGAAAAGGATAGTGAAAGGAATATAAAGAACATAGAGAAGTAATCTGAAAATGCAAGAGGGAATGCTGACCTATATTAGGAGGGAGGTAGAGGAGAAGAAACAGAAGAAGCAGAAGAAGAAGTAGAAGTAGTAGTAGAAGCAGAAGCAGAAGTAGTAGTAATAGTAGTAGAAGAAGAAGAAGAAGAAGAAGAAGAAGAAGAAGAAGAAGAAAAGAAGAAGAAGAAAAAGAAGAAGAAGAAAGAAAGAAAGAAAGAAAAGAAGAATAAGTAGAAGTAGAAGAAGAAATAGAAATAGAAGAAGTAAAGGAAGAAGAAAGAAGAAGAAAGAAGAAAGGGACACAAATAATGTGGAGCAATATAGGAGGTATGTGATATTTCTTCTAGAGAGAATTGTATTATCTTATGTATTAGCAAAGGATAACTATTGATAGTTAAGAGAATATCCAGTTCTGGTCAGAGGAAAAATAAATAAGAAATGGTTATTATATACCATGATAGCCATACACTGACCCTAGATGAAAAAAAAAATAAGGAAAAATGCTATCTTCTCTGGGCATATATTCAGGATCTGATGGAGATTATCTCAACACTTGTCATATTTGAAGATCATTAACCACTTTAGGTAATTTATATGGAGACAAATAATAATGTAAGAATGAACTTTGAACATTTTACTAGTAATTATAAAAATCCTGAGTAGGAAACTAAGGAGTTGAGGGACACAAGCATTATTTTCATCATTGTTGTAAAATGAACAGCAAAACTTCAAGGCATCAAAGATTGTGGATTTTCCCTCAATGGAGATATTGAAGAAGAGATTGCATGATGCCTTGTCAGGTATGTTGCAATACAAAACCTTTTCAAGTATGCTTTGTAGTAAGTAATTCCTAAGTTTCATCAAAATGTGCTATCCTTTACAGTTATCTTAAGGCAAGCTTTCCCTCCATTCTATCAAAACACTTTATTGTAATGGGGAAACCAGAGGAAATAACCCTGATCCATTCTGGGTAGAACAGAAAACAAAACCTATTTGGTTTTGTTTGGTTTTACTGCCCTTTCTATTTTCTGTGAATATATATGCTTATGTCAGGAAAAAAAAAAAAAAAAAAAAAAAAAACCTTTGGGATGGTACAGAATCTTTTGGTTCCCAGGGGACCAGCAAGGAAAAGAGGTTTTATCAAGAAAAATTGATAACTAAACCAAGAAGAGCAGGTTGCTCTGAAGATCTGCCTTCCAGTATTCTTTTCTTCTGCTTAGCATGTGGCACCTATGATGTCTCTCTCTTGGACTTACTATATAAGGTGGAGGGGAACATCTACCACCAATGTACTACTTACAAAACAAACAATAACAACAAATAAACAAAAACGATAGTATTTCTTCACACTTGGCAGATAAAAATCTGATTGGCTGTTTAGTGGCAATTGGCACTCTGCCCCCTTGGAACAAAACATGTTTATTTTTGTAATTTTTTTTCCTTAATAAGGAAAGGGACGTCAAATGCACAAAGTTCAGCAATGAAAAGGAGTAATATAAATTCCCATTACAAGATCATCTGAGGGGGGAAAAAAACATATACAATAAACAAGATGCTCACAATTCAGAAAATCCAGCAAGGGTGGGATGAAGAAAATTTAAAACACTTCATAAGGTAATTTTTAAAGAAAAAATATGACTGAATATCAATTTACCAGCCCTTAGTGGATTGTTCCTGCAACTACAGACCTTTACTCCTTAAAGGTCTGTTCACCCTTATTATTATTGGTTTATTGAATACCAATGGAAAATGCAATGTCGAGGCTTCTGACTGCTACAATTTGTCATACTTGTCTTTGGATGTTAAACCTATTTGAATGGGGAGGGGAGAAGCACTGTCTTCAGATTTTAAAGATACCTAAGTGCTTCAGGGGAAAAATATGTCACATGAGTAGCTAAAGAAACTGAGATTCTTTATCTTTAATATCAAAGATTTTGCAAAGACAGGATAGTTATACATGCATTTGAAGAGCTGTCACATGAAAAAAATATTATTCCTATGATTGACACTTGTGAAGGGAAAAATATTTTCAGGTATCACCCTAGGCAAGTGTGGCTAATTCTTCCTCTCAAGGGATTAAAATTGTTCATGAAATTTATTTATTTCAGGATACCAAAGCTCAAGTTGAGGTAGCATACTGGTTGGGTACTAAAATAAAATAAAAAAGTAAAGAAGAAATACTGAAATTCTCTAAGAGTTAAACATATCATCTTTCTAAGCTCTAAGGAGCTTATAGTCCTTTCTTTGGGCTTTGGATCGCATATCAGTAGTATGATCAGCAGCAGCAAAAGAAGGCTTCATTTATGTTAATTAAGTGTATTCCCAATGAATATTCCTTCTGTGTGCTGATTGTCCTTTCATTGTTAACAGCTAAATAAAAATAATTTTCATAGACTATTTTTGTATGGACTACAATTGTATCTTTTACTTACATTTTTGAACCTGAATTATCCAAGAAGTCCAATAGTTCCTAGTTGCATCTGGTCAGCCCTGTCCTATAAAAGTACCACAGGGCAGAAATAGTATCAATGGATAAAATATTAGAAAAGGCAAAATTAGGAAAGGAAAAGTAAAGTAAAATGTTATACTTATCAAGACTATACAAAACTACAACTGGAGTGCCTTAGGGTGAATGTAATGGAAAATGAAGGGTATTTGGAGGATTTAAGAATATTTATCCTAAAGCAAAAGACTTGGGGTGGGAAGGAAGGATCTGTCTTTATATATTTGAAAGTCTCAGAATTAAAACAGAGTTTATATGTGTTTTCCTTGGTTGCAGAAACCATAATTCAGAAGAACAGATGGGAATTGCAAGAGAGGAAAATTTACAGGAAGATTCAAAGAGAAACTTTTTTTTTTACAGTTGGCATTAGTCAAAAGAAAAGACTTCCATTTATGTCATGTAATTTTAAAATCTAGAAAAAAACAGATAAAGAACTTAATTAAGGGGGCAGGATCAAGAAGGTGGAGATCAGACAGACATGTTTCTGTGTGATCTCCTCTGAGCTACCCTCAAATTAAAAGCAGATGAAGTCTCTGAACTGGTTTTGCAGTCACAGAACTCACAAATATTTGGAGTACAATAAATTTCCAGAAGAAGATTCTTCAGACAAGATCTGTTTCAATCCTGTAGGGTAAAATACTGCTAAGGCTAGAACACAGCACAGGGTACCTAGGGCAAGAAGCTGGGGTGGGAAGCCAGGGCATTGTGGTGTCTGTGCACTGGGGAATCTACTGTGAGGCTCTTAGGCTACTCTGTCCTGATTATAAGCTAGCAGTTCAGCATATTTGCTCCGAGACACCCAAAACAGAAACAAAAGGCAAGTTGTGAGACTCTGAATCCCAGAACCCCAGAGAAAGGGGTCCTGGTCATGCCTAACTAGAACCAAAAGTGATCCAGCAAAACTAGTCCCATACAAACTAAAGTGGCTTTCACTCCTTTGCCTTAAGAACAGACCTCAATATTTAAAAAATGAGCAAAGAAGCAAAAAGTACTTTGATGATAGATAGCTTTTATGGATAATGAGAAGAACAGAATCCAATCCTGAGGATACTAAAGGCAAACCAGCTCCAGGTGAAGCCCCAAGGATGATATGAGCTGGTCCCCATATCACAAGGCTCTTTTGGAAGAATTCAAAAATTATCTTAAAAGAGAATGAGAAGAAAAATGTGGAAAGGGATTGAGAATTTTGCAAAAGTGTATGGAAAAGGAAAAATAGAAATTATGTGCAGAAAACTCCTTAAAATAGATCAGATGAAATGGGAAAAGCACATAATTCCTTACAAAATAGATATAAAAAATTCATTGGAAAACAGAATTTGTGAAATGAAAAAAAAAAATGCAATGAACCAAACAGCCTATTTAAAGGTTGAAAATGCAAGTAGCCAGAAAGAAACAATTTAAATACTTAGAAGTGACAATCAGGACTACCCAGGATCTAGCAGCTTTGATTTTAAAAAAAATCAAAGGACCTAGAATCTGATATTCCAAAAGGCAAAAGAATTTGTTTAGAGCTAACTTTATTTGTGTAGAAAATGTTTTGTAGTTATGTTCATATAGTTCCTGACTTCCCTTGGTAGATAGATTCCCAAATATTTTATACTATCAACAATTATTTTACATAGAATTTTTCTTTGTATCTCTTACCGTTGGAATTTGTTGGTGATGTAAAAGAATGTTGATGATTTATGTGGATTTAATTTGTATCCTGAATCATTACTAAATTTGTTCATTGTTTCTAATACTTTTTACTTGATTCTCTAGGGTCCTATACATATTACATCATTTCATCAGCAAAAAATGATAATTTGGTTTCCTCATTACCTACTCTAATTTATTTAATATCATTTTCTTCTCTTATTGCCAAAATTAGCATTTCTAACACAATATTGAATAGTAATGGTGATAGTGGACTTGTTTCACTTCTAATCTTATTGGGAATGAGTGTAGTTTATTTTCATTACATGTTATGCTTGCTGATGTTTTAAAATAGATGCTACTGATTATTTTGAGAAATAATCTATATATTCCTATACATGGTGTTTTTTAATGAGAATATATATTGGATTTTATTAGATTTTTTCTGCATGTATTTTGATAATCATATGATTTTTGTTATTTTGGTTATTGAGATAGTCAATTATACTAATAGTTTTTGTAATATTGAACCAGCCCTGCATTCCTGGTATGAATCCTACTTCATCATGGTTCATCCTGGGGATGACTTTCTGTCATCCCTTTGCTAATATTTTATTTAAGATTTTTGCATCAATATTCATTAGGGATATTAGTCTCTTATTTTCTTTCTCTGTTTTCATTCTACCTGGTTTAGATATCGCTACCATGTTGTGTTATAAAAGAAATTTGGTAGAAAAAGTTAAAAGGAAAGAAAATAATAACTTTCATTTAAAAGTTAAAAAGCTTATATACCTGTATGGGAAGATGATATGTTTAACTCTTGAGACCTTTATCTCTATTATGATTATCTTACAGGGTATAGATATACTTTGATTGTTTGTGAAGATTTAAGAGATAAGTTAGAGAAGGAATGGTGATTATATTGGAAGAAAAGGATAATGGAGTTAAAATGGGGTAAATTACATCTCATGAGTAAAGGAAAAAACCTGTTGCAATTGAGGGAAAGAGGGGAGGGGGATGAGCACTGTAAGAATCCTATTCTCATCAGATTTAAATCAAAAAGAGAATATAAGACACAGTTAGCTTCACAGAAAAGCTTGCTTCATTATGTAGGGGAGTAGGAGAAGGAAGGGGGAAAGTAAGAGTGGAGCCAGATATAGGAGAGAAGAGAAATAGAAGGAAAAGGTGTAAGAAAGTGAAAGGAACTGCAAAAGGGGACATCTATTTGAAGGCTGGGGTTATCAGTGACAAAATTCTGGGGAGGAGGGAATGGGAAAAGTGGAGAGAAAAGTATAACTGGGGGAAAACAAGATGCTAGGAAATACAGAGTTAATAATTTTATCTATGAATGTGAATGAGATAAACTTTCCCATAAATTGTTAGTGTCTTGCAGACTGGTGGTCTAGCTCTGCCAGACCTAAAACTATATTATAAAGGAGCAGTCATCAAAACCATTTGGTATTGGCTAAGAAATATTGTTGATCAATGACATAGGTCAGGTTCACAGGACAATAATAGTCAATGACCATAGTAATCTAGTGTTTGACAAACCCAAAGACCACAGCTTTTGGCATAAGAACTCACTATTTGACAAAAATTGCTGGGAAAATTGAAAACTATTACAAGAAAAACTAGACATATACCAAGATAAGGTCAAAATGTGTTTATGGTCTAAATGATGTACAAACAAAATTAATGCAGATAAGATTAGAAGGGAAGCAATAAACTGGGAACACATTTTTACATTCAAAGGTTCTGATAAAGGCCTCATTTGTAAAATATAAAGAGAATTGACTCAAATATATAAGAATTCAAGCCATTCTCCAGTTGATAAAAAGTCAAGGGATATGAACAGACAGTTTTCAGATCGAGAAAATGAAACCATTTATAGTCATATGAAAGGTGTTCTAAATTACTATTGATCAGAGAAATGTAAAGGCATTTCTGAGGGACAACTATAGACCTCTCAGATTGGGTAAGATGATAGCAAAAGATAATGAGGAATGTGTTTGGGGATATGGGACAACTGGGATACTAATGCATTGTTGGTGGAGTTGTCAACTGATATAATAATTCTGAGGAGCAATTTGGAATCATGCCCAAAAGCCTACCAAAATTAGCACACCCTTTGATCCAGCAGTGTTTCTACTGGGCTTATATTCCAAAGAGATCTTAAAGAAGAGAAAAGGACCCACATATGCAAAAATGTTTGTGACAATTCTTTTTGTATTATCAAAAAATTGGAAACTGAGTGGATGCCTGTCAGTTGGAGAATTTCTGAATAAATTATGGGATATGAATGTTATGGAATATTATTTTTCTGTAAATTATCAGCAGGATAATTTCAGAGAGGCCTGGAGAGATTCACATGAACTAATTGTAACTGAAATGAGTGGATTACAGTACATAGCATTATACCATGATCAATTCTGATGGATGTGGCTCTTTTCAACAATGAGTTAATTCAGACAAATTCCTAAGATCTAGTGAAGAGATCCATCTTCACCTAGAGAGAGGACTGTGGGAAATGAGTGTAGATTAAAACTTAACATTTTCACTCTTTTTGTTTCCTTGCATTTTATTTTTTTCATATTTTTTTTTCCTTTTTGACCTAATATTTCATGTGCAGCAAAATGATTATATAAATATATATGCACATATTCTATTTAACATATATTTTTATCATATTTAACATATATTGGATCACTTAGCATCTAGGTTAGGTACTGTGTGGAAGGGGGAAAATTGGAAGACTAGGTTTTGTAAAGGTCAATGTTGAAAAATTATCCATGTATATGTTTTGAAAATAAAAATCTTTAATTCATAACAAAATAATTGTTATATAGAAAAGAAAGAAATGAAATTTGTCCTCTAATATTTCATCTTTCTTTTTCTTCCTCAGCATCAATGGCCTGTTTTTGTTGTCCTTCAAGTTGATTTTTTGCAGGATATGGCCACTAAATTGGTATAAAGGCTTTCTTCTCAAAGATTTCTTTAAACCTTAATTATATTTCCCATTGTGGGAAAGGATCAATTCCCGAATGATTTTGAAATAAATCTGTTTTTTTACAAAATGAATTTTTTGTTTTTGTTTTAATTTCCTTAAGATTTTCCTTGAAGTTTTTTTCCAAAACCTTCTATTTTTATTTTCCTTTAGTCCCAGGGAACAATAATATCCTTAACAATTTAAAATTTAAAAATATTGCATTTTAAATGTAATATTCAAAGTTCAGTCGGGAAAAAAGGGATGAAAACAAAACATGCACTTGTTAGTTTAAATTCCTTTACCCAAGTCTCTCTGGGACCCCCTTAAAATTTTGGAACGGTATCCATTTATATTTTGGAAAGTCTTTCCAGATTGATCTTGTTAATAGTTTTCCCTACAATGATTTTTGGTTCCCATTTCCTTTCAATTCTTTCCAACCTTCCCTCAATATTTTTTGGTTTCTTTAGGAAAAATATATTATAAATTCATTTCCCTTATTTGCCATTTTTCCGATCATATTATTTCCCAGTTTTTTCATGGGGTGACAAAAAATTTTTTCACTTTTCCATTTCTTTTAAATTTCTATTTAAACCCATTAAATTTATCAAAAGGTTGCACAGGAAATTTTGCGCAAATTTTTAAATTTAGTTAATTTCCCTAAATGTATTTTAAACAGTTTTTTCAACCCTTCCAATTTATTTTCTTTTTTCTCCTTCCAATCCCAATTTTATCCATTTTAATTTATTCGCCAATGTTTTAATTTTTAGTAAAAATTTTCAATTATTTCATCTGGTTGATTTTCCTTAAAAAGGGAAAGTTAATTTTTATTTCTAATTTCTTTTTTATAAACAAGACCTTTATCCCCTTCAAATAAAATATTTTTAGTTTAAATTTTCCCCATTTTTCAAATAATTTATAAATTTATTGCTTTAAAATTTTGAAAACCATTAAATTTCTATTTTCCTTAGGGGTTGAATTCTTTCCCTTTTTTTTTAAATACATTCCTTTTCCCCTCTTTACTAATCAATTTTTTTAAAACATTTTTATTTCTTTTTCATGGGGAAAAAAACTTTATTTTTTTAATTTTTCATTTAGTTTTTTTTTTTTTTTTTTTTTTTTTTTTTTTTTTTTTTTTTTTTTTTTTTTTTTTTTTTTCCCTTTTTTTTTCAATATTTTTAATTTCTCCTTTTAATTTTAAATTTAATTTAATATTTGATTGGGGTTTTAATTTGGTCTTTTTAGTTTTTTGTTGCAAGCCAATTCATTAATCTTTCTTTCTCTGTTTTATTCAAAAGCCTCGAAGGTAAAAATTCCCTCTTATTACCCTTTGGCTGCATCCCCAAAATTTTGATATGATGTCTCATCATTGTCATTATCTTATGAAATTATTAATTGTATCTATAATTTTTCTTCACCCAATCATTCTTTAAGATGAAATTTTTAGTTTCAATTACTTTTGGTCTGTTTCCCCAACTTTATTTAATGTTTTTATTGATCAGATCTGAAAAGAAAGATTTACTATTTCTTTTTTAATTTTAGGTCTTTATTTATATGGTCAATTTTTTTTAATAGGTTCCATGAACTGCTGAGAAGAAAGATACCCTTTTTCTCCATTCAATTTTCTCCAAAGATCCAACAAACCTGATTTTTTAATATTCTATTTTTTCTTTAATTTCTTTCTTATTTGTTTTGTGGTTTGATTTGTTAATTCTGAGGTGCAAGGTTGGGATCTCTCAATTACAGTTTTGTTGTTTTTCTTTTCCAGTCCTTTCCCTTTAGGAAGTTGGATGCCATACCATTGGTATATATTTTAATTTGATATTGTTCGGTTTATGCCACCCTTTAGCAGGATGTAGTTTCCTTCCTTATTTTTTAATTAGACTTTTACTTTTTTGCGTCTGGATAAGGGATGGCTACCCCTTTTTGACTACCAGCATAAAGTTTTACTCCACCTTTTACCTTTCCCTATTATCTCCCTCTTTAAATGTGTTTCTTTAAACAACATATTGTAGGGGTTCGACTTTTGTCCAGTCTGCATCTGCCTCCCCTTTTGGGGGTTCATCCCATTCAATTTACGGTTGAATTACTAAATCTTTTTCTGCCATCCAAACCCCGTTATTTTTACTTATTCTTGCCTCCCCAACCCCTCTTTCCCCTTTCAAACTTTGCCCCTCTTGTATCAGATGCTTATCCTCTTTATAATCCTCCCTCCCCCTTTGAGTCTTTCCCTTTCCCCCTTTTCTCTTTTTCTTTTCCTTTCCTTCCCCGTTTTTGGGGCGAGGAATTTTCTCTAAAACAAATGTCAATTATTTTTTCTTTGGAACTCTGTTTATAAGATTCACACAATGTTCTCCCCTCTTAAGTTCCCTCGATTGATAAGTTTTTTCCTCTTGGGATGTGGTTTCCCTCTTTTTTATCCCCTCCTTCCCACCTTATTCTGCCATCATCCCTTTTCCTTCCTTCTTTTGTTATAAAGTAATTAAATTATACATGTATTTTTTTTGATTACAGGTAAATTCTCAAAAGTTATTTTACCTTTTCCATCTCTTGGTTTATGGGGAGATCAAATTTTTTTTAATTCCGGTTTTTTAGAAAAATAAATTCATTTTTATTAAATTCCATCTTCTTCCCTGGAAAAAATGCCACTTAACTGGGTAGTTTTTTTGTCATCCCCCGTTTTTGTTTTAATATCATTTCAGGCCCTTTTTCCTTTAATGTAGGGCACGATCTTGGGTGATCCTTTTTGGGCACCTCGGTATTTAAATGTTTTTTTTTTTTTTTTTTTTCCTTAATCAAGTTCTGAAATTTGGCCACAATAATTGGGGTTTTTATTTTAGGGTTTCTTTCAGGGGTTTCTTGTTTAATCCTATTTTACCTTCTGATTCATTACAGGGCAGTTCTCGATGATTTTTTTAAATAGTATCTATTTTTTCCTAGTTTTCGGAAAGGGTGCAAATCCTCGTTATCTCCTAGTCTATTTTTCCAAGTCTGTCATTTTTGAATGTAATTCATAGTTTTTCCAGTTTGTCATTTTTTGTTTTGCTTAGACTTTGCTGTCTCAAGAATCATTGTTTCTATTTTTCCAGTTCTAATTTTTAAAAATTATTTTTCATTTAGCTTTTTTTACTTCTTTCTTATATTCAATTGGTTTTAAATGTATTTTTTTGGTTGTGGTTTTTTTCCATTTCACTAATTTTTTTAGGGTATTTTCTTTCCAACACAAATCCATTTCTGGTAATTCTTTATTTTTTTCAATTCAATTCTTACTTTCCTGAGATTTTTTTATTTTTCCAATTCACCAATTTTGTTTCCTGCACTTCCTGGAATTTTTTTCTTTTCAATTGTATTTCAGGGTTTTGCTCTCTTTGGCTCTTCTTTCCTTTCCCCATTTATCTTCTCTCTTTTGAGACTTTTAATGGTCTCTTCTGAGAGCATCTGTAAAGGAGGACACGATGCATTTTGGTTTCTCTTCGGTTTGCTGCCTGTCTTTTTCTGCATAAAGTTGTCGATTGTTCTTTTTCATCTTTTTATTCATGTTTAAAAGTTTTAGGGGGTCTCCTAGGCAGGGGGTTTCCAGCTTCCCGAGGCAGGGGAGGATTAAAAGATTTCCACCTGAGGTTTGGGTCTCTGAGAGTTTTCCTTCCCCAACAGGAATGGTTCAGCACGGCCGAGTACAAAGGGCCCGGGTTGGGCTGTTTGGGGTTCGACCCCTCGGGCTAAGCGGGTGAAAGTGTCACTGCCCCCCAGGCCAGAGCCTCTTGTGGGACTGTATTTTGGCTGACCTGCGGACCTCAGACCCGGGGAAACCTGCCCAGTGTCTGCCTTGAAACGCCCGGAAAAGCTCTATGGAATCGGCCCCCTCTGCAAGGATTGGGCAAACGGCTGCCCTTCCTGCCATACAGGATCCCCTAAAGGAAAGCCCTGTACCCGGGTTGGGGGCTGCGTGCTTGTGGGATCTTGCTTTCACTTTGGTTTGAGGCCCCTCGGAACCTAATTTCTCTCCCAGCTGGCGATCTCCCCTGGCCCGGCCAACCTTTTTTTTTGGGAGACTGAGTTTTCTTGCGGGGATTGTTCTCTTCTTATCTTTAAATTGTAAGTCAAGATTATTTTGATCGATAATATTGATAAAGAGGGTAAGAGAAGAGCTTAGAAAGTCGTGTGTGCCTTCTCCGCCATCTTGGCTCCGCCCCCCATATGGTTTTGTTAATTTGGTTATTAATATAGTCAATTATGTTAATATTGTAGGATTCTGAATTTTAATCCAGTCCTCTTTTATAGGATAGTTCATCCCATTCACAGACACAGTTAAAATAACTAACTCTGTATTTCCTGCCATCTTATTTAAGCTAAATTATATTTTTCTCTTTCTTTTCCCTCTTCACTCTTCTCCATTATTTTGCTTTGATCATCATCTGCCTCAAATGGTCCTCCCCCTTTAGAGCCACTCCCCCCTTTTCGCTACACTTTTCCCCTAATACTTTTTTTTTTGCCTTCTATTAATTTTCCCCCTTTTTCTCCTTTCCCCTCTCACTTCCCTATAAGATGAGACAAGTTTCTCTGTGAAACCAAATATGTCTGATATTTTCTCTTTGAGCCAAATCTGATGAGTAAGATTTACACAAAGCTCATCCCCCTCACTTCTTTCTGTCACTTATAATAGGTCTGCTTTGCCTCTTCATGAAATGTAATTTCCCTTATGTTACCTGTTTATTACTCTTTTTCAAGATGATCTTTCCACTTCTAGTTCATATTATCATAATAAATCAAATTATAACCAAACTTTCAAAATATACCCATAAAAGAAATATAGTTCTCTAGTTCTTTCCATTTTACCTTTTTATGCTTCTCTTGAGTTCTAGGTTTGGAGATCAAATTTCTTGTCCAGTCCTGTTCTGTTCACTAGAGACAGATGAAATTCACCTATATCATTGAATATCCATCTTCTTTCCAGAAAGATAATGATCATTTATCTGTATATCTTATTCTTAGCTGTAATCCAAGATCCTTTGCTTTTCAGAATATCAGATGCCAGGCCCTTTGATTTTTTAAGGTGGAAGCTGCTAGGTACTGAGTAATCCTAATTGTGGCTCCTCAGTATTTAAATTATTTCTTTCTGACTACTTGCAATATTTTTTACTTTATGTGGAAGTTCTGCATTTAGCCAAGATATTCCTTGGGGTTTTAATTTTGGTGTCTTTTTCAGGAGGTGATTGGTGAATTCTTTCAATGGCTATTTTGCCTTCTGATTCTAAGACATCAGGGCAGTTTTCCTTTATGATTTCCTGTAAGATAATGTCTACATTCTTTTTTCCATCATGAATTTCACGAAGTCCAGTAATGCTTAGATTGTCTTTCCTAGATTTATTTGCCAGGTCAGTTTTTTTTTTCCTAGATGGTATTTTATATTTTCTTCTATTTTTTCTTTTTCTTTTTTTTTTGTTTGACTGATTCTTGAAGTCTTATTGAGTCATTCACTTACATTTTTTCAATTCTAATATTTAGTGTGTTATTTTCTTCAGTTACTTTTTTTTTTTAGCTCCTTTTGTATTTGGCCAATTGATTTTTTTCCTTGCATTTTTCTCATTTCACAAATTCTGGTTTTTCAACAAATTGGTATCATTTTTGTATCTATGTTTTAAAAATTTAATAGCCTTTTATTTACAGGTTAGATGTATGGGTAACTTTACAGCATTGACAATTGCCAAACCTCTTGTTCCAATTTTTTCCCTCCTATCGCCCACCCCCTCCCCCAGATGGCAGGATGACCAGTAGATGTTAAATATATTAAAATATAAATTAGATACACAATAAGTATACATGACCAAACCATTATTTTGCTGTACAAAAAGAATCAGACTCTGAAATATTGTACAATTAGCCTGTGAAAGAAATCAAAATGCAGGTAAAAAAATGGATTGGGAATTGTTAATGGTTTTTAGTCATTCCCGAATTTTTTGTTTGGCTGTTCATTCATTACTGCTCCATTGGAATGATTTGGTTGATCTATTGCTGAGGACCAGGTCCATCAGAATTGATTATCATATAATTTGTTGGAAGTATTAATATCTCTTGGCCCTGCTTGTTTCCTCAGCATCAGTCTGTTTAAGTCTCTAGGCCTTTCTGAAATTATCCTGTTGGTCATTTCTTACAGAAAAATTTCCTAATTTTCTATACCACTTTATTCAGCATTCTCAATTGGTGGGCATCCACTCATTTGTTTCCTGATCACTACAAAGGGGCTGCCACAAACATTCATGCACATCAGGTCCCTTTCCTTCTTTATGATCTCTTTGGGTTAAGGTAGTAAATTGATCAAAGGGTAACCAGTTTGATCTTTTTGGTATGTTCCAATTGATCTCCCAGAATGGTTGGATGTATTCACAGTTCAAACAATGTATTAGGTCCCTATTTTACATCCCTTCCAACCTAATTATTTTCCCTTCACTAGATCTGACAGGTGTGTATGGTATCTCAGAATTTCCAATTTTCATTTGTCTGATTAAAAACTTGGACATCTTTTTCATTAGGCTAGAAATGTTTCAATTTCTTCATTGAGGTGTTGTTCATTCCTTTGACCATTTATCTTGGAAATGGCTTGATTTTTATAAATTAAGTCAACTCTATATATTTTAAATAAGCCTTTACGCCTTTATGTAAAAATTTTCCCCAGTTTATTCTTCTTTCTAATCTTGTCTGCATTAGTTTTGTTTTCAAAAACTTTTCAGTTTGTATAGTCAAAATTTTCATTTTGTGATCAGTAATGATTTATAGGTTTCTTTGTCATAAATTCCTTCCTCTTCCAAGGTCTTGGGAAATATCCTTGTTCCTCAATTTATTTATAATCTCATTCTTTATCCTAGGTCATGAACCCATTTTACCTTTCTTGGTGTACAGTTTAAAGGATCAATGCCTAGTTTTGCCATATTAGTTTAATTTTCCCACAATTTTGTCAAAAGTAAGTTCATATCCCAAAAGTGGGGTCTTTGGGTTTGTCAAAATTAGGTTCTATAGTTGTTGACCATTTTCCTTTAAACCTAACCTATTCCATGATCAACTAATCTATTCCTTAAAATACCAAATGGTTTTGCTTCTCTGCTCTATAATTAATTTTAGATCTGGTACAAACCACCTTCATTTGATTTTTTTTTCATTAATTCCCTTGAAATTTTGACCTTTTTTTTCCATTGAATTTTGTTTTATTTTAGGTCATTAAAATAGTTTTTTGGTAGTCTATTGGTATGCGCTAAACAAAAGATTGTTCAGTATGTTTCATCTTTATTATATTTGCTCACCCTATCCAAGAGTATTTAATATTTTTCCAATTGGTTAGATGAGACTTAATTTGTGTGAAAAGTGGTTTGTAATTTTGCTCATAAAGTTTCCAATCTTCCCTTGGCAGATAGATTCCTAAGTATTTTATACTATCAGTAGTTACTTTAAATAGAATTTATCTTTGTAACTCTGACTGTTGGATTCTGTTAGTGATATATAAGAATGCTGATGATTTTGTGGGTTTATTTTGTATCCTGCAACTTTACTAAAGTTGTGGATTATTTCTAACAACTTTTTAGTAGAATCTCTGGGGTTCTCTAAGTATACCAACATATTATCAGCAAAGAGTGATAATTTCGTTTCCTCATTGCCTACTCTAATTCCTTTAATCTCTTTCTCAACTCTTATTGCCACAGCTACCATTTCTAATACAATATTGAATAGTAACTGTGATAGTGGGCAGCCTTGTTTCACTCCTGATCTTATTGGGAATGGTTGCAGTTTTTCCCCATTACATATGATGCTTTTTTGTATCTATTTGCGCTTTTTCCATTTCATCAAATTTATCTCACAGACAGTTATATGCTTTTCCCATCCCTTATTGACTATATCTCTTTTTTTTTTTTTTTTTTGCATTTTTCTTCTAACTCTCTTTTAAGATCATTTATACAATCTTCAAAGAAAGCCTTTTGAAGTGGGGACCAGCTTATATTTCCCTTTGGGGCTTCATCTAAAGTTGATTTGCCTTTAGGAACTTCAGGATTTGAGGTCTTTTCTTCTCTCTTTCCATAAAAGCTTTTTAGGTTGAGAGTTTTTTTTTCTTCTTCTCACTTTTAAAGGCTTTTGTCTTCTCTTAATGAAAAAGAGTGATAGCTGCTTTAATTTGTCCTGGGGCAGTTCTGCTGATTTACTTCAGGTGATGGGTAATCATGACTATGTCCCATGTTCTTCTGAGGCTCAGTGGTTTACAATTTGCCTTTTGTAGCAAATCTGCTAGATCACACAGCTCACAGAAGATTTCCAGGTGTATGGAAGCTGCAATGGTCTAACTCACAATCCCAGGTCCTTGCCCCTGTCTTTCTGTGCTGTGATCTGGGCTTGGCAGACTATCCTCTGCCCAAATGAAACAGAGCTGTTCTAATGTTCCTCCAAAGTGTCTTCTTCCAGAATTATGTTGTACTCCAAATATTTGTGGTTTTTGTGACTCCAGTTTAGAGGCTTAATCTACTTTTGGTTTGATAGAAGGTCAGAGGAGGTCACAAAAATTTGTGTCTGCTCTTTGCCATCTTGGCTCTGCCTCCCCACATGTATTCAATTTGATCCCCTGCTTAGGCTGTTATCTTTAAGAGACTAGTAAATTTCACTTTCATTTTTCCATATTTATGCAGTCAGTAAATTCCTTAGAAAATGGTCTTACTAGCATTCTAAAGATAATGTATTTTCACAAGAATGAATTTTTGGAATAACTTTTCCCAAGCTGGCCTTCTTGTTTAACTTATTTTTCCCTAATGTTAGACTATAAAAAAGGAAAAAAAAATCTATATAAAATAAACTCTACTTCATAAGTTTAATTTTCTTCCCTTTGACTTCCTACATCAAAGTACAAAATTCAATACTGATTGAAAATGTTTGCCGTTTTTATAGATCCTCTTTTCAACAGATGATATTATGGAGAACTAGGTTTTTGTTGATTATTGCTATCCTTATTACTTGTTCTATGAAAAAGCTGATTGCCTTTGTCTATTAGGGTATGCAAATATGATCCCCAAATTATGGCAGCAGGTTTGGTGAAAAGAGGAGTTTGATAAAAATCAGAAAGTACAATGTTTAACTCAGATCTATAACATTATATAATGAAAAATAAATCTTGTTGCTGCTTGTCTTTTTTTTAAAGAAGTGAATAAGAATAATGAGTTGCTCTAAAGATCTTTAAAGATTGCAGAATCCTCCAAAATGATTAATTCTTACCTCATTTTACAGATTGGTAAACTAACAACTTAAAAGGTATAGAAGTGATTTGCTTAAAATTATACAGTATGATCCAGGACTGGAGCCCAAATCTTTCCACTCCAATTCAAGTTCTCTTTCCACTACAATACATATGTGTGGTTTTAAGAAAGAGCTGAACTTTTCTGATACCTGAGCTTCCTCTACACCTAAGCTTTCTCATCTACAAACACAGGAATAATACTATTTGCACTGCGATTGCTTTTGCAGAACAAAAGAGATAACATCGATTAATTTTACTGGTAAAGTGCAAAGTACTAAGCTTTTATTTAATGATATATACCAACTATTTTATACAACCCATGAATTTACAATGGACTAATGATGAAAGATATTATTGAAATATTGTCTGATTTATCAAACTATTTAAAATAATTTTATCTAGTGTCTCTCCTTTCAGATAAATAATTCTCATTAAGATGTGAAAAGGATGATGGAATCTTTATTAAATTTATCATCATCATTATCATTTTGGCATTCAAATGATTATCTTTGCATTAATTCTTCTTGTAGTTCAAGAGCAAAAAAAATTAGAAACCTTAGCATTTATATTAACTTAATCATATTATTAGAGTTTTCTTATGAATTCTCACCAATATTGATTCATCTTTGTTTTACTTCTATTCATTGAATTTAGAAAATACTGACAAATTAAGCAATTTGTACAGCAGAATCACTGGGATTGTATCACTCAATTTGTGTAGGTAATTTATTTTTTCTCTGGTGTACTTGACCCACACTAACCCAGATCCTTTAGTTTCATTGCATATATTATAGTAATGATGCCATCACTATTGTTCTCTGAATCATTTGGTCATAATCCTAAGATAATTTAACAATTATGTGAAAGAAGCAGAAAAAAATCATTTTTCTGAAAGTGACTTTATTTTTAATGATCCCTGTAATTACATACAAATTGCAATTCCTTTCAAAATTTGGTTGAAAAGATGAATAAAATTATCACATACCAATTATTATTTTGTGCAGAGATTTTCTACATTGTGCCAAGATCTTCATTATCTTCAGATATACAAGACACGGTATCTGCATCCAATGTATTAGTTCTCTGTCATTGTCTCAGTCCTTGTTTCTTACTGTTTCTCTGATGCTTTCTCTCTGTCTCTGTCTCTCTGTGTGTGTGTGTCTCTATCTCTGTCTCTCTCTCTTTCTTTCTCTCTCACTCACTCTTGCTCTTCATGTGTATATGGTATCTTGAAAAGTAATATACACAGATATGCTGTACCTACAGAAACATTTCATTTAATTTATAAAGGTTTTGAACAGGAAAGGCTGCTTACAACCTCATTTTTCTTTTTCTACACTAATTCTGATAAAATAAAGAAGGGGGGGCAGAGCCAAGATGGGGGAAAGAGTATCCAATATGGCTGTATCTGACCTTCTCTCAAACCAACAGCAGATTAAGCCTCTAAACCTGTTTTGAAGTGACAGAACACACAAATATTCAAAGTCCCACACATTTCCAGAAGAGGATACTTTGAAAAAATATCAGAACAGGTCTGTTACAATTGGGTAGGGGTAGTGGCTGCCAAGTCCAGACTGCAGCTTAGGGAGCACAGGGCAAGGAGATGGAGTAGGGAGTCAGCATTGCTGTTTATACACACTTGGGAATCTTCTGTGATGCTCTTAGGCTACTCTGTCCTGATTACAAGCCAGTGCTTAGAAGATCTGCTATATAACTACCCAAAAGCCTCTGAGGCCAGAACAAAACAGGACCTGGTCGTGATAATCCAGCACCAGAAGTCATTCAGCAGAAATGTCACAGGGCAAATTAAAGCTGCTGCTGTCACAGGGCAAATTAAAGCTGCTGCTGTCACTGCTTTGTGGTAAAAACAGACCTCAACTCTTAAAAATGAACACAAATTAAAAAGAACTCTGACCATAGAAAGCTTTAATGGAGAGACAAAAGAACAGACCTAAAATCCTGAGGTTCCTAAAGGTCAATGAACTCTAGATAAAACCCCAAAGATTATCATGGAAAATTTCAAAAAAGGATCTCAAAGGAGAGTTAGAAGAAAAATGGAGAAAGGAAATGGGGTCTTTGCAAGAGAGTGTGGAAAAGGAAAAACATAAATTATCTGAAGAAAACTACTTAAAAAATAGACTTGATGAAATGAAAAAAAAACATATGATTACAAAATAGTTATGAAAAAGAAACTATTTCATTGACAAATAGAATTTGTAAAGTGGAAAAAATACAATGAATAAAACAACTCATTTAAAAATTCAATTGGTCAAATACAAAAGGAACTAAAAAAGATAACTAAAGAAAACAATACACTAAAAATTAAAATTGAACAAATGGAAGTTAATGACACAATATAACTTTAAGAATCAGTGAAACAAAACCAAGAAAATAAAAAAAAATAGAAGAAAATGT
Organism: Sarcophilus harrisii; assembly: GCF_902635505.1. Taxonomy (NCBI): domain Eukaryota; kingdom Metazoa; phylum Chordata; class Mammalia; order Dasyuromorphia; family Dasyuridae; genus Sarcophilus; species Sarcophilus harrisii. The sequence goes on from NC_045427.1 coordinate 295,366,765, forward strand.
GAAATACCTCATTTGAAAAACAATTGACCTGAAAATAGATCTAAAAGAGACAATCTAAGGATAATTGGACTTCCTGAAAGCCAGGTTAAAAAAGAGCTTAGAAAATATCCTTTAGAAAATAATCAAAGAAAGCTGCCCTAATGTTCTAGAATCAGAAGATAGAGCAGTCATTTAAAGAATTCACTGATCTTCTCCTAAAAGAGACCTCAAAATGAAAACTCCAAGGAATATCATGGCTAAAATTTTTAATATATATATTTTTTATTTTTTGTTATAGCTTTTTATTCACAAGATACATGCATGGGTAATTTTTCAGCATTGACCTTTGCAACACCTTCTGTTTCAACTTTTCCCCTCTTTCCGCCACCCCCTCCCCAAGATGGCAGGTAGACCAATACATGTTAAATATATTAAATACGTGTTATTTTAAACATGTTAAATACAATGTTATATGTTAAATGTATATGTTAAATACAATATATGTATACATATCCATAACAATCATATACCACAACTTATTCAGTCATTCTCCACTTGATGGGCATCCTTTCAATATACAGTTTCTAGCCACTACAAAAAGGGCTGCCACAAACAGTTTTGTACACACAGGATCTTTGCATTTCTTTAGGATCACATTGGGATATAAGCCCAGTAGTAACACTGCTGATCTTTGATAAATGGTCAAAGGATATGAACAGACAATGATCAGCTGAAGAAATTAAAACTATTTCTAGCCATATGGAAAGATGCTCCAAGTCATTATTAATCAGAGAAATGCAAATTAAGACAATTCTGAGATACCACTACACACCTGTCAGATTGGCTAGAACAACAGGGAAAGATAATGCGGAATATTGCAGGGGATGTGGGAAAACAGAGACACTAATACATTGTTGGTGGAATTGTGAATATATCCAGCCATTTTGGAGAACAATTTGTAACTGGACTCAAAAAGTTATCAAACTGTGCATACCCTTTGATCCAGCAGTGTTACTACTGGGCTTATATGCCAAAGAGATTTTAAAGAGGGAAAGGATCCAGTATGTGTAAGAATGCTTTGGCAGCCCTCTTTGTAGTGGCCAGAAACTGGAAACTGAGTAGATGCCCATCAATTGGAGAATGGCTGACTAAATTGTGGTATATGGATTCTATGGAATATTATTGTTTGGTAACAAATGACCACCAGGATGACTTCAGAAAGGCCTGGCGAGAATTACATGAACTGACACTGAGTGAAATGAGCAGGGCCAGGAAATCATTATATACTTCAACAACAATACTATATGATGATCAGTTCTGATGGATCTGGCTATCTTCAGCAATGAGATGAACTAAATCAGTTCCAATGGAGCAGGAATGAATTGAACCAGCTACACCCAGCGAAAGAACTCTGGGAGATGATTAAGAACCATTACATTGAATTCCCAATCCCTATATTTTTGTCTACCTGCATTTTTGATTTCCTTCACAGGGTAATTGTACACTATTTCAGAGTCTGATTCTTTTTGTACAGCAAAATAACTATTTGGACATGTATATTTATTTTGTATTTAATTTATACATTAACATATTTAGCATGTATTGGTCAACCTGCCATCTGGGGGAGGGAGTGGGGGAAAGAGGGGAAAAATTGGAACAAAAGGTTTGGCAATTGTCAATGCTATAAAATTACCCACGCATATAACTTCTAAATAAAAAGCTATTTTAAAAAAGTAACACTGCTGATCAAAGGCTAAGTACAGTTTGAAAACTTTTTGATCATATTTGCAAATTGCTTTCCAGAATGTTTGGATGCATTCACAATTCCAGCAACAATGTATCAGCGTCACCGTTTTCCCACATCCCCTGCAACATTCAACATTATCTTTTTCTGTCATCCTAGCCAATCTAAAAGGTGTGTCATGGTATCTCAGAGTTGTCTTGATTTGCATTTCTCTAATCAATAGTGATTTGGAGCACCTTTTTATGTGGCTACAAATGGTTTCAATTTCTTCATCTGAAAATTGTCTGTTCACATCCTTTGACCATTTATCAATTGTAGAATGACTTGATTTTTTTTTACAAATTAGAGACAATTCTCTATATATTTTAGAAATGAGGTTTTTAATCAGAAACTTTGACAGTAAAAATGTTTTCCCAGTTTATTGTTTCCCTTCTAATCTTGTCTGCATTAGTTTTGTTTGTGCAAAAACTTTTTAATTTAATATACCCAAAATTTTCCATTTTGTGATCAATAATGATCTCTAGTTCTTCTTTCATCACAAATTCCTTCCTCCTCCATGCATCTGAGAGTTAAACTATCCTATGTTCTTTTCATTTATTTATAATCTCATTTTTTATGCCTAGATCATGAATCCATTTTGACCTTATCTTGGTCATTGACCTTAAGTGTTGGTCAATGCCTACTTTCTGCTATACTAATTTCCAATTTTCCCAGCAATGTTTGTCAAACACTGAATTCTTATTCCAAAAGCTGGGGCTTTTGGGTTTGTCAAACACTAGACTGCTACAGTAATTGACTATTTTGTCCTATTAAGCTAATCTATTACACTGACCATCTAGTTTATTTCTTAGCCAATACCAAATGGTTTTGGTGACCGCAGCTTTATAATATTGTTTTAGATCTGGTACAACTAGGCCACCTTCATTTGATTACTTTTCATTAGTTCCCTTGAAATTCTTGACCTTTTGGTCTTCCAGATAAATTTTGTTGTTATTTTTTCTAGGTCATTAAATAGTTTTTTTGGGAGTCTAATTAGTATGGCACTAAATAAATAGATTAGTCATAGTATTGTCATTTTTATTATATTTGCTCTATCTCTCCAAGAGTGTTAGCATTCTTACAAGGTGCCAAGTCAGTGGAATTGATGAGATAATGATTCTCTAATTTATATGTACTTAGTACTTACTATAATTCCACAAGATTCACACCTTTAGCAGAGCATATATAAGGAGGAGTAGACAAGCCCACTAAAGGACAAGCCCACTAGAGAAGAAGCCCACTAGAGGAGAAGCTCGCTAGAAGCCCTGAGCCTCAAGGACTCAGTTAAGGAGATACACAAGCCAGAGAAGGCACCTTAAGCTCTTGGAACCAAGGAGAGAGATAGGCCTCTATTAAAGCTAACCGGGCCTTAGTAAAAAACAAAGTAAAGGATTTGAACTTTAATCCCTGGCTGCATTTGAGATGATTATACTGAATTGAAACTAAGGCTGCCTCCAGAAGCCCCCCCAAGAAATCTGCTCCCAGAGAACATTATATTTTAGAGAAGAGAATATTACATTTTGGCGCCTGAATGTGGGCCCAAGAACCAAATTAGGACATTAGACCCAGAAATTAGTACAACAAGGAAACTTTGTTAAAGAGTTAAAGTAGAATTTCAGATAAAATGGGACACATGTTTAGAAAACAGCCTTCTTTTCCAATTCAAGGAGAATGTGAACAGAGCATTGTCAGACTTATGAAAAGCCAAGGTTTGATTATAATTTGGGAGCAGATCACTGAACTTTTAGAAACTGTACAGTACATATCTCTGTGGTTATCCATGGAAAAATAATTGGATCTAGAGGAGTGGAAATTAGTAGGAGAGCAACTATGTCAATTCCACAATAAAAATGAAGCTAACTCAATTTCCAAAGACACACTTAATATATATAATTTAATACAACTGACTTTAGGAAATTATATAAATTATAGAATAAGGAAAAAGACAAAAGAGCATGAGGGGGAGGATCTAAATAAACTAGGGGAAAAGGATGAAGAATGAGATAAGAATGAAGTTAAGTAAAATTTTGAGTGTGATAATTCACAGCAGGGGAAATTAGGTCATTCTCCATCCCCTGACTTACTTCCCTCAATTAACCCTTCATGGGTGGAGGGAGAAAGAGGAGGGGGAGAAGCAATAACGCAATCAGCACCACCTATGAAGCAATCTATGACAAGATTTTTTTTTTCTATTTTTTTTATTTAATAGCCTTTTATTTACAGGATATATGCATGGGTAACTTTACAGCATTAACAATTGCCAAACCTCTTGTTCCAATTTTTTACCTCTTACCCCCACCCCTCCCTAGACGGCAGGATAGCAGTAGATATTAAATATATTAAAATATAAATTAGATACAAATAAGTATACCTGACCAAAACGTTATTTTGCTGTAGAAAAAAGAATCAGACTTCTGAATTATTGTACAATTAGCTTGTGAAGGAAATCAAAAAGAGGTGTCATAAATATAGAGATTGGAATTAATGTAATGGTTTTTAGTCATCTCCCCAGAATTCTTTTTCTGGGCATAGCTAGTTCAGTTCATTACTGCTCCATTAGAAATGATTTGGTTGATCTCGTTGCTGAGGATGGCCTGATCCATTAGAACTGGTCATCATATAGTATTGTTGTTGAAGTATATAATCATCTCCTGGTCCTGCTCATTTCACTCAGCATCAGTTCATGTAAGTCTCTCCAGGCCTTTCTGAAATTATCCTGTTGGTTATTTCTTACAGAACAGTAATATTCCATAATTTTCATATACCACAATTTATTCAACCATTCTCCAACTGATGGACATCCATTCAGTTTCCAGTTTTAGCACTACAAAATGGCTGCACAAACATTCGTGCACATACAGGTCCCTTTCCTTCTTTATAATCTTTGGATATAATCCCAGTAGTAACACTGCTGGATCAAAGGGTATGCATAAAGTTTGATAACTTTTTGAGCATAGTTCCAAACTACTTCCAAAATGGTTGGATTCGTTCACAACTCCACCTAACAATGATCAATGTCCCAGTTTTCCGCATCCCCTCCAACAATCATCATTATTTTCCTTCATCTTAGCCAATCTGACAGGTGTGTATTGGTATCTTAGAGTTGTCTTAATTTGCATTTCTCTGATTAATAATGACTTGGAACATCTTTTCATATGACTAGAAATAGTTTCAATTTCTTCATCTGAGAATTGTCTGTTCATATCCTTTGACCATTTTTCACTTGGAGAATGGCTTGATTTTTATAAATTAGAGTTAATTTCATATATTTTGGAAATGAGGCCTTTTATCAGAACCTTTGCATGTAAAAATATTTTCCCAGTTTAGCTTCCCTTCTAATCTTGTCTGCATTAGTTTTGTTTGTACAAAAACTTTTCAGTTTGGTATAATCGAAATTTTCTATTTTGTGATAGAATGATCTCTAGTTCTGCTTTTGGTCATAAAGACTTTCCCCTTCCACAGGTCTGAGAGGTAAACTATCCTATGTTCCTCAATTTATTAATAATTTCATTCTTTATGCCTAGGTCATGAACCCATTTTGACCTTATCTTGGTGTATGGGTTAGTATGGATCAATGCCTAGTTTCTCCATATTAGTTTCCAATTTTCCCAGCAATTTTTATCAAACAGTAAGTTCTTATCCCAAAAGCTGGGATCTTTGGGTTTGTCAAAGACTAGGTTGCTATATTTGTTGACTGTTTAATCCCTTGAACCTAATCTATTCCACTGATCAACTAATCTATTCCTTAGCCAATACCAAATAGTTTTGGTAACTACTGCTTTATAATATAATTTTAGATCTGGTACAGCTAAGCCACCTTCATTTGATTTTTTTTTCATTAATTCCCTTTGAAATTCTTGACCTTTTGTTTTTCCATATGAACTTTGTTGTTATTTTTCTAGGTCATTAAAATAGTTTTTCGGGAGTCTGATTGGTATAGGCCAAATAAACAGATTAGTTTAGGTAATATTGTCATCTTTATTATATTTTGCTGCCCTATCCAAGAGCATTTAATATTTTTCCAATTGGTTAGATCAGACTTAATTTGTGTGAAAAGTAGTCTGTAATTTTGCTCATAAAGTTTTGATTTTCCTTGGCAGATAGATTCTAAATATTTTATATTATCAGTAGTTACTTTAAATGGAATTTCTCTTTGTAACTCTGACTGTTGGATTTTGTTAGTGATATATAAGAATGCTGATGACTTATGTGGGTTTATTTTATAACCAGCAACTTTGCTAAAGTTGTGGATTATTTCTAATAACTTTTTAGCAGAATCTCTCGGGTTCTCTAAGTATACCATCATGTCATCGGCAAAGAGTGATAATTTGGCTTCCTCATTGCCTATTCTTATTCCTTTAATCTCTTTCTCAGCTCTTATTGCTAAAGCTAGCATTTCTAATACAATATGAAATAGTAATGGTGATAGTGGACAACCTTGTTTCACTCCAGATCTTATTGGGAATGGTTGCAGTTTGTCTCCATTACATATGATGCTTACTGATGGTTTTAAATAGATGCTGCTGATTATTTTAAGGAAAAGTCCATTTATTCCTATACTCTCAAGTGTTTTTAATAGGAATGGATGTTGTATTTTATCAAATGCTTTTTCTGCATCTATTGAGATGATCATATGGTTTTTGTTAATTTGGTTATTAACATGGCCAATTATATTGATAGTTTTCCTAATATTGAACCAACCCTGCATTCCTCGTATAAATCCTACTTGATCATAGTGTATTATCTTGGAGATGATTTTCTGTAGTCTTTTTGCTAATATCTTTTTTTTTTTTATACATGACCAAAACATTATTTTGCTGTACAAAAAGAATCAGACTCTGAAATATTGTACAATTAGCTTGTGAAGGAAATCAAAAATGCAGGTGTGCATAAATATAGGGATTGGGAATTCAATGTAATGGTTTTTAGTCATCTCCCAGAGTTCTTTTTCTGGGCATAGCTGGTTCAGAGCAGGGAGAGATGTAAACCGATTTCTGGCTCCAAGGTATGGGAGTGCTCTTAGTGAGAATTTTCCCTTCCCCCAACAGGAAGTGGATTCAGCACTGGCTGAGCTATGGAAGTGCCTAGTAGGGCTGTGTAGGTTAGCGATTGCTCTAGGCTAGATACTAAGGGGTGAAAGTGTCACTGCCCCAGGCAGGAGCCTCTTGTGGGACTGTGAGTATTAGCAGCTGACCTCAGACCTCAGCGAACTCTGCCCCAGCGTCTCTGCCTGATGCAAATCGGCCCTGGAAAAGCTCTATGGCCCCAAGCGTAGCTCCCCACTGCGCAGATTGGAGGCTAACCCGGGCTGTGTCCTCCTGCCATGCAGGATCACAACTGCCCCTAGGAAAAGCCCCGTACTGTGGGTTGGGGCTGCGAGCTTGTGCTGAGATCTGTGCTTTCACTTTTGGTTTGAGGCTCTCCTCAGAACCTAATTTCTCTCCCAGTCTGCCCTGATCTCCCCCCCTGGCCCCGGAACCAACCTTTTTTGGCGAGACTGCAGATTTTCTCCGGCTGGTGAGTTGTTCTACTTCTTATCTTTACGAATTGTAGCAGTCAAGACTATTTTTGAGGCTCGATATAATGTTGATAGAGAGGGTAAGAGAAGAGCTTAGAAAGTCGCGTGTGTCTTCTCCGCCATCTTGGCTCTGCCCCCAATCTATGACAAGATTACAAAAGGCATTGGTTAAGGCTAAGAGAGAAGGACAGGATATATCTGATTTAAAAATAAATGCATACTCTGTGATTGAAGAGCTTGACTCTTCAGGTCAAAGAAGGAGCAGGTATACTCCTTTTGATCTGGGAAAAAATAAGGATTTGAAAAAGGATTGTACTCTTTATGGGGCTACATCATCTTATGCTAAAATGTTACTAGATAATTTGGCTTGTGAAATCTTAACTACCAGTGATTGGACATTCATAGCAAGGGCATGTTTAGAACCTGGAAAAAAACTTGTTGTGGCTTTTGGAGTATTGTGAATTATTCAGGATTCAAGCCCAAGACAATGGGCAAACAGGAGTTAACGTACAAATCACTTTTGACCAACTAGCTGGTGAAAGTCAGTATAAAGAGAATTCAATACAGATAATTATCCCAATAAAATGTATGAACAGATTGGTACTGCTGCAATAAAAGCTTGGGGTTCCTTCCCAGAGAAAGATGGAGGTAAAGCCTTCACAAAAATAGAGCAAGGTCCCAATGAACTGCAGACAGCTGTCACAAGAACCATTGGAGAAAATGCAACTACAAGAATTATGATAAGACAACTGGCTAAGGAAAATGTCAATGAGGTTTGCAGAAGAATTATATGGGGACTACACAAAGATGTTTCTTTAAAGGAGATCATAAGATGCTGTGCCACAGTGGTCACAAATGTTTATTATACCCAGACTATGCTGAACATGGGAGGGTCCCTTTTGGCAAGGGACTTCTAAAGAAACTCACTGATGCTTTCAGTGTGGAAAAATAGGACATCTGAGAGCTCATTGTAGATATAGAGATAGAGTGAGAGGACAGGGTGAGAGAATAAAACTCAAAACCCTATGTCCAAAATGCCACAAGGGCTTCCACAGGGCCTCAGAATGTAGATTGACCCAGGGAAATGCGATGCAGGGCCAGCTCCAAGATATCCTACAAAAGATAGATGGGGCGTGATGGCAGCTGAGTTTGCACCCAGAGAGTCTGTGGAAGGTCAGGACTCTAATGTGATCTATCAGCCGAAAAGCAATCATATGACAGAAAGAGATTACATCATCAGTCATCCAAAAAGCAATCAGATGACAGAAAGGGATTACAATTGGGGAAAATACAGGCTTTTTAACACAACAGAAGAGCAGTGTCCAGTGGGAACAGCTCCAGTGTAATTGCCAGGTGATGAGGAGAAATCCCAAAAGTGATAAATGGAAGGGATTAGATAGGTTAACTGCCTGGGAGAGAGGGTTTGCTTGTATTCCTACAGACAGAGAAGAAACACATGAAGAAGGAAACAGATAGGTAGCAGTGAGCACCTGGAGAGAGATAGAAAAAAGAGAAAAACCTTGAAACAAAGGAGAAGATCTAAGAACAAAATTTGCAGTAATCATTAGATTCCCTAACACAAGATGAGGCTGCAGAACTTGAAAACCAGCAGGAATCATTGGATTTCTTGAAAAAATTAGTGATGAACTATTGCAGGACTTCAAAACTTGCAGGAATTAATAGATTCCTCGCGCATGAACTAATCGACAATAGATTCCTTTTGGACAATTTCCAGGACTTACGGACATATATAAATCCTCATGTTGATTCATGTTATTTGTTACATCACTACTATCCTGTGTAACTATGTTCTTACATAATTTATGTAATTTTGTGTAATACCTCCTATATTGATGGATTTATGTATACCTGTTTTAAGAGTGGGCCCCTTCAGAAACCCGCTAATCTGTTTTGATTTTCCATTTCCTTTGGTGTTTTCATCTCCCTTCCCGAGACTTCAGGGAGGGCATGATCACCTCTTTTTTATGGTGCTTTCACTCTTCTTTGAGCAGTCAGAGAAGGTATAATCACCTTCTTTTGGGGGATTCCTACCTCCTTGAGAATTCAGGGAGGTCATGACGACCTGTATTCTAAATCAAAAGAAAGTGTGAGATGTTAGGATTCTTATAAGGTGCCAACTCAGTGGAATTGATGAGATAATGATTCTCTAATTTACATATACTTAGTAATTACTATAATTCCACAAGATTCACACCTTTAAGAGAGCATATATAAGGAGGAGTGGACAAGCCCACTAAAGGACAAGTCCACTAGAGGAGAAGCCCACTAGAGGAGAAGCCCACTAGAAGCTCTGAGCCTCATTCAGGATTCAATCGAGGAGATTCACAAGCCAGAGAAGGCAGCTTAAACTCTTGGAACCAAGGAAAGAGATAGGCCTCTATTAAAGCTAACTGGGCTCCAGGAAAAGAGATAAGACTTGGAAAGAGAAAATAAAGGATTTGGACTTTAATCCCTGGCTGCATTTGGGATGATTATACTGAACTAAAACTAAGGCTGCCTCCAGAAGCCCCCCAAGAAACCTGCTCCCAGAGAACATTATATTTTAGAGAAAAGGATATTACACAATAGCACTTAATATTTTTCCAATTGGTTAGACCTCACTTTATTTGTGTGGAAAGTGTTTTGTAGTTTTGCTCATGTAGTTCCTGACTTTCCCTTGTCAGATAAATTCTCAAATATTTTATACTATTGACAGTTATTTTAAATGGAATTTCTTGTTGTATCTCTTGCTGTTGGATTTTGTTAGTGATATATAAGAATGCCCAAGAATATATAAGAAATATATAAGATGATTTACATGGGTGTATTTTGTACCCTGCAACTTTGCTAAAGAAGTCAATCATTTCTAATAGTTTTTAGTAGAATTTCTAGGGTTCTCTAAGTATACCATCATATCATTAGCAAAGAGTGATAATTTGGTTTCCTCATTACCTACTCTAATTCCTTTAATCTCTTTCTCAACTCTGATTGCTGAAGATAGCATTTCTAATTCAATATTGAATAGTAATGACAGTGGGAAAACTTGTTTCACTCCTGATCTTATTGGGAATGGTTCCAGTTTATACCCATTACATATGGGGTTTTAAATGACAGTTTTAAATAGATACTACTAACTATTTTAAGGAAAAAGTCCATTTATTACTATACTCTCAAGTATTTTTATTAGAAATGGATGTTGGATTTTATCAAAGTATTTTTCTGCATCTATTTAGATGATCATATGGTTTTTCTTAATTTAGTTATTGATATAGTCAATAATGCTAATAGTTTTCCTAAAACTGAACCAGACCTTGATTCCTCGTATAAATCCTATTTGGTCATGGCGTATTATACTGGGGATGATTTTCTGTAATCTTTTTGTTAATATTATATTTAAGATTTTTGCATCAATATTCATTAGGGAGATTGGGCTATAATTTTCTTTCTCTGTTTTCAACCTATCTGATTTAGATATCAGTACCTTGTGTGTCATAAAAAGAATTTGGTGGGGGTCCTTCAATCCCTATCTTTTCCAATAGTTTATATAACATTGGAGTTAATTGTTCTTTAAATATTTGGTAGAATTCACATTTAAATCCGTCTGATCCTGGGGATTTTTTTTTATGGAGTTGATTAATAGGTTGTTCTATTTCTTTTTCTGAAATGGGAATATTTAAGCAATTTACTCTCTCCTCTGTTAATCTGGCCAGCCTATATTTTTGAAGGTAGTCATCCATTTCACTTAGGTTATCAAATTTATTGGCATAAAGTTGGGCAAAGTAACTCCTAATTACTGCCTTAATTTCCTCTCTCTTGATAGAAATTTCTCTCTTTTCATTTTTAAGACTAACAATTGGATTTTCCTCTTTCCTTTTTCTAATCAAATTAAACAAAGGTTTATCTATTTTATTGTTTTTTTCATAAAACCAATTCTTAATTTTATTTCTTAATTCAATAGTTTCTTTTTTACTTTCAATTTTTAAATTTCTCCTTTTAATTTTAGAATTTCAAGTTTAGTATTTTACTGGGGATTTGTAATTTGCTCTTTGTCTAGCTTTTTAAGTTGCAAGCCCAATTCATCGATTTTATCTTTCTCTATTTTATTCAAGTAAGCCTCTAGAGATATAACATTTTCCCTTATTACAACTTTGGCTGCATCCCACAAATTTTGGTATGTTGTCTCATTGTTGTCATTCTCTTGGATGAAATTATTGTTTCTATGATTTTCTGTTTCACCCATTCCTTCTTTAGGATGAGATTATTTAGTTTCTGATTACTTTTTCATCTATATACCTTTATCTTTTGGTTGAATGTATTTTTTTTTATAGGATTGTGATATGAAAAGAATGCATTTACTGTTTCTGCCATTCTGCATTTAATTTTGAAGTTTTTATGTCCTAATTTTTGTATGGTTCCTTGACCTGCTAAGAAGAAAGTGTACTCCTTTCTTTTTCCATTCAGTTTTCTCTAGAGATCTTCATACCTAACTTTTCTAATATTCTATTTACCTCTTTAACTTCTTTCTTATTTGTTTTGTGGTTTGATTTAGCTAATTATAAGAGTGAAAGGTTGAGCTCTCCCACTGTCATATTTTTGCTATGTATTTCTTCTTTCAACTCTCTTAACTTCTCCTTTAGGAATATAGATGCTACACCACTTGGTGAATATATGTTTGGTATTGATATTGTTTCATTGTCTATGCTACACATTAGGAGGATATAGTTTCCTTCCTTATCTCCTTTAATTAGATCAATTTTTGATTTTGCTTGATCTGAGATTAGGGTGGGTAAGGGCGGGGGAAGAAAAATAAAACTATAATCTGGGCAGAAGAAGATGTCAGGAAATACAGAATTCATAGTTTAAACTGTAAATGTGAATGGGATGAACTCTCCCATTAAGTGGAGGCAAATAGCAGACTGGATCAAAAATCAGAACCCTACAATATGTTTTTATTTATTTATTTCACCTGAAGTATAATAGATTCGGCTCCTTCATTCTGTATTTATCAACCTGCTTTAAATGCATTTCCTGTAAACAACATATTGTTTTCCCAGTTTCTGATTTTCCCCTGGCAGATAGATTACTAAGTATTTTATACTATCAGTAGTTACTTTAAATGGGATTTCTCTTTGTAACTCTGATTGTTGGATCTTGTTAGTGATATATAAGAATGCTGATGACTTATGTGGGTTTATTTTGTTTCCTGCAACTTTGCTAAAGTTGTGGATTATTTCTACTAACTTTTTAGTAGAATCTCTGGGGTTCTCTAAGTATACCGTCATATCATCAGCAAAGAGTGATAATTTGATTTCCTCATTGCCTACTCTAATTCCTTTAATATCTTTCTCAACTCTTATTGCCAGAGCTAGCATTTCTAATACAATAATATTGTATTATGGTATTGTGTAACAGTGATATTGGGCAACCTTGTTTCACTCCTGATCTTATTAGGAATGGTTGAAGTTTGTCCCCATTACATATGATGCTTACTGATGGTTTTAAATAGATGCTACTGATTATTTTAAGGAAAAATCCATTTATTTCTATAATAGGAATGGATTTTGAATTTTATCAAATGTTTTTTCTGCATCTCTTTCGATGATCATATGGTTTTTGTTAATTTGGTTATTAATATGACCAATTATAGTTTTCCTAATATTGAACCAGCCCTGCATTCCTGGTATAAATCCTACTTGATCATGGTGTATTATCCTGGGGGTGATTTTCTGTAGTCTTTTTGGTAATATCTTATTTAAGATTTAACATCAATATTCATTAGGGAGATTGTTCTATGATTTTCTTTCTCTGTTTTCAATTACCCTGTTTAGGTATCATACCATGCCTGTGTCACAGAAGGAATTTGATAGGATTCCTTCATTTCCTATTTTTTCAAATACTTTATATAGCATTTGGGCTAATTGTTCTTTAAATATTTGGTTGAATTCACATGTCTGATTCTATTACATCTCGACAGTTCTCTTTGATGATTTCCTATAAAATAATGTCTAGGCTCTTTCTTCATCATAATTTTTGGGAAGTCCAATAATCCTCAGATTATCTCTCCTAGATCTATTTCCCAGGACTGTCATTTTTCCAAGTTGATATTTAAAGCTTTTTTCTAATTTATCTTTTTTTTTTTTTTTTTTTTTTTTTTGGTTTTGCTTGACTGATTCTTGATGTCTTAATGAATCATTGGTTTCTATTTGTTCAGTTCTGATTTTTTAATGAGTTATTTTCTTCATTAGCTTTTTTTTTTGCTACTTTTTGTATAAGTTCAATTGAATTTTTCAATGAGTTGCTTTGCTCTATGGAATTTTTTTCCATTTCACTAATTTTTTTTAACTTTTTTTTTTATAACGTTTTATTGACAGAACCCATGCCAGGGCAATTTTTTTACAACATTATCCCTTGCACTCACTTCTGTTCCAATTTTTCCCCTCCTTCCCTCCACCCCCTCCCCAAGACAGCAAGCAGTTTTATACATGTTAAATAGGTTACAGTTTATCTTAGATACAATATATGTGTGCAGAACTGAACAATTCTCTTGTTGCACAGGGAGAATTGGATTCAGAAAGTATAAATAACCCGGAAAGAAAAACAAAAATGCAAGCAGTTTACATTCAATTCCAAGTGTTCTTTCTTTAGGTGTAGCTGCTTATGTCCATCCTTGATCAATTAAAACTGAGCTAGATCTTCTCTTTGTCGAAGAAATCCACTTCCATCAGAGTACATCCTCATACACTATCGTTGTTGAGGTATATAATGATCTCCTGGTTTGCCTTCTTTCACTTAGCATCAGTTCATGTAAGTCTCTCCGAGCCTCTCTGTATTCATCCTGCTGGTCATTTCTTATAGAACAATTATATTCCATAACATTCATATACCACAATTTACTCAACTATTCTCCAATTGATGGGCATCCATTCATTTTCCAGCTTCTAGCCACTACAAACAGGGATGCCACAAATATTATGGCACATATAGGTCCCTTTCCCTTCTTTAGTATATCTTTGGGTTATAAGCCCAGTAGAAATACTGCTGGATCAAAGGGTATGTAGAGTTTGATAACTTTTTGAGCATAGTCCCAAATTACTCTCCAGAATGGCTGGATGTGTTCACAATTCCACCAACAATGTATCAGTGTCCCTGTTTTCCCACACCCCCTCCAACATTCCACATTATCTTTCCCTGTCATTAATCTAGCCAATCTGACAGCTATGTTCACTATTTTTTTTAATTATTTATTTTCTTTATCCAGTTCACAAATCCTACTGTCTTTGGAATTCCTTATCTTTTCCAATTCCCAAATCCTACTTTCCTGGGATTTTTTTTACCTTTTCCAATTCACAAATTCTGTTTCATTGCACTTCCTGAGAATGTTTTATCTTTTCCAATTCATATTTCAGGACGTTGTTACTTTCTTGGAAAGCTTCTCTTTCCTTTCCCCATTTTTCTTCTAACTCTCTTTTGAGATGTTTTATGGTCCCTTTTAGGAGAGTGTTATGTAAAGAGAGCTAGGTAATATTCCTCTTTTGGATATTGTCTGGAGACTGTTTGCTATTAGTCTCCTTGGGGTTTCAACCCTGCTCTTTTTCTGTATAGAAGCTATGGATTGTCCTTTTGATTATTTAACTTATTTTTATAACCTTTAGGGTCTGCCTTTAGGGCAAGGGGGTTACCAGCTTCCTCTGCAAAGTTGGGAAAGATGTAAATAGTCTTCAGGCAGGGAGGTATGGGAGTGTTCTCGGTAAAAGTTCCCCCTCCCCCAACAGAAGTGGTCCAGCACCACAAGCTATGGAAGTGCTTAGTGGAAAACCCTGCTGTGTGGTTTACTGAGTGCCCTAAGGCTAGAGACTAAGCAGTGAAAGTGTCACTATCCAAGGCCAAAGGCCCCTGTGGGGCTGTGACTATTATTGGCTGACCAGTCAATAGCCACGTTCAGACTGTAAGTGTCTCTGCCTGGAAGCAAATCACACTGCAAAAGTTCTATTTCCCCAGGCCGATCCCCTCACTGTACAGATTAGAGGTTGCCCTGGCTGTGCCCCACTGCTGTACAGGTTTGCAACTGCCCCAAGGAAAAGCCCGGTACTGCATGTTGGGGCTGCAAGGTTGTGCTATGATCTGTGCTGTCACTTCCAGTTTTGGGTGTGTAAAGCCAGAGACTGTTAAGTTCTGGCATTTTTTAGAGTAGCTTTTGCAGAGCAATTAGTCTATGCCAGTCTCATCTCTGTAATTTTCTAACCACAGAGACCAATCCCACCTATTCTGCACAGTATGCTCACCTCTAGTTCTTTCCCTGCTTGTGCTGATCTTCTCCCTGGCCCCTCAGGACAAACCTTTTCTGATGAAATTCCAGATTATCTTTGGCTGGTGTGTTGTTGTACTTCTAGTCTTTGCGGGTTTTACCAGTCAAGTGCTATTTTTGAGGCTGAATTTAATGTTGCTTGTGAGGGTAGGAGAGGAACTTAGAACATCTCATTTGCCTTCTCCACCATCTTGGCTCCGCTCACTAATTTTTTTTTTAATGAGTTATTTTCTTTTTCTAATTCACAAATCTTGCTTTCATGGGAGTTCTTTATCTTTTTCAATTCACAAATTCCATTTCCCTGGGAGTTTTTTACCTTTTCCAATTCACATTTCAGGAAGTTGTTTTCTTTTCCCACTTTATCAAATCTTTATTTTAATGAGTTATATGCTTTTTCCATACTCTCCTGCAGAGTTTCTTTTTCCTTTCCCTATTTTTCCTTTGATCTCTCTTTTAAGATCTTTTATATTTTGTCTGGAGACTGTCTGCTATTAGTCTCTTCTGGGCTGGAAATCTGCTCTCTTTCTGTATAGAAGCTATCTACAGTTAGAGTTTGCTTTGCTTTTTTACTCTTTTTTTTAAAAGCCCTTGGGGTCTAGCTTCAGGGCAAAGAATTTCTTTACAGAACAGGCTCAGATAGACAGTAGTTGTCCTCTGAAAAAGCTGCAAAAGAGCAGCTGGGCTGCAGAAGTGTGAGTCCCCTAGGAAAGGCCCTGCCTAGTGGAAGTCCCACTTCCCTGGGAAGAACCCTGCAGCAGAAGTGCAATTGCCTGGGCAGAGCACAGATGTGCAGATGTGTCACTGCTCTGGGCAGATGGGATTGTGCTGTGGGATGCAGCTGTGGAGCTGTGCCATGCTTTTGCTGAGTCACTCCTGGTGCTGAGTGGCTCTGGCCAGGTTCTGTGAAACTCCGGCATTTTGGGGTATACTCTACCTTTGGCGTTTGTGTAACTTCTCTGCTGATCTACTGCTTTGCAACCAAAGCAGAGCAGCCAACCTATGGTAGAGTCCTCCCTGCAAATTCTCTACCCAGGAGATTGCATCCCACCTCCAGTCCGCACAGTGTGCTAGCCTCCATATTCTGCCTCCCTGCCTGTGCTGTCCTCTTCCCCTGATCAAGACAGACCTTCTCTTTCAATCTTCCAAGTTATCTCCAGCTGGTAATTTCTTGTACTCCCAATATTCGTGGATTCTACCAGTCAAAAACTATTTCAGGAGCTGATTTGGTAATCAGTAGTGAGGGGAGAAGGGAGCTCAGAATGAAGCATCTCTGTCATCTTATATCATGGCTAAATTTCAGGACTATTGGATCAAAGAAAAATACTGCAGGCAGCCAGAAAGAAGCAATTCAAATATTTATGACCCATGATCAGGTTTACCCAGGACCTAGCATTTTCCATCTTAAAGGATTGAAAGGACCTAGAATCTGATATTCTGAAAGGCAAAGGAACCTGGATTACAGTCAAGAATAAACTGCACAGCTGAATTGAACATTATCTTTCAAGGAAGAAGATGTTCAATGATACAGGTGAATTTCACTGATTTCTGATAAAAAGACTGGAGCGGAATAAAAATTTTCATCTCCAAATACAAAACTCAGGGTACATATAAAAAGGTAAAATACAAAGAACTCTTGAGGACTCTATTTCTGCTTTGGGCATACTTAGGGTGTATGTGTATGATTTTATTTATTTATTTTTTGATAATATGAAAAAGAAATTGGAGGTAGAAAGGACATTGTACTGGAGAAAGAGAGAAATGTAGGTAAAATGAGGGAAATTGCATCTCATGAAGAGGCAAAGAAGACCTATTATAATTAAGGAAAAGAATGGAGGGAGATAAACATTGCATACACTTTACTCTCACCAGACTTGACTCAAAGAGAGAATGTCAGATATATTTTGTTTCACAGAAAAACTTGTTTCATCTTATAGGGAAGTGGGAGCTGGGGAGGGGAAAAGAAAAATGGAGAGTAATAGAAGGAAAAATAGAAGTAGTAAGAGAAAGGTACAAGAAATGGAGAGGAGCTATAAAGGGGAGGAGGATTTGAGAGAAGTAGTGTTCATAAGCAAAATACTGTGGAGGAGGGAAAGGAAAAAGGAAAAAGAAAAGCATAGCATGGGGTAAATGAGATGGTAGAAAATACTGAAGTAGTCATTTTAACTGTGAATGTGAATGGGATGAACTAGCCCATAAAATGAAAGCAGACAGCATGCTAGATTAAAAGCCAAAATCCTAGAATGTGTTATTTAGAAGAAACATATTTAAATCAGATTGAATCATACAGAGTAAAGGTAAAAGACTGGAGCAGAAACTATTATGCTAAAGGTGAAGTAAAAAAAAAAAAAAAGCAGGGATATCAATCCTGATTTTGGAATAACAAAAGCAAAAATAGATCCAATTAAAAGAGTTAAGGAAGAAAACTACATCTTGTTAAAGGGTACCATGGATAATGAACCATTATCAATATCAATGTTGATATTAATATCAATACTGAACATATGTGTACCAAGTGCTATAGTATCTAAATACCTAGAAAAAAAATTAAGAGCTGCAAGAAGAAACAGACAGCAAAACTATACTAGTTTTATATATACTAGCAGGAGATCTCAACCTTGCTCTCTCAGAACTAGGTAAATCATACCACAAAATACACAAGGAAGAATTTAAGGAGGTAAGCAGAAAAGTTAGATATGATAAATCTTTGGAAAAATTTGAATGGGGATAGAAAGGAGTTTATTTTTTCTTGGCAGTTCATGGAACCTATACAAAACTTTACCATGTGTTAGGGCACAAATCCCTCAGAATCAAAAGTAGAAAGACAGAATAATAAATGCATTATTTAGATCACGATGCAATAAAAATCACATGCCATAAAAGGCTAGGGTAAAATAGTCAAAAATTAATTGGAAACTAAATAAACTCATACTAAAGAAGGAATGGGTGAAATAACAAATCATAGACACAATAAATACTTTTATCCAGGAGAATTACAACAATGAGACAACATACTAAAATTTGTGGGTTGTAGCCAAAGCAGTTATTAGCCAAAGCATCTCTAGATGCTTACTTGCATAAAAGAGAAAGAAAAGGTCGATCAATTGAGCTTACAACTAAAAACACTAGAAAAAGAACAAATTAAAACCCCTCAATTTAACATCAAATTTGAAATTATAAAAATAAAAGGGGAGATTAAGACAATTGAAAGTAAGAAAACTATTAAATTAATAAACAAAAACTGAGTTGGTTTTAGGAAAAAAAACAACAAAATAGATAAATCTTTAGTTAATTTGATTAGAAAAAGGAAAACAGCAAATTAAATTGCTAGGCTCAAAAATGAAAAGTGAGAATTTTCTACCAATGAAGAGGAAATTAGCATAATAATTAGAAGTGATTTTGGCCAATAGCATCTATTTAAAACCATCAGCAAGCATCATATATAATGAGGACACACTGGAACCATTCCTGATAAATCAGGGGTGAAAAAGATTGCCCACTATCACCATTATTATTTAATATTGTATTAGAAATGTTAGCTGCTGGCAGTAAGAGAAAATGAAAAGAGATGAAAGGAATTACAATAGTTAATGAGGAAAAGAAAATTATCACTCTTTGCAGATATGATGCAGATATGAATGGGAAAAATGTGATAGGTTTGGATGAGATTTCCTTGGTCATGGTGTGTGTGTGTGTGTGTGTGTGTGTGTGTGGAGAGAGAGAGAGAGAGAGAGAGAGAGAGAGAGAGAGAGAGATTGCCTTTTCTTTCTTTCCTTCTTTTTAGCATAGAACTTTGGTTTATTAATAAACAAAAGAGAATGAATTTGGGAGGTGTTTATACCATGTGTTTTTTAGAAAAGTTAAGAAAGATGTGTTTTTAACATAGCAATCCATGGATAGATTCGAAAGGAGCTCTAAACTTGAATAGGAAATAAACCACATCTTTATTTCCGTTTTTTTCTTTTTTTGTGCATACATAATTTATGCAATTATCTTGCTGCTCAAGAAAAATCAGATCCTATAGGAAAAAAATGAGAAAGAAAATAAAATGCAAGCAAACAACAACAAAAAGAACAAAAATTTTATGTTGTGAATAACATTCAGTTCTCATACTTCTCTCTCTGGTTGCAGATTGCTCTCTTCATCAAAGATCATTGGAACTGGTCCGAATCATTTCATGTTTCAGAAGTCATTTCCATCAGAATTGATCATCATATAATCGTGTTGCCATGTACAGTGATCTCTGTCTCTCCCTCTGTCCTCTCTCTCTCTCTCTCTGTCTGTCTGTCTGTCTGTCTCTCTGTCTCTTTCTCTCTCTCTTTCTCACACACATTTATATCCCATGACCAAGTATATATATATATATATATATATATATATAAGTATATAAGTATACAAACCTGTCACATTTTTCATTTTTCCTGGGATATGCCTAATTCACCTGGCACTTACCTTATTTGTGGTTAGTAGGGAAATATGCAAATCTCTGCATATCTCCCTTTTCTATTATCTGGTTAATCTATATTGAGAACCATAAAGTAATATTTTGGAGGTATTGTTATGATGGTATAGAAATGAGACCTTTAATTATTAGAAAAAGACTGAAGGCCAAAGAGTTTTAGGGACATAAGTAAAACAAAGAAGAAAATTCCAATTGAGTGCTTTTCTTGTAACACCACATTTCCTTTTTCTTCCTACATTGTTTTGACTTTCCCTAATGTGGAAGAAATAAAGAAAAAATCTTACCCTAATGAAGAGAAATATTTGCTTAAGAAGCAATAGTTCAAAGTCTTTCAGTAGCTCTTGATGAAGAATTATGTAATTATACAATTACCCTAGAGCAGATCTGTTAGACCTACTTAAATAATAGTGATCTTACACCCTCAATAGTACACTGCAATTAGGATTTACAAAGACTTAGGCTCAAATCTTCCCTAAAATACTTGGTAGCATTATGGTCCAGGGAAAATCACAACTTCTCTGTGTCTTATTTCTTCTTCTGTTAAATGAGAGAGCTGAAATCTAATGTTCCTTCTACTGCTTAATATCTGATCTTATAGCAAATCAGTGTTCACAGATGGACCAGGGAGGCACAGGAATTGTCCTCCCTTCATAAAACTGTTGTTAGGGATTTCCTATTAACTTCTGCTTCCTCATTCACTTGGGATGATTTTTATTCACATCTCTTTCCCAGGCCTCAGGCCTGGTTTCTTCCATTATCCATAATCTAATTTCTTACTTCCCTATTTTATATGAGAATGTCAAACATAATTATTCTCTTCCCTAAGACTACACCCTTGTTTTCTTTTGTTTATTCTTTGCTAAATACCTCTGTGCACAGCTTTATGAAGTCTAAGCAAAAGGAGGAAAAAATGACTTCTGGCCATGATGGCAGAGAGGAGGCACACAGTTGCATAAGCTCCGTGTTTTCTCTCAGAATTCTTTTCATGCCTCTGAATAAATGCTTGACTGAAAAAAAACCCCACAAATAGTTACCAAGAAAAGACATCTTTGAAAGTCACCAGGAAAGGTCTGTTTTTGCTTGAGGGCTGGGACAGTTTTAGATCAGGCCCAGGCTGAGGGCAGGTGCAACAAAGCCATTGCTGTCTTATTAGTGCCTCACTGCTGGCCCCCACGTTCTGTGGAAGCTCCGTAACACCACCCAGCCCAAAAAAGAAAGATTCCTTTTAGGATTTTTTTTTCTTTGCCAGTTTGTCTTTGATTCTTCTCTGACAAAATGAGCAAAAAACTGAAATGGACATTAACCATTGACAGCTTCTATATGGATAGAGAGCACACTCTAAACCCTAAGGAGACTAAAAACAGTCTGTCTCCAGGTGAATTCCCCAAAGAAGGAGATCATCTGCTCCTCAGCACAGATGAATCTCAGAGAAGAAATTAAAAAGGCTCTCACAAGAGATGTAGAAGAAAAATGGGAAAAAGAGAGGGAGGCTTGGCAAGAGAGTCTGGAGAAGTCATCCCACTTATTTAAAGACAGAGTGGATAAAGAAATCAAATCATTGAAAAATAGAATTAGTGAACTGGAAATGGAAAAAGCTCTCTAAAAAATAAAATTGATGAAATGGAAAAAAAAATTCCATAGAACAAAACAACTCACTTTTTTTTATTATTTATTTATTTATTTAATAGCCTTTTATTTACAGGATATATGCATGGGTAACTTTACAGCATTAACAATTGCCAAACCTCTTGCTCCAATTTTTCACCTCTTACCCCCCCAACCCCTCCCCTAGATGGGAGGATGGCCAGTAGATGTTAAATGTATTAAAATATAAATTAGATACACAATAAGTATACATGACCAAAACGTTATTTTGCTGTACAAAAGAATCAGACTCTGAAATATTGTACAATTAGCTTGTAAGGAAATCAAAAACAGGTATGCATAAATATAGAGATTGGGAATTCAATGTAATGGTTTTAGTCATCTCCCAGAGTTCTTTTTCTGGGCATAGTGGTTCAGTTCATTACTGTCCATTAAATGATTCGGTTGATCTCATTGCTGTGGATGGCCTGGTCATCGAACGGTCATCATATAGTATTTTGTTGAAGTATATAATGATCTCCTGGTCCCCTCTCTTTCACTTCATTATGAATCTCAGGCCTTTCTAATCATCCTGTTGGTCATTTCTTTAGAACAGTAATATTCCATAATATTCATATATCACAATTTTTCAGCCATTCTCCAACTGATGGACATCATTCAGTTTCAGTTTTTAAACTACAAAAGGGCTGCCCAAAACATTTTAATACAGGTCCCTTTCCCTTCTTTATAATCTCTTTGGGATATAATCCCAGTAGTAACACTGTTGGATCAAGGGGTTTAAACAGTTTGATAACTTTTGAGATAGTTAAACTCTCTCCAAAATGGTTGGGATTCGTTCACAACTCCAAACAATGCACAATGTCCCAGTTTTCCCCATCCCCAACAATCATCATTATTTTTTCCCCATTCTTAGCCAATCTGAAGGTGGGTGGTATCTTAAGTTGTTTTAATTTGATTTCTCTGATTAATAATGATTGGAGCATCTTTTCATATGATAAAATGTTTCAATTTCTTCATCTGAAATTGTCTGTTCATATCCTTTGACCATTTTTCAATTGGAGAATGACTTGATTTTTATAAATTAGGTTTTTCTTATATTTTGGAAATAAGGGCCTTTATAGAACCCTTTGACTGTAAAAAATATTTTCCCAGTTTATTGCTTCCCCTTCTAATCTTGTCGCATTAGTTTTGTTTGCAAAAACTTTTCAGTTTTGGTATAATCGAAATTTTCTTTTTGGGATCATAATGATCTCTAGTTCTGCTTTTTGTCTAAGACCTTCCCCTTCCACGGTCTGAGGGTAACTATCCTGTCCCTCTAATTTATTAATAATTTATTTTTATCCAAGTCATGAACCCATTTTGACCTTATCTTGGTGTGGTGTTAAGTATGGATCAAGTACAAAACAACTCCAAAACTCAACTGGACAATTGAAAAAGATATTAAAAAAGGAATAATAAAATACTTCATTGAAAATAAATTGAACAAATGGAATTAATGACTAGGAGACAACAAGAATCAGTTAAAGCAAATCAAAAAAAAATCAAATAATGGAAAAAATTAAATATCTTCTTTGGAAAACTCAGACTGGAAAAAATAGATCTGGAGAGACAATCTGAGAATTTTGGACTCCCAGAAAAAATATGATAAAAAAACTAGACACTATTTTCCAGGAAATTATCAATGGAATGCTCAAAGTCCCTTAAAACAGAAATTAAAAAAATAGACATTGAAAGAATTCATCGATCATCTAATCTAAGGGATCCCTAAAATCAAAACACCAAAAAATATAGGTCCAAATGCCGAACCCTCGAGAAGGAAAAATATACCAAACGCTAAAAACCCACTAGGTATAGAGGAGCCCAATAAGATTCCCAGCATCTGTATGTCCCAATTAAAAGACCGGGAAGGGTGGGCATGATTTTCTGAAAGACTAAGGAACTCAGTATGCAATAAAAATAACTTACCCAGCCAGAATGAGCATCTTCTTCCAAAGATGGACATTCAATGAAAGCAAGGTTAGCCATCCTGATCTCAGATCAAGCAAAAGCAAATACTGATCTAATCAAAGGAGATAAGGAAAGGCACTCTATATTCTAAAAGGTAGCATAGATAATGAAGCAATATCAATATTAAACATATATGCACCAAGTGGTGTAGCATCTTTTTTTTTAATTTAATAACTTTTTATTGCTAGAACCCATGCCAGGGTAATATTTTACAACATTATCCCTTGCAATCACTTCTGTTCAGATTTTGCCCCTCCCTTTCTCCTCCCCTCCCCCAGATGCCAAGCAGTCCTATACATGTTAAAGAGGTTACAGTATATCTTAGATACAATATATGTGTGCAGAACCAAACAGTTCTCTTGTTGCTCAGGAAGAATTGGATTCAGAAGGTGTAAATAACCCGGGAGGAAAAACAAAAATGCAAGCAGTTTACATTCATTTCCTAGTGTTCTTTCTTTGGGTGTAGCTGCTTCTGTCCATTCTTGATCAATTGAAACTGAGTTAGATCTTCTCTTTGTCAAAGAAATCCACTTCCATCGGAATACATCCTCATACAATATCGTTGTTAAGGTATATAATGATCTCCTGGTTCTGCTCATTTCACTCAGCTTCAGTTCATGTAAGTCTTGTCAATCCTCTCTGTATTCTTCCTGCTGGTCATTTCTTACAGAACAAGAATATTCCATAACATTCATATACCACAATTTACTCAACCATTCTCCAACTGATGGGCATCCATTCATTGCCCAGCTTCTAGCCACTACAAACAGGATGCCACAAACATTTTGGCACATACAGGTCCCTTTCCCTTCTTTAGTTATATCTTTGGGGTATAAGCCCAGTAGAAACACTGCTGGATCAAAGGATATGTACAGTTTGATAAATTTTTGAGCATAGTTCCAAATTAGCATCTAAATTCGTAAAAGAGAAATTAAGAGAGCTACAAGAAGAAATAGACAGCAAAACTATAATAGTGGGAGCTCTCAATCTTGCACTCTCAGAATTAGATAAATCAAACCACAAAATAAATAAGAAACAAGTCAAAGAGATAAATAGAATACTAGAAAAGTTAGATATGATAGATATCTGGAGAAAACTAAATGGAGACCGAAAGGAGTACACTTTTTTTTTTCAGCAGTTCATGGAACCTACACAAAAACTGACCATATATTAAGACATAAAAACTTCAAACTCAAATGCAGTAAGGCAGACATAGTTAATGCATCCTTTTCAGACCACAATGCTATGAAAATAACATTCAACAAAAAGCAGGGGAAAATAGACCAAAAAATAATTGGAAACCAAATAATCTCATACTAAAGAATGATTGGGTTAAACAGCAAATGATAGACATAATTAATAACTTCACCCAGGAAAATGACAACAATGAGATGTCATAACAAAATGTGTGCGATGCAGCCAAAGCAGTAATAAGGGGAAATTTCATGTCTCTAGAGCCCTATTTGCATAAAATAGAGAAAGAGAAGATCAATGAATTGGGTTTGCAACTAAAAATGCTAGAAAAGGAACAAATTAAAACCCCCCAGTCAAACACTAACCTTGAAATTCTAAAAATAAAATCAAAGATCAATATAATTGAAAGCAAAAAAAATATTGAATTAATTAATAAAACTAAGAGTTGATTCTATGAAAAAACCAACAAAATAGAAAAACCCTTAGAAAATCTGATTAAAAAAAGGAAAGAGGAAAATCAAATTGTTAGCCTTAAAAATGAAAAGGGAGATCTTGCCACTAACGAAGAGGAAATTAGAGCAATAATTAGGAATTACTTTGCCCAACTTTATGCCAAAAAATTTGACAACTTAAATGAAATGGAAGAATACCTTAAAAAATATAGCTTGCCCAGATTAACAGAGTAAGAAGTAAATATCCTAAACAGTCCCATTTTATAAAAAGAAATAGAACAAGCTATTAACCAACTCCCTAAGAAAAAATTCCTAGGACCGGATGGATTTACATGTGAATTCTACCCAACATGTAAAGAATAATTAACTCCAATGCTATATAAACTATTTGAAAAAATAGGGATTGAAGGAGTCCTACCAAACTCCTTTTACAACACAGAAATGGTACTGATACCTAAACCAGGTAGGCTGAAAACAAAGATAGAAAATTATAGACCAATCTCCCTAATGAATATTGGTGCTAAAATCTTAAATAAAATATTAGTAAAAAGATTACAGAAAATCACTCCCAGGATAATACACTATGACCAAGAAGGATTTATACCAGGAATACAGGGCTAGTTCAATATTAGGAAAACTATTAGCATAATTGACTATATCAATAACCAAGCTAATAAAAACCATATGGTCATCTCAATAGATGCAGAAAAAGCATTTGATAAAATCCAACATCCATTCCTAATAAAAACACTTGAGAGTATAGGAATGAATGGACTTTTCCTTAAAATAGTCAGGGGCATCTATTTAAAACTGTCAGTAAGTATCATATGCAATGGGGAAAAACTGGAACCTTTCTCAGAAAGATCTGGAGTGAAGCAAGGTTGACCACTCTCACCATTATTATTCAGTATTGTATTAGAAAAGCTAGCCTAGGCAACAAGAGTCAAGAAAGAGATTAAAGGATTTAGAATAGGCAATGAGGAAACCAAACTATCACTCTTTGAAGATGATATGATGGTATACTTAGAGAACCGCAGAGGTTCTACTAAAAAGCTATTAGAAATAATTCATAACTTTAGCAAATTTTCAGGATACAAAATAAATCCACATAGATCCTCAGCATTTTTGTACATTACCAACAAAATCCAACAGCAAGAGATACAAAGAGAAATTCCATTCAAAATAACTGTCAACAGCATAAAATATTTGGGAATCTATCTACCAAAGGAAACTCAGGAACTATATGAGCAAAATTACAAAGTACTCTCCACACAAATAAAGTCAGATTTCAATAATTGGAAAAATATTAAGTGCTCTTGGATAGGCTGTGAGAATATAATAAAGATGACAATACTCCCTAAACTAATCTATTTATTTAGTGCTACACCAATCATACTTCCAAGAAAATATTTTAATGATCTAGAAAAAATAACAACAAAATTCATATGGAAGAGCAATAGATCGAGAATCTCAAGGGAATTAATGAAAAAAAAATCAAATAAAGGTGGCCCAACTGTACCTGATCTGAAACTATATTATAAAGCAGTAGTTAGCAAAACCATTTGGTATTGGCTAAGAAATAGATTAGTTGATAAGTGGAAGAGGTTAGGTTCACAAGACAAAATAGTCAACTATAGCAATCTAGTGTTTGACAAACCCAAACATCCTAACTTTTGGGATAAAAATTCATTTTTTGATAAAAAACTGCAGGGATAATTGGAAATTAGTATGACAGAAATTAGGCATGGACCCACACTTAACACTGTATACCAAGATAAAATCAAAATGGGTCCATGATTTAGGCATAAAAAACGAGATTATAAGTAAATTAGAGGAAAATAGGATAGTTTGTCTCTTAGACATGTAGAGGAGGAAGAAATTTGTGACCAAAGATGAACTAGAGATCATTATTGATCACAAAATAGAAAATTTTGATTACATCAAATTAAAAAGCCTTTTTACAAACAAAACTAATGCAAACAAGATTGGAAGGAAGTAACAAACTGGGAGAGTGTCTTCACAGTTAAAGGGTCTGATAAGGCCTCATTTCCAAAATATATAGAGAATTGACTCTAATTTATAAGAAATCAAGCCATTCTCCAATTGATAAATGGTCAAAGGTTGTGAACAGACAATTTTCAGATGATGAAATTGAAACTATTTCCACTCATATGAAAGAGTGTTCCAAATCACTATTGATCAGAGAAATGCAAATTAAGACAACGCTGAGATACCTCAATACACCGTTCAGATTGGCTAAGATGACAAGAAAAAATAATGATGAATTTTGGAGGGGATGCAGGAAAACTGGGACACTGATGCATTGTTGGTGGAATTGTGAATGAATCCAACCATTCTGGAGAACAATCTGGAATTATGCCCATTATCAAACTGCATACCCTTTGACCCAGCAGTGCTACTACTGGGCTTATACCCCAAGGAGATACTAAAGAAGGGAAAGGGATCTGTATCTGTCAAAATGTTTGTGGCAACCCTGTTTGTAGTGGCTAGAAACTGGAAAATGAATGGATACCCATCAATTGGAGAATGATTGGGTAAATTGTGGTATATGAATGTTGTGGAATGTTATTGTTCTGTAAGAAATGACCAGCAGGATGAATACAGAAAGGCCTGGAGAGACTGACATGCACTGATGCTAAGTGAAATGAGCAGAATCAGGAGATCATTATATACCTCAACAACGATACTGTATGAGGATGTATTCTGATGGAAGTGGATTTCTTTGACAAAGAGAAGATCTAACTCAGTTTCAATTGATCATTGATGGACAGAAGCAGTTACACCCAAAGAAAGAAGACTGGGAAATGAATGTATACTGTTTGCATTTTTATTTTTTTTCCTGGGTTATTTCTACCTTCTGAATCCAATTCTCTCTGTGCAACAAGAGAACTGTTTGGTTCTGCACACATATATTGTTTCTAGGATATACTGTGACCTATTTAACATGTATAGGACTGCTTGCCATCTAGGAGAGGGGGTGGAGGGAGGGAGGGGAAAAATTGGAACAGAAATGAGTGCAAGGGATAATGTTGTGAAAAATTACCCTGGCATGGGTTCTGTCAATAAAAATTTGTTTTTTTTTAAAAAAAGGAAAAAATATGAAAAGTAAAGTATAGGAGTATATATTTTTAATCATCTGGCACATGATGGCACATTAATTCCCAAGGAAATAGATCAAAAAAGAAACCAGGTAACACTGGAGGCAATCAACCAACAGGAAATGGACTCAGAGAACTGATATATCTTTCTATCCATCCATCATCTATCTAATCTATCTATCTATGTCTATTGCACAATCATTTTTAACATTATCCTTTCAAAATTTATTCCTTAAATCTACTCAGAGAGGATCCCTCCTCTTTAAAATGCTGCAATCCCCAAATCAGATTTTTGCTTATAAACCTTATCATTTTTGCCATACTCTTTTCCTTATTTTCTAGGAAGGACCACAGTACTTAGCATAGTAAGGGTTTGTTCAATTCCATTGGATTCAATCCTTTTATATTCTTTGCCCCACTTCTCAGAGAACTTATAAATGGTTGAACTTGAACTAGGTTTCTATTGTAGGGATGAGAACAAATGTGTTCCAGGCATACACCCTAGATCAATTTTCTTATAAAAGTGTTAATTGTGGTGTTTTCTTTCTATAGTTTTGTAAGTACACTGCAACAGATTGGGTACATTATTTAATAGGAAGCTTAACTACTCATTATTATAACTTTTATATGGGAAAATGCATCTGTTCTAAATTTACTTTCATATGAACTGCTTTTAAGATGTAGATTGGCTGTATTATTATCACTATTACTTTAGAATTATAAAGCTAACAACATTATAAACATATTCAGTCCCTTTGAATTAATACCATTAGATGAACACTTGGGATATAATAATGCACAGAGTGAGCTTTCAAGGAATACTTGGTACTTCTATGAATGAGTTCACTCAGAGTGTAATCATATAATTAGTTAACCATAAGAAAAATAATTGTCTTTTACATTTATATAGCAGATTTACCATTTAGTATCAGCTATGAGTCTCACTCTTACTCTATGTGGTAGTTAGGGCAGTTATCATTATCCTTTAATTTTTTTAAAATCAGATTTGTGATTTTATTAGTTTATGAAATTTCCCCTGAAGAACTTTCTAAATAGAAATGAAGAATTTTCTCTGTAATTTATAGTTTTAGAAGTTGCCATGGATTCTGATTGAGAGTATAAGTAAGTTACCTTTGCTCATGATCCCAGTAAAAATCAAAGGTAGGAACTTTTCCCAAGCAAAGCTGACTCCGAGGACAATTCTCTATCTGTGACATCATATTGCCTCTATTTTAACAGATGACAAAATTAAGATTAAGAGAGGTTTTAGATCTTCCCCAATAGACTTGCAGCTATTAAGTACCAGAAACAGAACTCAAATCTAGGTCTTCTGATTTTTAATCTGGTATGCCTCACTATAAAGACAATTAATTCCATGGCGCCTATAAGACAGCAGAATGTGTGGTTTTCCCATAACTGTAGTATTATGGGGCTTTGTGAGGCTCTTCTTTCATTCACCAAAAATGATTATTATCTAGACAATTTCCATAAAAATTCATGAAAATAACAAGCATACTAATTAAAATTCCATTACCTCTTTAAGATTTGAAATGATCTTTACATACATTATTGCATTTGATTTTCACATTTCTATAAGGTAGATGCTATCATTAACCCAATTTTATAGAAAAAGAATTTAAAGTGGAAATAGGTTACAGTGACTTTCAAGAACCATATAGGATAAGAAAGCAAATTCAGTACCATAGACGGGAATTATAATGCCCATGAAGAATTCAATTAAGTGAAAAGGAAATTTAGGAAGAGTCCATTAACCATGGGGCCTTGTGTCCTATGGAAAGGATACAGGATGGATAGAAAAGGGAGGGCCTAGAAGACAAAACTCTTTAATGAAACTCTATTATGGCCTAGCAGTGGGAGAAAATAAAACCTAAGACAGGATGACAAGAAGGGGACAATTCCCAGATAATGTTTGCTCTGGGGGCCAATCAAAAGAATGGGAACATTTTTACCCTAAGATACATAACATTATCCCCACTAGATATTGCTCTCTTCTCTATTGTCCACCAATAATTGTTCACCAGTAGCTTTCAATTTTCTTTGCTAACAATATCATCTTTCTGTATTTTTTATTGTGGTTGGCAAGATTCTTTTACAGTCTTCATCAAGATATCTTGAGAAATTGATAGCCGATTACCTCAAGAAATGCTATATTCTTAGCGTGGATTTAATGAGCGTGTTCTTAGTTTCAATCACTCTCCTTAACTCCATCTTGTCCTTCTTTTCTATTTCCATTCAACATCTTCAGTTCTGAATTGTTAGAGTTCAAATATGGTCTTTCCATTATCATCAATCATGAGAAAAATGGAAGCTGCACTACTAATGAAGCTCCAGTTATAACTTAATGATAATATTTAGTAATGGAATAGACAGACACATAACCTTATTATATTTGGTCATATAATATTTTATGCAAACAATTTTCATTAATAGAAATGACTTCCCATAATTCATTTAGCCCCTTCAAGTCTCCTCTTTCTTCATTTGAAAAACTAGATATATATGTGTGCACATAATGTACATATGTTTATGTATGTATGTATGGATACAAATGTACATATGCACATGCATTTATGTATATAGAAATATTCTAATCACCTCATAGGCTTGTGCTGATCACATACAGTCAATAAATATAAAATACATGACAGACTATATTATATAAATATTAACAACACCAGCATCATCATCCTTAGGTTTATGGAACGTGACAAGATGGGGAAGATATCATATCTCAGAAATTATATAGTATTGGTGGCATTTATTTATGTTAATAAATGATTTTACTGTACTGTATTGTACTGATTTAATTGTATCTTCACCACAATTTTAGTTGGTAAATTCTCCTATTATGATCATTTTACAGATGAGGAAATTGAATCTGAGATCCATTAAGTGGCTTTCTCAGGATCATACAGTTAATACAAATGTGAGACAGAATTAGAACTCAAATTCTTATGAGTCTGTCCATCACGATTCACAGAACCATTTAACTGTCCTGTGTCATGAGGTATACTTAGCAAGATGTTGGCACTTCTATTGGTCATAGTCCCCATCTAGAAAAAAAAATGGAGCAATGCATACATACTAACATATTTATAATTCCTTTCCTTCTTGCAATTATTAAGGAGTAAATTTACTATGTTATTACTATACTATAAAAGTGTTCATCACGTGCTCCATGGGAGTATGGGAATATAGGACATCATTCTTAAGTGTATCCAGAACCAAATTAAAATTAGGAAATACTTTACAAAATAAATAAAAATATAATAAAACATAGATGCTATTGATGTGTTGACTTTCTAACTCAATACTCAGTTGGGAGATAATTATAAATGTAGTTTAGTGACCTTATTTCTATTTTAGGTTAAGATCACTGCTATATTTCAATACTAGCACAATGCCTTTCATAGTAAGTGATTTATAAATTTGAACTAGTAGTACCACTATTACTGCTCCTACTACTACTACTACAAGAAAATTTTATTAAACAGTAGAAAATAAGAAAGAGACCATTATTTTGAGTGACTAAATGTAATATTTCAGTTGATTCATATAGGTGGATATTATTTTATTTCCTCCCTGGAAGTTAAATGAAGAAGAGAAAAGAAAGTGTGAGAGAGGGACCAGGATCTGCTATAATATATTAAAAATCAATCTTAGTATAGTATGTAAGATAAAATATCCCTTTTTCCCCAGAAAGTGGCAAATACAGGATTTATAATCATAGTTTGGGAAAGAATTTCAGGTGTCATTTAAATCCCAGGTTCTCAAACTGTGGGTTAGTACTCTATATGGTCTCACAACTGAATATGGAAGTAAAAAATTATGATTTATTACAAACAAATGTTTGATATGCATAAGATTTTATATCTCTTATACTTGAAGTCTTATAAAAAATTCCTGGGCAAAAAAGGGTGAAGGATAGAAAAAGTTTAAGAAGGCTTGATCTAAATCAACCTTCTTATTTAATATATGAGAAAACTTAAACCCATGGAGTTTATATGACTTACTCAAACTTACAACAGATTCATAGAGGCACCCAGGTCTTATGATTCCAAAGTCAATGTCGTTTCCATTATGTAATTCATTGATTATTTTTTGGATTTTTCCTAATCATTTAGCAATTATCAATAAAATTTTGCTAGTGCAGTATATAATCAGATGCACTGGGAAAGCAAAAATATAGCAAATGCCAAGATGCTATCCTAAGAGGTCTTACAGTTTAGAAGGAATAAAAAGAGGAGTACAATTATAATCAAGCATAAATATAAATGTGATAATTATATACATGGAGAGCAAAATAAGAGAGAGATATCTCTTATATAGTGTGGATGGGAGTCATTGATAAAATCTTATCCTTAAGACATCACTGGGCAAGTAATCAGAAAAATCCTCTTGGTTTAATGGGCATTTGATCTAGCCATTTACAAAATTTTGTAATTTTTTTTTTTACAATTATCATTTGTCATCCACACTTCTCAGCCATTTTACTCTGGTTATATAGACCTATATATAGATGAATGTATATATGTGTGTGTGTGTGTGAGAGAGAGAGGGAGAGAATATATATGCATTATGTGTATAGAGAGTTTTATATATATATATATATATATATATATATTCAAATTTATATGCACAAAATTTGGGATATTAAATACTTTATGAAAAAGTAATCAATTAGGGACAAAGATATTTAGGAAAATGGAGACATTTTGCTCTCAAATCATATTAAGAAAACAGCCCTTTATTGCCTAAATATAATAATCCCACCCTTTATTTTAATATACTTTCACTATATCTCTGGAGAAGATAGTGATTTGACCAAGTTGTCATGTAGAGTAAGAATCTTGCTAGTAAGAACAATAGTTCTTTTGGCTCAGGCCCTGACCTGTCAAGCATGTCAGTTTGACTACATCAAGGCTCCATGATTAATGATCTTCTCCCCCAAATGCAGCAAGAACATATGTCTATACTGGTTTAGTTAAATCTACCAGATGGTTTTAATAGTAATGACCTTGTGGATGTCTTTACTGACTCTTAGGTTTTAACATATGAAGTATAAAAACAGAAATATTATTCCTACCTCCCAATGTCAAATGAATCAGAGTAATCTATAAAATCCATGTAATCTTGTGTAATGCATGGGAAATATTTCTTACTGCTCTGACTAATAATTGTTTTTGGCTCAGAAGCCTGAGGAATTGATAGCCCTTGTCATCTTTATCTTACTGAGTTAAAACTACTTATAACCCTCAATGTCTAAACCCCAAGGAGAAGTTATTAAAGCATTTGCCTTGATGTTAGTAATTTTTCTGAGATTCACTAAGTCTTTGGTGAGCATTTGCAATTTGCATCCCCACCAAATATCCAATTTTATTCAATATAATTATTATGTTTTGCTTCTAATCATAATGCCAGTAATCTTGTAGAAGATTTTAATGTTTGCAAAGATATATACAATACATACATAATCTTTATGGGCTCCCAAAATAAACTCTTTAAAGGGGATACTAGAGGGCATTATTATCCTTATTTTACAGATGAGGAACAGAAGTCCAGAGAAGGGAAATGACTTGCTAATAAGTGTCTGAAAAATGATTTGATTTCATTTTAATCTTGACTTCATTTTCAGCTGGCAGTGGTCTTAATCCTCCCCTCTTCTTTTTATTTTTTTTTTTGGACAAGAAAAGTCAAAGGATTAAAAACTGAAGATACCTAAATGATATTCAAGAAATTATAGTGAAAACTGCAGAATCTTTAATAAGTTATCCTAACTACAAATTCAAGAGTCTTTGATTGATTTGGTTACAAAGAGCAGGATGTCAGGAAGCAGTGTGTGCCAGTTATCTGTCAGGTGTTTTTCAATTCAGATAAACCATGATTTTATAAGTGCTAATAATTTAGGTTGCAAGTTCATTGAGGTCATAGATCATGTCTTATTTATGTCTGTATCTCACTAGAGGTATAGATAACTGTTTACAGATATATATTAAAATGTGGGCAAGTATATTTAAAATAAGTTAAATTACAAAATTTAGAAAATGAGCTATGGAATGGGAAAAAGCTTCGGTAAAATAATCCAATATGACTCAATTAAGTTAAACATAATATAATTTAATAAAATTTTATTTAATATATATATTTGTTATTTTCAAAGCAATGCTCTTGGAAGAAAAGATAAATAAACTCAATCCTTTTCCACAATGAGCTTATATGGTCATTTGACAAATGACATCTGGAAACCTTCATGGGTGGCAGAAAGACTAGAAGAAGTTTATGGCACAAAGAGATGTCAGTTAAGCAGTGTAAGTATACATAAAAGGTAATAGATGATGTGTAGGCCTGTAGAAAATGAATAACAGATGAACTAACTTAGGAGACTTGAGTCCATAACCAGGGTCAGGAAGGTACATACAATTCATGCTCCTACAGATCCGTTTTAAAGAGTTTGTCCCGCACTCTGATTTTTCTGTGAGGTATTGGACAGGTGATTTTTCCCAGGAAATATCATAAAAACACAGCCAACATTTTCTCTTCTCTCCCTATCTCCTTTTCTCTCTTTGTACTTTTTTCTTTCCCTCTTTTAATTTCTCTTACTCTAGCTGTTTCTTTTTCTCTCTGTGCCTCTTTGTCTCTATCTCTTCTCTGTCTCTGTCCCTTTGTCACTCTGTCTCTCTGTGTCTTTTTCTCTCTTTGTGTGTCTTTGTTTCTGTCTCTCAATGTCTATCTCCCTGTTTGTTTCTCCCTTCCTCTCTCTCTCTCTCTCTCTTCCCCCTCTTTCCCTCCTTCTATTTCCCTTCCTTCCCTCATTTGCTTCCCTTTTCCTTCCTCCCTTTCTCTTTTCCTCCCTCTCCTCTCTTCTCTGCTCTCCTCTCCTCTCTCTCCCTTCCCCTCCCTCCTTCCCTCCCTCTCTCTCTCCTCTCTCTCTCTCTTTCTCTCTCTCTCTCTCTCTCTCTCTCTCTCTCTCTCTCTCTTTCTCTGTCACTGTATCTCTCTCTGTGTGTCTCTGTCTGTCTATCTCTATTTCTCTCTCTCTTTTCCCTGTCAGTATATTTACATCCAAACTTCTGGTTTATCCATAAATTCATAGTAAGGTACAATTTCCTGACTTCAAGTCCAATGTTCAGTACAAATAATCATAATAAATAGCATTACTAAAGAGAATTCAAACTTGAACAAATTAGCTTTAATAAACCAGCAAGGCAGAAGCAAACAACGACTCTGGTTCTGATTCAAAAATTTTTATTTTCCCATTTGTGTGAAGTCAGAATTAAAATCCTACTTTGAATAGAATTATTTCTTTTTTACTTTTTTATTAAAGCTTTTCATTTTTCCAACATTTGCATGGACAATTCTTCAACATTAGCCCTTGCAAAACCCTGTGTTCCAATTTCCCCCTTTCCCCCATGCCCTCCCCTATATGGCAAGTAGTCCAATATATGTTAAACATGATAGAAATATATGATAAATCCAACATATGTATATTTATACAAGTATCATGCTGCACAAGAAAAAAAGAAAAAACAAATTGAAATGTAAACAAACAATAACAAGATGAAAATGCTATGTTTGAACCATACTCACTTCCCACAGTCCTCTTGTGGATGTAGATGGCTGTCTTCATCACTGAACAATTAGAACTGCATATATATATATATATATATATATATATATATATATATATATATACACACACATATACACCATAACCAGCTAGATCTACATCTCTAGATCTATTTTAATCTAAAAATGCAAAGAGATTTTTAATAAATTAATTAAATTGCTTAAAAACAATACAAACTGATTTAATCCAATTAAATAAATGGTGCCTAATCTTTTTAATCTGTGTGATGCCAACTAAAAAGTTTAATTGAACTTCCGCAGACATTTCCAAAATTAATTGGACAACATTTAATTGGACAACTAGTCAGAAATGATGAGTCTATTCAATTACTTATGGGGAATCTTAAAAACTAATTACATCGTACAAAAATTCATTTGCCTTATTCTCAAATGTTGCCACTCACAAGAATATAAGGTAGTTTCCTCTCTGATCCAATTATTCTTTGTCAAGGTATATATTGATCTTCATACCATATCCTATATTCTCTAACTTAGTGTATTGACTTTTAACTGAGGTAAAGATTTTTCCTCTCTTAATATTTATCCATGTTACCTATCACACTAATATGTATTGGAAAATTAAATATATTACAAGACTTTAGGGAATGTCCTTGTGGAATCAAAATTCCAAGAAAAGATTATCTGAGCTACAATACTTCTCAAAAAGGTTGTGGCAAGGATGGAATT
The DNA here is from genome assembly GCF_902635505.1 of Sarcophilus harrisii. NCBI lineage: Eukaryota > Metazoa > Chordata > Mammalia > Dasyuromorphia > Dasyuridae > Sarcophilus > Sarcophilus harrisii. The sequence continues at coordinate 295,403,520 of NC_045427.1, forward strand.
GTTCAAAACACTAAAGCATTATTTCTATTATGAATAATAAAGACAGCTAAATATGAGGAAGTTTAGGGATGTAGTCACAGGATCATAGAGCTACAAGAATCATTGAAACACAGAGTCCAGACCTCTCATTTTATTGACAAAGAAAGTGAAGAATGAAGAGTTTAAGGAAATTACCCAGAATCATATAGCTGTTAGGCATCAAAAGTAGGATTTGTTTCAGGAATATTTGATGTCACCTTCAGTATTCTATCCACTGCATAACTTGAATCATTCTTACTTTATTTGGCCTAAGTCAAAATTACATTTACAAAGTACATTTCAAGTATAAATTATTTTCACTCTATTAGCTTATTTGATTCTCAAAACAACAAATAGGTTCATTATTGCCAAACGTCACTTAAGTTTGAAAGAGAAAATGTATCAAATTCAGTTCTGATAGATTAGATAGATGGATAGATAGATAAATAGGCATTTCTTGGCTTTCCCGCACTGTACCATACTACTTCATTGGCACATTAAGGGCCCTGTACTCCTATTTATGTCATATCTTTTGCCTCAGGAACCATTAATTGAATATGTATGTCATCATATGCTAATGCAGATAGGAAAGTCAATTTACCCAATGCAAAGATTCTAAGAATTTCATTAATTTAACCCTAAAATTGTATGACTACCTAGAAAAAGAGTAGACCGCTCAGTAAATAATCATGAACTGCTGTGCTCTCTCTCTCTCTTTCTCTCTCTTTCTCTCTCTCTCTCTCTCTCTCTCTCTCTCTCCTCTCTTTCTCCTTCTTTCTCTGTCTTTCTCTCTGTGTATGTCTCCTTTTCCCATCTCTTTTCAGGGGATGTATGTGATCCTAGAAAGTAGCCTGAATCTAAGATAGCTAATCCTATAACCTAATATACAATAAAAGATGAGTGGTTACTATGGCGTCTATGCCATATAAACATAGTCTATACTTAAAAAAATAATGGTAGAGAAGTAGTAATTGGCAAGGAATTTACTATGAGAAACTATCTGAATTAAAAGGCTTTTGAAATAACCCAAAGTAATAATTTTATTGATAACCATCAAAACTCATCAAAATCACAATTCAAAAAATCCATTTTGTCTCCAAAACATAATCCTAATTAAAATATAACACATATATGTGTATACACATACACACGCACTCACAAGCTCCCTTAAGCAATTAAATAAAGTTTCTCCATCGGTATTTCCTTACATTTATTTTTAATTGGTAATTATTAATTGTTGGAATCCTGGTGTTAACTCAACTTGAAACAAGGTGATAACTCAAGGGAGATGTTAGAATCCTAGTGTTAACTCAATGGAATTGATACAATGCTTATTGGTTCACACCTTAGAGCAAATCTTTACAAGGTGATAAGTCATTAATACTGATAGAAACAATGCTTGTGTTCACACCTTTAGAGAGCTCATATAAGCAAGAAGTATTTAAGTACTCATTGGAGTGCACATGTTTGGGAGATTTCAGGGTTAAGTATGAGATATCCAAATTCACACTTCCCTTAATCCCTCCCTGGAGAGGAGTCAACCTTTGTGAGATCATATATAAAGAGGCTCTTAGCTTCTAGAGTTTACTTTGGAACTTTCCCAGGGGTCGGAGAGGAGCACTCTGGGAGGAAGCCCACAAGCTCTCTCTCAGAGGCAAGAGAGATTCATTTCATCTTTGTGCTGGCTGGAGGCTGAAGGAAGCAGAGGCAAAGGACTAACTGCAAGAGCTCTTGGAACTAAGCAGAGAGATAGGCCACCAAGAAAACTAACCGGGCTATTTTTTTTTTTATTTAATAGCCTTTTATTTACAGGATATATGCATGGGTAACTTTACAGCATTAACAATTGCCAAACCTCTTGTTCCAATTTTTCACCTCTTGCGCCCCACCCCCTCCCCTAGATGGCAGGATGACCAGTAGATGTTAAATACATTAAAATATAAATTAGATACACAATAAGTATTCATGACCAAAACGTTATTTTGCTGTACAAAAAGAATCAGACTCTGAAATATTGTACAATTAGCTAGTGAAGGAAATCAAAAATGCATGTGGGCATAAATATAGGGATTGGGAATTCAATGTAATGGTTTTTAGTCATTTCCCAGAGTTCTTTCTCTGGGTGTAGCTGCTAACCAGGCTATTTTGGTGGAAACAATAAAAGATCTGAAGTTTTATCACCTGGCTGCATTTGGGTAATTATTACTTTCAACTGAAACTAAGGCTGCCTCCAGAAAACCTCTCCTAGAAACCTGCTCCCAGAGACAACCATTATTATTTTATAAAGAAGAAAAACACCACAATTAATTACATTTTAGACTTTAAATTTTATAAATTTTATTTTTAACAGAACAGGAATGTGAGCCACAAAGAGAATAAGTGACATGGTTTGGTTATAATGAACGATCTACTGAGAATTGGACTATAATTATATTAAAATGCTATTTTGTTATGAAATCTAATTTAAAGATCTCAATCTGAAAGCTTCTTCAAAACCATAATATAGAGAAGAATGTTTTCCCTCATTGGTTAATTGAGTTCTCATAATGAATGAATGTTAAAATTTCTTAGAGATGGGGCGGAGCCAAGATGGCGGAGAAGACACACGCGACTTTCTCAGCTCTTCTCTCACCCTCTTTATCAATATTATATCGAGCCTCAAAAATAGTCTTGACTGCTACAATTCGTAAAGATAAGAAGTAGAATAACTCACCGGCCGAAGAAAATCTGCAGTCTCGCCAAAAAAAAGGTTGGTTCCGGAGCCAGGGGGGAGATCAGCACAGACTGGGAGAGAAATTAAGTTCCGAGGAGAGCCTCAAACCGAAAGTGAAAGCACAGATCTCAGCACAAGCATGCAGCCCCAACCCGCAGTACGGGGCTTTTCCTTGGGGCAGTTGTTATCCTGCACGGCAGGAGGACACAGCCCAGGTTAGCCTCCAATCTGCACAGTGGGGGGCTTGGCTTGGGGCCATAGAGCTTTTCCAGGACCGATTTGCATCAGGCAGAGACACTCAGAGTTCTTTCCCTGTGGTCTGCGGTCACTGTTAAACCACAGTCCCACAAGAGGCCCAGCCTGGGGCACTGACACTTTCACCCCTTAGTCTTCTGCCAAGGGCAACCAACCCACCAGCCCTACTAACAGTTTGATAGCTTATGCTGAAATACTTCCTGTTGGGGAAGGGAAAACCCACCAGAGCACTCCCATACCCAGAGGAAATCGGTTTAACTTTCCTCTTGCAGAGGAAGTGGAACCCCCTTGCCTACGAGACATACCCAAAGGTTTTAAAACATGAATAAAAAGATGAAAAGAACGATAAACAGCTTCTAGAAAAAGAGCAGGTCAGCAAACCTGAAGAGACCTAAACAGCAAAAATGCATAGACTGTCCTTTACAGATGTTCCTAGAAGAGACCATTAAAAGTCTCAAAAGAGAGTTAGAAGATAAATGGGGAAAGGAAAGAGAAGCCTTTAAAGAGAGCAAAACTTCCTGAAATACAAATTGAAAAGTAAAAAAACTCAGGAAAGTAAGAATTGTGAATTGAAAATAAAGAATTCATGAAAGAGGATCTGTGGAATTGAAAAGACAAAGAACACTAAGAAAGTAGGATCTTAACTTAAAGAAAATAATTCATAAAAAAAATGAAAATGGAAAAATTCTACAGACCAAAACAATACATTTAAAAACCTAATTGGACATATAAGAAAGAAGTAAAAAAGCTAATGAAAAAATAATTTTTAAAAATTAGAACTGAAAAATAGAAACTAAGATCCAGAACAGCAAGAATGGCAAGCAAAAAAAAATGACAAACTGAAAAAACCATGAATTACTCTTGAAAACGACAGACTTGGAAAAAATAGATCTAGGAGAGATAATCTGAGGATTATTGACTTTCTGAAAAACTATGATGAAAAAAAGAACCTAGATACTATTTTAAAGAAATCATCAAAGAGAACTGCCCAGATGTAATAGAACGAAGGTAAAATAGGTATAAAGAATTTGAACACCTTCAAAGAAACCCTAAAATAAAACCCAAGGAATATTGTAAATTTCGAACTATCAGATTAAGGAAAAATTTTAAAGCAAAAAAAAAAAAAACCATTTAAATACTGAGGTGCCACAATAAGGATACCCAAGATCCTTTCATTAAAGGAAAGAAGGGCCTGAATAATAGAAAGGCACAAGAACGTGGGATGCAGCAAGAATAAGTACCAGCTAATGAGATTTTCCAGGAAGAAGATGATATTTAATGAAACAAATGAATTCCATTTGTTTCTGAAGAAAAAACCAGAACTAAAAAAAATTTGATTCCAAGATAGAATCAAGAGATGCAGAAAAGGTAAAAATAATTTTGAGAATTGTATTTCGTTGTGGATATACAAAAAGAATAATATATAATTTGATTTACATATAACATAAAAAAGGGAAGGTATGGAAAAGGGATAGGAGAATTAGGGGGAAGGAGGGATAAAAAGAGGGAAACCACATCCCACAAAGAGGCTGGGAAGCTTACAATTTTAGGAATTTAGAGAGGGGGAGAACATTTGTGGAATCTTTATTCTCACAGAGTTGGTCAAAGAAAAAATAATTGAATTTGTTTTAGGAAAATTCCTCCCCTCATTAAAAAACGGGGAGGGAAAAGGGAAAAGAAAAAGAGAATAAGGAAAGGAAGGGGAAAGACCAAAGGGGGGAGGGGAGGATTTATAAAGAGGATAAGATCGTGATACAAGAGGGTTACATAAGTTTGGGGGGAAAGAGGGGTTGGGGAGGGAAAAGAAAGAAATCGGGGTTTTGGGATGGCAGGAAAACAGATTTGTAATTCTAACTGAAATGTGAATGGGATGAACCCCCCTAAAGAGGAGGCAGATAAGACTGGATCAAAAGTCAGAACATACAATATGTTGTTTACAAGAAACACATTTTAAAGAGGAAATAAGAAAGGTAAAAAGGCTGGAAAAACTATTATGCTTCAGGTGAAGCAAAAGAGGGAATCCTTATCTCGATCAACAAAAGTAAAATTGATCAATTAAAAGAGATAAGGAAGGAAACTACATCCTGCTAAAGGGTAGATAAACAACGAAGCAATATCAATATTAAAAATAACCAATGGTATGGACCAACTTACTAAAGGAGAAGAAGAGGTTAAAAATAGACAAAAAACTGTAATAGTAGGAGATCCAACCTTAAATTCCAGAATTAGCAAACAAACCACAAAACAAATAAGAAAAAATTAAAGAAGTAAATAAATATTAGAAAATTAGGTATGTTGGATCTGAGAAAAATTAATGGAGAAGGGGAATATACTTTCTTCTCAGCAGTTCATGGAACCTATTCAAAATTGACCATATATTAGGACAAAAGACCCCAAAATTAAACAAGAAAGCAGAAATAGTAAATGCTTTTTTCAGATCATGATGCAATAAAACTACATTCAACAAAAAGTTAGGGAAAATAGACCAAAAAGTAATTGGAAACTAAAAATTATCTTAAAGAATGATTGGGAAGCAAATTATAGATAATTTAAACACTAAGATAATGACAATGAGGTAACCAAAATTTTGGGATGCAAAAAGGGTAATAAGAGGGAATTTTATATCCTTAGAGGTTATTTGAATAAAACAAAGAAAGAAAAGATTAGAATTCTTGAACTAAAAAACTTAAAAACCAAATTAAAACCCCAATCAAATACTAAATTGAAATTTAAATTAAAAGGAGAAATTAAAAATTAAAAAAAACCAGAAAAGCCTGAGAACTTAAGAACTGATGCTGAGGAAAATGAGAGGACCAGGAGATCATTATATACCCAACAACAATACTAAATGATGACGAAATTTGATGGATCAGGCCATCCTCAGCAAGAGATCAACCAAATCATTTTAATGGAGCAGTAATGAACTGAAATATTGCCCAGAAAAAGAATTTGGGAGATGACTAAAACCATTACATTAAATGCCCAATCCCTATATTTATACACATGCATTTTTGATTTCCTTCACAAGCTAATTGTACAAATTTCAGAGTCTGATTCTTTTCTACAGAAAATAACGTTTTGGTCAGGTATACTTATTGTGTATCTAATTTATATTTTAATATATTTAACATCTACTGGTCATCCTGCCATCTAGGGAGGGGTGGGGGGGTAAGAGGTAAAAATTGGAACAAGAGGTTTTAAATTTAAGCTGTAAAGTTACCCATGTATATATCCTTAAATAAAAATATTAAATAAAAAAAAAAAAGAAAGTAAAAAAACATTGAACTAATTAAAAACTAAGAGTTGTTCTATAAAAAGCCAATAAAATAATAAGCCTTTTTAAATCTGATTAGAAAAAGGAGGGAGGAAAATGAAAAGACTTAAAATGAAAAGGGAGAACTTTCCAAATGAAGAGGAAATTGAGAAATAATAAATTATTTTGCCAACTTTATGCCAAAATAAATTTGATAACCAAGGAATGGATGATACCAAAAAATACAAACTCCCAGATAATAGAGGAGGAAGTAAAGTTTGAATAGTCCCATTTCAGAAAAAAAAGAAAGGCAATTAAACAACTCCCTAAGAAAAAATCCCCAGGACCAGATGATTTAAGTGAATTTTACCAAACATTTAAAGAAAATTGGCCCCAATGCTAAATAAATTATTTGATAAAATAGGGAATGAAGGAGTCCCACAAATTCCTTCTATGAACAGACATGGAAATGATACCTAAACCAGGTAGGCTGAAAACAGAAAAAAAATTAGAAATCTCCCATGAATATTGATGCTAAAATCTTAAAAAGATATTAGCAAAAAGACTCGAAAATCATCTCCAAGATAATACACTTGATCAAGTAGGATTTAAAGGAAGCAGGGCTGGTTAATATTAGAAAACTATCAATATAATTGGCGGTTAATAACCAAATTAAAAAACCCATATGATCATCCAATAGATGCAGAAAAGCATTTGATAAAATCCAACATCCATTCCTATTAAAAACACTTAATATAGAAAAAATGGACTTTTCCTTTAAAAATAATCCAGCATCTATTTAAAACCATAAACTATTAATGGAGACAAACTCAACCTTCCCAATAAGATCTGAGGAAACAAGGTTCACAATCAATTTAAATTATTTAATATTGTATTAGAAACGCTAAAGAATAAGATTTGAGAAAGGATTAAAAGGAATAAGAATAGGCAAATGAGGAAAACCAAATTATACCTTCCAATGACATGATAATACTTAGAGAACCCCAGGATTCTGCTAAAAGTTATTAGAAATAATCCACAACTTTAGAAAGTTGCTGGTTATAAAATAAACCCAAAGTCATCAGCATTCTTATTATCACCAACAAAATCCAACAGTCAGAGTTAAAGAAAATCAATTTAAAGTAACTACTGATAAATAAAATATTTAGAAATCTATCTGCCAAGGGAAAATCAGAAACTTTATGACAAAATTAGACCACTTTTCAACAAATTAAGTTATCTAAAATTGAAAATATTAAATGCTCTTGATAGGGCGAGCAAATATAAAAATTAAAATTACCTAAACAATCATTTATTTAGCGCTATACCAATCAGATCCAAAAAACTATTTTAATGACCTAAAAAATAAAAACAAAGTTCATATGGAAAAACAAAAGATCAAGAATTTCAAGGGAATTAATAAAAAATCAAATGAAGGTGGCTTAGGCTGTACCCAGATCTAAAATTATATTATAGAGCAGCACTTACCAAAACCATTTGATTCAAGGAATAGATTAGTTGATAAGTGGAAAGATTAGGTTAAGGATTAAACAGTTAACAAAATAAACCTAGTTTTGAAAACCCAAAGATCCCAGCTTTTGGGATAAGAACTTACTGTTTGATAAAAATTGGAAAAATTAAACTAAAATTATAGAAACTAGGATGATCCATACTTAACGCCGACACCAAGATAAGGCAAATGGTTCAGACCTAGAAAAGAATGAAATTATTAATAAATTAGAGGAACACAGGAAGTTTTATGCGACCTTGGAAGGGGAAGGCTTTGACCAAAGCAGAACTAAGATCATTACTGATCACAAAATAGAAAAATTTTGATTATACTAAACTGAAAAGTTTTTGTAAACAAAACAATGCAGACAAGATTAAAGGGAAAAAAACTGGAAAATATTTTTACAGTCAAAGGTTCTGATAAAGGCCCCATTTCCAAAAAATAGAGAATTAACCTAATTTATAAAATCGCCATTCTCCGATTAAAAATGGTCAAAGGAATGAAAGACAGTTCTCGATGAAGAAATTGAAACTATTTCTAGTCATAGAAAAGATACCCAAGTCATTATTAATCAGAGAAATGCAATTAAGACAACTCTAAGATACCCACCACACACCTGTCAGATTGTCTAAAGACAGGAAAAAAAAGATATTTTGGAGGGGATGGGAAAACTGGGACATTGATGCATTGTTGGTGGAGTTGGAAGAACCAACCATTTTGAGAGTAGTTTGAACTATGCTATAAGCTATCAAACTGTGATACCTTTGATCCAGGGTTACTACTGGATTATATCCCAAAGAATTAAAAGAAGGAAAGGGACCGTATGTGCAGAATGTTTGTGGGCCCTTTTGTATTTGAAACTGAAACCGAAATGGATATCCATCAGGGGAATGGTTAATAAATTTGTATATGAAAATTATGGAATATTACTGTTCTGTAAAAATGACCCAGGATAATTTCGAAAGGCCGAGAGATTTAATGAACTAGTTGAGGAAATGAGCAGGACCAGGAGATCATTATATACTTAACAAAATACATATGATGACCAGTTGTGATGGACCAGGCCATCCTCAGCAATGAGATCAACCAAATCATTTCTAATGGAGGTAATGAATAACTAGCTATGCCCAGAAAAAAGAACCTTGGAGATGACTAAAAACCATTACATTGAATTCCCAATCCCTATATTTATGCACACCTGCATTTTTGATTTCCTTCACAAGCTAATTGTACAATATTTCAGAGTCTGATTCTTTTTGTACAGCAAAATAACGTTTTGGTCAGGTATACTTATTGTGTATCTAATTTATATTTTAATATATTTAACATCTACTGGTCATCCTGCCATCTAGGGGAGGGGGTGGGGGGGTAAGAGGTGAAAAATTGGAACAAGAGGTTTGGCAATTGTTAATGCTGTAAAGTTACCCATGTATATATCCTGTAAATAAAAGGCTATTAAATAAAAAAAAAAGAAAGTAAAAAAAACTATTGAACTAATTAATAAAACTAAGAGTTGCTTCTATGAAAAAGCCAATAAAATAGATAAGCCTATAATAGAATAATAGAATAATAGAAACATAGAATTTATATTTCTATTATTTATTATATATTATTATATATTATTTATATTATTATATTTCTATATAATTATTATATTTATATATTTATATATTTCTATATAATTATTATATTTCTATATAATTATTATATTTCTATATAATATATTATTTATATTTCTATTATATATTCTATATATGTTTCTAATATAAATACCTATAATAATGGATGACTCAAATTTCCCCTCTAAGTGCTACATAAATGTAATAAAAATATTAAGAAATAAATCAAGGAGATAGAATCTTAGAAAGTTTACATATTATAGACCTATTGAAAAAATTGAATAAAAATAGAAAGGATTATACTGTTTTTATTTTGGTTGTAAAATGACATCTTTACAAACTTGACCATGTTTTAAGAATAAAATGCTCACAACCAAATGCAGAATAACTGAAATATTGAATAAGTGTCTCTCAACATCACACAAATTATATTCAATTAAGGGCCATATGAATGTATTTAAAATGTATTTGAAAGTAAATAATTTTATCATTAGAAATGAGTGGGTTAATGAACATGAAATTAGGGGAAATTTTTCAGCAAGTATCTCTGATACTTTTGATTTTCAAATATATAGGGGACTGAGCCAAATTTATAAAAATAAAAGCCATTTCCCATTTGATATATGGTCACAGCTTATTAACAGGTAGTTTTTAGAGGAAGAAATAAAAAGTATCTATTAACAAGTAAAGAAAAAATTCTCTAAATTACTACTAATTGGAGTAAAGTCAATTAAAACAACTTTAAATTACTGCCTCATACCCATCAGGTTAACTAAATGACAGAAAAGAAAAATTACCAAAATTGGAAGGGATATTTAAAGAGCTATTAAACTGTACATATTCTTTGACCAAGTAATATAACAATGAGGTCTCTATATGAAAAGAGATTTTTTAAAAAGGAAAACAGAAAAAAATATTTAAAGTAACTCTTTTTATGGTGGCAAAGAATTGGCAATTCTCCATCAACTGGGAAATGATTAAATAATTTTTGGCATATGATTGTATTTGGTATATGATGAAATACTATTGTGTTATAAGAAATGACAAATAAGATGGCTTCAAAAAAATGTAGGAAGACATATGCAATGATGCAAAGTGAAAGGAACAAAACAGGAGAACATTGAATCTACTAATAGCAATATTGTAAGAATGATAATCTGTTAAAGTCATGTATACTCTGATGAAAACGATCTAATTTTAACCTATGATGAAAAAGACTGCCTTCAGAGAGAACTAATAAACTCTGAATGCAGATTGAAACATACTTAATAAAAACTGTCTTTATTTTCTTTGTTTCATGTTGTCTCTGTTCTTTTTCAACATGACTAATATGGGAATATGTTTTGCATGATTTCACATGATTATTGATATCAATTTTTTTGTATTCTCAAGGTATAGAAAATGAGTAAAAGCAATGGATTAAATTTGGAACTCAAAAAATGTAATTTTCTTCATGTAGTTTAGAAAATTTTAATGAAATAATAAGCAAAATATATTATTAAATATATATATATGATTAAATATATGATTAGTTAAGGTGTTTCCCCCAAAATATCCTTTATTAATTGGATGAAATAGTTTTAATATTAACTGAAAGGACTCAGCCTCTCACACATTTTGATATGAGTAGGATGAGTTTGATTATATTTTACCTGAATCATGAAATTAAATGCCAGGTTTAAAAAGTGTGAACAATGTAGTAATAGATAGATTCATAATCTATCTTCCTTAATTCTCCAGCATGCACATGATCCAATATTGCTTCTATTCTATCATTCAGAAATAGTTAAAAAGATATCCTGGGATGAGAGACAAGTTAGACTATTTAATGAAGAAAGAGAAGGGAAGGAATATAGGAATTCCTTTTTCCAGCTTAAATATCTACATGTGGGTCTAGGCTCTTTGCTAAATAGGATTTTCAATTTTAAAATCTTGAGTCACTTTCTTTCTTTCTTTCTTTCTTTCTTTCTTTCTTTCTTTCTTTCTTTCTTTCTTTCTCTTCTTTCACCCAGGTTTGTAATCTCAACATGGCCCTTAACATGTTTCACTTCCTCATCCTCTCATATCCAATCAGTTGCCAAGTGTTATTAATTCTACTTCCTCATAAGAATGGAGAGAATGAAATAAGCACTATGTAATTTCTGTTATGTTCACACATTGTGGTAAGACCCTTCTGCAATTATATCATTTACTTATCATAAACCTGGAAGAAGAGTGGTATTATTATTCTCATTTTACAGTTGAGGAATCTGAGTTTAATAGACTTATATTTGGTAACAATAAGTTTCTGTGATCACATTTGAATTCAGGTCTTGCTGACGCCAAGCCTAATGCTCATTCTACTTTGTCATTAGCGGCCTCATCTCAAATATCTTTCCTTCTTTTCACTCATAATGTTATTATACTAATTTGACAACTCATAATCTCTTGTTAGGACTGATAGAAATAGCACCCTAATTGACGTTGAAACTTCCAGTTTCTCTCCCTTTTCATTTATGTTTCACACAGCTTCCTTCAACTATTCCTAAAGCACCAGCTTGGCCATATCACTTTCTTACTGAACAATATTCAGGAGGTTTCCATTGTCTATATGGTGAAAATAAATGAATGAATGAATGAATTTCAAACTTTGGCATTTAAAGCCCTTCATAATTTGACTCCAATTTACCTTTCCGCTTATTGCACATTATTCTCCTTCACATCTTTGTTCTAATAAGACTTTCATATTTGCTATAATTGAACATGGCATTGTAAATGCTGCATCTGTGCTTTTATAGAGACAATGTGACACTTTTTCACTTTTAGTGCCATTAACTTCCTTCAATGGCAGTGTTAGAATAGTCAATAGAGCACCATGCCTGGTATTAGGAAAGACATCATGAACTCAAATCTGGGTGGATATACTATCAATGAGACTCTGGGCAAGTCACTTTACCCTGTTTGACTCAGTTCCTCATCTGAAAAATTGAACAACAGTTTCTTTCAAATTTTAGCTCAGTTACCATTTCCTTCATGAAAAATTTCTTGATCATCCTAGTTCTAGACATCAGGCATCCACTATCTTATTTATTTTCAATACATAATAACAGCTCAAATCCATGTTTCATTTAAAACTGAAAGTACTTTACATATATTATCTTATATCTCTGCAGAATAATATTTGAAGTAGGTGCTATCATTATCCTCAATTTGCAGCTGAGAAAATGGATTCCAAAGGTTTCTGAATTGTTTAGTATCCCAGGGATAGTAAATATCCAAAGCAGGAATTGAACTCAGATATTTCTGACCCCAATCTCACATACCCACCTTATCCCAAAACTAAGAATTCTTTTATTATATTATTGAAACACAAACACACATATATGTATACATTATATATGCATGCATCTGTACTTACATACACACATGTACATATATATGTATGTACTTTCCAAACTTTTTGGAAACTTCCAAAATGGTGATAAAATTCTAAAAGATGAAATGAAATGTTGATTATAATCTAAATAAATCATAAAATTAAAAATAATAAACATTTTATAATATATAAAAGACAAACAAAAAAATTATACCAGCATGTCTTAGACAATGTAAGGAATCTTAGAGATGAATTTAACTTATGTGTTCCTGATGAGATTATATGAAGGATATAACACTGAGTGACTTGCTGCATGGCGTTAACCAATGTGCTTAAAATACACAAGAAATTTGAATTGGAAATCTATGGGGTATTACAGAAAATAGTGATTTGCCTTGGAATATTATGTTGTCATATTTTCCTATCTCCTTAGTTTAGTGAATTTGCAGCTGAATTATCTCATAGCCAAAAGTTAATTTAGTTTATAGCTTAAAATGCAAAGAACTCAAATTTGATATGCATGTGGTGGCTTGTACTCCCATTCATTGCTAACATGAAGTAGGATTTTAGATTTCCATTAGTTGAAAATGGTTCTAGTAGTAACTGATAATAATATTTCATATTTTATATTATTTTGAAGTTTATAAAGCTTCTTAAGGTCGTTTGTTCACAATATGTAGAAATGAAATCTAGAACCTTGGTCTTCTGACTCTGAATATCCCAGAAACAAACATCCCAGAAAACTATAAAAAATACAATTTTTTGATTATGAATACTAGAGCAGGGAGCAGGAGGAATATCTGTTTCCCCTAAAATCAATGACAGTATTTTATTACAAGAAAATTCATATTACAAAATATGTCAAAAAACATATGTTATTTATTCTGTTGCTCAGGTCTCTGTGTTTAAGCCACAGTGTAGTAGAGTGAAAAGAACTATGGTTTTTGAGTCAGATGAACCTAGATTCAAATGTGACATTTGACTCTTTGTATATATGATCTTTTACAAAATATTTATTCTCCTTGGGTCTCTTTATAAATATAATGGAGGCATTGTATTAAATTGCCTTTGAAGTCCCTTCCAGATCTATTTTAATTTGTGTGACCTTACAAGTTATTTTATTTTTACTTCTATGTAAAATTAGACGTCTGTGTTCAAATGTCTCTTAAATCCTTCTTCCCTCTAAAATTCTATTATAATTTTTTAATGAAAAAGTTTTAAACTGAAATGAAACTAATATTCTATTTTAATCAACATGTGTCATACACATTGCTCAATTCTGTCAGATATTTTGATGATAATTAAAGTTTATGGTTTAATAATGCTTTTGTAATTGTTGATGAACTTTTTATCACATGTAGCATATCAGGTTTTAATATTTTCTTATACTACTATTCAAAAACTTCCCTTCTTTCAACTGCAATATTATGCAAATAAGTACGCTTAAAGAATGTCATGCTTCTGAATTTTCCTGTAACCCCTTGCTACTCTTATTTTGTTCTTAGTAAATTTAGATATGTGATAGACAATTATGCTGATTAAGTTCCAAGACAATTGTCTAGACTCATTTCTGAGAGAAGTTCTTACCAAGATTATATCAGAGAAGAGTGATAGGCTTCTGGGTCATTTTTTGTTTAGATGATATTGGTCCCATCTGGAAACTTAGGTAACTCATAACAAATATGAAATTGAAACAGCTAATTTAAATTAGCTTTAGAGAAAGTTCTCTGCAGCTGCTCTAGCTCCCTTTTGCCCAGAATAATGTCTGAGCTGGAAAGACTGTGATTTAAATTACTTTGTATTCTAACCACTGAAATGGAGTCTAAATTACTTGCAGATTAAACCTCAATACTGCCAAAAAGGTGATTTCAAAAATGAACATGAGCTTTACATTGGAAAATTGTTCCCTAAATAATTCTAAAATAAACCAGGCAGCAAGAATACACTTGAACTAAATTTACTCTCAGTATCTTAAAAGTAGAAAGAAAACTTGAGGAATCTTTAATGAAGTTATTAACTGTCTAAGCTAACATTTTCTTCTCACTCTCTTCAATAGGCTTTTGTCAGAAGTATTTTTTATAAAATACTGAATATGAATGAAAACTACTTTGTTTACCTGTTTTTTAGTATGGTTTGAAAAGGTGACCAAATATGAGGGGATGTCACAAATGTTAAAAAATTAAAATAAGAGAACTTCTTATTACATGCATATATATGTATGTATACATATAATAGATATATATATATATATATATATGTGTGTGTGTATAGATATATGTATACATACATATCTATACACATACACACATTATCATTAAGGAATTTTTAAAAAAAAAGATGTAGTTGGGGGCGGAGCCAAGATGGCAGAGAAGGCACACGCGACTTTCTAAGCTCTTCTCTTACCCTCTTTATCAATATTATATCGAGCCTCAAAAATAGTCTTGACTGCTACAATTCGTAAAGATAAGAAGTAGAACAACTCACCGGCCGAAGAAAATCTGCAGTCTCGCCAAAAAAGGTTGGTTCCGGGGCCAGGGGGGAGATCAGCACAGATGGGGAGAGAAATTAGGTTCTGAGGAGAGCCTCAAACCGAAAGTGAAAGCACAGATCTCAGCACAAGCACGCAGCCCCAACCCGCAGTACAGGGCTTTTCCTTGGGGCAGTTGTGATCCTGCACGGCAGGAGGACACAGCCCGGGTTAGCCTCCAATCTGCGCAGTGGGGGGCTCGGCTTGGGGCCATAGAGCTTTTCCAGGGCCGATTTGCATCAGGCAGAGACGCTGGGGCAGAGTTTGCAGCGGTCTGCGGTCAGCTGCTAATACTCACAGTCCCACAAGAGGCTCCGGCCTGGGGCAGTGACACTTTCACCCCTTAGTCTCTAGCTGAGGGCAATCGCTAACCCACACAGCCCAACTGGGCACTTTGATAGCTCGGCCAGTGCTGAATCCACTTCCTGTTGGGGGAAGGGAAAACTCTCAATCAGAGCACTCCCATACCTCCCAATCAGTTTACATCTTTCCCTGCTCTGCAGAGGAAGCTGGTAACCCCCTTGCCTAGGAGACATACCCTAAAGGCTTTAAAACATGAATAAAAAGATGAAAAGAACGATCCACAGCTTCTATGCAGAAAAAGAGCAGGTCAGCAAACATGAAGAGACCTCAAACAGCAAAAATGCATCAGACTGTCCTCCTTTACATGATGCTCTCATAGAAGAGACCATTAAAAGTCCCAAAAGAGAGTTAGAAGATAAATGGGGAAAGGAAAGAGAAGCTACAGCAGCAACAACTTCCTGAAATACGAATTGAAAAGTTAAAAATTCCCAGAAGTAGGAAACAAAATTGGTGAATCGAAAAATAAAGAATTCACTAGAAAGTAGGATTTGTGAATTGAAAAGACAAAGAACACGCAAGAACGTAGGATCTGTGAATAGGAAAAGAAAATAATTCATACTAAAACAATTGGTGAAATGGAAAAAATTCCACAGACCAAAACAATACATTTAAAACTCAATTGACATATACAGAAAGAAGTAAAAAAAGCTAATGAAGAAAATAATTCTTTAAAAATTAGAACTGAACAAATAGAAACTAATGATTCATTGAGACAGCAAGAATCAGTCAAGCAAAAACAAAAAAAAAAGACAAACTGGAAAAAAAAACATGAATTATCTACTTGCAAAAACGACAGACTTGGAAAATAGATCTAGGAGAGATAATCTGAGGATTATTGCACTTTCCGAAAACTATGATGAAAAAAGGAGCCTAGATACTATTTTACAAGAAATCATCAAAGAGAACTGCCCAGATGTAATAGAATCAGAAGGTAAGGTAGGCATTGAAAGAATTCATCGAACACCTTCTGAAAGAAACCCTAAAATAAAAACCAAGGAATATTGTGGCCAAATTTCAGAACTATCAGATTAAGGAAAAAATTTTACAAGCAGCCAAAAAAACATTTAAATACCGAGGTGCCACAATAAGGATCACCCAAGATCTGGCTGCTTCTACATTAAAGGAAAGAAGGGCCTGGAATATGATATTCCGAAAAGCACAAGAACTTGGGATGCAGCCAAGAATAAACTACCCAGCTAAGCTGAGCATTTTCTTCCAGGGAAGAAGATGGACATTTAATGAAACAAATGAATTCCATTTGTTTCTGAAGAAAACCAGAACCAAACAAAAAATTTGATCTCCAAGCATAGAACCTAAGAGATGCAGAAAAGGTAAAATAACTCTGAGAATTGTATTTCTGTTGTGATATACAAAAGAATACATGTATAATTTGATTGTACTGATATAACATAAAAAGGGAAGTAGATATGGAAAAGGGATGATGGCAGAACAAGGTGGGAAGGAGGGATAAAAAGAGGGAAACCACATCCCACAAAGAGGCAAAGGAAACTCATCATATCTGAGGGAATTTAGACAGGGGAGAGAACATTGTGTGAATCTTACTCTCATCAGAGTTGGCTCAAAGAAAAAATATTTGACATTTGTTTTAGAGAAAATTCTCTCACCTCATTAAAAACAGGGGAGAGGAAAAGGAAAAGAAAAAGAGTAATAGAAGGAAGGGAAAAGACTCAAAGGGGGAGGGAGGGATTATAAAGAGGGTAAGCATCGTGATACAAGAGGGGTACATGAAGTTTAAAGGGGAAAGAGGGTTGGGGAGGCAAGAATAAGTAAAGCATAATCTGGGTTATTAGGATGGCATGAAATACAGATTTAGTAATTCTAACCGTAAATGTGAATGGATGAACTCCCCATAAAGAGGAGGCAGATAGCAGACTGGATCAAAAGTCAGAACCCTACAATATGTTGTTTACAAGAAACACATTTAAAGCAGGGAGATACATAGAGAGTAAAGGTAAAAGGCTGGAGCAAAATCTATTATGCTTCAGGTGAAGTCAAAAATTCAGGGTTAGCCATCCTTATCTCAGATCAAGCAAAAGCAAAAATTCATCTAATTAAAAGAAATAAGGAAGGAAACTGCATCTTGCTAAAGGGTAGCATAAACAACGAAGCAATATCAATATTAAACATATATGCACCAAGTGGTATGGCACTCAACTTCCTAAAGGAGAAGTTAAGAGAGTTGCAAGAAGAAATAGACAACAAAACTGTAATAGTAGGAGATCTCAACCTTGCACTCTCAGAATTAGACAAATCAAACCACATAACAAATAAGAAAGAAATTAAAGAAGTAAATAGAATATTAGAAAAATTAGGTATGTTGGATCTTTGGAGAAATTGAATGGAGATAGAAAGGAATATACTTTCTTCTCAGCAGTTCATGGAACCTATTCAAAAATTGACCATATATTAGGACATAAAGACCTCAAATTAAATGCAAGAAAGCAGAAATAGTAAATGCTTTCTTTCAGATCATGATGCAATAAAACCATTCAACAAAAAGTTAGGGGAAATAGACCAAAAGTAATTGGAAACTAAACAACCTCATCTTAAAGAATGATTGGGGAAGCAGCAAATTATCGATACAATTAATAATTTCACTCAAGATAATGACAATGATGAGACATCATACCAAAATTTTGGGATGCAGCCAAAGTAATAAGAGGAAATTTTATATGCTTAGAGGCTTACTTGAATAAAAACAGAGAAAGAAAAGATTAATGAATTGGCTTCAACTAAAAACTAAAAAGACCAAATTAATAACCCCCAATCAAATACTAAATTGAAATTCTAAAATTAAAGGAGAAATTAAAAATATTGAAAGTGAAAAACTATTGAACTAATTAATAAAACTAAGAGTTGGTTCTATGAAAAGCCAATAAAATAGATAAGCCTTTGTAAATCTGATTAGAAAAAGGAGGGAGGAAAATGAAATTAGTTGTCTTAAAAATGAAAAGGAGAACTTTCCACCAATGAAGAGGAAATTGAGAAATAATAAGGAGTTATTTTGCTCAACTTCATGCCAATAAATTTGATAACCTAAGTGAAATGGATGACTACCTCAAAAATATAGACTTCCAGACTAATAGAGGAGGAAGTAAATTGTTTGAATAGTCCCATTTCAGAAAAAGAAAGAACAGGCAATTGACAACTCCCAAGAAAAATCCCCAGGACCAGATGGATTTACATGTGAAGTTTACAAACTTTTAAAGAAAATGTTCTAATGTTATATAAATTATTTGATAAAATAGGGAATGAAAGAGTCCTACCAAATTCTTCTATGACACAGACATGGTAATTGATACCTAAACCAGGTAGGTTGAAACAGAGAAAGAAAATTATAGACCAATCTCCCTAATGAATATTGATGCTAAAATCTTAAATAAGATATTAGCAAAAAGACTACAGAAAATCATCTCCAAGATAATACACCATGATCAAGTAGGATTCATACCAGGAATGCAGGGCTGGTTCAATATTAGGAAAACTATCAATATAATTGGCGTGTTAATAACTCAAATAACAAAACCATATGATCCTCAATAGATGAGAAAGCATTTGGTAAAATCCAACATCCATCTTATTAAAACACTTGAGAGTATAGGAATAAATGACTTTTACTTAAAATAATCACAGCATCTATTTAAAACCATCAGTAAGTATCATATGTAATGGAGACAAACTGCAACCATTCCTAATAAGATCTGAGTGAAACAAGGTTGCCCACTATCACCGTTACTATTTAATATTGTATTAGAAACGCTAGCTATAGCAATAAGAGCTGAGAAAGAGATTAAAGGAATAAGAATAGGCAATGAGGAAACCAAATTATTACTCTTTGCCGATGACATGATGGTATACTTAGAGAACCCCAGAGATTCTGCTAAAAAGTTATTAGAAATAATCCACAACTTTAGCAAAGTTGCTGGTTATAAAATAAACACATAAGTCATCAAGCATTCTTATATATCACTAATAAAAATCCAACAGTCAGAGTTACAAAGAGAAATTCCATTTAAAGTAACTACTGATAATATAAAATATTTAGGAATCTATCTGCTAAGGGAAAATCAGAAACTTATGAGCAAAATTACAGACCACTTTTCACACAAATTAAGTCTGATCTAACCAATTGGAAAAATATTAAATGCTCTTGGATAGGGCGAGCAAATATAATAAAGATGACAATATTACCTAAACTAATCTATTTATTTAGCGCTATACCAATCAGACTCCCAAAAAACTATTTTAATGACCTAGACAAAATAACAACAAAGTTCATATAGAAAAACAAAAGGTCAAGAATTTCACGGGAATTAATGAAAAAAAAAATCAAATGAAGGTGGCTTAGCTGTACCAGATCTAAAATTATATTATAGAGCAGCACTTACCAAAACCATTTGGTATTGGCTAAGGAATAGATTAGTTGATCAGTGGAATAGATTAGGTTCAAGGGATAAAACAGTCAACACATATAGCAACCTAGTCTTTGACAAACCCAAAGATCCCAGCTTTTGGGATAAGAACTTACTGTTTGATAAAAGTTGCTGGGAAAATTGGAAACTAATATGGCAGAACTAGGCATTGATCCATACTTAACGCCATACACCAAGATAAGGTCAAAATGGGTTCATGACCTAGGCATAAAGAATGAAATTATTAATAATTAGAGGAACACAGGATACTTTCTCTCAGACCTGTGGAAGAGGAAGGTCTCATGACCAAAGCAGAACTAGAGATCATTACTGATCACAAAATAGAAAATTTCTGATTATACCAAACTGAAAAGTTTTTGTACAAACAAAACTAAGTGCAGGCAAGATTAGAAGGAAGCAATAAACTGGGAAAATATTTTTACAGTCAAAGGTTCTGATAAAGGCCTCATTTAAAATATATAGAGAATTAACTCTAATTTATAAAAAATCAGCCATTCTCCAATTGAAAAATGGTCAAAGGATATGAACAGACCACTCTCAGATGAAGAAATTGAAACTATTTCTAGTCATATGAAAAGATGCTCCAAGTTATTATTAATCAGAGAAATGCAAATTAAGAAAACTCTAAGATACCACTACACACCTGTCAGATTGGCTAAGATGACAGGAAAAAATAATGATGATTGTTGGAGGGGATGCGGGAAAACTGAGACATTGATGCATTATTGGTGGAGTTGTGAACGAATCCAACCATTCTGGATAGTAGTTTGGAACTATGCTCAAAAAGTTATCAAACTGTGCATACCCTTTGATCCAGCAGTGTTACTACTGGGATTATATCCCAAAGAGATTATAAAGAAGGGAAAGGACCTGTATGTGCATCGAATGTTTGTGGAAGCCCTTTTTGTAGTGGCTAAAAACTGGAAACTGAATGGATGTCCATCAGTTGGAGAATGGCTGAATAAATTGTGGTATATGAATATTATGGAATATTATTGTTCTGTAAGAAATGACCAACAGGATAATTTCAGAAAGGCCTGGAGAGACTTACACGAACTGATGCTGAGTGAAATGAGCAGGAACAGGAGATCATTATATACTTCAACAACAATACTATATGATGACCAGTTCTGATGGACCAGGCCATTTTCAGCAACGAGATCAACCAAATCATTTCCATTGGAACAGTAATGAACTGAACCAGCTATGCCCAGAAAAAGAACTCTGGGAGATGACTAAAAACCATTACATTGAATTCCCAATCCCTATATTTATGCACACCTGCATTTTTGATTTCCTTCACAAGCTAATTGTACAATATTTCAGAGTCTGATTCTTTTTGTACAGCAAAATAACGTTTTGGTCAGGTATACTTATTGTGTATCTAATTTATATTTTAATATATTTAACATCTACTGGTCATCCTGCCATCTAGGGGAGGGGGTGGGGGGGTAAGAGGTGAAAAATTGGAAGAAGAGGTTTGGCAATTGTTAATGCTGTAAAGTTACCCATGCATATATCCTGTAAATAAAAGACTATTAAAAAAAAAGATGTAGTTCTTTTTATCAGCCAGTATTTATGATATGTTTTCTATTTATTGAGCTTTTGGTCAGGGATAATAATTCTTCATGCAAATAGTATGAAGAAAAACCATGACCAAAAAGGGAGACACAAGACTGACAGAGACAGAGACAGAGGTAAAGAAACAGACATGACAAGAGACCCCAAAAAACAGAAAACAAAAACCCAAAAAGAATCAGATACAGTGATAGTAGAGTCAAAGAATAAAAGCAGTAAAAGAAAAGAAACTGCCTGCCTTCCATCCAGAATATTCAGTAATCATAGCTCCTTTTTTGTCATGAGTAAGGCCCCAGTCCAACCAATTATAATATCCTCTATTGGCAGGCCTCAAGATCCATTCCCCACATTTTAAATGAGTTTCAATGTTGAAGGAACCAGGTGGGCATATCAGTAGCATCTGGTCCAATTGAGGTTTATGAGCAGTATTTTTGGAGTCAATTGTTAGTTTAGAATCATCAGTTATTCTTATAAACTCCCCTTAGTTGCAGACCAAATATACTTTATACTTTGGAGACAATTTGTGGAATTCAAAAAAGACCATAATTTTGACTACATATGATTTTTGCCTACCATGCTGACATTATATTAATCCCCCATGCATAATATGACAAATCTACTCTATTCCCTCTGCCCCCAACCCCAGTACTTATGCTCTTCACATTTTAAATTATTTTTGGACTTGAATGTGTATTGTTAATTAATACACATGTAGAATGAAAATCTTGTCAGGTGGGTCAAAGACCAGGTGATAAATAAGAATTAAGAGGAAAAAAGAAAGAACTATGGGAAGTAGAGAAAAATGGAAGGACCAAATTACAGGGAATTACCTTCTGCTGGGGATAAAATGAAATATATTCAGATCAAAATGGAGAAAATGAGAAAAATTCAAGAAACAAGCAAAGCAAAACAAAACAAAACAAAAATTTTGATCCACATTCAGTCTCCATACGTCTCTCTCTGAATACAAATGGCATCTTGCATCCCAAGTCTTTTGGAGTTGTCATGAATCACTACTAAGCTCTTGCTTAGAAGAGTCACATTCATCACAGCTGATCATCACACTGTCACTGTTTATACTGTTCTCTTGGTTCTGCTCATTTCTGAAGTCAAATTTGAGCTCAGGAGCTCAGAAGTCTTCCAAACTCCAAGGCTTGAGCTTTATTTTCTGCTCTTTCTAGCTCTATCCAGTCACCTAGTTGCGCCTTCAAGATCAGAACAAGTCCAAAAAATTAGAAAAATATAACTAAATTAACCAGCAATAACTTAAAAACATGGTACTAAGAAAATAGGCTATCCTATTTACTTGGTTTTTTTCATAGTACCTGCATATTGTACAGATTTATGTGTTGATCTTAGTAAGAACAAATGTCCAATGAGACTGGTAAGGAAGCTTACAGGAAGAGGTACAAGGAAGCTTTATAACTGAAAACACTGGACAAGAGACTGAGTATAACAGTAAATAACAGACAATTATTTGAAAAAGGCAGATCCCCAAAGGCTGAATATTAAATATGAAAAAGTTTACAATAGTAGTAGATAGCAAAGAAATAGCTTTGTCTTGGAAATGAGCCTGTGAGAGCAAGATGTTGGTGAGCAGATAAGAGAAGAGTTATATGCAGCAGTAGATAGTTCATTAGGCCTAAAGTCAGGAAGATGAGTTATTTTTCAGTCATATACAAATCTTTCTGATCCTATTTAGGGTTTTCTTTTCAAAGACACTGGGATGTTTGCCATTTCCTGCTTCAGTTATTTTTACAGGTGAAGAACTAAGGCAAACACTGACTTGCTCAGGGTCATAGAATTCAGTAAATGTCTGAGATCAAATCTGACCTTGTGATGATGCATCTTCCTGATTCCAAGCCCAGTGCCCTATCCACTAAGTCACCTAGCTGCAAGGACACCCAAGTTCTACTTTCAGATTCAGATTCCGTATGGCCTTGGATAAGTCATTTAATTCTTTTTATGTCAGTTTCCTCAACTATAAAATGGGCATAATAATATCACTTACCTTCTAAGATTGTTGTGAAGACCAAATGAGTTAATCTTTGTACAGTGCTTAGCACAGAACAACAGAGTAAGTACAATATAAATGGCAGCTATTATAAATTATATAACAGATACAGTTTAACCCATCATATGGTATATGATATAGTTTGTTTTTAAAGCAATTTTAGACTGCCATGCAAAATCATGAGTAACCTCAAACACTGGATTTCCTAACTATTGTTCTTTCATAACACATTTTTGTGTATTCCCATTTCTCTCCCATTTTCCTACTACTTCAGATACTGGTTGCACTAATGATATGGTTTGACCAAAGTTTGCAAGCAGACTTTTTTTTTTCTTTCTGCTTTTGTCTCCTTTGAAGTAAATATTATGATTATTTCTGCTTTTATGTTTTATATGATGTGTCATAGTTATTCTTCCTTTTGACTTGTGATTTGATATGTTTTATGCTTTTATTATATGTTTATATCTTTTATTTTTTATACTTGAGTCAACAGTAATAGGGTGACGATTGTAGGTAAGTAGGAAGTATGCAAGAAAGAGCTTAAACATTATAATAGTGAGCAATGGAACTGTATTCTCCTCACTCTGTGACACACACACACACACACACACACACACACACACACACATACTTTTAGGGATAACTATGATTCTTAGAAAATATCAATAGCAGAAACATAAGATGTAACATTATAGGAATAGGAATAGGAAACCCAGGCCTGCCAATGTGAACAATTTGAATAAACAGACCGACCTAGAAAGTGGAAGGGTAGGTTTATAGTACACCTGGGCTATAAATATAAAAACTTGAATATAAACATTATTCATCTATGTAAGAGTCATTGTGATATAAGTTGGTCTTAGAGTCAGGAAGCTCTGAATTCAAGCATTTCTTCTGGCTGTGTGACTCTGGGAAAATCATCTTACCTCTCAATCACTTTTTATCAGGAAATTCTTTTTAAATTTATTAGTGTTTTTTTACATGTAAAGAAAACTTTAACATTCATTTTTTTTGTAATTTTGAACTCCACATTTTATCCCTTCCTCCTTCTCTTCATAAAGCAGCACATGATTTAAATATAAGGCATATATATGCAATCAGGTAAAACATATTTATATATTGTAAAAGAATAAACAGACCAAAAGAAAAAAAAATGAAAGAAAATGAAAATACTATGATTCGATCTGCATTCAAATGTCTTCAGTTTTTTTCTCTGGATGTAGATAACATTTTCAGGAAAGTCATGTATATAAATTACAAAGCAAGTCATCTGCACTGGCTGAAGTTTCCTAGAGTTGGCTTCCTGTACTGCTCAAATTATAAGTGTGTGCATATGTGCACCTATATTTATCTTTTTCTATGGTCTCCCTTTCACTGATTTAGTTATTGGGATTTATGTTATAGAAATCTTCAACCTTCATTTTCAAAATTTTAAAAATTTATTAATTGTTCTTTAAATATTTGATATAGTTGACTTATAAATCTTCTTGTCCCAAAGTAAGTTTATATTGTATTTTGTCTCCTTTTCCCTTTAGTTGTTTAATATCTCCATTGTTTTGTATCATTTACTTCAGATATTTAAAATTCATTAGTTGATACAAATTTATTTGAAATTTTTATTTTTTCTGGAATTTAATTATGCATTGTACTATTTACTTAATTATAATCTCTTTGAGAACAGAACTCTTATTTTCTTTTTTGATATCTCTTATACTTAGCACAGTACTTGGCATTCAGTGCTTAATAAGTTATACTGATTGAACAATTTTCTTATTAACTTTTATTTTATTTTAATAATTTGATTTTCTTTTCTCTAATCCGATAAGCTAATAGTTTTGTCTCTTTCATCCTTTTTTTAAAGCTCTTAGTTCTAGTTAACAATTTGATAGTCTTTTTTTTTTTTACTTTCAAATTTCTCCTTCAAATTTTGAGAATTTACTTTTGTATTTATTTTATTAGGTAATTCAATTTATTTTCTGTATTTATAAATTTTATGTCCTGTTGGGGCAGCTACATTAGATGTTGGCAGAGCACCAGTTCTGGAGTTAGGATGACCTGGATTGAAATCTGATCTTAGACACTTAACTTTCATTTCTGTATTATCTTCAGCAAGTCACTTAACTCCAATTACTTTGTCCCCCTTCAAAAAATTAAACATTTCATATTCTTTCTTAACCCACTCTTCTATCTCTATTTTTAATTTTTTTAAATTTAAAATGAAAAGAAAATAGAAAAAATGAAATAGAAACAAAAAAAGAAAAAAAAAAGTCATAGCCCTACAGAACAAAATATGTAACAATAAATTTCCATTTCAAGAAAATCTACTTATTAATAAAACATGTTGCATTCAAAACTTTCCATCTTTGCTTTCCATCTTTATTTTGTTCTCTGTTATATACTCTTTTTACTTTTCTCTTTTCCCTCCTTTATTCCCCCACCATATTCCCCAATCAGGCTACAGTTAAAAACAGATATATAGCTGTCTTGTGTGTCTTGGTATGTGTATGTGTGTGTTTGTATGTGTATAGTATATATACTATATACATATGTATATATAATATACATATATATATATATACATATACATGCTTATATATAAACACATAGCATGCATACACAAACACATATATGCATGCATATATATATATATATATATATATATATATATATATATTATCTCTTGTTTCCTATCCCTGCTAATTCTTCTACTTTCCTTCTACCTACTAATTTCTCTTATTTACTTAACCTCCTCCCTCTATTCCCTCCAAAATCCCTCCCATAGCCTTTCTCTCCAACCTTTTTGTCCCTCTGTATCTTTTTTGCATTAATCTACAGACCTTATCACACTCCTATTAATCTACATACCTTTTTATATTCCACCTGATAGCATTCCCTCTACCTCATTTTTTTTGTTAGATTTTTGGAAGTTGCTATACCCTTCTTGGTATCTATATATGTTGATAGATATAGATATATAGATAGATATGTATAGATAGATATGGCTATAGATATCTCTATCTATAGATAGATATAGATTAGATAGATGTATACAGATGTATATAATATATATATGTATATGTATCTTGGCATATATATATGTATATCATCTTTTATTGTAGTTGCTTATAGGTCTTCTGTGAGTAATTGTAGCTTTAGCATATTTAAAAATTTTTATTGTTGTTGTTGCTTATACATTTTCTACTTTGATCTGGGGGTTTTGATATGTAGCAATGTTTATAGATGTTATACATGTTTTACATGTAGGATCTCAGTATTCTTTTTTTGGTCACCACTTTAAAGTAGTCCAATTATTTTGATGTGTTTTTTTTTTTCTTGATCCGTTCTCCACATCCATTTTTTAAATGAGTTGTCCTACATTCTCTTATGACTTTTTGATTCTTAGTATCTTGATGTAATATTTCTTGATTTTTTTTATAGCTTCAATGGCTTAACATTGCCCAATTTTAATTTTGAAAGAATTATTTTCTTCCTCAAGACTCTGGATCTTTTTTCCTAATTGGTTGACTTTTTTTCATAATCTTTTTTTTTCAAGGATTTTTCTAATTTTTGTCATTTTCCCTCCATCTCTTTCATTCTCTTTTTAGTGGTTTTGAATTCTGCTAAGAATCCTTTTGGGGAAAGTAACTATTTAATGTTATTCTTGTGGGAGAAGCTTTTTGTTTATATTACTTCAATTACCTCCTCTGAAACTAAATCACAGTCTTCCTTATTTTGATATGGACTTTCTATAGTTGGGTTCTTTCTCCCTTGCCTACTCATATTTATTTTCTTAAAAAAAGCTTGTTTGTGTAGGACACATCTAGTCCTAGGGTGAGGGGAGTGCCTTTGGCATTGGGTCTTCCTTAATTTCTCTTTTCTGGCCTGGAAACTTAAACTAAGAATTTCCCCCTCCTATAAGTGCCAGCAACTTTCCTGCTCCATTGCTTCTGCACTCACTAGGCATGTCCTAGTTTTTTTTTTTTTTTTTTTTTTTTTTTTTTTTTTTTGGTTTGTTTGTTTGTTTGTTTTTTCCTTTCTCAGAGTGGTATCTGGGAAGTACAATTAGACTTAGCATTTCTTATCAGCAGAGATTCCTTCAATTTCCCCAGACTTAAATCCTCAACTCACTACACTGTACAGGAGGTAAAAGTTCCTGTGGTTTGGAATGAAGCTATATTCAAACCCAGGTAGACCCAGAGCTCTCCACTTGATGTTTCACTGGAGCTAATCTGGAAGTGTTTATTTTCTGTCTTATTCCACAATCTCTCCAGGAAATCCTCCCTCATTTGCTAATGTGCTTTCAAAGGAATACATTTTCTTTAGTGAACTCCTTTAGCTGTGAAATACAGATATTTTTTTAAATCAATGCAATAATTTACTATTTTGTAATTTTTACTTTAATCTAATAAACTTTTAAGATGGCAATTTGTATTTCCTTATAATACATACATCTCATACATTAGTTAAATACTTCCTGTATTCATTATTATTTTATCATATTTCACCATATAAAAAGGTATCTATTTCATCAGCTGTTTTTACATTGTTTTAATTTTTTATGCCCCAGGACATAAGAAATATATTTATTGTATAATATTTTCATTGAGATATTGAAGAAGTCAAAAAAGTCTATTTTGCCCAAAATTAATTCAGTGTTATATTTTCCTCTTTCTGGTGTATTTCCTCTTCTATATGAATTTACCATCAAAATTCTCTACTATTGTTCTGTTAATATCTATTTCTATCTATATATCATTTTTCAATTCACTTATTCTTTAAAGGCATTAGTTTGTATGCCATTTGGTGCATTGCATTTTCTATTATTATTTTCCAACTATTTATGATACTTTTAAGCCAGTTTATTTTTCTTAATATTTTCATTAAAATAAAAAAAATACTTTCAATGGGATAACAATTACAATGACTAATTTTTGTGAGTTGTTTAAAATCATCATATTTATTCCATCTCATTCTATTGTATGTGTCTGTATTTCAAATATGCTTCTTATAAACAGAAAATTATTAGGTGTTTAATTTGAGTACTTAGCTCATGATAGACTCAGTGAACATGTAAAAGAAAGGGAAACTAAAGAGCCTTTTTTTTTTGAGAGGGAAATGTTATATGAATTAAAAATAGGCACTTGATATAAGGAAGGGCTCTAAATGGCTTCAGGGTTTGAAGTCTGAAACTAAGATAATCATGACAATTTTTGGTTATGTGTCAATTTTCTTTTTAATGGTAATTTCTAATATAGAGCAACAATTATAATCGCATGAGCAGCTGTTTTATGTGTCTTTAACTTTAGAATAGTGGATACTACAATTTCATCAAAATAGCAGGAAACTATGATTGGAATATTTGCTGGGTATATCATTCTCTCCTAACATAAGAGAAACATCTAGTGAATAGGTATTCCATTTGTCCCCCAAAACCTTAAATGTGGAGAAAAAATGCAAAAAAGTGTAGGAGTGGAGAGGAGAGGAATTCAGACTTGTAATCATGAAAATAAAGCACAATCTTCCTAGCAACTATCACTATGCCAAAGTACAATGAACTGCCTCAGAAAATAATGGGCTTCTTCTCAATGTTATCTTTAAGGACAGACAAGAAGCTCTCCCTTCCTCCCCACCCTCCCTCCCCCCCCAAAAAAAAAAACATTTTGGTGACTTGTAGAATTTGTTGTTGTTTTAATTTGTTTGTTTGGGGGAGAAGGGTATGGGATTAGTTAAATGACCCCTATTGTTTTTCCCCATTTGATATCCTGTAAGCAGGATTCTGTGACTGTTGAAACCCAAACCAAATCTCTATAGGATTTGGCATGTTGACTAATGGGAAAGTGTAGTCATGTCAGTAATCATATTTTACAGAAGCTATTAAATACAGTAAAATAGTATTACATAAAGAGTAAAGAGATTTCATCATAAATGATGTGTGACTTTGCAAATCTTAGTCTATCCACTTCATTTGACCAATCTATAAAATAGAGGTTAAAAATATATTTTAGCTACTTAATAAAGTTGTGATGATAGCAAGAAAAACAAATCAA
Organism: Sarcophilus harrisii; assembly: GCF_902635505.1. Classification (NCBI taxonomy): domain Eukaryota; kingdom Metazoa; phylum Chordata; class Mammalia; order Dasyuromorphia; family Dasyuridae; genus Sarcophilus; species Sarcophilus harrisii. The sequence continues at coordinate 295,433,226 of NC_045427.1, forward strand.
GAATACTATGTGACTGATTGTGAAGACCACATTAGCACTCTGGATATTTCAGAATCAGTTGGAGTCAGGATAAGCAAAAGTCCTTAATCTTTATTCTTTGTCAAAGCCAGAGAAGAGAGAGTGGACACAGGAATCTTCTCTTTCTTCTACCACCCAGAGTCACACTCGCTTGTCCTATTCCACCCCTTTTATCCTTCCTCCCAATCTCCCTATATACCAACCAATTTAGCCAGCACAGCATGGTGGGGCGGGCCATTTTCCAAGCAAATGCCAATTGGTAATTAGCCTTAAGTGCTTGCTTGTCTGAACTTCAGAGTGTATGAACTCAAGAGTTTCAGCCCTTTACAACTGATGTTGACAGAACTACTGCTCAAAAGATGGAACATGCAAAACTAAGAGGGGCCACTAAGAATTTCGTTGATATGCCTGGCAAATAGCAGGTACTTAATGTTTTTTAATCAATTGATTGATTGGATGTGATTTACACAATGAAATTACCTTGGCAAAAATTATCCAAACTTTGTCTATGGGTGGGGTGGGGTAGGTTTTTGCTGATTAAAAACACAAGATATCTTTCCCCCTAAAATTAATACCAGATACTAACCAAGAACTTATTTTCAAGGAAGGAACTTAGATCAATTTTTTTTTTGGGGGGGTTAGGTAAGATTAGAGTCCAATTTATCAAAGTTGTATTAATCCAGCTTCTACTTCTTTAATGATTACAAACTAACTATAATGATATTCTTTGGTCTCCTTTAGCTTATTTTATTATAAGCTCCTCTAGTTACACTTTTGTTTTCTAAATTAATTCACTTTCTTCATGTGTTGGAAAGTGCTACTGACACAGATTAAGAAGACCCAGGCTTGGATTCTGGTGTAGCTCCATTCTACTTGTGATTCTGAGCAAGTTAATTACTTCTTTGGACCAACTTGCCTGTTTCTGTTAAACATAGGTTTAACTTCTGCAAGGTATAATGAGGATCAAATGCAATCATGATTAAAAAGAAATCTCTTAAGCTGAAAAACACAAATTTAATATACTGTTGTCATGCTCATCTTCTAAAGCAGGGTTCTTAATTTAAGGTTCATGGACATCCTAGAAGTCTGAGTGTTTGTGAATAGAATTAAATGTATTACTTTTACTTAGCAAAAAAAATTATATATATATATATATATATATATATTAGTTTAATTATTTTCCTTTGTAACACTATGCAATTTACTTTATTCATTCAAAAACATTTGAAGAAAAGATCCTGTCAAAAATTTAAGAATTCCTGGTTTAAAGTTAAGAGTTCACAGCATGGAAAGAAATAAAACCATCCTATTCTAATATGTAGGCATAATCCAAGTGTCTATCAGGAGAAGCTTTCTGCATTATCATGACTTGTATAGAGACTTACAGCAAGATTTTCATCTTTTTTCTTCCTAATGTGTTTTAAATAAAAGTACAAAATTAAGATATAGCAAAATCATAATAAGAGGGGAAAAAAGAAGTCATTCCATGATTATTACGTGTTATCCTCAACCATAGCTTCTGAAATCATTTTTCTATTACCTTGAAATTCATTAATATTTCCATAAAAAATGTTTTCCTAGCTGGTGCCCATACCAAGTATTTGTCAGTCATGGGTCTCTGTAGCATTTCTTATACTGCTCGCCTTGTCTTCATAGTTTGTAACTCATATGTTATTTTTATATACTATATATGATAGAGATCTGTAGCTGGAATCAGAAAGACTTATGCAAACTTTCTTTGATTACTTTTTAACAAGGTGATCCATCACAGATAAGTCACTTAAAATCTCTGTCAGACAACATCCTATGGAGGCAAATTAGAGATAGTTTGCTGTTTGTAGAGATATTTCTTGAAACAATGGAATCACTTGTTCCTAACATATTTTTCTTTAATTTATGTAGAAATATCTAATTAATAATTAATCTATCTTATCTATCTACTAGATTGCAAGATATAAGAGTCAGAGAATATGAATGATACTTCATTTCATTCCTCTTAGTCCCTAGCATGTATGTGGTTTGAGTGCCAGGGTTGGAGTTAGGAAGATTCATCTTCATGAGTTCAAATCTGGCCTTAGATACTTACTAATAGGATGACCCCAAGCAAGTCACTTAACCCTGTTTGCCTCAGTTTCTTCATCTCTAAAATGAACTGCAGGAGGAAATGACAAATTACTTCACTATCTTTACCAAGAAAACTATAAGTGGGGAGATGACTGAAGATGATTGTGTAAGGGTACAACAAAATAGATGTTTCCACATGCTAATCACAATAATAGTTAATTGACAGATGATTTTCCATAGCTGATACATTGATTAACAACTACAAGTTAGATTGAGAGCTAGATTGATTCTTTTCCGAATTTTAAATCTTATAGCAGAGCTTTTGGTAATTGGATAAGCAGCATTAAGTACTTCCTCATATTAACAACATACATATATAAAATGTGTATGTAAAATATATAAAAAGCAATGCAAAATGTAAACAAAATAATACTCTCTGAACAGAAAGATATATCCCAGAATACTGTGTGACTGATGCTAACAAAATATTGCTCCTAACATGGAAGAAGTGGTCATTAAGGAGTTTAGTTGAAATGCACATTATTGGGGACTGGGTAGGAGCAGCATGCACTGTAATAGCTTCCTTAATTATCCAGTTATTCTTGTTAGGTACTCAGTATTCTAGCTAGGTATTCAAATAAGTTGTTTTTACTTTATTGAGAGAGTGATATAGCAACAAAAATCAATATGACAACTTTTAAACTGCATATTCTTTCAAAATTATGATAAAATATTATTGCATCCTTTAATTTTGGTCTCCTTGAGCAAAACCCTCACCACTTTGCCCTACTTGGACCTTTGACTTTAAGCACCAGTGCAATAATTCTACAAAGATTTTTTTAAAAAATAAATTCTCATGATTACTCTACTATGTGGTGAAATGGGATGAAACTTTTTCCTATATATATGATATGAAAGGAGAATTTCTGGGGAATGCTAAAAACCTAACAGATTGTTTGAGGAGCACCGCCACAGAAAGAAAACAAAGTGAAACCTTACAGCTAATGAAATTCCAATGTACCTGAGTCAGATATTGAATATCTTGAGAGAGCTGTTTCAATGCTTTACATTACAAAAAAGTTGGTATTTATTCTTCTTGTGATGGAGAATGTTATATTCTACTTCATGGTTAAGCCTGACTATTTAAAAGAGGGTATAAGAAACCTTATGATAAAGCTTCAGTTGTATTATCATCATCATTTTCTCCTTGTCAGAATTATAGCCCAAGCATTCATTTTCTTGCTCACAAGCAAACATTAACATGTTATGAAAATGGCTTATTGGTTTGAAACCTCTATAAATAAACCCCAAATGCAGTTTTTATGGTGCGAGGGGTGTTATTACTTGTCAATCAAACTTTGACAATACTCCTCACACACTAATAATTGAGCTTCTGTGTATTAGTCTTTTCATAACATGGGGGGGGGGGGAAATAGTCTGTCTGATATGCAAATATAGTTAGATTTTTAAATTACCCACTGCACTCATTGTCTGGGGCTGAATAAAATCTGGTAATTATTTTTATTGATATATGTGTTCATATTGGAAGAGTTATTTCCAAAGGTTAATTATTTATGTAACCCTTCTCACATTGTATCTCTTCTGCTCAAGAAATTCTCTTAGCACAACTTAACTTAAAAAACAAAACAAAACTGATTTTCTTTTCTGTGAAGTGTTTGTGGTATTTATGAATACTGAAAAAGAAGAGCCCCTCTATTTATTTTTGCTTTTTACTTATACCCTGAATTTTGTTCAAATTTGGGTTCAAAGTTCTATTTCTATTTTTCCTCAAGATTCATACATTTTAGATAATGTCAGAAAGCATATTAAGATGTTGGAATTCTTGTCCCAAAATGAGGTTTTAGAATAAGCAAAATTAAATCTGAGTACTTTGAAAAACAAACTCCATTAGAATATTTCCTGGACATGCTGAAATGGAATATCTGTGAGAATTCCCTTTCTCATTGTATCCTGTGTTTCTGTCATATTGATTCCTATCTTGTCTTAACATATGGAAATTAAGGGCATTTCATGCTGGGATTATGAAGCAGCAATACACTAGGAAAACTGGAGAGCTGGGATTCAGAAGAGGAATACATTATTGGAATCATAAGGAAAGGAGAGGAACTGGGAAATACCTAGGATTTAGTAATTAAAAAAAAAGAAATCAGAAAATCAGGCATCTTTGATTTCTAGATCTCTTGGAGGTCATCTTTTACTCTTACACTCATTTCACTTGTACACTCATCTTTTACTCTTACACTCATTTCCAAGAAATGAGAATTAGAGGTCAGAGGTCAAATGTGTGGCCTGTGGTTTAGAAATTACATTTTAGCCAAAAGAAAAAGGTGGACTTTGGTAGGCAACTGAGGAAATCTACAAATAGAGGAAGAATAAATAGAAATATCATACGAAAAATGGATTATAACTCATATAGAAGAAAAACATAAGCAGACAAATACAAAGTAAACCAACCTTAGCCAAATAAGACAGTGAATTCTCCTAAATATCAGAATGCATTTAGTATGCAAAATAAATGAATGAGTGAATGAATATACAAGTGAATATAGTCAGTCTCTTGTATGTGACTTAGATTAGTTATGTCCATAGGACGAACTGTTGCAAAAGAGTACACAAGGAAAGGTATTTATACAGGAAGAAAAACTCTTAATATTTATCTAAATAAGACACTAAGCTTCATTAACATGCAACATAAACATTTAAATTGATCATTTTTGTCACATATGTCAAGCAGTCATGCCACTTATGATGTAAAGATTATCTTGGGTGGAAAAAAAAAGAGTTCCACAAAGCAAAAGGTTTTACAATGGTGCTTTCCTCCTTGATAATTCCAGTATATTTATAGTATTAGTGGTTATAGCAACTAGTCAAGTGGATGTAAAGATTATAATATTTAATTTTTTAACCAAAACATTCTTCAATAAAAAAAACAAATGACTCAACAAAATTTCTGAAAAAACATCAGTAATGAAACCTAAATTGAAAGTAGTTATGGGGGGGGCGGAGCCAAGATGGCAGAGAAGACACACGCAACTTTCTAAGCTCTTCTCTTACCCTCTTTGTCAATATTATATCAAGCCTCAAAAATAGTCTTGACTGCTACAATTCGTAAAGATAAGAAGTAGAACAACTCACCTGCCGAAGAAAATCTGCAGACTCGCCAAAAAAAGGTTGGTTCCAGGGCCAGGGGGGAGATCAGCGCAGACTGGGAGAGAAATTAGTTTCTAAGGAGAGCCTCAAATCGAAAGTGAAAGCACAGATCTCAGCACAAGCTCACAGCCCCAACCCGCAGTACGGGGCTTTTCCTTGGGGCAGCTGTGATCCTGCACGGCAGGAGGATGCAGCGCAGGTTAGCCTCCAATCTGCGCAGTGGGGAGCTCGGCTTGGGGCCATAGAGCTTTTCCAGGGCCGATTTGCATCAGGCAGAGACCCTGGGCAGAGTTTGCAGCGGTCTGCGGTCTGTGGTCAGCTGCTAATACTCACAGTCCCACAAGAGGCTCCGGCCTGGGGCAGTGACACTTTCACCCCTTAGTCTCTACCGAGGGCAATTGCTAACCCACTCAGCCCAACTGGGCACTTCGATAGCTCTGCCAGTGCTGAATCCACTTCCTGTTGGGGGAAGGGAAGACTCTCACTCAGAGCACTCCCATACCTCGGAGCTGGAAATCGGTTTACATCTCTCCCTGCTCTGCAGAGGAAGCTGGTAACCCCCTTGCCTAGGAGACATACCCTAAAGGCTTTAAAACATGAATAAAAAGATGAAAAGAACGATCAACAGCTTCTATGGAGAAAAAGAGCAGGTCAGCAAACCTGAACAGACCTCAAACAGCAAAAATGCATCAGACTGTCCTCCTTTACATGATGCTCTCATAGAAGAGACCATTAAAAGTCTCAAAAGAGAGTTAGAAGATAAATGGGGAAAGGAAAGAGAAGCCTTACAAGAGAGCAACAACTTCCTGAAATATGAATGGGAAAAGTTAAAAAATTCCCAGGAAGTGCAGGGAAACAAAATTGGTGAATTGGAAAAAATAAAGAATTCACTAGAAAGTAGGATTTGTGAATTGGAAAAGACAAAGAACTCCCAAGAAAGTAGGATCTGTGAATTGGAAAAGACAAAGAACATGCAAGAAAGTAGAATCTGTGAATTGGAAAAAGAAAATAATTCACTAAAAAAAAAAATTAGTGAAATGGAAAAAAAATTCCACAGACCACAACAATACATTTAAAAACTCAATGGGACATATACAGAAAGAAGTAAAAAAAGCTAATGAAGAAAATAATTCTTTAAAAATTAGAACTGAACAAATAGAAACTAATGATTCATTGAGACAGCAAGAATCAGTCAAGCAAAAACAAAAAAAATGACAAACTGGAAAAAACCATGAATTATCTACTTGCAAAAACGACAGACTTGGAAAATAGATCTAGGAGAGATAATCTGAGGATTATTGGACTTTCTGAAAACTATGATGAAAAAAAGAGCCTAGATACTATTTTACAAGAAATCATCAAAGAGAACTGCCCAGATGTAATAGAATCAGAAGGTAAAATAGGCATTGAAAGAATTCATCGAACACCTTCTGAAAGAAACCCTAAAATAAAAACCCCAAGGAATATTGTGGCAAAATTTCAGAACTATCAGATTAAGGAAAAAATTTTACAAGCAGCCAAAAAAAAACCATTTAAATACCGAGGTGCCACAATAAGGATCACCCAAGATCTGGCTGCCTCTACATTAAAGGAAAGAAGGGCCTGGAATATGATATTCTGAAAGGCACAAGAACTTGGGATGCAGCCAAAAAAAAAACTACCCAGCTAAGCTGAGCATTTTCTTCCAGGGAAGAAAGATGGACATTTAATGAAACAAATGAATTCCATTTGTTTCTGAAGAAAAAACCAGAACTAAACAAAAAATTTGATCTCCAAGCATAGAACTCAAGAGATGCAGAAAAGGTAAAAATAACTCTTGAGAATTGTATTTCTGTTGTGGATATAAAAAAAGAATACATGTATAATTTGATTGTACTGATATAACATAAAAAAGGGAAGTAGATATGGAAAAGGGATGATGGCAGAATAAGGTGGGAAGGAGGGATAAAAAGAGGGAAACCACATCCCACAAAGAGGCAAAGGAAACTTATCATATCTGAGGGAATTTAGACAGGGGGAGGAACATTGTTTGAATCTTACTCTCATCAGATTTGGCTCAAAGAAAAAATAATTGACATTTGTTTTAGAGAAAATTCTCTCTCGCCTCATTAAAAACGGGGGAGAGGAAAAGGGAAAAGAGAAAGAGTAATAAGGGAAGGAAGGGGAAAAGACTCAAAGGTGGGGAGGGAGGGATTATAAAGAGGGTAAGCATCGTGATACAAAAGGGGTACATAAGTTTAAAAGGAGGAAAGAGGGTTGGGGGAGGCAAGAATAAGTAAAGCACAATCTGGGATTATTAGGATGGTAGGAAATACAGATTTAGTAATTCTAACCGTAAATGTGAATGGGATGAACTCCCCCATAAAGAGGAGGCAGATAGCAGACTGGATCAAAAGTCAGAACCCTACAATATGTTGTTTACAAGAAACACATTTAAAGCAGGGAGATACATATATGGTAAAGGTAAAAGGCTGGAGCAAAATCTATTATGCTTCAGGTGAAGTCAAAAAAGCAGGGGTAGCCATCCTTATCTCAGATAAAGGAAAAGTAAAAATTGATCTAATTAAAAGAGATAAGGAAGGAAACTACATCCTGCTAAAGGGTAGCATAAACAACGAAGCAATATCAATATTAAAGATATATGCACCAAGTGGTATGGCATCCAACTTCCTAAAGGAGAAGTTAAGAGAGTTGCAAGAAGAAATAGACAACAAAAGTGTAATAGTGGGAGATCTCAACCTTGCACTCTCAGAATTAGACAAATCAAACCACAAAACAAATAAGAAAGAAATTAAAAAAGTAAATAGAATATTAGAAAAATTAGGTATGTTGGATCTTTGGAGAAAATTGAATGGAGATAGAAAGGCATATACTTTCTTCTCAGCACTTCATGGAACCTATTCAAAAACTGACCATATATTAGGACATAAAGACCTCAAAATTAAATGCAAGAAAGTAGAAATAGTAAATGCTCTCTTTTCAGATCATGATGCAATAAAAACTACATTCCTCTAATTTATTAATAATTTCATTCTTTATGGCTAGGTCATGAACCCATTTTGACCTTATCTTGGTGTACGGTGTTAAGTTTGGATCAATGCCTAGTTTCTTCCATATTAGTTTCCAATTTTCCCAGAAATTTTTGTCAAACAGTAAATTCTTATCCCAAAAGTTGGGGTCTTTGGGTTTGTCAAACACTAGGTTGATATAATTGTTGACTGTTTTGTCCCTTGAACCTAACCTATTCCACTGATCAACTAATGTATTCCTTAGCCAATACCAAATGGTTTTGGTAACTGCTGCTTTATAATAAAATTTTAGATTTGGTACAGCTAAGCCACCTTCATTTGATTTTTTTTCATTAATTCCCTTGAAATTCTTGACCTTTTTTTTTTTCATATGTCAATATTTATTCTTCACAGAGATGAAGAAAGATCGGAGGTAGAAGGGAATCGGCAATAGCAATGTCAGCAGCTGAGTCAAGAAGCTAGCCAGACCAGAAGCCACGAGACCAGCAGCCACCAGAACCGAACCCAGCCAGCAATCTCTCTCAGCCTCTCTTCCTCTCTCTCTGCCTCCACCCACCAAAATTGTCATTTCCTGTACAACACATCAGGACTTGCACAGAGAGTGGGCATGGGCCATTCTTTATCCAAGCATGTATCTTAATAGCGTATAGTCCAATTACTATTTAGCCTCACTTGCTTGGGACCTCAGGGCATGAACTCAAGCCTCAGACTATTACAAACATTCATTAGGGAGACTGGTCTATAATTTTCTTTCTCTGTTTTCAACCTACATGGTTTAGGTATCAGTACCATGTCTATGTTGTAAAAGGAATTTGGTAGGACTCCTTCAATCCCTATTTTTTCAAATAGTTTATATAGCACTGGAGTTAATTGTTCTTTAAATGTTTGGTAGAATTCACATGTAAATCCATCTGGTCCTGGACATTTTTTCTTAGGGAGTTGGTTAATAACTTGTTCTATTTCTTTTCTAAAATGGGACTGTTTAGGATATTTACTTCTTCCTCTATTAATCTGGGTAAGTTATATTTTTGAAGGTAGTCTTCCATTTCATTTAACTTGTCAAATTTATTGGCATAAAGTTGGGCAAAGTAATTCCTAATTATTGCTCTAATTTCCTCTTCATTAGTGGTGAATTCTCCCTTTTCATTTTTAAGACTAACAATCTGATTTTCCTCTTTCCTTTTTTCAATCAGATTTACTCAGGGTTTGTCTATTTTGTTGATTTTTTCACAGAACCAACTCTTAGTTTTATTAATTAATTAAATAGTTGTTTTTTTAACTTTCAATTTTATTGATCTCTCCTTTTATTTTTAGAATTTCAAGTTTAGTGTTTGACTGGGTTTTTTTTTTAATTTGCTCCTTTTCTAGCTTTTTTAGTTGCAAGCCCAATTCGTTGACCTTCTCTTTCTCTATTTTATGCAAGTAGGTCTCTAGAGACATGAAATTTCCCTCTATTACCACTTTGGCTGCATCCCATACATTTTGGTATGATATATCATTATTGTCATTTTCTTGGGTGAAGTTATTAATTATATCTATGATTTGCTATTTCACCCAATCATTCTTTAGTATGAGATTTTTTAGTTTCCAGTTGTTTTTGGTCTGCTTTCCCCTGGCTTTTTGTTGAATGCAATTTTCATTGCATCGTGGTCTGAAAAGGATGCATTTACTATTTCTGCCTTACTGCATTTGAGTTTGAGAACCTAATATATGGTCAATTTTTGTATAGGTTCCTTGATCTGCTGAAAAGAAAGTGTACTCCTTTCTGTCTCTATTTCATTTTCTCCAGAGATCTATCATATCTAACTTTCTAGTATTCTATTTACACCTTTGACTCCTTTCTTATTTATTTTGTGGTTTGATTTATCTAATTCTGAAAGTGCAAGATTGAGATCTCCCACTATTATAGTTTTGCTGTCTATTTCTTCTTGCAGCTCTCTTAATTTCTCTTTTAAGAATTTAGATGCTACACCACTTGGTGCATATATGTTTAATATTGATATTGCTTCATTATCTATGCTACTCTTTAGCAAGATATAGTGTCCTATAGGTAGTATTCTTCACCCCCTGTGTTTTTAGCTTCTTTGTGTGTCTGCTGACTTGCTGCCAGGGCAAAGTATCCAATCCTGTAACAAAGCCCTCTCCTCAGAGTTGGCTGAGATCACACCCCACCCCCTTCTGGTCTGCTCAGCTGTGAACTGCCTGCTGTGCTCTTGCTGCCTCTGCCAGCCCTCAGCCTGAGCCTGATCTAAAACCTTCCCTGCCCTCGAACAAAAACAGACCTTTCCTGGCAAATTTCAAGGATGTGTTCTCTTGGTAACTTTTTTGTGATTTTTTTTTCAATCAAGCATTGATTCAGAACCTTGTCATGAAATGAATTCTGAGAGAAAATATGGAGCTTATGCAATTGTGGGCCTCCTCTCTGCCATCTTGGCCAGAAGTCATAACAGATTTTTTTTTAATTTTTTAATAACTTTTTATTGACAGAACCCATGCCAGGGTATTTTTTTTTACAACATTATCCCTTGCACTCACTTCTGTTCTGATTTTTCCACTCCCTCCCTCCACCCCCCCTCCCCAGATGGCAAGTAGTCCTATACATGTTAAATAGGTTACAGTTTATCTTAGATACAATATGTGTGCAGAACCAAACAGTTCTCTTGTTGCTCAGGGAGAATTGGATTTAGAAGGTACAAATGACCCGGGAAGAAGAACAAAAATGCAAGAAGTTTACATTCATTTCCTAGTGTTCTTTCTTTGGGTGTAGCTGCTTCTGTCCATCCTTGATCAATTGAAACTGAGCTAGATCTTCTCTTTGTCAAAGAAATCCACTTCCATCCGAATACATCCTCGTAAAGTAACGTTGTTGAGGTATATAATGATCTCCTGGTTCTGCTCATTTCACTCAGCATCAGTTCATGTAAGTCTCGTCAATCCTCTCTGTATTCATCCTGCTGGTCATTTCTTATAGAACAGTAATATTCCATAACATTCATATACCACAATTTACTCAACCATTCTCCAATTGATGGGCATCCATTCATTTTCCAGCTTCTAGCCACTACAAACAGGGATGCCACAAACATTTTGGCACATACAGGTCCCTTTCCCTTCTTTAGTATCTCTTTGGGCTATAAGCCCAGTGGAAACACTGCTGGATCAAAGGGTATGTACAGTTTGATAACTTTTTGAACATAGTTCCAAATTGCTCTCCAGAATGGCTGGATGTGTTCACAATTCCACCAACAATGTATCAATGTCCCTGTTTTCCCACATCGCCTCCAACATTCCACGTTATCTTTCCCTGTCATTCTAGCCAATCTGAGAGGTGTGTAGTGGTATCTCAGAGTTGTCTCAATTTGCATTTCTCTGATCAATAGTGATTTGGAATACTCTTTCATATGAGTGGTAATAGTTTCAATTTCATCATCTGAAAATTGTCTGTTCATATCCTTTGAGCATCTATCAATTGGAGAATGGCTTAATTTCTTATAATTTAGAGTCAATTCTCTATATATTTTGGAAATGAGTTCTTTATCAGAAACTTTGACTGTAAAAATGTTTTCCCAGTTTATTGTTTCCCTTCTAATCTTGCCTGCATTAGTTTTGTTTGTATAAAAACTTTTCAATTTGATATAATCAAAATTTTCTATTTTGTAGTCATTTGTTATCTCTACTTCATTTTTGGTCATAAATTCCTTCCTCTTCCACAGGTCTGAGAGGTAAACTATCCTATGCTCTTCCAATTTTTTTTATAATCTCATTCTTTATGCCTAGATCATGAACCCATTTTGACCTTATCTTGGTGTACGTTGTTAAGTGTGGGTCAATGCCTAGTTTTGTAACAGATATTTTTTAAGCATTCGTGATGAAAAGACCAGAGGTGAACAGAAAATTTGATTTTCAAATACAGAACTCTGGAAAAGCATAGAAAGGTAATCAGGAAAGTGATATCATAAGGGACTGAAGGTTTATCTGTTTATATTCCTACATGGGAGGATGATACTTGTAATTCGTTAGAATATTGCTATTATTATGGCAGTTAGAAGAAGTATATATATGTAGACATGTATGGAAGGAGGGTATGGATGTGAGTTGAATATGAAAGGATAGTATCTTTTTTTCTAAAAAATGATGAAATGAAGATGTGAGAGAGGAATGTACTGAGAAAAAGAGAAAAGTGGAATAATGCAAAATATCTGTGACAAAAAAGAAGCAAAAAAAAGCTTTGTAGTGGAGGAGAAGAAGAGGAGGAGAGGTGGGCAGTGAGTGAATGTTAGCTCTCATCAGAACTGGCACAAATAAGAAATAACATACATATTCAGTAGGAATATAGAAATTTATATTACCCTACACAAAATTAGGAGGTGGATAGGACATGGGAAGCGGGAAGGTCATAAAAAGAGGGCATACTGCTGGAGGGAATAGTCAGTAGCAAAACATTTTTGAGAAAGGAGAATGTAAAAGGAAAGAAAATAAATGGGAGGAAATACAGTTAGCAATAGTTATTATTTAAAAAAAAATAGTGCAGTCCAGATGGCAGAGAGGAGAGACATATTTTTTTGAGGTCTTCCTTCTGTCTCTGAGATCAACACCAAATCAAGCCTCTGAACTGAGATAATTTGGAGTGACAGAACATATAAATATTTGAAATGTAAAAAAAAATTTCCAGTAGAAAATATTTTAGGAGAACATCAGAAAAAAGTCTGTTTCACTCAAATGGGGATGGAGTAATGGGCAGAGGTGGTGGAACACAGATGCAGAACAGGGATACAAGGTCTTGTAGTGTCTTCCCACTGATGTGGAATCTATTAGGAGGATCTTAGCCAAAATAAAGCAGTATTCACTTACTCTGTTCTGATTACAAGCCAGTGAATCAGGAGATTAACTGTAAGACATCCCACACAAATACAAAAGGCAAATAGTGAGCCTTCCACCCCAAAATAGCAGAGGACTTGACCATGCCCACCCAGCAGCTAAAGTCAGCAGAATTGACTCAGGACAGCTGCTGTTACCTGCAGAGGAAGCTTGGGACAATCTCTCCTTTTCTCTAAGAACAGACTTCATAAGAAGTTTTGCTTAAGAGCAAAAAAGCAAAAAGAACTCTGATCATAGTTAGTTTTTTTTTTTTATCAAAAAAGAGAACAGATCTCAAACCCTGAAGACACTAAAAGCAAATCATCTTCAGATGAAGCACCAAAAGATGATATTAATTGGTTCTCATCTCACAAAGCTCTCCTGAAAGAACTCTAAAAGGATCTTAAAAGAGAGTTAGACGAAAACTGGAGAAAGGAAATAAAAACATGGCAGGAGAATTTGAAAAATCAAACAGAAAAATTATCTGAAGAAAACTCCTTGCAAAATAGATCTAATGAAATGGAAAAGGCATATAACTCCTTAGAAAATTGACTTTGGGGGAAGGGGGTGAGCCAAGATAGGGGAGAATACACATGCATCTTTCTAAGCTTCCTTGCCCTCAGAGTACTTATTTTATGAAAGGCCTCAGAATTGGTGCCTGAATGTCAAAATCCACAAATATTGGGAGTATAACATTACCAATAGTAGATATTCTTGAAATTTGTCAGAAAAGGTCTGTTTTTGCTCACAGGTGAGGACGGTTAGACTAGGTGTATTGTCAGGCAAGTTGGCAGGGACAGCATGGAAGGCATCTCGAGCTGAGCAAACCAGAGGGGGCCTGGGTGTGGTCTCATCAAGTAGAAAATTTGAGGGAGAACTTAACCACAGTGTGAGTTACGTTTCTTTGGCAACAAGCCAGTAGATCAGCAGAAAAGATATAAATGCAAATGGTAAAGACTATAACCCCAAAATGCCAGAGTCTCTCGGGACCTGGCCACACCCACCCAACACCCTGAGTGGCTCAGACACAATCTCAGAGGGCAACTGCTTAATCCAAATGCAGCCATTGCTGTCCCACTGCTGCTTCACTTCTACTTCCTGCTGTCTGTTGAGGTAGCTTGGTAATATTACACTATCCTAAAAGCAGACTGCATTTGTTTTTTTTGTTTTGTTTTGTTTTGTTTTTTTATTAAAATGAATAAAAAGTTAAAGCAGGCTCGAACTATAGAGAGCTTCTATACTGATAGCAGATTTCAAAACCTGAGGAGACTAAAAACAGATTGTCTCTATATGAAACCCCAAAGAAGGATATGATCTGGTCCCCACCACACAAGACTCTCAGAGAAGAAACTTAAAAGATTCTTACAAGAGAGCTAGAAGAAAAATGAAGAAAGGAAAGAGAAGCTTGACAAGGGGGTCTGGATAAGTCATCCCACTCATTTAAAGATAGAGTAGCTAAAGAAATCAACTCCCTGTAAAACAGAATTAGTGAACCAAAAAAATATAGCTTTCTAAAAATATAATTGGTGATGTGGGAAAAAAATCCATAGAACAAAACAACTCATTTAAAAACTCAATTGGACAATTACAATCGTGATATATGAATGTTATGGAATATTATTGTTCTGTAAGAAATGACCAGAAGGATAAATACAGAGATGCTTGGAGAGATTTACATGGACCGATGCTGAGTGAAATGAGCAGAACAAGGAGATCATTATACACTTCAACAATGATACTGTATGAGGATGTATTCTGATGGAAATGGATATCTTCAACAAAGAGAAGATCTAATTCAGTTCCAAATGATCAATGATGGACAGAATCAGCAAATCCAGAGAAGGAACACTGGGAAATGAGTGTAAATAAACTATTTGCATTTTCGTTTTTCTTCCCAGATTATTTTTACCTTCTGAATCCAATTCTTCCTGTGCAATAAGAGAACTGTTCTGTTCTGCACACATATATTGTATCTAGGATATACTATAATGTATTTAACAGGTATAAGAGTACTTGCCATTTAGGGGAGGGGTGGGGAAGCAGGAAAGGGAAAAATCAGAACAGAAGTGAGTGCAAGGGACAATGTTGTAAAACATTACCCATGCATATGTACTGTTAATAAAAAGTTATAATTATTTTTTTAAAAAAGGTGAAGGAGAAAAAATACTCCATTGGACAATTACAAAAAGAAATAAAAAAGTAAATGAAGAAAATAATTCATTAAAAGTCAGAACTGTACAAATGAAAATGAATGACCTGAGGAGACACCAAGAATCAGTCAAAAAACCCCCACAAAAAAATTAAACAATGGAAAAAATGTCAAATACCTTCTTGGGAAAACAACAGATCTGGAAAATAGTTCTAGGAGAGATAATCTAAGGATTATTGGACTCTTTAAAAACCATGATGGAAAAAAGATCCTAGACACTATCTTTCAGGAAATCTTCAAAAAGAACTGTCGCAATGTTATAGAAACAGAGGGTAAAATAGACATTGAAAGAATTTATTCATCACCTACTGAGATTCCCAAAATGAAAACTCCAAGAAACATTGTAGTTAAATTCCAAGAGTATCAGACCAAGGGAAAAATACTACAAGCAATTAGGGGGAAAAACAATTCAAATACAGAGGAGCCACAATAAGGATTACTCAGGATCTAAGTGTCTACATTAAAGGATCCAAGTACCTGGAATCTGATATTCTGAAAGGCTAAGGAACTTGGTATGCAGCCAAAGAATAACTTACACAGCCAAAAAGAGCATTTTTTTCTAAGTAAGAAGGCATTCAATGAAAGAGGTGAATTCCATCTACTTCTGAAAAAAAAATCCCAGAACTAAACAAAAAGTTTGACCTCCAAATATAGGACTCAAGAGAAACATAAAAAGGTAAAACCCAATCTTGGGATTGTATAATTTGGTTTTACTGTTATAATATAAAAAAAAGATGTTAGAGGTGGAGATGAAATAGTATCATAAAAAGAGAAAAGAGGAGTTACTACATTGTTGTGTTCTTTTTCCAAAACACAGCCAGGTGATAAAAGAGTTCAGACCTTTTATTGTGTCCTTCAATATAGCCCGGTTAGCCCAGAGGCCTATCTCTCTGCTTGGTTCTAAGAGCTCCGCCCAAATGTCTCCAAATCCAAAGGTTTGTCCTTCTGACTCCAGCCAGCACCAAGGAAGAAGATATGATGAATCTCTCTTGCCTCAAACATAGGGGTTGTAGGCTTTCTTCCAGAGTGCTCCTCTCCAACTCCTGGGAATGCTCCCAAGTAACTCTCCCAAGCTCTAAGAGCTTCCTGCATATATATGATCTCCCAAAGGTTAACTCCTCAATCTGGAGAGAGAGGGATTCTGGGTTATCTCCCAGAGGGCTCTTTGGCCCTAAGGGAGGTGTGAATTCTGATATCTCATACTAAGCCATACTAATCCCTGAAATCTCCCAAACGTGTGAACTACATTGAGTACTTAGATACTTATGAGCTCTCTAAAGGTGTGAACACAAGCATCATTTCTATCAGTTGTACTTAGTACCTTGTTTCAAGTTCTGGCCCAAAATATCTCCTTCTAAGATCAAATCAATCATATTGAACCATGCCAAATTAGATAATTATTGTCTCTATCAACTCCAATGGCTTAACAGTTTGTAAAGATTCCAACACTACATCTCATGAAGAGGCAAAGGAGGGAAAAGAGGGAAAGAAGGGAGGGAGATGAACATTATGCTCATCACAATTTGCTTAAAGAGAAAAATATTAGACATATTCAATTTACAGAGAAACTTCTCTGACCTCATTGAAAAGTGAGAGGAGAAAAGTGAAAAAGGAAGAAGGAGTAAGCTAAACAGAAGGGAATACAGAAATTAGTAAGGAAAAGTTTAACAAAAGGGGAAGGAACCTAAGGTGGGGGGAGGGATCCTTGCATGAGGTAAGTGGTGCTCACAAGTTTAATACTGGGGAGGGCGATAAGAGGGAAAGAAAAGAGAAAAGCATAACTTAGGGTTAACAAGATTGCAGGAAATACAAAATTAATAATTTTAACCATAAGTGTGAATGGGGTAAACTCCCCCATAAAATGAAGGCAGATAGCAGATTGGATTAAAAGTCAGAATCTACTGGGTTTTGCTGGTTCTGTTCATCACTGATCAATTAAAATTAAATTGGATCTTCTCATTGCCAAAGACAGCCTCTTCCATCAGGATTGATTCTCATATAGTATTGTTATTGAAGTGTATAATGATCTCCTTCTCCTAGTTCTGCTCATTTCATATAACATCAGTTCATGTAAGTCTTTCCAAGCCTCTCTCTATTCATCCTGCTAGTCATTTCTTACTGAACAATAATATTCCATAACATTCATATATCATGATTTACTCAGCCGATCTCCAATTGTTCAGCATCCATTAAATTTTCAGTTTCTAGCCACTATGAAAAGGGCTGCCATAAACATTTTTACACATACAGAAAAGAAAACTATTTCAATTGAGGAAAAAAGGGGAGGGGGACAACTATTGTGTGAATCTTACTCTCATCAGATTTGGCTCAAAGAGAATAACAAACATATTTAGCTTTAAAGAGAAACTTTTCTTGCCTTATAGGGAAGTAGGATGGGAAAGGGGAAAGGAAAGGGAGAGCTGTAATAGAAGGGAAAAGAAATAATAGGAAAAAATAAACCTTACTCTCTCAGAACTAGACAAATTAAACCATAAAAAGAAATAAGTGAAGGAGCTAAACAGAATTTTAGAATAAGTATGACAGACCTTTGAAGAAAATTGAATGGAGACATAAAGGAGAATACTTTTTTCTCAGTGGTTCATGGAACTTACACAAAAATCAACCATACATTAGGCCATAAAACCACAAAATCAGATACAAAAGGGTGTAAATAACAAATGAATCTTATTTAGATTATGATGCAATAAGAATCCCATGTAATAAAGGACCAGAATAAAATAGACCAAAAATTAATTGGAAACTAAATAATCTGATCCTAAAGAATGAGTGGTAAAAAACAAAAACAAACAAAATGAAACAAAACAAAACAAAAGAATGAGTGGTAATTGAACACTTAATAGATGATTTTGATTATATAAAGTTTTTCTACAAAAAAAATAATGTAGACAAGATCAGAAGGAAAGCAATAAATTGGGAAAACATTTTTACAGTTAAAGGTTCTGATAAAGACATCCTTTCCAAAATATATAGAGAATTGACTCTGATTTATAAGAAATCAAGCCATTCTCCAATTGATAAATGGTCAAAGGATATGAACAGAAAATTTTGAACTGAAGACATTAAAACCATTTCTAAGCATAAGAAAAGATTCTCTAAATCACTACTGATCAGAAAAATGCAAATTAAGAAAACACTGAGACACAACTACACACCTGTCAGATTGGCTAAGATGACAGAAAAAAATCATGATGAATGTTGGAGGGGATGTGGGAAAACTGAGACATTATTATGCTGTTGTGGGGGTTGTGAATGGATCCAATCATTCTGGAGAGCAATTTGTTACCATGCTCAAAAAGTTATCAAACTGAGCATACCTTTTGGTCCAGCAGTGTTTGTACTGGGCTTGCATCCCAAAGAGATCTTAAAGGAGGGAAAGGGGCCCACATGTGCAAAAATGTTTGTGGCAGCCCTTTTTGTAGTGGCAAAGAACTGGAAACTAAGTGAATGGGTATCATTTATAAAATGATTGAATAAATTATGGTATATGAATGTTATGGAATATGATTGTTCAGTAAGAAATGATCATAATGATGATTTCAGAGAGTCTGGAGAGACTGACATCAACTGATATTAAGTGAAATGAGCAGAACCAGGATTGTATATGGCAGCAACAATATTATACAACAATCAATTCTGATGGACATGGTTCTTCACAATTAGGACATGAATCGGGCCATTTCCAATGATTTTATGATGAAGAGAGATATCTGCAACCAGACAGAGGGCTATGAGAATTGTGTGTGGATGACAACATAATATTTTTACTTTTTTGTTATTGTTTTCTTTCATTTTGTTTTCTTTCTCATTTTTCCTTTTTGATCTGATATTTTCTTGCACAGTATAATTGTGGAAATATGTATAGAAGAATTTCTTATGTTTAATATATATTGGATTAATTGCCATGTAGGGGAGTAGTTGGGGGGAAGGGAAGGGAAAATTTGGAATGCAAATCAACTCTAACACAGTGATGTCATTTTGGTCCTCTTTGAGAATGAAGGAAAATAACCAACCATCACCTAATAATGTCACCAAATTGCTCTTACTTGCCCTGCTCCCCTCCGTCCCTTCCTAACACTGCTTTCCTGGACAATGAGTTTCAGTTGGATAATTTCTAGTTCACATTACTCCACCAGATGTTGCCTTACGTATTTTCTGCCAGTTGTGTATCTCTTCTAGATGCATATGAAATAAACACTGTATCATTGAGCAGGCTGCCACACAATGCCAAGTGAAATCCCAATAGGCATGCATCTATTGTCTTTTTATTTCCAACTTTTCAACTTAGGTTAAAATCATGGCTTATCTGTTTATGCATAGAGTAGATTCTGCTATCTCTTATTAATTCAAAATCTAGAAAGTTTTATATATATTTTTATATCTGTTTTAGAAAAGTAGTTTCCCTTAGTTAGAAGATCAGTATGGCAGATAGTCCTTGTTGGGGATGAATGAGGAGGTAAAGGGTAGTTTTTTTTTTTTTGACTTTTCTTTGTTTTTTACCTACAAGATCATATATATAGTTTGTTAAAAAAAAAAGTACACCCTTTTAGGTGGAGGGCATGGTACTTTTTCCATAGAATTAAAGCTTAAAATCATTCTTAGAACAGTGGAGAGACATGTGATTCTGTATGATGAAACTGAAAATTATCATTAATGAAGCATTTTTAATTTAGAGAAGCATAAAGGATGCCTTCAGAAATATGTAACAAGCAAAAGAAAACTGCTCATATAGTAAGATATTTATAGTACATGTAGTAGGAATATTCAGCTGATGAAATAACCTATTTATTTCATTAACATCCATGTAATACATCAAGAGCTACAAAACAGCCTCTTGTGTATTGAGAATGCTCTCTATGGGGTATTTATGGAGGGCATGAATATAAGTTACAAATGATAGAGAGGAAGCTATAAGGTGCAATTTACAAGTGTCCTTATGGATCATAAATGCAAGTAACATAATATTTTATAAATTAAGTCTCAGAATACCTATGATATCTGTAAACCCTATACATTTTCATCCTTTGGAATCTCTACTAATTTGTCTGAAACTATAAAAAATTTCTTGTCAGTCTAGAAATAGCTGTGTAGCAATTACCCTAAAATGCAAATCACCAGATTGTTAAGAGATAAGCATTTCCACATCTTAACTATAGCCACGAACTTATTAGTGTTGTAGTGTAATTTACCCAAACTACAATAAACTTGACATCTCAATTAACTAAAAAGCATAGTAGATTTTTTTTTTGTTATTGCTCTTCAGTCATGTTTAACTCTTTGGGACCCCATTTGGGCTTTTCTTGGCAAAGAGAGTAAAGTGGCTTGCAATTTCCCTCTCCAGCTCATCTTAGAGATAAGGAAATTAAGGCAAATAGGGTTAATTGATTTGGCCAAGGTCAAAGAGCTAGTAAGTATCTAGGCCTGGAGTGGGGCTTGATTAGAAAATTAGAACATGAGTTTCCTGAATCAAGACCCAGTACTCTATCTACCATGCTATTTAAACTTCCGAATATATCTTTTGTCAATAAATTGTCTCTTTATGATTCAAAAGAGTGAAAACAACTTCATATGCTCTAATTGATAACAAGGAAAGATTTGGTTTGTTATATTTTAGAAATTTTCCATATAAAATGATAGTAAATATATATGAAATAATTATATGTTAATTGCAATACATTTTCCATCAGTCAGAACAAGAAGGCTTATAAATGTCAATTGATATACTCAAATGCTTTGTTTGTAATACAATTCTCATTTGTAAAGGAAAATAATCAATTTCTGAGGTTCTTGTGGCTTGAAACCTCACAACCGTATATGATGTCAAAACAAATATGTGAATAGAGTCCAGTTAATGATGACAAATGGCTAATTTTTAAAAATTGGTTTTGATTATTCACCTAATTTTTTTTTTTTTATTTTGTTTTACTTACCTAGGTGTTGAATACGGTATACCAATTTTGTTTTTGTTTTTATTTTTATTTTTCTGATAAGAAACTAACATTCCCAGTATGTTGTTGAAAATAAAAGCAAGTTATATTTGATTTCTACTTTTATAAAACATCAGAGGGACATATGATAAAGGTTTAAGGATCTCAAGATAAACCTTACTCATATCATGTGATCTCTTTTTTTTATATTTTATTTTATTATTATTTTTTTATTTAATAGCCTTTTATTTACATGATATATACATGGGTAACTTTAGAGCATTAACAATTGCCAAACCTCTTGTTCCAATTTTTCACCTCTTACCCCTCACCCTTCCCTAGATGGCAGGATGACATAGATGTAAATATATTAAAATATAAATTAGATACACAATAAGTATACATGACCAAAACGTTATTTTGCTTTACAAAAAGAATCAGACTCTGAAATATTGTACAATTACCTTGTGAAGGAAATCAAAAATGCAGGTGTGTATAAATATAGGGATTGGGAATTCAATGTAATGGTTTTTAGTCATCTCCCAGAGTTCTTTTTCTGGGCATAGCTAGTTCAGTTCATTACTGCTCCATTAGAAATGATTTGGTTGATCTCGTTGCTGAGGATGGCCTGGTCCATCAGAACTGGTCATCATATAGCATTGTTGTTGAAGTATATAATGATCTCCTGGTCCTGCTCATTTCACTCAGCATCAGTTCGAGTAAGTCTCTCCAGGCCTTCCTGAAATTATCTTGTTGGTCATTTCTTACAGAACAGTAATATTCCATAATATTCATATACCACAATTTATTCAGCCATTCTCCAACTGATGGACATCCATTCAGTTTCCAGGTTTTAGCCACTACAAAATGGGCTGCCACAAACATTCGTGCACATACAGGTCCCTTTCCCTTCTTTATATTCTCTTTGGGATATAATCCCAGTAGTAACACTGCTGGATCAAAGGGTATGCACAGTTTGATAACTTTTGAGCATAGTTCCAAACTACTCTCCAAAATGGTGATTCGTTCACAACTCCACCAACAATGCATCAATTCCCAGTTTTCCCACATCCCTCCAACAATCATCGATTATTTTTCCTGTCATCTAGCCAATCTGACAGGTGTGTAGTGTATCTAGAGTTGTCTTAATTTGCATTTCTCTGATTAATAATGACTTGGAGCATCTTTTCATATGACTAGAAATAGTTTCAATTTCTTCATCTGAGAATTGCTATTCATATCTTTTGACCATTTTCAATTGGAGAATGGCTTGATTTTTTAAAATTAGAGTTAATCTCTCTATATTTTGAAATGAGGCCTTTATCAGAACCTTGACTGTAAAAATATTTTCCCAGTTTATTGCTTCCTTCTAATCTTGTCTGCATTAGTTTTGTTTATACAAAAACTTTTCAGTTTGGTATAATCAAAATTTTCTATTTTGTGATCAGTAATGATCTCTAGTTCTGCTTTGGTCATAAAGACCTTCCCCTTCCACAGGTCTGAGAGGTAAACTATCCTGTGTTCCTCTAATTTATTAATAATTTCATTCTTTATGCCTAGGTCATGAACCCATTTTGATCTTATCTTGGTGTTAGGCTTAATATGGATCAATTCCTAGTTTCTGCCATATTAGTTTCCAATTTTCCCAGCAATTTTTATCAAACAGTAAGTTCTTATCCCAAAAGCTGGGATCTTTGGGTTTCTCAAAGACTAGGTTGCTATATTTGTTGACTGTTTTATCCCTTGAACCTAATCTATTCCACTGATCAACTAATCTATTCCTTAGCCAATACCAAATAGTTTTGGTAACTGCTGCTCTATAATATAATTTTAGATCTGGTACAGCTAAGCCACCTTCATTTGATTTTTTTTTCATTAATTCCCTTGAAATTCTTGACCTTTTGTTTTTCCATATGAACTTTGTTGTTATATTTTCTAGGTCATTAAAATAGTATTTTGGGAGTCTGATTGGTATAGCACTAAATAAATAGATTAGTTTAGGTAATATTGTCATCTTTATTATATTTGCTCGCCCTATCCAAGAGCATTTAATATTTTTCCAATTGGATAGAACAGACTTAATTTGTGTGAAAAGTGGTCTGAAATTTTGCTCATAAAGTTTCTGATTTTCCCTTGGCAGATAGATTCCTAAATATTTTATCTTATCAGTAGTTACTTTAAATGGAATTTCTCTTTGTAACTCTGACTGTTGGATTTTGTTAGTGATATATATAAGAATGCTGATGACTTATGTGGGTTTATTTTATAACCAGCAACTTTGCTAAAGTTGTGGATTATTTCTAATAATTTTTTAGCAGAATCTCTGGGGTTCTCTAAGTATACCATCGTGTCATCGGAAAAGAGTGATAATTTGGTTTCCTCATTGCCTATTCTTATTCCTTTAATCTCTTTCTCAGCTCTTATTGCTATAGCTAGCGTTTCTAATACAATATTAAATAGTAACAGTGATAGTGGGCAACCTTGTTTCACTCCAGATCTTATTGGGAATGGTTGCAGTTTGTCTCCATTACATATGATGCTTACTGATGGTTTTAAATAGATGCTGCTGATTATTTTAAGGAAAAGTCCATTTATTCCTATACTCTCAAGTTTTTTTAATAGGAATGGATGTTGGATTTTATCAAATGCTTTTTCTGCATCTATTGAGATGATCATATGGTTTTTCTTAATTTGGTTATTAACATGGCCAATTATATTGATAGTTTTCCTAATATTGAACCAGCCCTGCATTCCTGGTATAAATCCTACTTGATCATAGTGTATTATCTTGGAGATGATTTTCTGTAGTCTTTTTGCTAATATCTTATTTAAGATTTTAGCATCAATCTTCATTAGGGAGATTGGTCTATAATTTTCTTTCTCTGTTTTCAGCCTACCTGGTTTAGGTATCAGTACCATGTCTGTGTCATAGAAGGAATTTGGTAGGACTCCTTCATTCCCTATTTTATCAAATAATTTATATAGCATTGGGGCCAATTATTCTTTAAATGTTTGGTAAAATTCACATGTAAATCCATCTGGTCTCGGGATTTTTTCTTAGGGAGTTGTTTAATTGTCTGTTCTATTTCTTTTTCTGAAATGGGACTATTCAAGCAATTTACTTCCTCCTCTGTTAGTCTGGGAAGTCTATATTTTTGGAGGTAGTCATCCATTTCACTTAGGTTATCAAATTTATTGGCATAAAGTTGAGCAAAATAACTCCTTATTATTTCTCTAATTTCCTCTTCATTGGTGGAAAGTTCTCCCTTTTCATTTTTAAGACTACTAATTTCATTTTCCTCCCTCCTTTTTCTAATCAGATTTAACAAAGGCTTATCTATTTTATTGGCTTTTTCATAGAACCAACTCTTAGTTTTATTAATTAGTTCAATAGTTTTTTTACTTTCAATATTTTTAATTTCTCCTTTTAATTTTAGAAATTTCCAATTTAGTATTTGATTGGGGTTTTAATTTGGTCTTTTTTTAGTTTTTAGTTGCAAGCCCAATTCATTAATCTTTTCTTTCTCTGTTTTATTCAAGTAAGCCTCTAAGGATATAAAATTTCCTCTTATTACCGCTTTGGCTGCATCCCACAAATTCTGGTATGATGTCTCATCATTGTCATTATCTTGAGTGAAATTATTAATTGTATATATAATTTGCTGCTTCACCCAATCATTCTTTAAGATGAGATTGTTTAGTTTCCAATTACTTTTTGGTCTATTTCCCCCTAACTTTATGTTGAATGTAGTTTTTATTGCATCATGATCTGAAAAGAAAGCATTTACTATTTCTGCTTTCTTGCATTTAATTTTCAGGTCTTTATGTCCTAATATATGGTCAATTTTTGAATAGGTTCCATGAACTGCTGAGAAGAAGGTGTATTCCTTTCTATCTCCATTCAATTTTCTCCAAAGATCCAACATACCTAATTTTTCTAATATTCTATTTACTTCTTTAATTTCTTTCTTATTTGTTTTGTGGTTTGATTTGTCTAATTCTGAGAGTGCAAGGTTGAGATCTCCTACTCTCTACAACTCTCTTAACTTCTCCTTTAGGAAGTTGGATGCCATACCACTTGGTGCATATATGTTTAATATTGATATTGCTTCGTTGTTTATGCTACCCTTTAGCAGGATGTAGTTTCCTTCCTTATCTCTTTAATTAGATCAATTTTTACTTTTGCTTGATCTGAGATAAGGATGGCTTCCCCTGCTTTTTTGACTTCACCTGACGCATAATAGATTTTGCTCCAACCTTTTACCTTTACTCTATATGTATCTCCCTGCTTTAAATGTGTTTCTTGTAAACAACATATTGTAGGGTTCTGACTTTTGATCCAGTCTACTATCTGCCTCCTCTTTATGGGGGAATTCATCCCATTCACATTTACAGTTAGAATTACTAAATCTGTATTTCCTGCCATCCTAATAACCCCAGATTGTGCTTTACTTATTCTTGCCTCCCCCAACCCTCTTTCCCCCTTTTAAACTTATGTACCCCTCTTGTATCATGATGCTTGCCCTCTTTATAATCCCTCCCTCCCCACCTTTGAGTCTTTTCCCCTTCCTTCCCTTATTACTCTTTTTCTTTTCCCTTTTCCTCTCCCCCGTTTTTAATGAGGCGAGAGAGAATTTTCTCTACAATAAATTTCAATTATTTTTTCTTTGAGCCAACTCTGATGAGAGTAAGATTCAAACAATGTTCCTCCCCCTGTCTAAATTCCCTCAGATATGATAAGTTTCCTTTGCCTCTTTGTGGGATGTGGTTTCCCTCTTTTTATCCCTCCTTCCCACCTTATTCTGCCATCATCCCTTTTCCATATCTACTTCCCTTTTTATGTTATATCAGTACAATCAAATTATACATGTATTTCTGTTGTATATCCACAACAGAAATACAATTCTCAAGAGTTATTTTTACCTTTCTGCATCTCTTGAGTTCTATGCTTGGAGATCAAATTTTTGTTTAGTTCTGGTTTTCTTCAGAAACAAATGGAATTCATTTGTTTCATTAAATGTCCATCTTCTTCCCTGGAAGAAATGCTCAGCTTAGCTGGGTAGTTTATTCTTGGCTGCATCCCAAGTTCTTGTGCCTTTTGAAATCATATTCCAGGCCTTCTTTTCCTTAATGTAGAGGCAGCCGGATCTTGGTGATCCTTTTGTGGCACCTCGGTATTTAAATGGTTTTTTTGCTGCTTGTAAAATTTTTCCTTAATCTGATAGTTCTGAAATTTTGCCACAATATTCCTTGGGGTTTTTATTTTAGGGTTTCTTTCAGAAGGTGTTCGATGGATTCTTTCAATGCCTATTTTACCTTCTGATTCTATTACATCTGGGCAATTCTCTTTGATGATTTCTTGTAAAATAGTATCTAGGCTCTTTTTTTCATCATAGTTTTCGAAAGTCAATAATCCTCAGATTATCTCCTAGATCTATTTTCCAAGTCTGTCGTTTTTGCAAGTAGATAATTCATGGTTTTTCCAGTTTGTCAATTTTTGTTTTTGCTTGACTGATTCTTGTTGTCTCAATGAATCATTAGTTTCTATTTGTTCAGTTCTAATTTTAAAGAATTATTTTCTTCATTAGCTTTTTTTACTTTTCTGTATATGTCCAATTGAGTTTTAAATGTATTGTTTTGGTCTGTGGAATTTTTTTCCATTTCACTAATTTTTTTTTAGTGAATTATTTTCTTTTTCCAATTCACAGATCCTACTTTCTTGCGTGTTCTTTGTCTTTTCCAATTCACTGATCCTACTTTCTTGGGTGTTCTTTGTCTTTTCCAATTCACTGATCCTACTTTCTTGCGAGTTCTTTGTCTTTTCCAATTCACAGATCCTACTTTCTAGTGAATTCTTTATTTTTTCCAATTCACAATTCTTACTTTCCTGAGATTTTTTACTTTTTCCAATTCGTATTTGGAAGTTGTTGCTCTCTTGTAAGGCTTCTCTTCCTTTCCCCATTTATCTTCTAACTCTCTTTTGAGACTTTTAATGGTCTCTTCTATGAGAGCATCATGTAAAGGAGGGACAGTTTGATGCATTTTGCTGTTTGAGGTCTCTTCAGGTTTGCTGACCTGCTCTTTTTCTGCATAGAAGCTGTTGATCGTTCTTTTTCATCTTTTTATTCATGTTTTAAAGCCTTTAGGGTAGGTCTCCTAGGCTAGGGGGTTACCAGCTTCCTCTGCAGAACAGGAGAGATGTAAACCTGTTTCCGGCTCCGAGGTATGGGAGTGCTCTGAGTGAGAGTTTTCCCTTCCCCCAACAGGAAGTGGATTCAGCACTGGCCGAGCTATCAAAGTGCCCAGTTGGGCTGTGTGGGTTAGCGATTGCCCTTGGCTAGAGACTAACGGGTGAAAGTGTCACTGCCCCAGGCCAGAGCCTCTTGTGGGACTGAGAGTATTAGCAGCTGACAGCAGACTGCCCTGAACTCTTCCCCAGTGTCTCTGCCCAGTGCAAATCTATTGGCCCTGGAAAAGCTCTATGGCTCCAAGCCGAGCCCCCCACTGGGCAGATTGGAGGCTAACCCGGGCTGTGCCCTCCTGCAGTGCAGGATCACAGCTGCCCCAATGAAAAGCCTGTACTGCTGTGGGTTGGGGCTGTGCTTGTGCTGAGATCTGTGCTTTCACTTTCGGTTTGAGGCTCTCCTCCGAACCTAATTTCTCTCCCAGTCTGTGCCGATCTCCCCCCTGGCCCCAGAACCAACCTTTTTTGGCAAGACTGCAGATTTTCTTTGGCCAGTGAGTTGTTCTACTTCTTATCTTTACGAATTGTAGCAGTCAAGACTATTTTTGAGGCTCGATATAATATTGATAAAGAGGGTAAGAGAAGAGCTTAGAAAGTTGCATGTGTCTTCACCGCCATCTTTGCTCCGCCCCCATCATGTGATCTCTTAAAAAAGAGATAGTGGTATATGAAAGGCTCAACAAAAGAATGTATCATGAGGGTGGCTATATATTCAATGATTGTCATATCCTACTAGTATGTGGTAGAAAGGCAAGGGTTAATGGCCAACAGCTGCATATGAGGACTTCAGTAGAAAGAGCTGGAATGTCAGAACTGGGAATGAATATAAAACAGAAATTGCATTACAAAGTCAGGATCAAAAAAACACAATGTCATAATGGAGAGAGCCATGTCAGCTGGAAAGATCAAAGCTGGGTTGAGACGATTAAGTGGGCAATCAGGAAAAAAGCTGAAAGGGCATAAAAAGGCAAGAGTGAGCTGAGGGCAAAATACAGGAAGAATCAACTCCTATGGGAATTATTGAGGGTGTGGAGTTTGCTGCCCTGCACAGTGTATGGATTTCTTTAAATGATGTGGCCCTTTTGCTGCTTAAAGGTATTAGTCTGTCAGAAATTGGTGTCTGGACAATGGCAAAATAAATTGTTGATATGGTCAATTTAAATTAAATAAGTATTCATTTTAGTGAAATAATCAAATATTTGTTGGTTTAGATTGTTGAGCCGAATATAAACTCCTTGTCCTGACATTTAAGAACTTCCACAATCTGATTTTATTTTATTTTATTATAGCTTTTCATTTACAAGATATATGCATGGATAATTTTTCAGCATTGACAATTGCAAAACCTTTTGTTCCAACTTTTCCCCTCCTTCCCCCCACCTTCTCCCCTAGATGGCAGGTTGACCAATATATGTTTAATATGTTAAAGTATAAGTTAAATACAATATATGTATACATATCTATACAGTTATTTTGCTGTACAAAAAGAATCAGACTTTGAAATAGTGTACAATTAACCTATGAAGGAAATCAAAAATTCAAGTGGACAAAAATAGAGGGATTGGGAATTCTATGTAATGGTTCATAGTCATCTCCCAGAGTTCTTTTGCTGAGGGTAGCCGGTTCAATTCATTACTGCTGTATTGATCTGATTTGGTTCATCTCATTGTTGAAGATGGACACGTCCATCAGAATTGATCATCATTTTGTATTGTTGTTGAAATATTTAATGATCTCCTGGTCCTGCTCATTTCACTCCGAATCAGTTCATGTAAGTCACTCCAAACTGGTCATTTCTTACAGACAATAATATTCTATAATATTAATATACCAAAACTTATTCAGCCATTCTTCAATTGATGGGCATTCACTCAGTTTCCAGTTTCTGGCCACTACAAAGAGGGCTGCCACAAACATTCTTGCACATACAGGTCCCTTTCCCTTCTTTAAAACCTCTCACAATCTGATTTTAGCCTAATTTTCAGAATTATGTAATACTGCTTTCTTCAAATGCTCTAAATTCTTTACAAACTGGAGTACTAAGTCTTCCTCTATTCCCATTCTATCTCCCTGATATCTTTCTTGAGCTATGCCATTGATCAAAGTCTCTCATATGCCTAGAATGACATTCCCATTTCTATCTACTGTCAATCAAATAGCCATCAATAAGTATTTATTAAACAAATATTTTGATCTAGAATTGTAATATAAAATCACCAAGATTTTATTAAGTACCTACTATTTGCTAGATATTGTGCTAGGAAATAAATCATATTTTCATACAAAGAATAAAATGCTATTTGATCTCAAGAAGTTTGCAATTTAATGGGATGTCACATTCTGTTCATTGCGCCATCACAGACTATTGAAATTTCTCTCTTCTTTAAAAATCTAACTCATGTTACTTCCTTCAATGAAATCTTTCTTGATTCCATCGGCCAAAAGTCCTATTTTCCTTTACCAAATCTCCCATAGTATCTCATAATGTCATGTACTTCTCTAATATATTTATTATATTATGTCACGTATCTGAATTATTTATGTGCATGTGTGATATTTTGTACCACTTATGTGTTGTAAACTTCTTAAATTAAGGAATGATGTCATTTTTCTTTTTATATTTCAATTACCTGAGAATCTATATCATATTGTACACACTGAAGAAATATCTTTTAAATGAGACACCATGCTGTGTTGGTAAAAACCTTAGACCTGGCTTAATAAGAAATGAGTTTCTAAATCAGGTGTTTTACACACTAGCTACTTAACATAAGGCAAATTATTTAATCTCTTAGGCTTTAATACATGTATCTTTACATTTATGTTTAGTTTGCTTTAGTTTTTAAATGATCTCTTCCAGAATAAACAATGAATTGAGTTCAATAAAATTGTATTGATTAAATTAATATGACATTAAAACAATATCAGAGCTAGATATTGTAGGGGCCCAATGAGTGCAAACAAAATGAAAAAAATATCCCCTGCCCCTCTAAATTATATCTACAAGGTCAATTGTTGCTTAAAGGTCTCCCTTAAGGTCAATCCAACAACCACACATGTAAACACTTTTTTCTTTGTCATAGCAGATTTAATAGTTGTTGTTTTGACTTTTTCCTAAAAATAAAAATAATTCACATTAGTCTGTATGGTTGTCATATCATTTTATTGACTCATAATGGACTTGGTCTCTGTGAAATCCAAATAAATATTTAAAAAAATTTGTAGCCATGCCTTTTCTCACCTTTTATTATGGAACTTATATTTAATCTCAAGTATAAGATATTATACCCTGTCAAAAATTTTAAAATATTCACTTATTATACAATGCATTCACTCTCTTGGCTATGTCATTTTTATATTTGAATGGTATGCCATTTATGCCTGTATCCTACTAATTGATAAAACATGTTGAAACAATTCATGAAAAGGCACACATCTTTTGAGCACTCCAATAGAGCAGTCTTTCAAATTGACATTATCTATTAATTGACTACTCTTGGTTTGGACATTCAAATAATTATGAATATACTTTACTGCACCATCATTTAATACAAATATATTATTTCCATCTTTTTTTTTAAATAGCATTATAGATTTTGCCAAATAGATTGCTAAAATTTAAATATACTCAATAAATATTATTATTCTTCTCATCCTATTTAGTAACTATTAAATTAAAAAAATAAAGTTATCCTTTATGAAATACTTTTAATGATGTTATATGTTATCTTCACAATCACCACTCCCTTTTCCAGTAAGTACTTTAAATAGGTGATTACATTTTCTTATTTTTATCCCATAGAAGCTGCTATTAAGCAAATCTCTCAATCATTTAAAAAAATTGAAAGAAAAGTTCTGTGTACATCAAAATATTCATAGTACCATTCTAGTAACAAAAGACTAAAAACAAAGCAGACTGTTAGTGAACTGGAAATGACTAACCAAAACTCTGTACATGAAAGTCTTGAAAGGCAAACAATGAATAGGAATAATTCTAATGTGCATGGGGAAATTAAGAATTAATTAAGAGTAGAATAAGCAGAATCATTAATACAATACATATTTATACCATGTGTTGATACATATATGAATGCATGTAATGTATCTTTATACATATATGAAAAGATATATGTGTATACATGATACAATTTAAGAGGATAACCTGTGAATGGCATAACTTTTCTCAACAATGCAATGATGCAAGACAACTCTGAAGAATTTATGATATAAAATGCTTTCCACCCTTAGAGAAAGAACTGATGGTATCTACATAGAGAATGAAGCATACTCTATTTTTTCTTTTTTAAATTTTTCTTGAAGGCATTTTTTGTAGTTTTTGTTCTATATTTTTGTTCAGAGCATGACTATTGTGAAAATGTTTTGTATGACTATACATGTAGCACATTAGTAGTCATTCCCATTGAGGGGGTGTAAGAGGGAAGAAAGGAAAAGACTGGAAAATTCACAATTTAAAAAATATTTAAAAAGTGTTTTAACTTATAAATGAGGGAAAACAAAAAAAATACTAAATAAAAGCATTTTTAAAAGAATTTTATTTTCATATTCTTTAACAACTCACCCACTGGGGAACTATTTTTATATCTGTGTTAATTCTTGGACATAAGCACATTTCAGAAAAATGTGATTCAGTTTTTTTCCCTCTCACCTTTCTTTCCCATTCTAGTTGTATTAATTTTATTCATGCAAAATTTTTTCCAGTTTATATGATCCAAACTTTACATTTTATTTTTGATCAGCACCTTTATCTTTCATCTGTTTGTGAATTCTTCTACTCCAGCCTAGGCTATAGTGTTTTAATAATTCTTTTTGAATTTATTTTGTGACATGATTTTTAAAATATTCAAGCCTTCTGATTTTTAGATTTGCCCTGTCATCTTTTTTTTAATCCCACAATGATCAGTATTTGTATCTTATTTTACATCATAGATTAAATCTTTCTCTTAAGGAAAAATATGAATTATACTTGTCACATGGGCTTACTTATGCTCTCTGAAACAGATATCAGGAATATTTTGGATGTATTTATGCTAAATGAGATCTCCAAAAGGCAAGTTCTGTCTTTTATTAAAGCCTTTTATTAAAATTTATTTTTAAGTTCAGCTATACATACATATGCATGCACATATATAATGTAGACAATATTATGATAATAGATGATGTGTGATACATATACATATGTATACATATATTGCATAATATATACAAACATGCATAAATAATATAATGTGTATGTGTCCATGTATGACATGTGGGAATTATGCACATATATCTATCTGTATACAGTGCTTGATATTGTAATTAATACAAAAAATTTAAGTTTGGTTTAAAATATGTATACTCACATGTTTGTGCATGTATATGTATGTATACTCTATAGCTATATATGCATATCTACACACACACACACATATAAACAGATAACTACAATTCCTCACAACTTATTGATCTTGTTGATCAGATTCCTAACGTAATACATTTTTAAATTGTATTGAAAAAGGTACAATTTTCAGAATGAACAAATTGAGCTCTTTTATAACCAGACCTGATTAGAGTGCATTATAGACATTCTCTTCAGTTGTAGTCACCACATTTTATGAAGGTCTGTCAATAAAAGGTTATCAAGTCCTAACTTACTATGAATTATTTACTGAAGATACTAAAGACTATTACTAAGATGGTAAGAAGGTGGGAAAACATACCACACCAGGTTAAACCGATGGAATTGGGAATGCTTAATCTAGAAGAGAGAGAAGACCTATGGTAGAGTCTGGAAGATCAAAGTTGAACTTAAATCTTGGAAGAAAGATTTGATTTGCTCTTTGCTGCAGAAAACAGAATGAGGAATAGTAAATAAAGTTCTAGAGTGAGCCAATTTGTATTTGATATAAAACGGGAAAAAATAAGAAAAGGAATCCTAATAATAAGAATGGTACAGAAATTAAATTGACTATCTCAGGAGGCAATGAATGGGATTACCATTCCTGAGTTGTGAAGCTGATTCTTTGTTTGTGTTCATTGTGGATGCCCCAGAGGTGATTTCTGCACACATTCAGATCGAATGAGATATTACCTCTGAGTTTTCTTGCAGGAGATCAAGGAGTACAAGGATAAATTTAGTGACATTGAAAAGAGTTATATCTGTAGTACAAAAGTTACAAAAATTGGGTGACAAGGGACTACAGTGAAGGAGGAGATTATAGAATACTTTTTTCCATAAATTCTTTAGTGATAGAGAATGAAATAAGAGAGTAACTTGACAAGTTAGTAAATTTTTTGAGGTAAAATGTTAATTCTAATTCCAACTATGTCTATTAATGTATCATGTTCTCCAGCTACTAGAATGAAAGAAAGAAAAAAAATATTATTTGCTTACTTTCAGGGATTTTGTGACTTTAATTAAGACTTGTAAATTACTCCAAAAACAATAAGTATTATTATAATCATCCTAGGACATTACACTACCCAAATTTCTCTCCAAAACATTTACTTCCTTCTCTGCATAGCTATGTACATTTTGCTCAGGCAGCCCATCTAATCAAACAGCACCAGTGGCTAATTGAAAGATCTTAGTGTAGTGAGAAATTATTTTAGTGAAGCATTTGGATATAACATAAAACTAAAAATGCAGTCATTAAAATTTCTAAAGCCCTGGAGACTGTCCTATTGTATGTGTTCATGTGTGACAGTACTTCATATATTCACTAGTGTTATATAAAACTCCTTTAGTCCTCTGCTCTGTGAAAGCATCTATTTTTGCATATTGATTCCATGTAGTCAAGTGTGAGTTGAATTCCCTGAGTTCTAATAATATACACACTGAGCAAACTTTGTTGATAAAAATGTTTATTATGTTGTAGCATGACAAATGAGAATAAAAGAATTTCAATTCAATCATAACTGTATTCCCAATTGAAGTGTGATGGTAAATTCACAGATAAAATGAAAGATTAATTCATGGAGATGGCAGTTTGGCAGCCACATGTTATTGCTGTATTGTTCATCTTGCAGCTTTCAGAATAGTGCTTTTTTTCTTCATACTTTATATATATATATAAATTTTGGATTGCTTACCAAGAATAGAAATGAACATTTTCCTTTGTTAAACTTTGTGATGAGGGGCAAGTCTATCTGAGATTAGGTAAAATTACTGATAAATCTATTACTAAGTAGTTACTGAGCCTGCACCATTTTCAAGATATTGTTTGTCATTCTGGGAAGTTCAAAGAAACATAAAATCAGTCCTTATCCTTAAACAATTCATAATCTAATTAGGGACACTGCCTCTGGGCATTATCTATAATAATTCTCAGGAACTAATATTTGAACCTGAAACATATTAGGTGTTAATAATAATTCCATTTTGGATTGAATTTACTTGCCAAAAATGTAATGATAAATCAGTTGTTCAATAAGTAAATTCCATAAGTTAAGCAGATAAAAGAACACTAAAAACTGAAATGATAAGAGAAAGCTTAGGGGAATGGAAGGGACCATTCTTTTACATGTTATTTATGGAAATTACTGTGATAAACTAGACATTTTTCACTTCTTATGGTCTATGACTCATTAAGGAATTTTCTTCTTCTAGGGAAACTGAGTAGAAAAGTTGAAGCTGTTTCAGAAATGTATGCTTTTACTATAGGAATTCATAAAATCTCCCATTCTGATTTCAGAGAGCACAGGTCTTCCCCTCTAAACCTCTCTTAAAAAATAAAAATAATATTCAAAAAGCCTTTATTAGAATATAATTCCTTATATGTCCTTCTTAAAAATAAAACATAAAAGTACCTATACCTGAGCCAGGGAATCCTGAAATGTTTCTAATTGAAGAAATTTCTTCTATTAGACCTTTTAATTAGGTAAGGTGTTGCTAGCAGTGAGGACAACATGTGTCTGAAAAGACTTTAATAAGCAAGGTGAAGAGAAGGGAAATTTCATCAAAAATTAGAATATGAGGTACTTTGCAAAATGTAAAACATTATACAAATGTAAGCTAAAATGGTTTTTGATCAAATGTACACAGCTCAGAATGTGGATAAATAGAAAAACAGCTTCATAGATGGTTTTCAGGAAAAACATTCAAGATTTATTTTACTTTTAAATATTTTATTGTGGCAACATGAACTTATTTTCTGATTGAGAGCAGCCTCACTTTTACCTGGAATATGCCTTTTGGAAAATCATAAGGTAATAGGAGACATTGCTCAAAAAATTAGATTTGGATGACTTCCAGCTTTGCAGCGAGTATGTGGTTCCAGATCTCTATTGTTTCACCATAGAGAATTTGACTCAATGTTTTGTTTTGGAACACTTTGGTAGCAGGATTTATTCATTGTCACGACTTGTACAATAAAATTTCAATATTGTTCCAATTTGACTCAATAAAACAAAATAAAACTTGAATTCTTCCCAAAGGGTAAGTTCCTTAGACATACATCAAAAGTATACAAGATTCCATCACAGATAGGACTATAGAGAAAACTTTATTCAAAGGTCAGTTGGGTGTTGATATTAAGCAAGGTGTTACTCAAAAAGACATATGATGAATAACTATATCTAATCTGTCTTATTTTCAAAGTACAAAAAAAGGCTTGGTCAACTTGTGCTAAGATTTTCTTGTGTTGTTATTTTAAAATGAAATTACAATAATGAGATTAAGTCCTAAAATACAATAAAACTTTTAAATAGTTTTATAATTGTCATATTTTAGCTTGTTTCATATTGACTTGTTTATATAGATATTTTATTCCCCTAAGATTAATGATCCTTGAGAGAAAAAATATGTTGTCTTTGTATTTGCATGCCTAGGTTTCTGTCTTTGCTTATTGTACTTATTAAATAAAGGAATAGATGAATAAATCCTCAGTAATACAAGAGATTAATCTAAGCATCCACACTAGAAAAACAAAGTGGACAGAAGATATATACTGCCCAAATTTTAAGATGAAACAGGATGGGCAGACTGACAAATTATTCTAATATATGTATCTTTGTCAAGCATTAGAGTGAGATATTGAACTAATCCCAGAATTTAGCAAAGGTAGAATACTAGGCTGGATTGTGATTGATATTTATTTGACTTCTAAACTGCTTCATTCTAGCAAAAGCACATCTCTTTGACACCAATATATTTTTAAATTTTTAAATAATAGCTTTTTTATTTTCAAGATACATGCAAAGATACTTTTCAACAATCAACCTTACAAAACCTTGTATTGCAATTTTTCTCCTGTTTCCTCCCATTCCCCTCCCCTAGAGAGCAAGCAATCCAATATATGTCAAACATGTAACACTAATGTTTTGCTGCTGATGCTAGCTGGCCATAATTCCTAGAACACCACAATCACAGAAGAAAAAAAAAATAATCCCAAGGACAATAAAAAGATGAATGGTGATATCTGAAGGCTGCCCATGTTATCTTATTAAATATGATTTGTATTCATCAAAACATTACTGGAAAAAATGTATAAGAGAAAAATAAGGCAGGCTAATATATTGGGAATGAAAATTAATATAGACCTCCTGAACAGTAAACCTCCCGATTGATACCTCATTTAATGTTAATATCCAATTGCTTTATTAAACAAAGTTATCACAATATTTTTCTTTGCCATAAAATCATGTATTCTTGTGCTGTGGAGATAAGAGAGATGCTTAGAGTGAGTAAAAGTATTCAAAAATAAATTTTCTCTATTAAGTTAAATTCCAACAATACTGAAATATTGCTCAAATGGGGCATTGGTACCTCTGAAAGACTAAAAGTAAAGAGAAGAAAAAAATAGCATTTATATAGCACTTACTATGTATAAAAAAGCATTTTATAATGTCTCATTTGATCCTTAAAACAGCTCCAAGATAATTTCTTTTATTATATCCATTTTATGTAGGTCAAACTGAAAAGTTAAATGACTTGTCCAGAATCATACAACTAGTTAAGTGAATAAGGCTGGATTTGTATTCAGGTGTTCTCCATTCCAACACCAATTCTCTATATAACATATCACTTGTTTATCATATTTCAAAATAAAGAGGAAAAGGAAGGTTTTAGTGAATTGGGAAGGTTATTATATTGAATTCTATTGAATTCAACATATTTTTATGCACCTATTATATTCAAGCTACTGTCTCTGGTGTTGAGAGAAGAAGGAGTACGAAAAGCGGAGAAGAAGAAGGAGAAGAAAGAGGAAGAGGAGGGAAAAGAGAAGAAAGAGGAGGAGGGAAAGAAGAATGATAATGATGGTGATGAGAAACATTTATATAGCATTATATAGCACTTTAATGTTTGGAAAAGGACTGCATATGTTATCTCATTGTACCTTCATAACAACTTTATGAGGGAGCTGCCATTATAATATCCATTTAGTAAATGAAACAGCAAACGCAGATTAAAGGTTAAATGATTAGCCCAGGGTCACACAGCTACTAAATGTCTGATGTGGCATTCAAAACTTCCTTTCTTCATAGCTCATAATTGCAGAGGCATTAGTGAAACAGATTTAACACTTTTAGAGTTCAAGTCTAATGCTTCATTTCATAGATGAGAAAACTAAAGCCCAGACTAGGTGACTTTGCCAAAGTAACACTAGAATAATAATAAAAAGAGCTGGGATTTGAACCCAGATGCTCTGTTGCCAGATACAACATTCTTCCCATTGTAGGATGATGGGCCCAAACTCACAAATAAATCAAAAGCCCATTGAAAGTAATGCAAAGTAATTTCAAAAAGGAAAAAGCTGCTAATATTTGGGATTACATAGGGAAATCAAGAAAAATATTTTATAAGAGATGCCATCTGGGTTCTGCTTTGAGAGAAGCTAGGGTCTATGGGAGATTTATGGGGAAAATGCATATAAGAAATCCATAAAGTTCCAAATCACATGGAACCAAATGAAATCACATATCCTCCCCAGTATAACTCCAATAGTTCTAGTGATTATGGCCTATATGTGAAAAATGGTGTTTGAGAGTAAGGGTGGCAGGGTATGAATGGAGCAGGGTGAAATGTCCCCTGTTGGGCCACCTTGCTTCTGTGTAATTGCTCATCA
The DNA here is from genome assembly GCF_902635505.1 of Sarcophilus harrisii. Classification (NCBI taxonomy): domain Eukaryota; kingdom Metazoa; phylum Chordata; class Mammalia; order Dasyuromorphia; family Dasyuridae; genus Sarcophilus; species Sarcophilus harrisii. Next base: position 295,471,829 of record NC_045427.1, read on the forward strand.
AAAGTCTTGTGTTTTAGCAAAGGTGGACCCATTATTTTTCCTTCTGCTGATAAAACAGGAACACAAGGCCTAAATTTGATCAGGATACTGAAGTCAACAACTGCACTCTGACAAGAATGTCTGTGATATATTTAGTAGCTTTGCCTAGCTATGATCTCATTTTCTGAAATATAAGCCTTGCTGCGATAGATTGCTAGTGAAGTGTCATTTTTAAGAGCTATTCTGGTGCTAACTTAAGATTCTAATGGGATTGCTTTTTGGCTTTCTCAATCCAAATAGAATTTCTTCCCTGTGAAATTGGACCCACATTATCACAATATTAGGGAAAAATATCAAAAAATATCCCTATATACCTAACAAGTCTAAGGAAAACTAGTCCTGGCGCTACACATTACATCTTCCTCCTTAATCTATTACTATCAATGTGAGCAAGGCAGCTTAAATTTATATAAATATTTCTCTTGAACTGCCCAGAGATAAAACACCCAAAGCATCAAATCTTGCTTCAGGTTGTTGCTAACTAAATATTTGGGAGAGTAAAGTGAGTAAAAGTGAAGTAATTAAAAGCAAATGGAACTTATGGATCTTGAAATGCCGCTTCTAAATATTATCACAAATCTCCCAGTCCTGTTTCTGCATCATGGAATAATACCAAATGCTATCAATAATACGTGGTTTATATAATAAAAAGATTTCAAATGGATCAAAGGCCAGCAGCCTTTTAATTCCTAAGGGCAAAAGTGATTCCCTGCATAAATATATTATTTTGTTTTGGCTTGATTTTGATCAGGGGAGATTAAGGAAAACAAAAATAAGTGAAGTAGCCTCTCTCATCCATCTTATATTTATCTCATCTTTAATTATTTGAATTAAAAACAAAAACAATTATGTTTTATTAGCTGTGGCTGTCCAGGAAGTACCAGGTGTTATAGCCTCATTCTCCAGGACTTTGTTTTCTTGATCAGAAACATATTTTTTGTTCTTTTGTTCTTTAATCATTTTTATGGTAGCTCAGGGCCTGATTTGGCGGCTCTTTTAAACTTCAGAATTCTCACCTTGTGGCTACAAAGCCAAACTTTTTTTTGTAATTGGCAAAGGTCCTTTTCTACAGAGACATTCTTTATGCTTTTGAAAGGTTTGAAAAAGGCAATAGGCTTGATGATTAAAATCCTTTTGAATAAACCTCAATAAATGCCACTCTACACAATACACAAATAGCCCTTTCTTCCAGGGCACGGATTGTTCCACAAAGTTGGAATTTGACCCTTTTTTAATGCCAAAAGTTTGTTTTCCTTTCCAAACTTAACATTTTCTACTAACGTAAATAGGTTTTGCTTGTTTGTTTTCTTTTTTCTTTTTTTTTAATTAATGGAATTGCCCCACAAAGCAGAGAAAAAAAAAAACAACTTTAAATAATTTTGATGAGACTAATTCAGCAAAATTATCCCAAGGACATTTAAGCACTAAAATGGAAAGATAACTAACAAAAAAATGGAAAAGAAATGCAAAAAAATGTATTGTTGCTTTATTTAATAATAAACTGTCTTCACTGTCTGTTACCAAGAAAAATCAATACAATTGGATTTATCATTACAATTTAAGCTATATTTCTCCAGGAGGAAGTAAAAATGCCACTAATGGAAAAAAAAGTGAGGAGAAACATCTAGCTTAGTGAAGATATAAAAAGAGTAAATGTAAGATACATGTGACACAATTTCTCATGTTAGCAACTGATTCACAATTTATCCAAAAAATATAAAGTAAACAAACACATAAACCTCAGACATTTTGAACATCAGTAAAACTAAAAAAGAGAACATCACCAAATCCCAACCTATATCATTCCTTTTTCACTTAATTAGAATCTTTTTTACAGGAATCACACATTCATACTTTGAGAGCATTGTTGATAAGAATAACAGTAGAAAACAGGCATCCAGTCATAGTAATATTATATACTAAGTTATGTCTTTGCCATCATTAATTTGATTTAAAAATATAGAGTATATAAATTTATGCTAGACTGGTTATTTTTTTTAAATGGTAGTAGTGATTTTTTTTAAATGATTGTAGTGAAAAATAAATCTTTAATGCCTCTCAAAAAACTACTTCCAATCCACATATCTACATTATTTAAAATTCCTTTCAAGAGTTAACAAAAGAAATAAATTTGTTCAATTAACTTCTGATTAGTAACATTAAGCTGGGGGAGGGAGCAAGAAACCAGAAACATTGGTGATCTGTTAAAAGCTAACAATAATGAAAGGAAGTCCTTATTATAGGCAAGTAATGTGATTCTTTTTTTTTTTTTTCCATCCTTGCTTTCTCCCAGTGGTTTCATGGTGCCAAGCTCACCCATGTTGAGTAGTTATGGTCAAATTATGTTACAGCCCAGGTCCCAGGTTTATGCTTTACAGAAAGGGACCACAATTGGGTTACCATTTGAATCAAGAAAAAAATAACCAGGTTTATTGGGTACTCACCAGAAAAGATTATGCTGGCAGCAAAAAGGGAGTAGTGCATCAATCACACTTTAAAAAGGCACAGAAAGTACAGAGACAGCCAACAAATGGCTGGGCAGGGAATGGGGTTAGTGAAGGAGGCACATGGCAAAAGAAAAAAAAATAAGAAAAAGAAAGGCACATAGAATCGCTTATGTAATTCCAGATGGAGCTGAGAGTGCTCAAGGGGTAGAATTTTGAATTCTATTCTCTTAGGCTTCTAATGAGAAGACATGGCCTAACTTTATCCATATTCATCAGCATAGCATCTCAGTGTTATCAGTACTAGCTTGAGTTCCCTTATTAGTGTAATATTTCTCTATTTTTGCAGCAAATATGGGATTTATATAGAGTTCACAGATCTAAAGTCTTTGATTAGGTCCTAGCTGACTCTTTATGATTTAGCACATAGGATTTGGGGCAGTTGAGTAGAACAGAGTTTTAGATTCTAGATGGAGCTCTAAACCTGAAGTTAGGAAAACATATTCCAGAATACTTCTGGACTTAGATACTTACTATGTGACTAAAATGACTGAACAACAATGACAATTCTGATGTGGTATTAATTAATTTATGAGCTAATTTTTTGTAATGTTTCCTATTACACTTTCATTTCCTGTTTCCTATTTACTGTTGCCTTACACTGGTTACTTAAATACATACTATACTAACTGGTAAGATGATAGGGTAGGGGGGTGGGGAAGCCATAAAAAGATACATTTTAAACCAAAATAATCAACTCATTCCTATAGCCTGCATCTGTTTATAATAAGACCTGAATCCACATCATCTTTACCTTGTTCCCTCTCTGTGTGTTATTTTATGAGGCCTGTCATTAATCCTCTATTACTAATAGAGTTAAAAGACAATTTAGAGATAATTTATAGTAAACACCTTTCTTTTGAAGATGAGAATATTGAGGCAGGAAAATTAAATGATTTGTCCCAACTCTCACTTAATAACGAGTATAGCATTTCATAATGTAGTGATGATTGGACTGAAAATTAGAACTTTTGGGCTGATTTTTCAGTTTGAAAATTGCACTTACTAGCCATATGATACACTGAGCAGATCTCTGTATCTAACTGAAATTTGCTTATTTTTAAAGCAAAGATGTCTATCCTTAAAAATCTTCATTGAGCTCTAGCTTTCCTTGGTTCTAAATGGATAATTTGGTTCTTGAATATAGATCTCTTGATTTCTAAGTCAGGACTTTTTCCATTACACTGCACAAGATACATCTAATTGATGAACACTGATATTGCTGATGAAGAAAGGGTGCAAATAGTCTCCATTAAAGGATAAAAGAAACCTCTATTCAGCATGAAATCTTAGCTCACTTTGGTTTGGTTGCATGCACAATCCATGCAATGTTTTCTCTCAGGGGGCCTTATTTTTCCCCTTTGGCTCATTTCTACAATGCACTTTTCCTTTAATCCCCTGTAGGGTCTCAGGTCATCAGCAACACATGAATTCATTTTGCTATTTAATCATACAGCCTCCTCTGAAAATCATTAATACAAAACATTGAGTGGCATGCTCTGGAATGTTTAAAAAGAGCACAAAGCCAAAGAAAAAACCTATTCACATCATATTTTAAACATATGCAGAATATGTTGAGTTTTTAGGTCAAAGCTCTATTCTACACATTAAAAGAAACATCTGTGTCTCTTTCTTTTATGAGTGGAATCCCATAGGTGCCCTAACATTAAAGACATCTCCAAGTCAAAAATCTTCAGCAGAAGAAATGGAAAGGCTGGATAACTTCAAACTAAAAGCCTTGACCTTGTTCTTGTGAAATCTCCAGAGGAATCTTGGTCCTCCATCCTAAATCAAATAAATTTGATGGTCTTTGCTGCATTCCATATGGAAGCCAATGTACTTCTTATGTGTCAAAATGCTATTTCAATTGGAAAGTCACTCCAGAAAGGAGGCAGTTTCCTTAGGTCAAGTCCAAAGACATAATTATTCACTTGCTAATCAGAAGCCAGGAAAGAAATTTCTAACTGGAACTTCTAGCATCACCTATGACAGAAATTACACAGTATAAGATAAGAATTGGTTTCCAAAATATACTGTTACATCCCACTAACTAAGACACAGTGGTCCAGCAATAGCTATAGACCTTCAGCAATAAAGATGTGCTCTTTCATTTCCTGAGGTGTCCTATCTTTGGACAGATTGACATTATCTTCCAAGCCCTTCAGATTATCTCTGACTTCCTTATAAGCAAGTTTGCTGCCTAACATTAGAGGTCAGTCTGAAAGCCCGGGTCAAATCAGCTACACAAAATTATTTTAGTTTAAATGTCATCCCCTTTGATTTCATTGCCTCCCTATTTTTTTCTTTCTAAGCAGAGAACATAGGGAAAAACTGAGAAAACTTTCAGTTTTATTAGTGTCTTTCTATTTTGCTTTTAAAAAATATGGTTCTTTTTATGATGTATGGTATTTATTTGCTTCAGTTTCCATCCTGTAAAGTAATAAAATGCACTAAGTTGGTTTATTCCCTTTGTTGCTACAGCAAAACATTCCTTGCATTTCATGTGGCGGCCCATTGCATTTATGATAGAGAAGAAAAATTTTGATGATAATGAAAAAAGAAATAAATCACCACTTGTTCTTAATCTCAAATTTGTGAATGCTTTAGAATCCCAAAGCCCAGAAAGTTTGAGGTTTGCAGCAACACGTGGGAGTTAATGAGTAGGGATAAGAGGTTGAAGCAGAAAGATAGTAATGTCAGGATAAAGTCAGTCATTCTATGAAATCCTGAATCGATAGGAAAGTAATTTATTTATGTATGTTAAACAACTATTATCTTATCATATGTTAGACATAGAACAGATTCTAGGTATCTAGTTATCATAGTTGATAGACTGCTGTAACTAGAGTTAGGAAGACATGAATTTTAATAACACCTCAGGCCTCACTAGCTCTGTAACCCTGTGCAAGTCATTTAACCTCTGTTTGCTTCATTTTCCCTGATTTTAAAATTAAGGTAATAATTGATGTAAAAATCAACTATGAATATATTTCTAAAGTGTTTATTTATCATGTGCTTGGCACACAGTAGGTCCAATATAAATGTTGTTGTTGTTGTTAGCAACTCAAACTGAAGAAATATGTAGAAAGAGAAGTAATTTTCTCACATGCAACACCTTCATATATTTAAATTCCATAATTTCATAAGTGTAGGTAAGCCTTCCACTCAGAGAGATTATAACAAATTTATGTGTTAAAATCCACCATGGATATAGCTAAAACAAAAGTTATTATCCATCTTTCCTCTGCCCCTATTCTTACTTCTCTTTTTCTAAATCAGAATTTGGGCTAGATGCTCCTTAATTTGTCCATATGAGAGACTTCATTTTTCCAACTCATCATGTTGAAACCAGATACTGCAGGCATTTGATCAATTAGTCTCAGAATTCCCAAGCTCAAGCTATCCACCAATTTCAGACACCCTCACAGCTGGATTAAAGCCATGTGCCAATATATCTTCTGTCTGTGACTCTTTGAAATGAGATAGGATCATTTTAATGGCAGTCCCTCATGTAGTTCATATTTGAAAGATTTCTAGATTGATAGGAATGAATACACCTTTTAATGTGCTTGTAGAACTTTTAAATATTTTATAAAGCTTTATATTTTCAAAACATATGCATAGAGAGTTTTCAACATCATCCCTGCAAAACCCTGTGCTGCAAACTTTTTTTTTTCTTCCTCACCTTCCTTCACCCCCTCCCCCAGATTGCAAGCAATCCAGTACATATCAAACATGTGCAATTCCTTTATACACATTTCACAATTATGCTGCACAAGAAAAATCAGACCAAAAAGGAAAAAAATGAGAAACAAAACAAAATGCAAGCAAACAACAATGGAAAAAAGTGAAAACACTATATTGTGCTTTACACTCAGTCCCCACCTTCCTCACTCTGAGTGTAGATGGATGTCTCCATCACAAGATGATTGGAACTTACCCGAATCACCTCACTGCTGAAAAGAACTACAACCTTAAATCATTGTGTAAGTCTGTTGTTGTTTACAAGGTTCTTTTGGGTCTACTCATTGGCATCAGTTCATGTAAGTCCCTCCAGACCTTTCTGAAATCATCCTATTGATTGTTTCTTATAGAACAATAATATTCCATAACATTCATATACAATAACATATTCACCCATTCTTTAACTGATGGGGTATCCAGTCAGTTCCTAGTTCCTTACCATTACAAAAATGACTGCTACAAACATTTTTGCCCATGTGGGTCCTTTTCCATTTTGTATGGTCTCTCTGGGACACAGACACAGTAGAGGGACTGCTAAATCAAAGGGAATTTGATAGCCTTTTGGAATAGTTCCACATAATTTTCCAGAATGTTGGATCAGTTCACAATTCCACCAACAGTGTATCAGTAGCCCACTTTCCCCCTTCAACATTCATTATTATCTTTTTTCTTGTCATCTTAGCCCATCTGAGAGATGTGTAGTGCTATCTCAGAGCTGTCATAATTTGCATTTTTTCTCATCAATAGTGATTTAGAACACTTTTTATTATTATAATAACTTTTTATTGACAGAACCCATGCCAAGGTAATTTTTTTTACATTATCCCTTGCACTCATTTCTATTCTGATTTTTCCCTCCCACCCTCCACCTCCTCCCCTAGATGGCAAGCAGTCCTAATTATGTTGAATATGTTGTAGTATACCCTAGATACAATATATGTATGCAGAACCAAACAGTTTTCTTGTTGCACAGGGAGAATTGGATTCAGAAGGTAAAAATAACCCGGGAAGAAAAACAAAAATGTAAACAGTTTACATTCATTTCCCAGTGTTTTTTTTTTTTTTTCCTTTGGGTGTAGCTGTTTCTGTCCATCATTGATGAACTGAAACTGAATTAGGTCTCTTTGTCAAAGAAATCCACTTCCTTCAGAGTACATCTTCATACAGTATTGTTGTTGATGTATATAATGATCTCTTGGTTCTGCTCATTTCACTTAGCATCAGTTCATGTAAGTTTCTCCAAGCCTCTCTGTATTCATCCTGCTGGTCATTTATTACAGAACAATAATATTCCATAACATTCATCTACCACAATTTACCCAACCATTCTCCAATTGATATGCATCCATTCATTTTCCAGTTAGATTGCTATAGTTGACTATTCTGTCTTGTGAACCTAACCTGTTCCACTGATCAACTAATCTATTTCTTAGCCAATACCAAATTGTTTTGGTGACTGCTGCTTTATAATATAGTTTTAGATCGGCTACAGCTAGGCCACCTTGATTTGATATTTTTTCATTAATTCTTTTGAGATTCTCAACCTTTTATTATTCCATATGAATTTTGTTGTTATTTTTTCTAGATTTTAAAAATATTTTCTTGGAAGTTTGATTGGTATAGCACTAAATAAATAGATTAGTTTAGGGAGTATTGTCATCTTTATTATATTTGCTCGGCCTACCCAAGAGCACTTAATTATTTAAATCTGATTTTATTTGTGTGGAAAGTGTTTTGTAATTTTGCTCATATAATGCCTGACTTTCCTTTGGTAGATAGATTCCCAAATATTTTACGCTGTCAACAATTATTTTGAGTGGAATTTCTCTTTGTATCTCTTGCTGTTGGATTTTGTTGGTGATGTATAAAAATGCTGAGGATTTATTTTGTATTCTGCAACTTTGCTAAAGTTATTAATTATTTCTAATAGCTTTTTAGTAGAATCTCTGTGGTTCTCTACGTATACCATCATATCATTTGCAAAGAGTGATAGTTTGGTTTCCTCATTGCCTATTCTGATGCCTTTAATCTCTTTCTCGACTCTTATTGCCGAGACTACTTTTTCTAATACCAATATTGAATAATAATGGTGATGGTGGGCAATCTTGCTTCACTCCAGATCTTACTGGGAAAGGTTCCAGTTTTTCCCCATTGCATATGATGCTTACTGATGGTTTTAAATATATGCTTCTGACTATTTTAAGAAAAAATCCATTTATTCCTATATTCTCAAGTGTTTTTATTAGGAATGGATGTTGGATTTTATCAAATGCTTTTTCTGCATCTATTGAGATGATCATATGGTTTTTGTTAGTTTGCTTATTGATATAGTCAATTATGCTAATAGTTTTCCTAATATTGAACCAGCCCTGCATTCCTGTTATAAATCCTACTTGGTCATAGTGTATTATCCTGGGGATGATTTTCTGTAATCTTTTTACTAATATTTTATTTAAGATTTTAGCATCGATATTCATTAGGGAGATTGTTCTATAATTTTCTTTCTCTGTTTTCAGCCCACCTGGTTTAGGTATCAGTACCATGTCTGTGTTGTAAAAGGAGTTTGGTAGGAGTCCTTAAATCCCAATTTTTTTCAAATAGTTTATATAGCGTTGGAGTTAATTGTTCTTTAAATGTTTGGTAGAATTCACATATAAATCCATCTGGTCCTGGGGATTTTTTCTTAGGGAGTTGGTTAATAGCTTGTTCTATTTCTTTTTCTAAAATGGGACTGTTTAGGATATTTACTTCTTCCTCTGTTAATCTGGGAAGGCTATATTTTTGAAGGTATTCTTCCATTTCATTTAAGTTGTCGAATTTATTGGCATAAAATTGGGCAAAGTAATTCCTAATTATTGCTCTAATTTCCTCTTCATTAGTGGGAAGTTCTCCCTTTTCATTTTTAAGACTAACAATTTGGTTTTCCTCTTTCATTTTTTTAAATCAGATTTACTAAGGGTTTGTCTATTTTGTTGATTTTTTCACAGAACCAATTCTTAGTTTTAGTAATTAATTCAATAGTTTTTTTACTTTCAATTTTATTGATTTATTTTTAGAATTTCAAGTTTAGTGTTTGACTGGGGGTTTTAAATTTGTTCCTTTTCTAGTATAGCCCAATTTATTGACCTTCTCTTTCTCTATTTTATGCAAGTAGGCCTCTAGAGACATGAAATTTCCCCTTATTACTGCTTTGGCTGCATCCCACACATTTTGGTATGATGTCTCATTATTGTCATTTTCGTGGGTAAAGTTATTAATTATGTCTATGATTTGCTGTTTCACTCAATCATTCTTTAGTACGAGATAATTTACTTTCCAATTATTTTTTGGTCTACTTTGCCCTGGCCTTTTGTTGAGTGTAATTTTTATTGCATCGTGTCCTGCAAAGGATGCATTTACTATTTCTGCCTTACTGCATTTGAGTTTGAGTTTTCTATGTCCTAATATATGGTCTATTTTTGTATAGGTTCCATGAACTGCTGAAAAGAAAGTGTACTCCTTTCTGTCTCCATTTTGTTTTCTCCAGAGATCTATCATATCTAACTTTTCTAGTATTCTATTTATCTCTTTGACTTCTTTCTTATTTATTTTGTGGTTTGATTTATCTAATTCTGAGATTGCAAGGTTGAGATTTCCCACTATTATAGTTTTGATGTATATTTCTTCTTGCAGCTCTCTTAATTTCTCTTTTAAGAATTTAGATGCTACACCACTTGGTGCATATATGTTTAATATTGATATTGCTTCATTATCTATGCTACCCTTTAGGAAGATATAATGCCCTTCCTTATCTCTTTTAATTAGATCAGTTTTTGTTTTTGCTTGATCTAAAATCAGCATGGCTACCCCTGCTTTTTTGACTTCACCTGAAGCATAGTAGATTTTGCTCCAACCTTTTACCTTTACTCTACATGTATCTCCCTGCTTCAGGTGTGTTTCCTGTAAACAACATATTGTAGCATTCTGGCTTTTAATCCATTCTGCTAACCGCTTCCTCATTATGGGGGAGTTTACCCCATTCACATTTATGGTTAAAATTACCAATTGTGTATTACTTGCCATCTTGTTAACCCCTGTTCATGCTTTTCTCCCTTCTTTTCCCCTTACCCCCCTTCCCAGTATTAAACTTGTGAGCACCACTTGTTTCTCACAGCCCTCCCTTTTTAGTATCCCTCCTCCCCACCTTAGAGTTCCTCCCCCTATCTTTGTCCTTTGTTTCATAATTTCCGTATTCTCTTCCGCTTACTTATTCCTTTCCTTTTCATTTTTCCCTTCTCACTTTTCAATGAGATGGGAGATGTTTCACCATAAATTGAATATGTCTAAAATTTTTTTCTCTTAAAGCCAATTCTGATGGCAGTATAATATCCACTATTTTCACCCCCCTCCATTCTTTCTCTCAGATATAATAGGTTTCCTTTGCCTCTTTGTGAGATGTAGTACCCCCACTTTACCCTTTTTCTGGTACAATGTCCTTTCCACCTCTAATTTCTAGAACAAAGTATACATGTATTCTTTATACATCTTTACAGCAGAAATATAGTTCCCAAGATTTCTTTTTACCTTTTTAGGTTTCTCTTGTGTTATATATTTGTAGATCAAACTTCTTGTTAAGTTCTGTTTTTTTCATCAAAAATAGGTGAAATTCACTTATTTTGTTGAATGACCATCTTCTTCCCTGGAAAAAGATGTTCATTCTGGCTGGGTAAGTTATTTTTGGTTGCATACCGAGTTCCTTAGCCTTTCGGGAATATCATATTCCAGGCCCTTCGATCTTTTAATGTGGATGCTGCTAGATCCTGGGTGATCCTTATTGTGGCTCCTCTATATTTGAATTGGGTTTTTCTAGCCACTTGGAGTATTTTTTTCTTCCTTGGGTTCTGGCATTTGGCCACTATATTCCTTGGTGTTTTGATTTTAGGATCTCAATGAATCCTTTCAATGTCTATTTTACCCTCTCTTTCTATGACTTCTGGGCAGTTCTCTTTGATAATTTCCTGGAAAATAGTGTCCAGGTTCTTTTTTTCATCATATTTTTCTGGGAGTTCAATAATTCTCAGATTGTCTCTCCTAGACCTATTTTCCAGGTCTGTTGTTTTCCCAAGAAGGTATTTCACATTTTTGTCCATTGTTTGATTTTTTTTGGTTTTGCTTGACTGATTCTTCTTGTCTCCTCGAGTCATGCAATTCCATTTGCTCGATTCTGATTTTCAATGAAGTATTTTCTTCATTCACTTTTTTTTATATCTTTTTCTAATTGTGCAATTGTGTTGTTTTGTTCTATGGAATGTTTTTCCATTTCACCAATTTTGTTTTTTAGAGAGCCATTTTCTGTTTCCAGTTCACTGATCCTATTTTTCAAGGATTTGTTTTCTTTATCCCTTCTGTCTTTAAGTTAGTGGGACAATTTCTCCAGACTCTCTTGCCAAGCCTCCCTCTCCTTTTCCAATCTTTCTTCTAGCTCTCTTGTGAGAGCCTTTTTAATTTCTTCTAAGAGATTCATCTGTGGTGAGGAACAGATGATCTCCTCCTGTGGGGATTCACCTGGAGATAGTCTGTTTTTAGTCTCCTCAGGGTTTAGAGTCTGTTCTCTGTCCGTTTAAAAGCTGTAGATCGTTAAAGTCCTTTTCAATTTTTTGCCCATTTTGTCAGAGAAGAATCAGAGACAAACTAACAAAAAAAAAAGAAAAAAAAACAAATGGAATCTGTTTTTTTGGGGGGAGGGGCTGGGTGGTGTTACTGAGTTTCTTCTACAGACTGTGGGGGCATCAGCGAGGCACTAGCAGGACTGTGCTGTGCCTGAGCTCTGAGACTCTGAGAGCATGCTGAGATGCTGTGGTGGAGGAGTGGCCAGGTCCTGGGAAACTCCAGCTGTTTGGGGTTGTATTCTTCACCCCTGGTGTTTTTAGCTTCTCTGTTGGGCTACTGACTTGCTGCCAGGGCAAAGTATTCAAGCTTCTAGCAAAGCTCTCCCCGCAGAGATGGCTGAGATCACACTTCAACCCCCTCTGGTCTGCTCGGCTGTGAGCTGCCTGCAGAACTCTTGCTGCTGCTGCCCTCAGCCTGTGCCTGATCTAAAACTGTCCCACCTTCAAGCAGAAACAGACCTTTCCTGGCAAATCTCAAGGATGTCTTCTCTTGGTAACTATTTGTGGGGTTTTTTTTAAGTCAAGAATTAATTCAGAGGCTTGTAATGAGATGGATTCTGAGAGAAAATGTGGAGCTTACACAGCTGTGTGCCTCCTCACCGCCATCTTGGCTGGAAGTCAGAACACTTTTTCATATGACTAGAAATGGTTTTAATTTTTTCATTTGAAAATGATCTGTTCATATATTTTGACTATTTATCATTTAGAGAATGGCTTGTATTCTTATTAAATTTGAGTGAATTCTCTCTATATTTTAGAAATTAGGGCTTAATTACAATCTTGGACCTAAATGTTTTCCCACTTTACTGCTTTCCTTCTAATCTTTTGTCATTTAATCCCGAGAATGCATCAAAATCCCTACACCTAATATTGGACAATTCTATTAACATTTAGAAGATTTAATGCTAATATGAGTAACCTGAATATATTCTCCTTGCACAAACAGAAATACAGATCAGAACAATCACTTACACTTAACCAAACAAATAATTGTACCCACACACTAGCACTCTATTACACACATTGTTAACCCAACTCAGGTGTGCATAAAAGGAAAGATTAAAAGGAATAAAAAGAACTCCCCCACTGTTTACCAAAAACATCACCTCAAGCATTTATTAGTGTTAGAGGCACTGCCTGCCTGGTGAGTTGTGACTTTAATGGCGGTAGTATCCTGACTGTGCAAAGGTAGCATAATCACTTGTCTCTTAATTGGGGACTAGTATGAATGGCACAATGAGGGTTTAACTGTCTCTTATTCCTGATCAGTGAAATTGACCTTCCCGTGCAGAGGCAGGAATGCTTATACAAGGAGAATATATTCAGGTTACTCATATTAGCATTATATCTTCTAAATATTAAAAGAATTGTTCAATATTGGGTGTGGGATTTTGATTGATTGTTGGGATTAAATGACAGGTGAGTTTGAGCTTTAACGCTTTCTTAATTGGTGGCTGCTTTTAGGCCTACAATGTTTTGTGTTTGTGTGTGCATTGGTTTTGTTTATATAAAAAAAATTACTTGATAGAAACAAAAGTTTCCATTTTGCATTCCATAATGAACTCTAATTCTTCTTTGGCCTTACTGTGATGAGATAAAGTCTTATCTAAATATGCCTGCACCATAAGCATGAGACATTCCCAAAAAGTGACTTTTTTTTGATACATTTGGGGTGAAGGGACTTACTCAGGGATACACAGCCAGGAAGTGTTAAAGTTTAAGGCCAGATTTGACCTAAGGACCTCTTGACTTCAGGGCTGGTGGTCTATTCACTATACCAACTAGCTGCCACAGAAAGTGACTTTTAAAGACAAAATTAGAACTTAAATTTGGGAGAAGTCAGAGATGCAATACATTAGTCTCATCCAAAAATGAGCCTGAGGTATACTGTTACTACACATTACTATTTCCTTTCTAATCTTGTCTGCCTTGTTTTTGTTTGTACAAAAATTTTTAACTTAATATAATAAAAATTATTCATTTTGCATTCCATAATGTATATTAGTCCTTCTTTGGCCACAAATTCCTTTCTTCTCCACAGATTTTCCTTTTTTTTTCCCTTCTAATTTCCTTTATTGCTCATTACAGATCATTTGCAGGGGTCAGGTTAGACTAGAAAGTGAAAGCTGAAGGAAAGGAAATTGACCAGCTTTTTACAAAAAAAAATCTTAGATTTGTTGATATCTTTTGTTTTTAAAGAAACTTTATTTGTAAATCTATCTTATTTTGCTCTACTACACAGCAAAAGATCCCACTCTTGGAAGAAGGCAAATACTTGCAGAGTCTAAGAAGTAACTCTGAAAACAGCAGCATGAAAAATCATGAAGCTTGGGAAAGTGTGTCCACAAACCCTAAAAATAGAATTTGTAGATGAAAAGCTACTCTAAAGTCAGGGAGCACCAAGACACAGGCTCAGAGAAAGACAATGCTTTTAAAACTGCTACAAGCAAAGTCTCAAAGAAAAAAGTTAATTGGACTTACAAACTCAACATGAATTCCTGGTAAATTAAAAGAAAGAGATAAGAAATGAGTATTGCATGACAATTATAAAAAGAGAATTAATAGTTTGGTAAAAAAGGGACAGAAATATTGGAAAAGAACAATAAAAAAGCAGTCTAATGGGTAAAATAGGCAAAAAATTCCCTGAAGAATCTCTTATAAATCACAATTGTAGGGGAGCAGAGCCAAGATGATGAAGAAAAACCAGGATTCACCTAAGTTATCCCCCAAAGCCCTCTAAACAACATTAAATAATTCTCCAAGGAAATTCTAGAGTAGAATCCAGAAAAGGACTTTGAAACAATTTTTCAGCATAGCCTACTTAGAAAGTCAGCAGGAAATGTCTGTTGTATCAGGGTGAGACTGTAGCAAAGTCCAATACTAACTTCAACTAAACAAAGAAGCAGAAGGCCTTGGGGGCAACTGAATCAATGACAGCCAAGGTGGTTTCCAGAAATAGTCAGTAGGTCAGATAACTGATCAGAAGGAGATTTCAGGGTCCCTTCCTTGGCATCAGGTCTGACTCTGTTTCGGTGCCTATACTTCCATCTGGATCACAGATTTGAGTATGAATCTCAGGGTGAGGACAAACACCAGCAGACCAGAGCTTGAAAAAAGTGGGGACCCCAGATATAGTTACAGGATAAAAAATAATGTTTAATTCCTCATGTCTGAGTACAGGTCAATAGTAAACACACTTCTTTCTAAATTACACAACCTTGGAAGAAACAAAAGCTGACAGGTCTTAGAAATGATCTCTTATGGCTGCAAATATTTGTCAGCTCATATTTTAATATATTCTTCTCATTATTTGTTAACTAATCTGGGTTGATTGCCAGTTTCAGGAACACTTACTCTTCCAAGGGCATATGAGCACTGAGTGAGTTCCATGAGGGCTTTTTGTTATTTGAGAGTACCAATGACCCCGTTTTAATAATCTGCTAGCACAATTGACAAAGTGATTAATTACTCAGAATCTATGTGTTTTGAACTTTTTATGTGTCCCAGTAATTTCAGAAAAACCTGGAGAGACTAATGAATTGATGCAAAAGTAAATGAGTAGAATTAGGAGAACACACCGAATAAAGTAACTGAGGTATTGTGAAGATATTCATATGTTTATTTACTTTTTTATTCTGATGAAGATAATAATGAAAGAAAATTATTTTTTTATTATACCTTTTTTATTTACAAGATATATCATGGATAATTTTTCAGCATTGATAATTGCAAAATCTTTTCTTTCAACTTTTCCCCTCCTTCCCCCCACCACCTCCCCCGGATGGCAGGTTGACCATACATGTTAAATATGTTAAAGCATAAATTAAATACAATATATGTATACATGTCCATATACTTATTTTGCTGTCCAAAAAGAATTGGGCTTTGAAATAGTGTACAATTAGCCTGTGAAGGAAATAAAAAATGCAGGCAGACAAAAATAGAAGGATTGGGAATTTTATGTAGTTGTTCATAATTATCTCCCAGAATTCTTTCATTGGGTGCAGCAGGTTCAATTCATTACTGCTCTATTGGAACTGATTTGGTTCATGTCATTGCCAAAGAGGGCCACACCCATCAGAATTTATAATCTATAGTAGTTTATTTTATTTTATTTTATTATAATAACTTTTTATTGACAGAACCCATGCCAGGGTAATTTTTTTACAACATTATCCCTTGCACTCATTTCTGTTCCGATTTTTCACCTCTCTCCCTCCACCCCCTCCCTTAGATGGCAAGCAGTCCTATACATGTTGAATATGTTGCTTCCCTTCTCATCTTGTTTGCATTAGTTTTATTTGTACAAACCTTTTTAATTTGATGTATATCCTAGATACAATATATGATTGCCCATTTCCCAGTGTTCTTTCTTTGGGTGTAGCTGCTTCTGTCCATCAGTGATCAGTTGAAACTGAGTTAGATCTTCTCTTTGTCGAAGGAATCCACTTCCATCAGAATACATCTTCATACAGTAACGTTGTTGAGGTATATAATGATCTCCTGGTTCTGCTCAATTCACTTAGCATCAGTTCATGTAAGTCTTCCCAAGCCTCTCTCTACTCATCCTGCTGGTCATTTCTTACAGAACAATAATATTCCGTAACATTCATATACCACAATTTACCCAACCATTCTCCAATTGATGTGCATCCATTCATTTTCCAGTTTCTAGCCACTACAAACAGGGCTGCCACAAACATTTTGGCACATACAGGTCCATTCCCCTTCTTTAGTATCTCCTTGGGGTATAAGCCCAATAGTAGCACTGCTGGGTCAAAGGGTATGCACAGTTTGATAACTTTTGGGGCATATTTCCAGATTGTTCTCCAGAATGGTTGGATTCATTCACAATTCCACCAACAATGCATCAGTGTCTCAGTTTTCCCACATCCCCCCCCAACATTCATCATTATTTTTACCTGTCATCTTAGTCAATCTGACAGGTATTTAGTGGTATCTCCGAGTTGTTTTAATTTGCATTTCTCTGATCAATAGTGATTTGGAATACTCTTTCATGTGAATGATAATAGTTTCAATTTCATCATCTGAAAATTGTCTGTTCATATCCTTTGACCATTTATCAATTGGAGAATGGCTTGGTTATTTTTTTATAAATTAGAGTCAATGCTCTATATATTTTGGAAACGAGGCCTTTATCAGAATCTTTATCTGTGAAGATGTTTTCCCAGTTTGTTGCTTCCCTTCTAATCTTGTTTGCATTAGTTTTGTTTGTACAAAAGCTTTTTAATTTGATGTAATCAAAATTTTCTATTTTGTGATCAATAATGGTCTCTAGTTCATCTTTGATCACAAATTTCTTCCTCCTCCACAGGTTTGAGAGATAAACTATCCTATGTTCCTCTAATTTATTTATAATCTCATTCTTTATGCCTAGATCATGGACCCATTTTCATCTTATCTTGGTATATAATCATATAGTATTGTTGTTGAAATATATAATGAACTCCTGGTCCTGCTCATTTCATTCAGCATCAGTTCATGTAAGTCACTCCAGGGCTTTCTGAAATCATCCTGCTATTATTCTTACTGAATAATAATATTGTATAATATTCATATACCACAATTTATCAGCCATTCTCCTACTGATGGACATCCATTCAGTTCCAGTTTTTTGCCACTACAAAGAGATCTGCCACAAACATTTGTGCACATACAGGTCCCTTTCCCTTCTTTAAAATCTCTTTTGGAAATAAGCCCAGTAAAAATACCAATGGATCAGTGTATGCAGTTTGTTAACTTTTTGAGCATACTTCCAAATTGCTCTCCAGAATGGCTGGATGTATTCACAATTCTACCAACAATGTATTATTATCCCTGTTTTCCAACATCCCCTCCAACATTCCGCATTATATTTTCCTGTCATTCTAGCCAATCTGACAGGTGTGTAGTGGTATCTCAGAGATGTATTAATTTGCATTTCTCTGATTAATAATGATGTAAAACATCTTTTCATATGGCTAGAAATAGTTTCAATTTCTTCATCTGAAAATTGTCTGTTCATATGCTTTGATCATTTATCTATTGGAGAATGGCTTAATTTCTTATAAATTAAAGCCAGTTCTCTATATATTTTATCAGAATCTTTGACAGAAAAATGTTTTTCCAGTTTATTGCTTCCCTTCTAATCTTGTCTGCATTAGTTTTGTTTGTACAAAAAACTTTTCAATTGGATATAATCAAAAATTTCTATTTTGTGATCAATAATGATCTCTAATTCTTCCTTGGTCATAAATTCCTTCCTCTTCCACAAGTTTGAGAAATAAACTACCTATGCTCTTGCAATTTATTTATAATCTCATTCTTTATGCCTAGGTCATGAACCCATTTTTACCTTATCTTGATGTATAGTGTTAAGTGTAGGTCAATGCTTAGTTTCTGCCATACTAATTTCCAATTTTTCCAGCAGTTTTTGTCAAACAATGAGTTTTTATTCCAAAAGCTGGGGTATTTGGGCTTGTCAAACAATAGATTATTAAAGTTAGACTGTTTTGTCTAACTTTATTCCTAAATAACCTATTTAGGATTATTCCTATTCCTATTCCACTGATCAATTAGTTCATTTCTTAGCCAATAACAAATGATTTTGGTAACCACTGCTTTATATTATAATTTTAGATCTGGTACAGCTAGGGCACCTTATTTTGATTTTTTTTTCATTAATTCCCTTGAAATTCTTGACCTTTAGTTTTTCCATAATGAACTTTGTTGTTATTTTTTTCTAGGTCATTAAAATAGGTTTTTTGGTGTCTGGTATAGCACTAAATAAATAAATTAATTTAGGTAGTATTGTCATCTTTATTATATTTGCTTGCCCTATCCAAGAGCATTTAATATTTTTCCAGTTGGTTAGATCAGACAATTTGCATGGAAAGTGTTTTGTAGTTAGTTCATATAATTCCTGATTTTCCCTTGGTAGATAGATTCCTAAATATTTTCTACTCTCGGTAGTTACTTTAAATAGAATTTCTCTTTGTAACTCTGTTGGATTTTGTTAGTGATATATAAGAATGCTGATGACTGATATGGGTTTATTTTGTATCCTGCAACTTTGCTAAAGGTGTGAATAATTTCTAATAGACTTTTAGTAGAATCTCTGGGGTTCTCTATGTATACCATCATACATCAGCAAAGAGTGATAATTTGGTTTCCTCATCACCTACTCTAATTCCGTTAATCTCTTTCTCAACTCTCATTGTCAAAGTTAGCATTTCTACAACAATATTGAATAGCAATGGTGATAGTGGGCAACCTTGTTTCATTCCTGATCTAATTGGAAATGGTTTCAGTTTATCCCCATTACATACAATGCTTAAGTGATGGTTTTAAATAGATGCTACTGATTATTTTAAGGAAAAGTCCATCCATTCCTATACTCTCGAGTGTTTTTAATAGGAATGGATGTTGGATTTTATCAAATGCTTTTTCTCTATCCATTTAGATGATTATATTGTTTTTGATAATTTGGCAATTAATATGGTCAACTATACTAATAGTTTTCCTAATACTGAACCAGCCCTGCATTCCTCGTATAAATCTTACTTCATCATGGTATATATCCTGGTGATTTTTTTTGTAGTCTTTTTACTAATATCTTATTTAAGATTTTAGCATCAATATTCATTAGGGGGATTGGTCTATAATTTTTCTTTCTCTGTTTTCAACCTACCTGGTTTAGGTATCAGTACCATGTCTGCGTCGTAAAAAGAATTTGGCAGGACTCCTTCATTCCCTATTTTGTCAAATAATTTATACAAAATTTGGTCCAATTGTTCTTTAAACGTTTGGTAGAATTCACATGTAAATCCATCTGGTTCTGGGGATTTTTTTCTTAGGGAATTGATTAATAGCTTGTTCAATTTCTTTTCTAAAATGGGAATATTTAAACAATTGACTTCCACCTTTGTTAACCTGGGAAGCCTATATTTTTGGAGGTAGTCATCCATATCACTTAGGTTATCAAAATTATTGGCATAAAGTTGGACAAAGTAACTCCTTGTTATTTCTTTAATTTCCTCTTCATTGGTGGAAAGTTCTCCCTTTTCATTTTAAGACTAACAATTTGATTTTCCTCTTTCCTTTTTCTAATCAGATTTACCAAAGGTTTATCTATTTTATTTTTTTTTCATAAACCAACTCTTAGTTTTATTTATTAATTCAAGTTTTTTTTTTTTTACTTCCAATATTGTTAATTTCTCCTTTCAATTTTAGAATTTCAATTTTAGTATTTGATTGGGGGGTTTTAATTTGATCTTTTTCTAGCTTTTTAAGTTGCAAGCCCAATTCATTGATCTTCTCTTTCTGTATTTTATTCAAGTAAGACTTTAAAGATATGAAATTTCCCCTTATTACCGCTTTATCTGCATCCCACAAATTTTGGTATATTGTCTCTTTGTTATCATTATCTTGAGTGAAGTTATTATTAGTGCCTATAATTTGCTGTTTCACCCAATCATTCTTTAAGATGAGATTATTTAGTTTCCAATTACTTTATAGTCTATTTACCCCAAACATTTTGTTGAATGTAGTTTTTATTGCATCATGATCTGAAAAGAAAGCATTTACTATGTCTGCCTTCCTGCATTTAATTTTGAGGTCTTTATGTCCTAATATATGGTCAATTTTTGTCTGGTTCCATGAACTGTTGAGAAGAAAGTATATTCCTTTCTGTCACCATTCAGTTTTCTCCAAAGATCTATCATACCTAATTTTTTCTAATATTCTATTTACCTCTTTAATTTCTTTCTTATTTGTTTTGTGGTTTGATTTATCTAATTCTGAGAGTGCAAGGTCGAGATCTCCCACTATTATAGTTTTGCTGTCTATTTCTTCTTGCAACTCTCTTAACTTCTCCTTTAGAAGTTAGATGCTAGAGCACTTGTTGCATATATACTTAGTATTGATATTGCTTCATTGTCTATGCTACCCTTTAGCAAGACATAGTTTCCTTCCTTTTAATTGGATCAATTTTTGCTTTTGCTTGATCTGAGATAAGCATGGCTACTCTTGCTTTTTTGACTTCACCTGAAGTATAATAGATTCTGCCCCAGCCTTTTACCTTTACTCTGTATGCATCTCCCTGTTTTAAATATGTTTCCTCTAAACAACATATTGTAGGGTTCTGGCTTTTGATCCAGTCTACTGCTTTTGCCTTATGGCAGAGCTTATCCCATTCACATTTATGGTTAAAATGACTAATTCTGTATTTTCTGCCCTCTCTTATTATCCCCAGATTAGTGCAAGAAAATTCTTAAAAACTCATGATAAAAAAATCTATACATTTCCAAAGAAGGAAGTGATGGAATCTAAATGTAAATTAAAGCATACTTTTTCCTTGCTGGTTTTTTTTTTTTTTTTGGTCTGTATTTTCTTTTACAACATGACTAACTTGAATATATGTTTGCATGACTACATATGTATAACCTTTATCAAATTTCTTGTCTTTTCAGTGGGATGGGAAGAATACAAGGAGAAAGGGAGAGAATTTTTAACTTAAAATTCAAAAGAAAACACAAAGGTTAAAAGTTGCTTTTATAAATAATAGTGGGAAAATTTAAACACAAACATATATAACACACACATCTACATATGTATATAAATGTATATTGTATATATATATATATATATATATAAATTTATTTAAATTTGTATATGTGTACATATATATACAATAAATTTGTATATTTGTACATACATTATGAATATAATGCACATATATATTTATACAAATATGCACTTATATATACATACATATGTATATGTAAGCACAATTGACCAAATGGAAAAAGAAGTACAAAACTACAACTATAGAAAATCCTTAAAATTAGAATTGGGGATATAGATGCTAATAACTCCATGAGATATTAAGGAGTAATAAAAGTAAAATCAAAAGAATTTTAAAAATTAGAATAAAATGTAAAATATTTCATCAGAATAAAAAAAAAAAGCTGACCTGGAGAATATATCTAGGAGAGTAATTTAAGAATTATTGATCTCCCTGAAAATCATGATCAAAAAAAGAGTCTAGACATCATAAGGGGAAATTGCCCCTTTTTTCTTAAGTCAAAATGGTAAAATAGAAATTGAAAGAATTCACCAATCTCTTGAAAGGAATCCCCCATATATAAGTTAACATTATTATAGCCAAATTCCAGAGCAACCAACTCAAGAGGAACCTATTACAAGCAGCCAGAGAGAAATAATTTAAATATTGAGGAGATATAGGATCACACAAGATTTATCAATTTCCTTTAAAAGGTCAGCAAAAGAGCTAGGATTAAATCAAGAATAATCCATCCAGAAAAACTAAGTCTTACTTTTTGTGAGGAAAAAAATGGATAGTTAATGAAAAAGAGGGCTTTAGACTTTCCAGATGAAAAGACCAGTCAATCAGAAAATCTGGTATTCAAACACAAAATTTAAGTATAAATAAGTGAGCCAGAAAGAATTATCATCCTACCAAAAAAAATGTTTGCAAAGAACAGCTTTATAATGGAGGGGGAAAGTGGGAGGCATGGAGGGTAACAATTGTACATCATTCTCACTGTAATTGATTCAAAGAAGAAAGAATACAGGTACAGACTCAGCATAGAAAATTTTCTCAACCAGAAAATATGAGGGGAAGAGAACAAATGGAGAGAGTAATAAAAGGGAGGGTGGATTGAGGAAAACAGTGATGAGAATCAGGAGATAGAGAGAGAGAGAGAGAGAGAGAGAGAGAGAGAGAGAGAGAGAAGCTAAGATACAAGGAAATAACAAACACAGTAATCACTATTATGAATGTAATAGGATGAACTTTCCCATAAAACAAAAGTGGATGGTGGAATTAATTGGAAACCAAAATCCCAACCAAAATATGTTGTTTACAAGAGACACACTTGAAACAGGCAAAATTACACACACACACACACACACACACACACACACACACGTATGTATATATGTATATGCAGTTTAAAAAGGGTCTGGATGGTAGATGTGGGAATATTTTATCGAAGAAGTGTACAGGTTTAATATAAATTGGATTACTTGTTGTCTAGGGGAGGGGATTGAGGGAGGGAGAGAGAAAAAATTGGAACACAAGGTTTTGCAAGGGGAAATGTTGAAAACTATCATCTTTGTATTTATTTTTAAAATAAAAAACTATTGGTTTTGCAAAGATCAATGCAGAAAATTGCCCAAGCATATATCTTGTTAAAAAACTATAAAATACAATAATACATAATAAGTAAATATAAAAATAATAATGAAAAAGAAAATAAAAAGTGATTATTTAAAATAAATAAATAAAAATTTGCTGGAGCAGAAATCATTATATTTCAGCTTAAGTTTAAAAAAAGGCAGGAGTTCAATCATAATGGCATACAAAGGAAAAGGAAAAATAAGCATAATTAAGGGAGATAATGAGGGCACCTTCGTTTTGCTAAATGTTTTCATAGATCATGAGGTATTCTAAAAAGTGCATAGCTAATTTCTCTGAAAAACATTACATTTTTCAGATATATAGACAAATTTATAAAAAAGAGCCATTACCCAATTGATAAATAATCAAGGCATATGATCAGACAATTTTCAGAAGAAATAAAAACATATATAGTTATATTTTCAAAATAATGTTTTAATCATTATTGAATAAGTGAATTGAAATTAAAATGATTATGAGATACCACATCATAGCTACTACAAATGCCACACACTAGAGGATTGGAGAATGAAGTACACTTAAGAACTGTTGCTGAAGTTATGAATTGAAGTTCTTTTTGTAGTGACAAAGAATTTGAAATGTGGTGGATCCCCATCACATAAGAAGGGATAAATGAGTTACAGTATATGACCATGTAGGAGCAGTTTGGAAATACTGAACAAACTAATGCAAAGAGAAATGAACAGAACCAGGTAATCATTGTGCATAATAACTTCAATGTCATATGTATAATTGATTGTGAAAGATTTAGATACAATAGATACAATGATCCAAGATAACAGAGAAGTTATTCTGATTAAAATTGCTATAAACAGTCAGAAATAGAACCGATAAACTCTGAGTGCAAATTGAAATATAATTTCCTCACTTTATTTCATTGTTTTTTTGGTGACATGGCTAAAATGGAACTTTTTTGCACAATTCTACGTGCATATTTTCTTCACAGCAGATGTTGGAGGGACAGGGGATAAACAATCTAAAATTCAAATTAAAAATAAGTATAAAAAGAAATAAATAATACTTTAAAAAGAAATAAAGGAAGGAAAGGCACTAACTGTGCAAGGGAACTTATAAAGAAAAATATATATTCTGGGTCATCATAGGGAACAATTGAGGATCAAAGGTGTTTTGTTTTGTTTTGTTTTTGAGCCCAATTGGAACATCACCTCCTCTCTGAAGCATTCTTTCATTGGTACCCGCATCCCCCAAGACATCTCATAGTATTTTGTTTAATAACTTCAGATGATATGAACAGTTATCTATAATTGTATTTTAATCCCTCTATTAGATGAAAAAAAAGTATGAAAAGAAGAAATTTATTTATTAATTTATATTTAGATTTTTTAGGTTAGGTTTTTTAATCTTTTATTATATGCTAGAACTTTGAATATAATCAGTGATTAATGAATGAAATTATTTTCTTTCTTTCCATAATGGACTCCAGAAAAATAGATATATACTACTCTATGCTTTCTTTATCTTTTCCTACTTTTTTTGTTTTTGTTCACACATTCCAACATACTTAAAATAAAATAGAAACCTATCCAGCTATTTTTATTCATTTTCCTTCAGGGTACCAAATCCTTCATGAAATATTCTGAATCATCTCTCTCTAATTAACATAATTTCCCCTTCTTTAAATTTCTTATAGGTACCTTTCTTGTAAAGTACCTTTTAAATTCAATATATTTATGCTTCCTCCTACTTCTAATCTTTGTTGGACATATAATTCAATACATGTCATTTGAGTGTTATTGGATTGTAAACTCCTTGAAGCCAGCTACAAACAGTACCATTTCTGTCTCTCTATCTCCATCACAAAACTTAAATATATTAGGCTCCCAGTAAAAGTAGAATTAATTTGGAAACAAAATGTTCCAAAGCCTCAACATATATATTAATATTATTTTCTCTCCCTGGCAACATATCATATTTTAAAACTGCCCTAGAAAACTTAAATATCTTTCTGCTATAATTTCTGACAATTACAAGTTGAAATTCAATGTTGTTATTAAATTGTACTGCATTAGTCACTCAGATGACTCATAATTATTACATTAGATTCAATAAGCATTTGTTGAATTAGGAAAAATTCAAAAAGAACAACAAATCACTCTTTCCATTATCCTGTGACTCAGAGAGCTTAGATTTGATTCTACCAATAGCTAATTTTATGACTTTGGACAAGATATTTCAGTTCTCTAGACTTTTGTTTCCTTATTTGTACAATAAGAGGATTGGATAAAATATTATCTTGTACTTTTCTGGATCCAAAATTAATAAAGAAAGATAAGGACAAATGAAAATATTAATTCTCTTTATGTCTGTTTCTGTGTGTGTCCCTCTGTCTCTTTGTGTATGTGTGTTTCTCTCTCTCTTTCTGTCTTTGTCTCTCTCTGTGTGTATTCTTTCATTACACACAATTAGAACATTTCTAAAGGGTGTCAAAATAGCTCTTTGCAAAAGATATAGAGAGTTATCTGAGCTAAATGGCTTGAAAAAATCATTTAGTTATTCTTCAACCTTGCCACTGAATTGCTATTTGAATAATAGTCATTTTCTGAACTTTTTTGTGTCTTTGTGGAAAAAATTACCCTGCTAAACTACCAGGATAACATATGAAACCACAAATGGAGAATCAACTTTTATCTAGAAAATGATGGGAACAAAAAGCAAAACAATTTCATGTATCTTTAGTAAACCAAAGAAATGCTTTGTGCACTTGTGTATAGTTTGGTATAGTAACAGAGAACTAATTATTTGGTTGGCTTATTCAGCCATTGTTAACTTCTCCATCTAACTAACTATGTAACAAGGAAGGAAGACAGTTAAAAGTTAAAGGATTATTGCCATTTTGGTTGAGCTTTAAAGCACTGAGTTATAATGGATAGAGAAGTAGCCTTGAAGCAAGGAAAACCTGAGTTCAACTGTCATATTTGGTAGTACTGACTGAATGACTTTGGTCAAATCATCTTATATTTTATTGGTCAAAGAAATTCATTAAAAATTCATTTATTTACAATGGAAATTTAAAACTTAGTTATAAAGGTCAAGGACTGCCTTACTTTTGTATTTTTACCCCCTGCATCTGTCACAGCAGATTCTTGGCACAAGCACCTACTTGTACATTGATTCATTTATTAATTTTCTTCTAATAAATATCTTCCTGGGGGAGGGGAGAAAATAATTTGTGGAGAAAGTGCTGACCTGCACTGGGAAAGGAAATTTTCTCATCTAGGAAATCCTGATAGAAATAAAATCATGGATCCAGTCCCTATCTTTATCTTTTTTAGATAACTCAATACTACTTTCTGTTTCCCAAGATCCAAAATAAACAGATTCCTTTTCTGGAATCTGTTTCAATAGAAAACAATAGTAAAGTTTTTAATCTTTATTTTATTCTCCTACCTTTTTAAACTCCCGAAGGAATTTAAAACGGCTCTTGCTTTCAAGGCAAAATGACAGGTTTAAATTAGACCAAATCAAACCATGGGATAAACCATGTACACACTAGAAGATCACATAAACAGCATCACCTAGCTTAGTGGGAAAGAAACATGTTAGCCTATTTGTACAGAAACTTAATTAGACAACTAGAAACTAATGTTGAAGTTTTGCCTAACTGAACTGTATGGTTTATAAAGGCTATCTTATATGTCATTCTTTCTTTTTTGTGTTTTCTCTTTAACTCTTTCCTTGAAAAACTCCTACACTCTTAATTTCTTTTTTTTTTTTTGGCATTAATGTGAAGGTGATGTGTGTTAATTTGCTCCCCTATGACTTCTTTGAAATAAGAAAAAAGAATTACAGCACCAAAACCACAAATCTACACACTCTCATCTTGGTAGAGTCATACTTGGAAATAACATTTTCCTAAATTTTATAAAAACATCAACTATAAATTCAGTAGTAAAATGGAATTATGAAGAGAAGAAACAGTTTAATAAAAGGGGGAAAAAGTAATTGACATTCCTGTCTGTCATGCTAATTTTTTTCACTTAAAATTGTAAGGTTTCCATTTGGTATTGGCTAAGGAATAGATTGGTTGATCAGTGGAAGAGGTTAGGTTCAAGGGATAAAACAGTCAACAAATATAGCAACCTAGTCTTTGACAAACCCAAAGACCCCAGCTTTTGGGATAAGAACTTACTGTTTGATAAAAATTGCTGGGAAAATTGGAAACTAATATGGCAGAAATTAGGCATTGATCCACACATAACACCGTACACCAAGATAAGGTCAAAATGGGTTCATGACCTAGGCATAAAGAAAGAAATTATTAATAAATTAAAGGAACACAGGATAGTTTACCTCTCAGACCTGTGGAAGGGGAAAGACTTTATGACCAAAGAAGAACTAGAGATCATTACTGATTACAAAATAGAAAATTTCAATTATACCAAACTGAAAAGTTTTTGTACAAACAAAACTAATGCAGACAAGATTAGAAGGGAAGCAATAAACTGGGAAAATATTATTACAGTCAAAGGTTCTGATAAAGGCCTCATTTCCAAAATATATAGAGAATTAACTCTAATTTATAAAAAATCAAGCCATTCTCCGATTGAAAAATGGTCAAAGGATATGAACAGACAATTCTCAGATGAAGAAATTGAAACTATTTCTAGTCATATGAAAAGATGCTCCAAGTCATTATTAATCAGAGAAATGCAAATTAAGACAACTCTAAGATACCACTACACACCTGTGAGATTGGCTAAAATGACAGGAAAAAAATAATGATGATTGTTGGAGGGGATGCGGGAAAACTGGGACATTGATGCATTGTTGGTGGAGTTGTGAACGAATCCAACTATTCTGGAGAGTAGTTTGGAACTATGCTCAAAAAGTTATCAAACTGTGCATACCCTTTGATCCAGCAGTGTTACTATTGGGCTTATATCCCAAAGAGATTATAAAGAAGGGAAAGGGACCTGTATGTGCACGAATTTTTGTGGCAGCCCTTTTTGTAGTGGCTAGAAACTGGAAAATGAATGGATGCCCATCAGTTGGAGAATGGCTGAATAAATTGTGGTATATGAATGTTATGGAATATTATTGTTCTGTAAGAAATGACCAACAGGATGATTTCAGAAAGGCCTGGAGAGACTTACACGAACTGATGCTGAGTGAAATGAGCAGGACCAGGAGATCATTATATACTTCAACAACAATACTATATGATGACCAGTTCTGATGGACCTGGCCATCCTCAGCAGGGAGATCAACCAAATCATTTCCAATGGAGCAGTAATGAACTGAACCAGCTACACCCAGAGAAAGAACTCTGGGAAATGAATAAAAACCATTACATTGAATTCCCAATCCCTATATTTATGCCCACCTGCATTTTTGATTTCCTTCACAAGCTAATTGTACAATATTTCAGAGTCTGATTCTTTTTGTACAGCAAAATAACGTTTTGGTCATGTATACTTATTGTGTATCTAATTTATATTTTAATGTATTTAATATCTACTGGTCATCCTGCCATCTGGGGGAGGAGGGGAGGGGTAAGAGGTGAAAAATTGGAACAAGAGGTTTGGCAATTGTTAATGCTGTAAAGTTACCCATGCATATAACCTGTAAATAAAAGGCTATTAAATAAAAAAGAGAGAGAGAGAGAGAAAGACCAAAAAAAATTGTAAGATTTCCTGAAATTCTACCTATCTTAGATTCATCTAGGTGTGCTGGCATCCACTTCTTAAAATAAAAACTCCAAGAGAGTGTGGTGTCACTTGTCTTGCATTACTGTGGAGACAAGAACTGGTCAGTCTTTTGAATTGCAATTCTGAATTGTGACACCATTAAAATTTATCAGGTATCCAACATGGTAACCTCTCCTCCCCCCAAAGCTGGGCAAACAGACTAACTAAAAAGAGACAAAGTGGGTCAGAGACACAGGCCAAATATGGAGCAAGTTAAAGCTTAAATACTAGTTTTTAATGTGGTTGCAAGACAAGGAGGCCAATGAGTAAGAGAAAGAAAGAGACAGACAGAAAGACAAAGAAAGACACAAAGAGACACAGACACAGGGACAGACAGAAAAAGAGATAGAATCTGAGACAAAGAGAAAGAGAGAAGACACACACACATAGAGAAAGACAGACAGAGACAGACAAATTCATATAGATTAGAATTTACTAGATTAATTTCCAAAATTAATTGTTTCTGTATTATTTTGGGGCCTGAAAATATACATACTAAATCACTAATTAAAAGTTCAAAATGTTAAAATGGAGGAAGAAAGTACCCTTGGGATAAAGAAGCAGGTAAATTTTAGAATAATCAACAAACATGATAATTAGATTAGATGGAAAGTTATTTTTATTTTTATTTTTAAATCTCCAGAACTGACTGACAGACTATGTTAGACATAGGGCATTAAGTAGAATTATAGAGGGTGTAATATTAAACACTATGTGAAGTGGTTGTAGTGATGCTAGTCTCTGAGAACTCATATATGTCTTACAGATATGAGGCTAAGTAAATGTAGTAGGTTTGATGTAAAAATAGGATAGAAGGAAAAAGAAAGACTGAAATATAAAAGGCTAGTGATGAGAAGGACCAGCTCTTTCACGTGAAGGGAAGACAGGAGAGGGAAGTATGGGCTTGTGCTGTGAATTAAATGGGGATCAACCTAACAAAGGATGGAGGAAATAATTATCCCCAATTCAGCATAGTGATCATTATATGGCCTAAAAGCAATCTGTTTGATTCATTGGTCTCTCCCTCTTTTATTTTTATTTTTTTTTTGTATATGTGTGTGTGTGTATGTGTGTGGGTGTGAAATAGAGCCTTTATTCACACATTTCAAAACAAAAATATCTCAGAATGCAATTTGGAATATGTATTGCTAGAATCTGCATCTCTTTGGAATGAAAATAGAAGTTATCCTACCTAATGTCATTAATTGGTTCCATGAAAAATTACTATAGGTAAAACATTTTGAAGAGAAATAAATTTCACAGAAATAATGTGATAAATAGAAGATACCTTCTTTGATAATCAAAAACTGTACTATCAAAACTTAAATTACTTAGATTCCTGACATAATGACATCAGGCTACATGGGATGAGGTTATTTAAATTTGCTAACACAAACTCAGAGAGGTTTATGCCTAAAATACAGGAGTGGTCCTGAAAAGGCAACTGTCTTGGAAAGAAGGGGAAAATAGTGAAATTCTGCAATAACGTTTTCCAGTATAATTTGTAAAACCATATTTTTACCACTTTGTGGTAATATAGAGATTATTTCTCCTAAAGGAGGAAACAGATGTTATTGCTACCCTGCTAGCCTCTTTTCCCACATCCTCACATTCCATACATCTGGGTAAAATCTGCATACTTTGAGATATTCTAATAAATGGGTCTTCTTCATCTTTAACAATTTCCCTTTCTTCTTAATTGTTTTTGAT
This sequence comes from Sarcophilus harrisii, assembly GCF_902635505.1. NCBI lineage: Eukaryota > Metazoa > Chordata > Mammalia > Dasyuromorphia > Dasyuridae > Sarcophilus > Sarcophilus harrisii. The sequence goes on from NC_045427.1 coordinate 295,502,406, forward strand.
CAGCATATTTTTCCCAATCACACATGCTATTTATTCCCCTCAAAAGAGGAGGGGTTGCTCAATTTTACTGTCAAATCCGTGACCAGCATAAATACCACAACCAAAAAAAATGACCTGCTAATTAGAAATGATTGGCTTTCTCATCCCTGGGTAACTGAAGAATAATTTCAACTAAGAATTCATAGTCAGGAATCATCAAGTGATTGCTCTCTGGATTAATTTCCCCTAGCAAAAGTGCAGCCTGCCTATCCTCTGAACATGGAACTGCATTTTATCTATCCCATTCCACTCAAATAAGAAACATTATTTGCTCACCATTTTAATTCATTCAATACAGTTTAATTATGCTTCCTTGCAAAACCACCTGTGACCTTGGGTCCGGTAATGAAACCTACTCTCCATCACATTGCAAAGTATAGCCTGTTTGAGAAACAGCAGTGGGAAACAAGAACTATGACCTTTGCTAATAACTGTGAAAAGACCCCCCTACCCCCGCCACACACACACCTATTTATCTCCATATATACCCTCTCTCTGTCCTCTTTGACATGTGCATTGGGCTATTCTTGAAGCACATTAAGAATTGGCAAATATCCTCTTAAATGAAATGAGTTCTTGCTATTGGGGAAATGAAAAGGGATCAAAATAACAGTTGTTTCAATGTTGTTTCTTTAAAATTAAAATAAAAGACATTTTTATCATTTCTAAAAACTGATATGAAATGAACCATATAGCATATAATTAAATGCGGCTTTTGTATAAATCTGGATTATTTGATATTCAGTCATTAATTGAAACCTGTGTTCAGGATGCAATGAGAAATATTCTCTGTACTACTAGGATCTGTAAAAAACCAGGATTTTACAGACTATTTTGGCATTTTGCACGTTATTATACAATGTCACTATTTTTTCCCTTCTTTCCAAGACAGTTGCCCTTCCACCACTCCTGTATCATAAGAACAAACCTCTCTGAGCTTCTTTTAGCACATTTAAACAATCTCAACCCATGTAGGGTATCTGATTATCTGATGTCATTATCTCAAGCATGTGGAGTGATTTAAACTTTGATAGTACAATTTTGGATTATGTAAGAAAGTATCTTAATTATGCTTTTTACTTTTTTTTCTCAGTTTCTGTTTTTCAAGGTAAGGGGCACTACCAGATAGTTTTGGATTCAAACACACACACACACACACACACACACACACACACAACATATCATATCACATATCACATCCTCTGATAGAATTTAATGGGCATAACCTTCATCATCAGTATATATGTTTTATCTTCTAGTCAAAAAACAAAACAGAAATATGCTGCTACCTTAATATTTCCTCTTCTTATGGAATTTGAAACTGGAACAGACTTTAGAGACTTTTTAATCCAGCTTACTCACTAAGTAAATAAATGGCTTGCCAAGAGCCAGAATTCATGCTAACTGATGTTTTTTTTTTTTTTTTTTGTTTTTTTATTTAATAGCCTTTTATTTACAGGATATATACATGGGTAACTTTACAGCATTAACAATTGCCAAACCTCTTGTTCCAATTTTTCACCTCTTACCCCGCCCACCCCCTCGCCTAGATGGCAGGATGACCAGTAGATGTTAAATATATTAAAATATAAATTAGATACACAATAAGTATACCTGAACAAAACGTTATTTTACTGTACAAAAAGAATCAGACTCTGAAATATTGTACAATTAGCTTGTGAAGGAAATCAAAAATGCAGGTGTGCATAAAAATAGGTATTGGGAATTCAATGTAATGGTTTTTAGTCATCTCCCAGAGTTCTTTTTCTGGGCATAGCTAGTTCAGTTCATTACTGCTCCATTAGAAATGATTTGGTTGATCTCGTTGCTGAGGATGGCCTGGTCCATCAGAACTGTCATCATATAGTATTGTTGTTGAAGTATATACTGATCTCCTGGTCCTGTTCATTTCACTCAGCATCAGTTCATGTAAGTCTCTCCAGGCCTTTCTGAAATTATCCTGTTGGTCATTTCTTACAGAACAGTAATATTCCATAATTTCCATATACCACAATTTATTCAACCATTCTCCAACTGATGGACATCCATTCAGTTTCCAGTTTCTAGCCACTACAAAGGCTGCCACAAAATTCGTGCACATACAGGTCCCTTTCCCTTCTTTATAATCTCTTTGGGATATAATGCCAGTAGTAACACTGCTGGATCAAAGGTATGCACAGTTTGATAACTTTTGAGCATAGTTCAAACTACTCCAAAATAGTTGGATTCGTTCACAACTCCAACAATGCATCAATGTCCCAGTTTTCCCGCATCTCCTCAACAATCATCATAATTTTTCCATGTCATCTTAGCCAATCGACAGGTGTGTGATTATCTTAGAGTTGTCTTAATTTGCATTTCTCTGATTAATAATGACTTGGAGCATCTTTTCATATGACTAGAAATAGTTTCAATTTCTTCATCTGAGAATTGTCTGTTCATATCCTTTGACCATTTTCAATTGGAGAATGGCTTGATTTTTATAAATTAGAGTTAATTCTCTATATATTTTGGAAGTGAGGCCTTTATCAGAACCTTTGACTGTAAAAATATTTTCCCAGTTTATTCTTCTCTTCTAATCTTGTCTGCATTAGTTTGTTTGTACAAAAACTTTTCAGTTTAGTATAATCAAAATTTTCTATTTGTGATCAGTAATGATATCTAGTTCTGCTTTGGTCATAAAGACCTTCCCTTCCACAGGTCTGAGAGGTAAACTATCCTATGTTCCTCTAATTTATTAATAATTTCATTCTTTATGCCTAGGTCATGAACCCATTTTGACCTTATCTTGGTGTACGCGTTAAGTATGGATCAATACCTAGTTTCTGCATAATTAGTTTCCAATTATCCAGCAATTTTATCAAACAGTAACTTCTTATCCCAAAAGCTGGGATCTTTGGGTTTGTCAAAGACTAGGTTGCTATATTTGTTGACTGTTTTGTCCCTTGAACCTAATCTATTCCACTGATCAACTAATCTATTCCTTAGCCAATACCAAATAGTTTTGGTAACTGCTGCTCTATAATATAATTTTAGATCTGGTACAGCTAATCCACCTTCATTTGATTTTTTTTTCATTAATTCCCTTGAAATTCTTGACCTTTTGTTTTTCCATATGAACTTTATTGTTATTTTTCTAGGTCATTAAAATAGTTTTTTGGGAGTCTGGTATAGCGCTAAATAAATAGATTAGTTTAGGTAATACTGTCATCTTTATTATATTTGCTCGCCCTATCCAAAAGCATTTAATATTTTTCCAATTGGTTAGATGAGAATTAATTTGTGTGAAAAGTGGTCTGTAATTTTGCTCATAAAGTTTCTGATTTTCCCTTGGCAGATAGATTTCTAAATATTTTATATTATCAGTAGTTACTTTAAATGGAATTTCTCTTTGTAACTCTGACTGTTGGATTTTGTTAGTGATATATAAGAATGCTGATGACTTATGTGGGTTTATTTATAATAGCTTTGATAAAGTTGTGGATTATTTCTAATAATTTTTTAGCAGAATCTCTGGGGTTCTCTAATATACCATCATGTCATCGGCAAAGAGTGATAATTTGGTTTCCTCATTGCCTATTCTTATTCCTTTAATCTCTTTCTCAGCTCTTATTGCTATAGCTAGCGTTTCTAATACAATATTAAATAGTAACGTGATAGTGGGCAGCCTTGTTTCTCTCCTGATCTTATGGGGAAAGGTTCCAGTTTCTCCCCATGAAATACGGTGCTTACGGATGGTTTTAAATATATGCTCCTGACTATTTCTAGGAAAAGAAAAGTTCATTTATTCCTATACTCTCAAGTGTCTTTATTAGGAATGGATGTTGGATTTTATCTAATGCTTTTCCTGCATGTATTGAAATGATCATATGGCTTTTAGTAATTTGGTGATTGATAATATAGTCAATTATGCTAATTGTTTTGCTAATGTTGAACCAGCCCTGCATTCCTGGTATAAATCCTACTTGGTCATGGGGTATTATCCTGGGGATGATTTTCTGTAGTCTTTTGCTAATATGTTATTTAAGATTTCAGCATCAATATTCATTAGGGAGATTGGTCTATAATTTTCTTTCTCTGTTTCAGCCTACCTGGTTTAGGTATCAATTACCATGTCTGTGTCATAGAATGAATTTGGTAGGACTCCTTCATTCCCTATTTTATCAATAGTTTATATAGCATTAGGCCTAATTGTTCTTTAAAGTTTGTAAACTTCACATATAAATCCATCTGGTCCTAAGTTTTTCTTAGGGAGTTGTTTAATTGCCTGTTCTATTTCTTTTTCTGAAATGGGACTATTCAAGCAATTTACTTCCTCCTCTGTTAGTCTGGAAGTCTGTATTTTTGAGGTAGTCATCCATTTCACTTAGGTTATCAAATTTATTGGCATAAAGTTGAGCAAAATAATTCTTATTATTTCTCTAATTTCCTCTTCATTGGTGGAAAGTTCTCCTTTTCATTTTAAGACTACTAATTTCATTTCCTCCCTCCTTTTTCTAATCAGATTTACCAAAGGCTTATCTATTTTATTGGCTTTTTCATAGAACCGACTCTTAGTTTTATTAATTAGTTCAATAGTTTTTTACTTTCAATATTTTTAATTTCTCCTTTTAATTTTCAATTTCCAATTTAGTATTTGATTGGGGTTTTTAATTTGGTCTTTTTAGTTTTGTTGTTGCAAGCCAATTCATTAATCTTTTCTTTCTCTGTTTTATTCAAGTAAGCCTCTAAGGATATAAAATTCCCTCTTATTACCGCTTTGGCTGCATCCCACAAATTTTGGTATGATGTCTCATCATTGTCATTATCTTAGTGAAATTATTAATTGTATCTATAATTTGCTCTTCACCCAATCATTCTTTAAGATGAGATTGTTTAGTTTCAATTACTTTTGGTCTATTTCCCCTAACTTTTTGTTGAATGTAGTTTTATTGCATCATGATCTGAAAAGAAAGCATTTACTATTTCTGCTTTCTTGCATTTAATTTGAGTCTTTATGTCCTAATATTGGTCAATTTTTGAATAGGTTCCATGAACTGCTGAGAAGAAAGTATATTCCCTTCTTTCTCCATTCAATTTTCTCCAACGATCCAACATACCTAATTTTTCTAATATTCTATTTACTTCTTTAATTTCTTTCTTATTTGTTATGTGGTTTGATTTGTCTAATTCTGAGAGTGCAAGGTTGAGATCTCCTACTATTACAATTTTGTTGTCTATTTCTTCTTGCAACTCTTAACTTCTCCTTTAGGAAGTTGAGTGCCATACCACTTGGTGCATATATGTTTAATTTTGATATTGCTTCGTTGTTTATGCTACCTTTTAGCAGGATGTAGTTTCCTTCCTTATCTCTTTTAATTAGATCAATTTTACTTTTGCTGATCTGAGATAGGATGCTACCCTCTTTTGACTTCACCTGAAGCATAATAGGATTTTGCTCAATAGCCTTATTCCTTTACTCTATATGTATCTCCTACTTCTAAATGTGTTTCTTGTAAAACTTATTATAGGGTTCTGACTTTGATCCAGTCTGCTATCTGCCTCCCTCTTTTGGGGAGTTCATCCCATTCACATTTACAGTTAGATTACTAAATCTGTATTTCCTCCATCCTAATAACCCCAGATTATGCTTTACTTATTCTTGCCTCCCCAACCCTCTTTCCCTTTTAAACTTATGTACCCCTCTTGTATCACGATGACTTATCCTCTTTATAATCCCTCCCTCCCCCCGATCTTTCCCCTTCCTTCCCTTATTGCTCTTTTCTTTTCCTTTTCCTCTCCCCCATTTTTAATGAGGGAGAAATTTTCTCTAAAACAAATGTCAATTATTTTTCTTTGAGCCAACTCTGATGAGGTAAGATTCACACAATGTTCCTCCCCTCTCTAAATTCCCTCAGATATGATAAGTTTCCTTAGCCTCTTTGTGGGATGTGGTTTCCCTCTTTTTATCCCTCCTTCCCACCTTATTCTGTATCATCCCTTTTCCATATCTGACTTCCCTTTTTGTATTTATATCAGTACAATCAAATTATACATGTATTCTTTTTGTATATCCACAGCGAAATACAATTCTCAAGAGTTATTTTACCTTTTCTGCATCTCTTGGTTCTATGCTTGGAGATCAAATTTTTTGTTTAGTTCTGTTTTTCTTCAGAAACAAATGGAATTCTTTGTTCATTAAATGTCCATCTTCTTCACTGGAAGAAAATGCTCCAGCTTAGCTGGGTAGTTTATTCTTGATGCATCCAGTTCTTGTGCCTTTCAGATATCATATTCAGGCCCTTCTTTCCTTTAATGTAGGGCAGCCAGATCTTGGTGATCCTTATTGTGGCACCTCGGTATTTAAATGTTTTTTTTTTTTTTTTTTTGCTGCTTGTAGCATTTTTTCCTTAATCTGTAGTTCGAATTTTGCCACAATATTCCTTGAGGTTTTTATTTTAGGGTTTCTTTCAGAAGGTGTTTGATGAATTCTTTCAATGCCTATTTTACCTTCTATTCTATTACATCTGGGCAATTCTCTTTGATGATTTCTTGTAAAAATAATATCTAGGCTCTTTTTTTTCATCATAGTTTTCGGAAGTCAATAATCCTCAGATTATTCTCCTAGATCTATTTTCCAAGTCTGTCGTTTTGCAAGTAGATAATTCATGGTTTTTCAGTTTGTCAATTTTTTGGTTTTGCTTGACTGATTCTTGCTGTCTCAATGAATCATTAGTTTCTATTTGTTCAGTTCTAATTTTTAAAGAATTATTTTCTTCATTGCTTTTTTTACTTCTTTCTGTATATGTCCAATTGGTTTTAAATGTATTGTTTCTGTAATATTTTCCATTTACTAATTTTTTTTTAGTGAATTATTTTCTTTTCAATTCAGATCCTACTTTCTTGCATGTTCTTTGTCTTTTCAATTCACGGATCCTACTTTCTTGTAGAGTTCTTTGTCTTTTCAATTCCACAATCCTACTTTCTAGTGAATTCTTTATTTTTCAATTCACAGATTCTTACTTTCCTGAGATTTTTTTACTTTTTCAATTCGTTTTCAGGAAGTTATTGCTCTCTTGTAAGGCTTCTCTTTCCTTTCCCATTTATCTTCTACTCTCTTTTGGACTTTTAATGGTCTCTTCTTAGGAAAGCATCATGTAAGGAGGACAGTCTGATGCATGTTTGCTGTTTGAGTCTCTTCAGGTTTGCTGACCTGCTCTTTTTCTGCATAGAAGCTGTCGAGTTGTTCTTTTCATCTTTTATTCATGTTTAAAGCCTTTGGGTATGTCTCCTGAGCAAGGGGTTACCAGCTTCCTCTGCAGAGCAGGGAGAGATGTAAACCGATTTCCAGCTCTGAGGTATAGGAGTGCTCTCAGTGGAGTTTCCCTTCCCCCAACAGGAAGTGGATTCAGCACTGGCCGAGCTATCAAACTGCTTAGTAGGGCTGAGTGGGTTAGCGATTGCCCTTGGCTAGAGACTAAGGGGTCAAAGTGTCACTGCCCCAGGCCGGAGCCTCTTGAGGGACTGTGAGTATTAGCAGCTGAGTGCAGACCATACAAACTCTGCCAGCGTCTCTGCACGTGCAAATTGGCCCTGGAAAGCTCTGGCTAAGCCAGGCTCCCCACTGCGCAGATTGGATGCTAACCCGGGCTGTGCCCTCCTGCTGTGCAGGATCACAGCTGCCCCAAGGAAAAGCCCTGTAGTGTGGGTTGGGGCTGTGAGCTTGTGCTGAGATCTGTGCTTTCACTTTCGGTTTGAGACTCTCCTCTGAACCTAATTTCTCTCCCAGTCTGCGCCGATCTCCCCCCTGGCCCCAGAACCAACCTGTTTTGGCGAGACTGCAGATTTTCTTCGGCCGGTGAGTTGTTCTACTTCTTATCTTTACGAATTGTAGCAGTCAAGACTATTTTTGAGGCTCGATATAATATTGATAAAGAGGGTAAGAGAAGAGCTTAGAAAATAGCGTGTGCCTTCTTTGCCATCTTGGCTCCGCCCCCCGCTAACTGATGTTTACATAAATAAAAGTAAAAGATAATATCTGCTGTCAGGGAATTCACACTCTAATGGGGAAGACAAGATGCAAACAAGTTCATACTATCAATTTACACAAAACATAAGGTTGAAATAAGGAAAAGATAATTTTAAATGATTTACAGAAAATCCATTATAATATTTTCAAGTTTTTTCTTTTTTCTTTTTTTCTTTTTTTTTTTTTTAATTTTATTTAATAGCCTTTTATTTACAGGATATATGCATGGGTAACTTTACAGCATTAACAATCGCCAAACCTCTTGTTCCAATTTTCACCTCTTCCTCCCCCACCCCCTCCCTAGATGCGGGATGACCAGTAGATGTTAAATATATTAAGTATAACTTAGATACACAATAAGCATACATAAAAACGTTATTTTGCTGTACAAAAAGAATCAGACTCTGAATTATTGTACAATTAGCTTGTGAAGGAAATCAAAAATGCATGTGTGCATAAATATAGGGATTGGGAGTTCAATGTAATGGTTTTTAGTCATCACCCAGAATTCTTTCTCTGGGCGTAGCTGGTTCAGTTCATTACTGCTCCATTGGAAATGATTTGGTTGATCTTGTTGCTGAGGATGGCTAGGTCCATCAGAACTGAAGACCAATTTTCTTAATGCATATTGATGCAAATGTTTTATATTTTTAGAACTTCTTTTATCTTTTTATGGTTATGTATAGTTTTTTGTATTCTGTTTATTTTTTTATTTTATTTTAATAAAGCCTTTTTATTTTCAACGTATATGCAAAGACAGTTTTGAACAATCACTAGTATCAGACCTTGTGTTCCAGATTTTTCTCCCTCCCTTTCTCACTTCCCAATGCCCTAGACAGCAAATAATCCAATATATTTTAAATATGTATAATTCTTTCATATCTATTTCTATATTTAAACAAGATTATTGGTATGATAGTATGACTGGAGGTCCTACCATGGTTTAAGTGTAGAAAGTTTGGGTTTTAAGATAAAATTACAAAAATAATAGTAAGAAGTATTTGAACCCCATACCTCAGGACTACAACTTGATTACACAAATAGCTGCTAAAATCAAAATTTAAAAATTTAAAAAGTAAGCAAAGGAGAAAGAACCAACTATACATAATTTCTATGGGAATAGAGATCTGGATTTGTATTCATATGAAAATAATGGAGCTTTTAAAAGGCACTTCTTTTTCTTTTTCATTAATTAATTTGTAATACTCATTGATTTATGAATCATGTTGGGAGAAAAAAATCAGAGTGAAAGAGAAAAACCATGGCAGTGTTAAAAAAAAAAAAAAAAACATTAAAAAGAAGTGAATATAGCATGTACTAATTTATGTTCAATTTCCATAGATCTTTTTTTCCAGATGCAGATATCATTTTCTATCCAAACTTTGTTGGTTTTACCTTGGGTCACTGAATCAATGAGAATAACCAAGTCTTTAATAGTTGACCATTGCACAATCTTGCTGTTAGTGTGTTCAGTATTTTTCTGATTCTGTTTATTTCACTTAGCATCAGTTCATGTAAATATTTCCAGGCCTTTCTGAAATCAACTTGTTCATCATTTCTTACACATTGATAATGTTCCATTACCTTCATATACCACAACTTATTCAGTCATTCCCCAATTGATAAGCCTTCATTCATTTTCTGTTTTTTTTTAATCACAAAAAGAACTGCTAAATGTTTGTACTTGTGGATTCTTTTTCCTCCTTTATGATTTCTTTGGAATACAAGACCCAGTAGAGGCACTGCGGCATCAAAGAGTCTGCAAAGTTTTACAACTGTTTGGGCAAAGTTATAAATTGTTCTACAGAATAGTTGGATCATTTCACAAGTCATCAATAATGCATTAGTGACTTCTGGCCAAGATGGTGGAGAGGATGCACACATCTACTTAAGTTCCACATTTTCTCTCAGAATTTATTTCATGACAAGCCTTGGAATTAGTGCTTGATTTAAAAAAAAAACAAAAACAAAACAAAAAAACAAAAAAAATCAAATAATTTCCAACAGAAGACATCCTTGAAACTTGCCAGAAAAGATTTATTTTTGCTTGAGGATGGGAATGGTCAGACCAGGCACAGGCTGAAGGTAAGCAGCAGCAGCAAGAGCACTGCAGGCAGCTCACACTGAGCAGACCAGAGAGGGTTGGGGTGTTATCTCAGCCATTTCTGCAGGGAGAGCTTTACTACAGTATTGATTACTTTGCCCTGGCAGCAAGACAATAGACAAGCAGAGAAGCTGAAAACACAGGGGGTGAAGACTATAACTCCGAAAAGCTTAGGCTCTCTCAGGACCTGACCACACCCACCCACAGTGTATCAGCCAGCTCTCAGAGTCTCAGAGCCAAGACTGAGTGCAGCCATTGCTGTCCTACTAGTGCCTCACTGCTGTCCCCCACAGTCTGTAGAGGAAGCTCAACAACACCATCCAGCGACCCCCCCCAAACAAAAGGAGATTCCATTTGTTGTTGTTTTTTTTTTTTTTGGGGGGGTTGCTAGTTTGTCTTGTTTGAGTCTTCTCTGACAAAATGAGCAAAAAATTTAAATGCACCTTAACCATTGATAGCTTCTATATGGATAAAGAGTAGACTTTAAACCCTGAGGAGACTAAAAACAGACTGTCTCTAGATGAACCCCCAAAGGATGATATCATCTGGTCTTCAACACACACACACACACACACACACACACACACACACACAAACTCTCATAGAAGAAATTAAAAAGGCTCTCACAAGAGAGCTAGAAGAAAAACGGGAAAAGGAAAGGGAAGTTTGGCAAGAGAGTCTGGATAAGTCATCCCATTCATTTAAAAATAGAGTGGATAAAGAAATCAAATCCTTGAAAAACAGAATTAGTGAACTAGAAAAAGAAAATAGCTCTCTAAAAAATAAAATTGGTGAAATGGAAAAAAATATCCATAGAACAAAACAACTCACTTAAAAACTCAATTGGACAATTAGAAAAAAATATAAAAAGTGAGTGAAGAAAATACTTCATTGAAAATCAGAATCGAATAAATGGAATTGAATGACTCGAGGAGACACCAAGAATCAGTCAAGCAAAACCAAAACAATGAAATAATGAAAAAAATGTCAAATACCTTTTTGGGAAAACAACAGACCTGGAAAATAGTTCTAGGAGAGACAATCTGAGAATTATTGGACTCCCTGAAAAATATGATGAAAAAAGAGCCTGGAGACTATTTTCCAGGAAATTATCAAAGAGAACTGCCCAGAAGTTATAGAAACAGAGGCTAAAATAGAAATTGAAAGAATCCATCAGTCACCTATTGAAAGGGATCCTAAAATCAAAACACCAAGAAATATAGTGGCCAAATGCCAGAACTATCAGACAAAGGAAAAAAATACTGCAAGCTGCTAGAAAAAAATCAGTTCAAATATAGAGGAGCCACAATAAGGATTACTAAGGATCTAGCAGTATCCACATTAAAGGATTGAAGGGTCCGGAATATGATATTCCAAAAGGCTAAGGAACTTGGTATATAGGCAAAAATAATTTACCCAGCCAAAATGAGCATCTTTTTCCAGGAAGAAGATGGACATTCAATGAAATAAGTGAATTTCACCTATTTTTGATGAAAAAATGGAGGGAGGGAAGGGAAAAGTCAGAACAGAAGTGAGTGCAAGGGATAATGTTGTAAAACATTACCCAGGCATATATTCTGTCAATAAAAAGCTACAATTAAAAAAAAAAATAATAATGCATTAGTATCCCAGTTTTCCCATTTCCCCCAAAATACTAGCAATTTCAACAATTTATAACAAAGATCATATATTATGAGCAGGTGGAATTTCTACAAGCAATACAGAATTTGTTTAATATTAGGAAAAGTATCAGTGTAATTGACTATAGCAATCATAGAAACAACTAAAATCACATGTTTACATTAATAAAAACAATAAGCTGTTTGTTTGTAGAATTTGCAAATTTCTGAGTTATAAATGCTTACATTCAAATTTCTTTTAGCTTTCATGAACTGGTTAAAACTCTGTCCAACACACTTCTAACCCCACATAATTGGGGTTTTGTTTCAGAAAAAGTGCCAATATATATCATAAAAAGTCTCATGTGAAACTGCCTCTATCAATGAAATCACAGGTACATTAAAAAGTTACTTGAGTGCATGGATAATATTATTATTTATCTTTTAAATCATCCAATGCCACAACTAAAAAAAAGTTAGATGAAGGTCTTCTAGAGTATCAGCTACTTGAAGTAGAGATGCAACTTCATTTATCTTTTAAAACCCTTAGCACCTAGAATTAGCTTTATACATATTATATATTTACTACCTGGTAGGTGGTGTAGTATGAAGTTCTGAGCCTGGAGTTATGAAGAGCTGAATTCAAATCTGACATCTAATACTATTTTTGTGACTCTAAGAAAGTCACTCAATCTCTATTTTCCTCTATTGGTTCACCTGTAAAATGGGGATAATGATAACATCTATCTATTCTCCAAATAAAATGATAAAATGCTTAGCACAGTTCCTGCCTCATCAAAAGAGCTACATAAATGTTATCTTTTATTTTAACAGATGTTTAAAATTGTATACTCTTTATGTTGGCATTGTGAAAAAAAGGGAAAAACTACTCACCTTGGAGTTGGAATATCTGAATTCCTAGTCTTGACTACCACTAAACTTCTCAGGCCGACTAATTCAAGCCATTTCCCTTCTCTGGGTCTTAGTTTACTTACCTACAAAACAAAATATCAATCTAGATACAGGTGTGGTGCTAATCCGATGTTGGAATGAAACGAGATACTAGTAAATCACTGAACATTTCACAGAAAAAGAGCTTTACTTTGCCCTAACAAAACAACAGCAGCATTTTGTTTTTCAACATCAGGCCCTCATTATATTTATCTCACATTTTGTTGGTAAGTCAGTAGGGAATAGTGACTCATGTGCTCTTAGAAACTCATCAAATCAAAATTTCCCTGACTACATGCCATTAGGATTTTATACTATTGATTGCCTGGAAGCTGAGTGAGTGAAGCACTGTCAATCAGGCTCCTGATGTAAACTCTGTTTTCTTTCAGGTGTAACTTGCTTATGCTGTGTGTAAGAGGAAAAAGTCGAGTCAAAGAAGTATTGCTCCTATTATAAATCTCTAATGTTAATTCTAGATATATTTTGCTATTCTTTATGTGCTAAAAGGTATATTAATATCCACAATAACTACCTAAAAGATTGTTTTGAAAAAAGCACTTGGTAAAACTTAAAATGGTATACAGATGTGAATAATTGGTGTTATTATTTGGAGGGGGGAATGATTCTTCCACTTTACTAGGGCAGCTCATTACCCTTCTACAGGGCACAGAGAAGTTCAGAAGATTTTGAATTAAGGCAATTAAAATTGTCTTTTGGAGGAACCTACTAGCAACTTTATGTTATTATTGTTCTCCATAACACCCTGATCATTGCTGTGATTTTTCGTCTAATACTCCAGTTATGTTGAGTCAACTGTTCCATTTACTGTCAAAAACTGAGGAGAGAGCCTCTCATAAATTAATGACTTCAATTTGCATGGCAGTAAGTGTCACAGTTAAGATTCAGAAGTAAGACCAATTTCATGATGTCTCCTGAAAGCCATGATCTGTTCTGTGTCGAGAGATATAGAGAGGTTTAACTAAATTGATATAAATAGATTGGGGTCTAAATAAGGAATGCTTAGGACATATCTTTAAACTTTAGAAGTTGATTCCTGAAGGGCAACTTTGTGAGAACAGAGAATGTCCCTTAGTTTCTCTATCAGATTCCAATTCCTTGGTGGAATATCCATTAGTGTGAAGCAAATGACCTTTCTTATATTATAGAGGAATTTTCAGATTATAGAAAAAGACAGAGAACACAAATTGCCAGTGACTGATGAATCCTTAAGGGAGCCACTAAGCACATAAGGAATTGTAACAAACCCTGTGTGTATCCTTAATAAACTTACTTTTGATTCATACATTTAAAAGTGTCTGGGAACTGCTTACTCTAGATTTTAAAGGACATTGATTTTATTTATTTACTCCTAATTAAAAACAGCATAAACTCAAGTACTAAAGAGTCATACAGATGATTCTGCTGTGTTACCAGAACCCAGATCATTATCATTTGTCACCTTGAATATTTCAACATTCACAAAATCATAGTCCTGCCATCTATTTTCTGCTCTCTTTGATGGACCTTCCCCATACTCCATCATACTAACAAAATACTCTTCCCAAAGCAGAAGTTTGATCAAATTTCTCCAGCTCAAGAATTTTCTGGGATGTTCTATTTCTTCTAGAATAAAATGAAACTTTTCCAACTTTATTAACATTGAAAGCCTTTTGGAATATGACTTCTATGCACTTTTCCAGACTCACTGATGAATGAATGAAAAATAAAGTACTTATTAAGCACATAATTAAAACAACTATAATAGTAAAGGTCACAGGACCAAGTCCAAATCACAATGAGAAAATAAGTAAGATGAGCAAAGGGCATGTTTGGAAATGATAGGAAATATATATTACGTTGTTCTTTAAAATCTAAATATTTAAGATGTCTAATTTAAAAGACCCTAAATCCATTTGATAAACATGTTCTTGATGAAATAAGCATTGCATTCATTAATAGGTATTTTATTTTTTTTCCTGAGTTTTATTTTCATATCACCTAAGTAATCACCTAAGTTTATGCATCAAGTTTACACATATCCTAGTTAGAGGTTTACCATGAATGTTGCTCTTCTTAATGTTGGATAATATTATAGTTAGCATATCATACACAAATAATTTATGGGTCTCCAAATAAAATGATCTTGAATGTTTAACATTAAAGATAGCTCATTTATAGAACATCTTTGAGTTTGAAAACTTCTGAGTGATCTAAAACAAGCATATAGATATCTACCTTGATAGGTTACTTACCAAAATTAACAGATAGAGATAAAGTTAAACAAGTAAAACACTTCACAAAATAATGTAGTGTGCATCTCCTTGAGGAGTGCACATGGCATTTCTGAAATGATGCACACATTTGCACAAGTTTCTCACTGGAAAAAAAATACAATTCATTTGAAACTAAAGGAGTAAAATCATTGTTGTTCTTCTTCAGTCACTATTTTCAGTCATGTCTGACTCTGCATGATCCCATTTGGGGATTTCTTAAAAAAAGATACTGGACGATCTAAAACTATATAGCAGCACTCATCAAAACCATTTGCTACTGGCTAAGAAATAGAGAAGCTAATCAGTGGAATAGGTTAGGTTCACAAAACAAAATAGTCAATGACCATAACAATCTAGTATTTGACAAACCCAAAGGCCCCAGATTTTGGAATAAGAATTCAGTATTTGATAAAAACTACTGGGAAAATTGGAAACTAGAATGGCAGAAAGTAGGCATAGTCCCACACCTAATGCCATATACCAAGATAAGGTTTAATCAGGTTCATGATCAAGGCATAAAACATAATATTGTAAACAAATTAGAAGAACATAGGATAGTTTACCTCTCAGACCTATGGAGGAGGAAGGAATTTGTGACTAAAGAAGAACTAGAGATCATTATTGATCACAAAATAGATAATTTTGATTATATTAAGTTTAAAAGTTTTTGTGTAATTTTACAGATGTTATTACATTTTATCTTCACAACAATCTTTGGAAAAGATGCTATTATTATCTCCATTTTGCTAATGAGAAACTTGTGATTTGTATCCCTAGCATTTAGCACATATAAAGACCTAAATAATCCATCTCTCCATCATTTCATTCATTGGAAGGATGAGGCAGAAAGGAGTTATAATTTGCAGCCCTGAAGTCAGGAGGACCTGAGTTCAAATGTGGCCTCAGATACTTAACACTTCCTAGCTATGTGACCCTGGGCAACTCACTTAACCCCAATTGCTTAAAGAAAAAAAGGGGGGGTTGTAATTTGTCCAGGATTGTCCAGATAGATAGTGATTGAGGAAGGTTTTAAATTCAGATCATCCTACCTCCATGTCCCAAACTTTTTAATGATAACTAGCATTTATATAGTTCTATGTGCTAAGTTCTTTACAAATATCATTTCCTTTGATATTCACAATAAGCCTGAAAGATAGATGCTATTAGTATTCTCATTTTGCAATTGAAGAAACTGAGTCAAAGTTAGGTGATTTATCCAGGGCCACACAGCTATTAAGTATCTGAAGCTAGATTTGAAATAAAAAAGTATATATACATATATGCATGCATTTTTTTGAAATCTAAATAATGACTACATGTAGTCATTATTTAGATTTCAAAAAAAAATGATTCCTTGAAAACAGAGATCATTTTATTTGTCCCTTGGTAATCTAAATTTTGAAATCAGTATTGGAATGTACTTGGTACATTTGTAAATGCTTTCTGACTAGCTATACAGTGATTGCATGATAGATGATTGTTGAATAATTATTGATATTAAACTTTTTAAAAATGAAAAAAAATGTTTTTATACAAACAAAACTAATGCAGACAAGATTATAAGAGAAAAAATAAACTGGGAAAACATTTTTACATCCAAATGATCTGATAAAGGCCTTATTCCTAAAATATATAGAGAACTGACTCAAATTTATAAAGTTCAAGCCATTCTTCAGTTGATAAATGGTCAAAGGATATGAATAGACAATTTTTAGATGAAGGAATTGAACCTATTTGTAGCCATATGAAAAGGTGCTCCAAATTACTATTGACCAGAGAAATGCAAATTAAGACAACTCTGAGATACCGCTACACATATGTCAGATTGGCTAAGAAGACAGGAAACGATAATGATGAATGTTGGAGGGGATGTGGGAAAACTGGCACACTAATACATTGTTAGTGGAACTGTGAATGGATCCAAATATTCTGGAGAACAATTTGGAACTATGTTAAAAAAATTATCAAACTGTGCATACCTTTTGACCCACAGTGTTTCTACTGGGCTCATATCCCAAAGAGATCTTAAAGAAGGGAAAGGTGTTGTAATCTTTACAAATTGTTAAGCCATTAGAGTTGATAGAGACAATAATTATCTAATTTAGCATGGTTCAATATGATTGATTTGATCTTAGAAGGAGATATTTTGAGCCAGAACTTGAAACAAAGTACTAAATACAACTGATAGAAACGATGCTTGTGTTCACACCTTTTGAGAGCTCATAGAAGCAAGAAATATTTAAGTACTCATTGGAGTTCATACGGTTTAGTATGAGATATCCGAATTTATACCTCCCTTAAGCCCTGCCTCCAGAAGGAGGAGTTAACCTTTGGGAGATCATATATATGGAGGAAGCTCTTAGAGCTAAAAAGAATTTCTCCGGAACATTGACTGGGGTCAGAGAGGAGCGCTCTGGGAGGAAGCCCACAAGCCCTCTCTTTGAGGCAAGAGAGCTTCATTGCATTTTCCACCTTGGTGTTGGCTGGAGGCTGAAGAAAGCAGAGGCAGAAGCCAAGGACAAAGCTTCAAGGGCTCTTAGAACCAAGCAGAGAGATAGGCCTCTGAGCTAACCGGGTTATCTGAACTTTTATCAGCTGGCTGTGATTTTGGGTGATTATTTACTTGTAACAGAAACTAAAGCTGCCTCCAGAAAACCTCCCCAAGAAACCTGCTCTCCCAGAGATAATTTTCTTATTATTATTTTAAAGAAGAAAAAACCCAACAGAAAGGGACCTGTATGTGCAAAAATGTTTGTGACCGCCCTTTTCATAGTGATTAGAAACTGGAAATTGAATGGATGTCCATCAATTGGAGAATGGCTGAGTAAATTGTGGTATATGAATGTTATGGAATGTTATTGTTCTGTAAGAAACAACCAGCAGGATGATTTCAAAGAGGTTTGGAGAGACTTAAATGAAGTGATGCAAAGTGAAATAAGCAGAACCGGAAGGTCATTATACATGGCAACAACAAGACTATATGACAATTAATTCTGTTGGACATGTCTCTTTTCAACATTGAGATGATTCAAACCAGTACCAATTGTTTCAAACCTGTACTGATTGTTCAGTGATGAAGAGAGCCATCTACACTCAGACAGAGAACAATGGGAACAGAGTGTGGAACACAACCTACATTCTCACTCTCTTGTTATTTGCTTGCATCTTTTCTTTTTCAGTTGTTCTTTTCCTTCCTTCTTGATCTGATTTTTCTTGCGCAACAAGATAACTGTATAATATATATATATATATATATATATACACACACACACACACACACACACACACATATATATATATATATATATATATATATATTTGATTTAACATGTATTTCAACATATTTAATATGTATTGGACTACTTGCCAGCTAGGAAAGATGGTGGGGAGAACAAGAAGGAAATTTGGAATAAAATGGTTTGCAAGGAAAATGTACCCATGCATATGCTTTGTAAATAAAATGCTTTAATTTAAAAAAGAATAAAATACCAAAACAAGCAAACAAACAAACAAACTGAAATGATTAAATGATATCAGTTCAATAAGCATATTTTTCCAGGATGGTTAAGAACAGAAAACAGAAAAAAGGAGTCTAAGATCTAGTTCCACTGTCCACTTAAGTCAAATTACTTAACTCAAATTTTTATTTAATACTTGCTGTGGCTATTATTTCACAGATGTGGGCTAGCCCTCCATGGTTACTTGTTTCTTCTGATCCTAGAGTGAATTCTTCACATGTTTCCACAAAGACTCAATTCAATATTCCGGAGGTCTTACTCTGATTCTTTGAATATTTTGTGGATGCCAAAAAGAAACACTGGCCATTCACAGTCCCCCATTTTCACTATGTAACTTACCCACATCTTTTTCCACTTATATATTTACAATAAAGAATCTTAGAATTGAAAGGAACCTCAATGTGCTATGAGTAACAACTGTTTCACTATACAATAGTCTTGATTATTTTAATAGAGTAGTGAGGCTGTTCTTTAAATCATTATTTATTTAACTTTTTTCCTGATGCATAAAAGGCCAAGTCTATGGGGAGTTCATGTTGGAATCTAGGGTACAATTCCCAAAGCCCTTTCTGAATTAGTGACATTGATTATTGTAGCAAATGTGGAGGACAAGAGGAGTAGAAATTTATCTTAGCATCCTTAAGAAAACATAAGGAATAGTATCATTTAAAATTTTACTAGAAAATATCTTTGATTGCATTTTATTATTCAGAAGGCTCTCCTTGTAGCCTAGTAAAAACCTTGAATTCCTTGTATAGCCTCTTAGACCTAGCCCAAAACATTGGCATCACTGGCAGGAAGTTTGGATTTTTTTTTTTTTTACAATGACTTTATGGGGGAAAAAATTCCTTCTTGAACAAATAAGCAAACAAACAAAAAAACCTGAGCTTTGTATGATTGGATGGAGGCCATGGTATCCTGTGACTGTAGCACTTTAAGGGATAAATTAGGAAACTTCTCATCTGATAAAGAGTCCAGAGAAAAAGACACTCTAGAGTCCACATGATAGATTTCTAATGAACCTAACAATAAACAACAAGGTCTACTTTAACAATAAAAGTAAATTATGTATGTATACAAACATACACACATGCACCCACATAAATAAAAAAAAAAAAAAAAAGATACTGGAGTAATTTGTTATTTCCTTGTTCAGCTCATTTCACGGGGGAAGAAACTGATGCAAACAGGGTTAAGTGACTTGCCCAGTGTCACATAGCTATTAAGTGTCTGAGGCAAGATTTAAATATAGGAAGATGTGTCTTCCTTACACCAAGCCTGTCATGCCATCTGTTGTGCCACTTATCTGCTCTTTCTGTATGAATAGGGCATCAATATTATCTTATGTTGATTAAGCTATTTTATCTCCATTGGTGTATTTTTCTCATTTACAAAATGATGCTATGACAGGAGGATTATATTTTGGTGAAAAATAATGATATGCTTAGGCAAGTTTCTTTTTAACATCTTCCCAAATATTCTATTTTTCCCTCTCTTCATTGTACCTCCCAATCTTTTTGGCATTCAGTAACCTCATTACAGTCTTTGCTTTTCTGGCTCTCCTATTCTAGTTCTCCACACTAGACAATCTTTCAGTCAATTAGGGAATGTGATTTCCTTCTTGACTTAATAAGCCTAATCTCTATGCAGTCTTTTCTCCATCATCTTAATGCCCACTGAAATTTGGAAAATATATGATAATATAATTAAAAGTAAAATGTTCCCAACTGAAAATTTCACTTATTATTTTTTGGTAACATGAGACATATAGGTGATAAAAAGGACAGAATCCTGGATTTGGAATTGGGAGGATCAAAATTCAAATCCTGACCTAATTATGTATTTAGCTATATGACCCTAAGCAAGTAACATACTTTTTTTTTTCCAACTTCATTTTCCTTTATCTGTAAAACATGAATAATTATATTACCTGTCCCCAAGGGTTGTCATGAAGACAGAATGAGACATTTTAGAATGTTCTGCAAATTCAAAATGCTACATAAAAGCTAATCAAACATCTTATACTCAGAACTATAAGTCATTTAGAATAAAACACTCTTCAACTGATGCTGCACAGACTGGATTGATTATATATCTTTTTTCAGGATTCAATATACAGCTAATTGATTTTGTCCTAAAACTGCCTTTTATGATTCTTTGTCTCTGAACTTAGTGAAGAAATTCATCTAGTCTGTGACCAGAGCTAAGTTTAGAAATTCAGCTCTCCTACTAATCACAATTCTATTTTTGCCTCAAAGAAATTTGTCATCCTTGAGGAATGAATTTGGACACCAGGGAGTCTGGGCTAGTATCTTTACACCATCAAGTTATGCTTCAATGATCTCTGGTTTACTATTCAAAGAAGTAAGACCTACTCTCTTTAACTTTGCAGATAAACTCAATTAACTTTTCTTAATTATAGGAGGGAAGTAGAGGTTATTACTAGCCACTCATTCCCAATTTTCAACCAATTATAATGTTACAACACCAAAATGATATAACCAATTATATTGTCTTTAACTCCATGATGTCATTAACCCTATAATCAAGTGTATTATTTCCTCGACCCTGTTCTCTTTATTTTAATTTTATAAATGTATATTTAATATACTATACATACTATACATATATAATATGTATAATATTATACATATTAAATGTGTAATATAATATAATAATATATTTATATATATATATATATAAATCTATATACATATTGTTCTAAATTTATGAAATTATATATATATATAATGTGTATAATTATATATAATATTATACATATAATATATATATATATATATATATATTTTATAAAAAAGGAACTAATTTTATAAAAAAGGACCCCATTTTAGGATCCTTTTGCTGAGACAGTCGTGACACATTCTATTATGAGGTAGTACCTCAGTTAATAAAATGCTGAATTTCATCCCCAACCACACCAAAAATCACAGGTAAAGTTGAAATAGATCAAATTCAAACTTATATATAACTGTGTTAAAAAAGAAGAAATATGTGTCACCCACATTTGCTCAGAATATTAATAACATATGTAGAGGCATATATTTCTATTTTACCAGAAAGAATGATAGACTGTGAAAAATGGATGAATTCTTAGAAGTAATCTAAATCACCATTCTTATTTATTTGTTATATATATATATATATATATATATATATATATATATATATATATATTTGCTGAGGCAATTGGGATCAAATGACTTACTCAGGGTAACATAGCTAGAAAGTGTTAAGTAACTGAGGCCAGATTTGTACTCAGGTTCTCCTGACTTCAGGGCTGGTGCTCTATCCATGGTGCCACCTAGCTGTCCCTACCATTCTTATTTTATAAATGAGAATGTTGATTTATAGACATTCAGGAATATACTGAAATAATAGGTTGCAGTAAAAATATTTAATTTGGCATTTAGAAGTTATGTGTTTATAATGATTCTTATGCTAACTGAATCTATGGGCCATTAGTTAACACTTCATTCTCTCAACCTTGATTTCCTGATCTATAAAATTAGGGAGTTAGATCTGATGAACTCTTTCTAAAAGTACTTTGTAAGCCGTCTTATTTGATCCTTACAACACCATTATAGGATAGGATACACTTATTTTCCTCATTTTGCAAATGAAGAATATATAATTGACAATTTAAGTGACATGCAAAGATTTACACAGAATAATGACTCTACTAGCCTTCTCAATCTGATAGTTGATGAGGGTATAGGGAAGTTCAAAACACCTGAGTCACCCTGTCAGATCAAGAACAATGTTCAAATGGCCCAAAGCTCTTTTCCACTGATGGGACATTTGAATATGAAGTAGGCACCAATATGTCTTCTCTTCCACCCATATTCCCCAGCTAACCAAAATTTGTATCTGTCCCAAAGTCTAAGCTCCTCACATACTGTTTCCAGTATTACCATGATTCTGTATGATCCAGAAAAGTATCTTATAAAAGTCCACTAGACCTTCCCGATTGAATGTTTGCAGGGATCCTCAAACTTTTTAAATAGGAGGCCAGTTCACTGTTCCTCAGACTGTTGGAGGGCTGGATTATAGTAAAAACAAAAACTTTGTTTTATGGGCCTTTAAATAAAGAAACTTCATAGCCCTGGGTGAGGGGGATAATCGTCCTCAGCTGCCGCTTCTGGCCCGAGGACTGTAGTTTAAGGACCCCTGTAATAAATCAATCCTGATTCTTATCAGGGCACTCAATCCCTCCCACCTACCTCTCAATTTTCTGGTGGACTTGCAGAAAGAAAAGGAAGGGAGAGAGGGAATAAGGGAGGAGGAGAGAGGAAGGAAAGGGGAAAATAGAGGGAGAGAAAATTGAAAACATACAAAGGCTCATTATTTCTAACAGAATTCAAACCTAGTTCTTCCTGATTCCAATCCTAATTATCTACCAATTATATCATGATTAATATTTCCTTCTTCCTCTCCACTCCATCACATGGATATGGTGGTGCCCTGGTATTATTCAAGGGAAATAGAACCTGTAGTATGAGGACTTCCTGAGCCTTTTTCTTTGCTGTTCTTTGGTATACACTTGGCTCTCATCTTTCATTTCTGTCTCCAAAAAGCTGTTAAATGCATCATAACCACACTGCCTCAAAAGATGACCTAAACAGATTGTGGGTAACTGGTGGATCACAAATCCATCAGCAATTTTGGGGACAAGTTTACACCCAGAATCTAAAGACTTCCCATGATGGAGTAAGTGGATGAGAACAATGTATTTCAATGGCCACAAAGGCAAATGAAGCAGGAGTTGTGGAACAGTTAGATCTTGACAAAGATGCCAAGGTCATCCACTGCAGACAGGTCATTGCCAGTTGTGATTTTTGTCTTCACTGACTCTAGAAAAGGAGGAAATGAAGCTGATGACTTTGTGCAACATTGTCTCTTAAATTCAATTAACCCATGAGTGAAGACTCCCTTTAATATCATTGGTCCTCTTCAAAATGAAGGACAGGTAACAATAATGCTGGTGTCCAACCCATTCTCTTTGATCCTATGTCCCTGGGAACTTTAGAGAAATTTTTATAGTGACCAGGGATAGCAACTATGGATGTGTTGGATTAATAAATTTTCCATTTTTCATATGACTATCTGGGAGTATCTGGACACTTCTAAAGACACTTCTGAGGACCTTTCATACAAAGGATTAATCAGAGACATGTGGGTTGAAGACACAAGCAACACTTTACAACTGGGACTGCATTTTGACAATCTAAACATCCCTATAATGTGTTTAAAAATGAATATTTAAATTAGAACACAAATTCCTCAGGGTTCATTTTTCCTTTTGTTATATAAATAATCCTTTAATTATTCCACCTATGACATCTGCATACATTAATTAAGCACAAGATTACAACTCACCCTGTAAGTATATTTTAATATGCAAAGTTATTGGTTAGTCTTAAATTCTGCAGGAGGAATGAATTAATCTCCAGAAATTCTGGTTTTGACACAATCTATTGGAGAACAGGAAAGGCAGAGCTTTATAAAGGTGATATATTGTAGCATGAGTCAGAAAAAATGAATGTTTTTCAAAAAGATAGGGTCAGCTGCTTCTGGGTAAAGGAATATTTAGGGCAGAAACAAGGCAACAGTGACATATTACTAAGATAGATGATGATGAATCAGAGTATACTTTTCACTTAGAAGGAGCCTGCAGGACTTCACAGTTCTTAACTATGACAACTTTTTATGTCATATGCCATAGCACATCTGCAAAGATTGTGGCAGATTTAATGTTACCCCTATTTTCTTATCCCACCATTAATATTCTCCTTTTACCACCATACTTTTGTTCTTGGATGAAAGTAACTAATAAACTAATTAATTCAGAATTCTAAAAGGATAAACTTTCCCTAGAAAGCTCTACACTTAAAAAAAGATAAAGGGAACAGAGTCAGATTAAATTAGGTATATATATATATATATATATATATATATATATATATATATTCATATAATAAAACAGCAAAATCTCTATTTGTGATGGGTGTATTGAAATGGTTGTTCCATATCATGAACTAAATCTCCAATACTATTTTGATAACCTGCTTTTACAATTATGCTTTCCCAAATCTATTTCATATTACCACTTTCTGGTACCTTTATTGTTTATTCACTACCATAGTGCCCAGCACATAGTATTTGTTCTATAATTGCTTGTTTCCTGATTATTTGACAAAATAAAAACAAATTTTAAAAGATCCATTGTAATTTCTTCTTATTTTTGTAAATACTATTACAGTTTCAGAACTGGTAGGAAATGAGGCACTAGTTGATTGAATCACTCAATATTTACACAAACTGCATAAACTTTACCTTAACTGTTGGCATTTTGAATTTGGGATCCTGAATCATAATTGCCATGTTCTTTTTAAATGAATTCAGACAAAAGAAGGAAGATGCAAATCAATGGAAATGAGGCTCACAGGCAATCTTTGAGAAGACCAAAGAGAGTTGGTAGATTTTGTCTTATCAAATTCTCAGACCAACAAAAAAAATTTTTGGAAAGTGTTTGGACATATTATGTTGTCCTTTATCTTATAAAAAAGAAAATCATTCAAATAATTACAGCTTATATATCAACATTTGTTTCAAAGAGTAAAGAAAACTGAGAAATTCTTTTAAGAAATGAATAAAAACTTCCAAATTAAATTAACATATATTTTTATACTCAGTGATGTTTATGAAAAAATAGGTCTAGGAAATAAGGAATAGAAACAAGTGTGAAAGCCTCTAATAATGACTATAGATATCTCTAGGATACACCAAAATTTGATCCCTTTGTAATATGAATATTTTCTTCCAAAATGAAATAATATGAGTTGAAGATAGCAACCAGTAATATGACAAAAATTACAATTGGTTGTTGTAAAGGTCTGAAAGTCTTTAAAAGATGTGTTTGAATCAGACAACCGAGCACTTAAGGCTAAGTACCTATTGGACAATAACTATTAGCATATGTTTGGAAAAATGGCCCTTCTCACTATCCTGTGCTGGTTTTATCTTTTGGTATAGCAGGAGGGAAAAAGTGTGGAGATTCTGGACTCTAGAATCAAGGAAGGATCCCTGGCAAAATTCCTGGCAGTTTTGCCCATCTCCTTTACTTCTCCCCCTGAAGAACAACAATTTTTGCTTATCCTGACTCCGGCTGTTCTTGAGGCCTCCACGGAGCTAGTCTGGACTTTACAGGTTGTAGCTAAATAGACCAGTAGCTTCATTATTGATGTCCTTGTATAATCAGACCAATGCAAATTGGAATGGAAAATAAAATTAAAGCCAGAGTAATAAAAGTAAGATGCTAGACAATTAAGGCATTTCAGTCTTGAACTGTTTGATACAGCAATTTATAATTAGGATAAATGTTACTAATAATAATTTTAATAATTTTGTTTTAAAAGATTTGTCCAATGTAAATAAATTGACATAGTAGTGGCATGGAGAGTCTAAATAATGCCTTCATTAGAAAATTCAGGGCTTACTTACCAAGTGGAATAATATAGAGGCTAAAGGCAATGCAACTTTATACTATAAAGTCATCTGTAAAATCTTATGAAGAAGAATGATAAATGATCATAAACAATATTATTCATATACTATGTGCAGGTGCTACAATTTGATTTAATTCAAGGAACTTTTATTAAATGCCTACTGTTTTTCAGGCACCATGCCAAGTAGTGGTGAAAAAAATAAGAAAAATATATACACCTTGTTCTCAAGGAGCTTATAATCTAACATAAAAAAAGAAATAGGTTATGGGGACTACCAGGAGTTCATGTTGCAAGCAGTTGAAATCAGGCAGAATGACAAATACAAAATGGAATATTTCATAAATTAAGTTAAATATGACAGCAGACTTTCATCTTTTCAAAGAAGACATTTTTAATGTGTCAGCATCAGAATTACTTGACGACTTTTTGTTATTTTTTCCCCTCTTATGAGCTCCATGTTATGTATAATCACTGGTATAAAAGGGTATTTCACCAAAAGTTAAATTCAAATGCACTTATAAAAATTTTCTTCTGTAGAAAGCTCCATTGGGAAAATAAAGGAATCATAGAATTTGACATAAATATATATCATATGCATATACATGTCATTGCATATGGTACACCTTATATTTGGTATATTCTCTGTATCTCTACCTGTTAAATTCCTAAGCATGTTTTAAAACACTTAAGAATATCTTTGATTCTGATACACAGGAATGGTGGCAAGTTGTATTAGTGGCTAGAGTAAAATAATATAATAATAGATCTAATTAAATGAATGAATAAAAATAATAATATATTAAAATTCAAATCCTGAAACAGATAATAAAATTTTCATTAAATGCTACAGCTGTTTAATATGCATCAAATGATTAATGTTTTGGTTCAATTTCTATCTTGACTTGAAAACTATACCAATTCTGTTCAGAAGAGGTTTGCTGGAATCATGATTTTTTGTTATTGGTCAGTTGTTTTGGTTATGTCTAACTCTTTGAGACGTCATTTGGTGTTTTCTTGGCAGAGATACTGGAGTGATTTGTAATGCCTCCTTCAACTCATCTTAAAAATGAGGAAACTAAGATAAAAAAGGGCTAAATGACTTACCCAGAATCACACAACTGGTTTGTTTCTGAGACCAGATTTGTACTCAGAAAAATGACTCTTCCTGACTTCAGACCTGGTACTCTGTACTCTCATCAATGTACCACCTATATGCTGTATAAATGAATGTATGTACATGTGTATATATGTGTATTATAGTAGAATAGAGACTTGTCTTTAAACCACTGCTAACTGAACCTTTCAACAAAGCTGAGAAGAAATCTGTAGTTGTGACAACAACCCTAACAGCAAAATATGAGAAATCATAAGTCAGAACTTTTGGAATACCTTTGAACAAGAAGAAATTAGTTCACTAGTTAAGGATAATAATAATAATACCACAGGATGGTTCAAAGGTAACCAGGGGTACATTACTTCCATATAAAAGTTATTAAATAGTTAGGATTATGTGTAAAAAAAAAAAAAGTTCAACGAACTCCCCAGCAAAACACTGGTAAGGAAGGAAAGAGAAAAAGGAAAGAGAAAAATATAATTTGGAGAAAGTAAAATGGGCAAAAATACAGAGTTTGTCATTTTAACTGATAATGTGAATGACATGAACTCTTTCATAAAACGGAAGTGGATAGCAGACAGGATTAAAAGTTAGAATCCTGGAGGGTGCAGCTAAGATGTCAGAGAGCATGCAAGTGTCTGTGTGACCTCCTCCAAGTTTCCCTCAAATTAACAGCTGATTAAGCCTCTGAACTGTATTTGGAGCAACAGAACCCACAAATATTTGGAGTATAACAAATTACCAGAGGAATATAGTTTGGAAGAACTTCAGAAAAGGTATGTTTCAATTGGGCAGCGGGGAGAAATTGCTAAGCCCAGATCCCCAAGTCAGAGAGCATTGTTATGTCCATGCATTGGGGAATCTACTATAAGGCTCTTAGTTTACTGTGTCCTGGGTGCAAGCTAGTGGTTAAACAGATGTGCTGCAAAAAAAAAACAAACAAAAAAAAAAAACAAAAAAAAAACAAAAAACAAAAAAAACCAAATACAAAAGGCAAATTATGAGCTACTGAGCCCTACAGGATTAAGTCACACTTATCCAGCCCAGGAAGTCAGTCAGCAAAATCACCCAAGGCAAACTACAGGGCTGGTCACCACTTGGCCTTAAGAGAATACCTCAAACCTTTAAAAGAACCAGGGAAAAGAAAAAAAAAAAAAAAAAAAAAAAACAACTCTGACCATAGACAGCTTTTATAAAAAAAAAAAAAAGAGAAAGAAAAATCTCAAACCCTGAGGATCCTAAAGACAAATCATCTCCTGATGAAACCGCAAAGAGTGATATGTGTTAGTCCCCATTTCACAAGGCTCTCTTGGAAAGGAAATGAAACCTTTGCAAGAGGATATGGAAAAGGAAAACCAGAAATTATCTGAAGAAAACACCTTAAAAATAGACTTGATGAAATGGGAAAAAATATTAACTCCTTACAAAATAGATATGAAAAAGAAACCAATACATTTAAAAGAAAATCTGTGAAATGGAAAAAAAATGCAATGAACAAAACACTTCCTATAACAGTTCAACTGGCCAAATGCAAAAGGAACTAAAAAAGTAACAGAAGAAAATATTACACTAAAAATTAGAATTGAACAAAGAGAAGTGAATGACTCAATGACATATCAAGAATCAGTGAAACAAAACCAAAAAAAAAGAGAACGAGAGAGAGAGAGAGAGAAAGAAAGAAAGAAAAAAATAGAAGAAAATGCAAAATAACTCATTGGAAAAACAACTGACCTGGAAAATAGATCTAGGAGAGGCAATCTAAGAATTAGTGCACTTCCTGAAAACCATTTTGAATAAGAGTGTAAACATCATTTTTCAGGAAATCATCAAGGAAAACTGCCCAGATGTCCTAGAACAAGATGGTTATATAGCCATTGAAAAAAATCACTGATTACTTTTTGAAAGAGACCCCAAAACATACACTCCAAGGAATACAGTAGCTAAATTTCAGAATTATAAACTAAAAGAGAAAATATTGCAAGCAGCTAGAAGGAAACAATTAAAATATGGAGAAGCCACAATCATAATTACCCTGGACCTAGCAGCTTCCATTCTGAAAGAAGGACATGGAATCTGATATACTGAAAGGCAAAGGAACTTAGATTGCTACCAAGAATCATTACAAAGAAAAACTGAGCCTCATCTTTCAGAGAAAAGATGGCTATTCAATGAAATAGGTGAATTTATTTTATTTCTGATGAAAAGACCAGAGCTTAATAGAAAATTTTATCTTCAAATAAAGAACTCAAGAGAAGAATAAAAAGTAAAATAGAAAAGAAAATACAATTTTGTTTTAAAAGTTAAAAAGCTTATTTCACCCTATTGGAAGATGATATGTTCAGTTCTTTAGATCTGTATCTCTGTTGTAGATATACTTAGAGGGTACAAGTATAATTTGATTTTTGTGATGATTTAAAAAAGAAATTAGAGGAGGAAAAGTGATTTTATTGAAAGAAGAGGAAAATTGAATTAAATGGGATAAATTTTATCCCCCAAGGAGGCAAATAAAAACACCTATTGCAATTGAGGGAAAGAGAGGAGGGGGATGAACAATGTGCTAATTTTACTCTCTTCAGATTGAGCTCAAAGAGAGAATATCAAACACATTTAGGTTTACAGAGAAGCTTGTTTCACCTTATAGGGAAGTTTTAGAGGAAGTAGGAAAAGGAAGGTGGGAGCTTAATGCAAGGGAGAGCATAAGTAGAAGAGGAAAGGGGATCTGGAAAAAAGGCAGAGCTTTTTGGGGGAGGGAGTGATGGGTAAAAAAAAAAATGGGCAGAAGGTAAAGGAGGAAAAAGAATAGAAAAATATAACTGGGTGAAACAAGATGGAAGGAAATACAGAGATAGTAAATTTATCTGTGAATGTGAAAGGGATGAATTTTCCCATAAAATGGAAGCAGATAGAAGACTGGATTAATAGTCAGAATCCAACAATTTGTTGTTTACAAGAAACTAATTTAAAGCAGAGTGATACATTTAAAGTAAAGTTAAAAAGCTGGAGCAGCTTCAGCTGAGGTGGAGAAAAAAAAGGCAGGAGGAGTACCAATCTTGATCCCAGATCAAGCAAAAGAAAAAAAACAAACAAACAAACAATTGATCTAATTAAAAGAGATAAGGAAGGAAGTGATATCCTACTTAAAGGTACCACAGATAATGAATTATTATCAGTGGTAGAACATTCAAATTCCTAGAGAAGAAGTTAGGAAAGCTGCAAGAAGAATTAGACAGCAAAATTATACTAGTTGGAGATCTTAAATTTGTTCTCTCAGAGCTAGATAAAAAAAAAAAAAAACCAACATAAATAAATAAGAAAAAATCAAGAAGGTAAATAAAATCCTAGAAAAGTTAGGGATGATAGATCTTTGAAGATAATTGAATGGAGACAGAAAGGAATATACCCTTTTCTCAGCAGTACATAGAACACTGATCATGTATGAGGGCATAAAAACCTCAAAATTAAATGCAGAAAGGCAAAAATAGTAAATTAATTTTTCTCAGATCATGATGCAATAAAATTACATGCAATTAAAGCCCATGGAAAATAGACAGAATAAATTAGAAACTAAATAATGTAATTCTAAAGAATGAGTTGGTGAAACAACAAATCATACAAAATCAGTAAATGTATCCAAGAGAATAACAACAATGAGACAACACAAAAAAAATTGGGATATAACCAAAGCTGTTATTGGAGGAAATTTTATATTTCTATGTGCTTACTTGCATAAAATAGAGAAAGAGAAGATCAATGAATTGGGTATACAT
This sequence comes from Sarcophilus harrisii, assembly GCF_902635505.1. NCBI lineage: Eukaryota > Metazoa > Chordata > Mammalia > Dasyuromorphia > Dasyuridae > Sarcophilus > Sarcophilus harrisii. The sequence continues at coordinate 295,533,325 of NC_045427.1, forward strand.
ATAAAAGAGCTAGAAAAAAGAATAAGTTAAAAACCCCAAAGTAAATACCAAATTTGAAATTCTAAAATAAAAGGGGAGATTAAAAAAATTGAAAGGAGGAAAGTCACTGAATTAATAAATAAAACAAAGAATTGGTTTTATGACAAAAGCAACAAATTATATAAAATTTTAGCTAATTTGGTTAGAAAAAAGAAGGAAGAGAATCAAATTGTTGGGTTCAAAAATGAAAAGGGAGAACTTTCCACCAAAAAAGAGGAAATTAGAACAATAATTAAGAGGTATTTTGCCCAACTATATATGAAAAAAATATTTTATTCTAAGTGAAATGCAGGAATACCTACAAAAATATAGATTACACTGATTAACAGTAGAAGAAACGAATTAATTCAATAGTCCTATGTTAGACAAAGAAATAGAATAAACTATTAATCAGCTTCCTAAGAAAAAAACCTGCAAAGCCAGATGGATTTACATGTGAATTCTACCAAACATTTAAAGAACAATTAGTTCCTATGTGAAGCAAACTATAAGAAAAAATAGGGAAAGAAATCCTACAAAATTCCTTTGATGATACACATATGGTGCTTATACCGAAACCAGGGAAGTTGAAAACAGAGAAAGAAAATTATAAACCAATTTCCCTAATACTGATGCAAAAATCTTAAACAAAATATTAGCAAAGAGATTACAGAAATATGTCTCCAGGACAATACACTATGTCCAAGTAGGATTTATACCAGGAACACAAGGCTGGTTCAATATTTGGAATACTATTAGCATAATTGATTATATTCATAACAGAACTAACAAAAATCATATGATTATCTCAATAGATGGAGAAAAACATTTGATAAAATCCAACACCCATTCCTTTTAAAAACACTAGATAGTACAGATATAAATGGGCTTTTCCATAAAATGATCAGTAGCATCTAATTTAAACCATCAGAAAGCATCATATGTAATGGGGATAAATTATAACTATAACTATTCCCAATAATAACAGGGGTGAAATAAGTATGGCTACTATCACTATTACTATTCAATATTGTATGAGAAATATTACAGTAGCTTTGGCAATAACAGAAAGAAAAAAAAGAGATTAAAGAAATTAGAGTGAGTAATTAGGAAACCAAATTATCATTCTTTGCAGATGATATGATGGTATAGTTAGAGAAGCCCAAAGAATCCACTAAAAAACTGCTAAAATAATACACAGCTTCAGTAAAGTTGCAGGACACAAAATTATTTAAAAAATGAAAAAAATATAAGAAAATATGAAATACCTTCTAGGAAAACAACTGACCTGGAAAATATACCTAGGAGAGACAATCTAAGGATTATTGGACTTTCTGAAAGCCATGATGAAAAAATGAAGCTAAACATTATCTTACAGGAGACTGTAAAGGAAAACTTTTTATTGACAGAACCCATGCCTGGGTGATTTTTTACAGCATTATCCCTTGCACTCACTTCTGTTACAACTTTTCCCCTCCCTCCCTCCACCCCCTCCCGCAGATGGCAAGCAGTCCTATACATGTTAAATATGGCACAGAATATCCTAGATACAATATATGTGTGCAGAACCAAACAGTTCTCTTGTTTCACAGGAAGAAACGGATTCAGAAGGTAAAAAATAACTCAGGAAGAAAAACAAAAATGCAAACAGTATATTCATTTCCCAGTGTTCTTTCTTTGGGTGTAGCTGCTTCTGCCCTTCATTGATCAACTGAAACTGAGTTAGATCTCTTTGTTGAAAAAATCCACTTCCATCAGAATACATCCTCATAGAGTATCGTTGTTGAAGTATATAATGATCTCCTGGTTCTGCTCATTTCACTTAGCATCAGTTCATGTAAATCTCTCCAAGCCTCTCTGTATTCATCCTGCTAGTCATTTCTTACAGAACAATATATGATAAAGGCCTCATTTCCAAAATATATAGAAAATTAACTCTAATTTATAAAAAATCAAGCCATTCTCCAATTGAAAAATGGTCAAAGGATATGAACAGACAATTCTCAGATGAAGAAATTGAAACTATTTCTAGTCATATGAAAAGATGCTCCAAGTCATTATTAATCAGAGAAATGCAAATTAAGACAACTCTAAGATACCACTACACACCTGTCAGATTGGTTAAGATGACAGGAAAAAATAATGATGATTGTTGGAGGGGATGCGGGAAAACTGGAACATTGATGCATTGTTGGTGGAGTTCTGAACTAATCCAACCATTTTGGAGAGTAGTTTGGTACTATGCTCAAAAAGTTGTCGAACTGTGCATACCCTTTGATCCAGCAGTGCTACTACTGGGATTATATCCCAAAGAGATCATAAAGAAGGGAAAGGGACCTGTATGTGCACGAATGTTTGTGGCAGCTCTCTTTGTAGTGGCCAGAAACTAGAAACTGAGTGGATGCCCATCAGTTGGAGAATGGCTGAATAAATTGTGGTATATGAATATTATGGAATATTACTGTTCTGTAAGAAATGACCAACAGGATGATTTCAGAAAGGCCTGGAGGGACTTACACAAACTGATGCTGAGTGAAATGAGCAGGACCAGGATATCGTTATATACTTCAACAACAATACTATATGATGACCAGTTCTGATGGACCTGGCCATCCTCAGCAAGGAGATCAACCAAATCATTTCCAATGGAGCAGTAATGAACTGAACCAGCTACGCCCAGAGTAAGAACTCTGGGTGATGACTAAAAACCATTACATTGAACTCCCAATCCCTATATTTATGCCCACCTGCATTTTTGATTTCCTTCACAAGCTAATTGTACAATATTTCAGAGTCTGATTCTTTTTGTACAGCAAAATAATGGTCTGCTCATGTATACTTATTGTGTATCTAATTTATATTTTAATATAAATTTTAATAATTTTATTTAAATTTAATAAATTTAATTAAATTTAATAAATTTAATAATATTTTAATATATTTAACATCTACTGGTCATCCTGCCATCTGGGGGAGGGGGTGGGAGGTAAGAGGTGAAAAATTGGAACAAGAGGTTTGGCAATTGTTAATGCTGTAAAGTTACCCATGCATATAACCTGTAAATTAAAGGCTATTAAATAAATAAAAAAAACAATAATATTCCGTAGCATTCATATACCACAATTTACCCAACCATTCTCCAATTGATGGGCAAACAGTCGTTTTCCAGTTTCTAGCCACTACAAACAGGGCTGCCACAAACATTTTGGCACATACACGTGCCTTTCCCTTCTTTAGTATCTCTTTGGGGTATAAGCCCAGTAGTAGCAGTGATGGAACAAAAGTATGCACAGTTTGATAATTTTCGAGCATAGTTCCAAATTGCTCTCCAGAATGGCTGGATGTATTCATAATTCCAACAACAGTGCATTAGTGTCCCTGTTTTCCCACATCCCCTCCAACATTCCGGATTATCTTTCCCTGTCATTCTAGCCAATCTGACAGGTGTGTAGTGGTATCTCAGAGTTGTCTTAATTTGCATTTCTCTGATTAATAATGACTTGGAGCATCTTTTCATATGGCTAGAAATAGTTTCAATTTCTTTATCTGAGACTTATCTGTTTATATCCTTTGACCATTTATCAACTGGAGAATGGCTTGATTTCTTATAAATTTAGAGTCAGTTCTCTATATATTTTGGAAATGAGGCCTTTATCAGAACCTTTAAGTGTAAAAATGTTTTCCCAGTTTATTGCTTCCCTTCTAATCTTGTCTGCATTAGTTTTGTTTGTACAAAAACTTTTCAATTTGATATAATCAAAATTTTCTATTTTGTAGTCAATAGTGATCTCTAGTTCTTCTTTGGTCATAAACTCCTTCCTCTTCCACAGATCTCAGAGGTAAACTATTCTATGCTCTTGCAATTTATTTATAATCTCATTCTTTATGCTTAGGTCATGAACCCATTTTGTCCTTGTCTTGGTGTATGGTGTTAATTGTGGGTCAATGCTTAGTTTTTGCCATATTAATTTCCAATTTTCCCAGCAATTTTTGTAAAATAGTGAGTTCTTATCCCAAAAACTGGGGTCTTTGGGATTGTCAAACACTAGATTATTAAAGTTATTGGCAGTTTGTCCTTTGAACTTAACTTATTCTATTGTTCAACTAGTCTATTTCTTAGCCAATACCAAATGGTTTTGTTAACCACTGCTTTATAATATAATTTTAGATCTGGTATGGCTAGGCCACCTTCATTTGATTTTTTTTTTCATTAATTCCCTTGAAATTCTTGACGTTTTGTTTTTCCATATAAACTTTGTTGTTATTTTTTCTAGGTCATTAAAATAGTTTTTTGGGAGTCTGATTGGTATAGTGTTAAATAAATAGATTAGTTTAGGTAGTATTGTTATCTTTATTTTATTTGCTCGCCCAATCTAAAAACATTTAATATTTTCCCAGTTGGTTAGATCAGACTTAATTTGTGCGGAAAGAATTTTGCAGTTTAGCTCATAAAGTTTCTGATTTTCCCTTGGGAGATAGATTCCTAAATATTTTATACTATCAGTAGTTACTTTAAATGGAATTTCTCTTTGAAACTCTAGCTGTTGGATTATGTTAGTTATATATAAGAATGCTGATGACGTATGTGGGTTTTTTTTTGTATACTGCAACTTTCCTAAAGGTGTGGATTATTTCTACTAAATTTTTAGTAGAATCTTGGGGGTTCTCTAAGTATACCATCATATCATCAGCAAAGAGTGATAATTTGGTTTCCTCGTCATCTACTCTAATTCCTTTAATCATTTTCCCAATTCGTATTGAAGGGCACTATATCTTGCTAAAGGGTAGCATAGATAATTAACCAATATCAATATTATACATATATGCACCAAGTGGTGTAGTGTCTAAATTGTTAAAAGAGAAATCAAGAGATCTGCAAGAAGAAATAAAAAGCAAAACTATAAGAGTGGGAGATCTCAGCCTTGTACTCTCAGAATTAGATAATCAAACCACAAAATAAATAAGAAAGAAGTCAAAGAGGTAAATAGAATATTAGAAAAGTTGGATATGATCTCTTGAGAAATCTGAGTGGAGGCAGAAAGGATTACACTTTCTTCTCAGAAGTTCATGGAACCTATACAAAAATTGACCATATATTATGTGGTTATATATATGATGAAAAACCTCAAACTCAAATGCATTAAGGCATAAATAGTAAATGCATCCTTTTCAGACAACGATGCAATGAAAATTACATTCAATAAAAAGACAGGGGAAAATAGACCAAAAAGTAATTGGAAACTAAATAATCTCATACTAAAGAATGATTGGGTAAAACAGCAAATCATAGACATAATTAATAACTTCACCCAAGAAAATGACAACAATGAGATGTCATACTAGCATGTGGTGATGCAGCCAAAGCAGTAATAAGGGGAAATTTCATATCTTGAGAGGTATATTTGCATAAAATAGAGAAAGAGAAAGTCAATGAATTAGGCTTGCAACTAAAAATGCTAGAAAAGGAACAAATTAAAAACCCTCAGTGAAACACTAAACTTGAAATTCAAAAATAAAAGGAAAGATCAATAAAATTGAAAGTAAAATAAAACTACTGGATTAATTAATAGAACTAAGAGTAGGTTCTATGGAAAAAAACCAACAAAATAGACAAAACCTTAGTAAATTTGATTAAAAAAAGGAAAGAGGAAAATCAAATTGTTAGTCTTAAAAATGAGAAGGGAGGACTCACCACTAATGAAGAGGAAATTAGAGCAATAATTAGGAGTTACTTTGCCCAACTTTATGCCAATAAATTCGATAACTGAAATGAAATGGAAGAATACCTTCAAAAATATAGCTTGCCCAGATTAACAGAGGAAGAAGTAAATAGACTAAACAGTCTCATTTTAGAAAAAGAAATACAACAAACTATTAACCAACACCCTAAGAAAAAATCTCCAGGACCAGATGGATTCACATGTGAATTGTACCAAACATTTAAAGAACAATTAACTCCAATGCTATATAAACTCTTTAAATAGTGATTGAAGGGGTCCTACCAAATTCCTTTTATGATACAGACATGGTACTGTTACCTAAACCAGGTAGGTTGAAAACAGAGAAAGAAAATTATAGACCAATCTCCCTAATGAATATTGATGTTAAAATCTTAAATAAAACATCAGCAAAAAGATTACAGAAAATCATCCCCAGGATAATACACTATGACCAAGTAGGATTTATGTCAGGTATGCAAGGCTGGTTCAATATTAGGAAAACTATTAGCATAATTGACTATATCAATAACCAAATTAACAAAAACCATATGATCATCTCAATAGATGCAGAAAAAGCATTTGATAAAATCCAACATCCATTCCTAATAAAAAAACACTTGAAAAGATAGGAATCAATGGGCTTTTCCTTAAAATAGTCAGGAGCATATATTTAAAATTGTCAGTAAGACAATGTTGCCATCTATCACCATTATTATTCAATATTGTATTAGAACAATGATTCAAGAAAGAGATTAAAGGAATTAGAATATGTAATGAGGAAACCAAACTATCACTCTTTGCAGATGATATGATGGTATACTTAGAGAACCCCAAAGATTCTACTAAAAAGCTATTAGAAATAATTCATAACTTTAGCAAAGTTGCAGGATACAAAATAAATCCACATAAATCCTCAGAATTTTTATACATCACCAACAAAATCCAACAGCAAGAGATACAAAGAGAAATTCCATTCAAAATAACCATTGATTGTATAAAATATTTGGGAATATATCTAAGAAAGGAAAGTCAGGAATTGTATGAGCAGAATTATAAAACACTTTTACATAAATAAAGTCAGATTTCAATAATTGTAAAAATATTAAGTGCTCTTTTATAGGCCGAGCAAATATAATGAAGATAACAATACTTCTTAAACTAATCTATTTATTTAGAGGTATACCAATCAGACTCCCAAGAAACTATTTTAATGATCTAGAAAAAATAACAACACAATTCATATGGAAGAACAAAAGGTCGAGAATATCAAGGGAATTAATGAAAAAAAAATCAAATGAAGGTGGCTTAGCTGTATCTGATATAAAACTATATTATAAAGTAGCAGTAACCAAAACCATTTGGCATGGGCTAAGAAATAGATTAGCTAATCAGTGGAATAGGTTAGGTTCACAAGGCAAAATAGTCAACTATAGCAATCTAGTGTTTGACAAACCCAAAGATCCTAACTTTTGGGATAAAAAAATCATTATTTGACAAAAATTGCTGGAATAACTGGAAATTAGTATGGCAGAAATTAGGCATGCACCCACACTTAACACCGTATACCAAGATAAGTTCAAAATGGGTCCATGATTTAGGCATAAAAAACAAGATTATAAATAAATTAGAGGAACATAGGATAGTTTATCTCTCAGACTTATGGAGGAGGAAGAAATTTGTGACCAAAGATGAACTAGAGACCATTATTGATCACAAAATAGAAAATTTTGATTACATCAAATTAAAAAGCCTTTGAACAAACAAAACAAATACAAACAAGATTAGAAGGGAAGCCACAAACTGGGAGAACATCTTCACAGTTAAAGGTTCTGATAAAGGCCTCATTTCCAAAATAGATAGAGAAATGACTCTGATTTAAAAGAAATCAAGCCATTCCCCAATTGATAAATGACTAAATAATATGAACAGACAATTTTCAGATGATGAAATTGAAACTATTTCCACTCATATGAAAGAGTGTTCCAAATCACTATTGATCAGAGAAACACAAATTAAAACAACTCTGAGATACCACTACACACCTGTCAGATTGGCTAAGATGACAGGAAAAAATAATGATGAATATTGGAGGGGATGTGGGAAAACTGGGACACTGATGCATTGTTGGTGGAGTTGGGAACGAATCCAACCATTCTAGAGAGTATTCTAGAATTATGCCCAAATAGTTATCAACTGTGCATACCCTTTGATCCATCAGTTCTACTACTGGACTTATATTCCAAAGAGATACTAAAGAAGGGAAAGGGACCTGTATGTGCCAAAATGTTTGTGGCAGCCCTGTTTGTAGTGGCTAGAAACTGGAAAATGAATGGATGTCCTTCAATTGGAGAATGGTTGGGTAAACTGTGGTATATGAATGCTATGGAATATTATTGTTCTCTAAGAAATGTCCAGCTGGATGAACACAGAGATGCTTGGAGAGAATTCATGAACTGATGCTAAGTGAAATGAGCAGAACCAGGAGATCATTATACACATCAACAATGATACTATATGAGAATGTATTCTGATGGCAGTGGATTTCTTCGACAAAGAGAAGATCTAACTCAGTTTCAATTGATCAAGGATGGACAGAAGCAGCTACACCCAAAAAAAGAACACTGGGAAATGCATGTAAACTGTTTGGGTTTTTGCTTTTCTTCCCAGGTTATTTTTACCTTCTGAATCCAATTCTTCCTGTGCAACAAGAGAACTGTTCAGTTCTACACACATATATTGTATCTAGGATATACTGTGACATATTTAACATGTATAGGACTGCTTGCCATCTTGGGGATGGGGTAGAAGAAGGGAGGGGAAAAATCAGAACAGATGTGAGTCCAAGGGATAATGCTGTAAAAAAATTACTCAGCCATGGGTTCTGTCAATAAAAAGTTATAATTATTAAATAAAAAAAGAAAACTAAAACAAAACAAAAGAAAAAATAACTATATGTGTTTTATTTTGTTTTGCTTTTTTTCTCTCCCATGGTTTTCTCCTTTTGCTCTGATTTTTATCTCCTAACTTGATTCATAAAGTATAGTATATTAAAATAAATACATCTACTAGAGAATAAAAAAATTTGGATTATAATGTTAGTTCAGTATCAGCTTATCACCATCAGAAATTGGAAAAGAATAAAATTCTTAAGGGATTTTAATTTAATAGTAAATATAAATCATTAAGGGAAAATCATTTTATAACATATCAGTATACATCTTTAAAAAATACCAAAAGCCTAATAACACATCATAGATTTATATATAAAAGCATTTCATATTTTGAATAGAGAATCCAAAATAGCTTGTAGACTCAACCAACCAATAGGAAAAAAAAAAACCAATATATAAATGGAATTGAACCATTATTTTCAATTGTGCTCATCCCTTTCTGGATCACATATAATTATCTATGAAAACTTAAGATAAATATTTTAATGATATTTTCAATTACAAAATATTTCATGTCACTTCATATATATTATAAAAAATTAGAATATCCAGATTTTTTCAATGGAGATAAAAAATTTTGGGGAAGAAGTTGAGTTCTATCATTCCTGTTATCCTGGCAAACACTAAAAATCATGCTTAACATTTTTTCAAGTATATAGTGGATGAATTTATACCCGATACCTTTTTTTTCAATTAGAAAAAGCAGTCAGGATGCTGTGAGAAACAACCCATAGTAAACTTTCCACAGAATGGTTAAGTTTCAAATCCAGCAAAACATTGAGCAGACCACAAGTTATTGAAAAATTAAGTTTCCACAGAATGTTTCAAGTTCTAATATGTAAGATAACAAGTACCACTGACTATGAGGACTGATTTAGCACTCTGGAAATTTTAGAATCATCCAGAGTCAGGATAAGCAAAAGTCCTCGGTCTTTATTCTTGGTTGAAGTGAGAGCAATGGACACAGGAATCTCCACACCTCTCCTCTTCATCTCCCAACCAGAAGTCACTCTTGTCTTACTCCACCCTCGTATCCCTCCTCCAATTCTCTGTATACACCAACAGATATAGCCAGCACAGAATAGTGGGGTGGGCCATTTTTTAAGTATATAGTAATAGAGTATTTTCTAATCGGTAGTTAGCTTTCAGTGCTCAGTTGTCCAACCTCAGTGGATGAACTCAAGAGTTTCAGTCCTTTACAACTGACCACTGAACTTTCAGAAGAAGAGCCTCTGCTCCAAATTTTTGATATGGTTGTTTATTCTAGAAACTAGTTTAAACTGGCTAGAATCAATAACATGGAAAGGATTTTCTTTATTGAGCTTGCTTAATAACCCTCATGTCTTCAAGCTGATACTCTCCACATAGAATTAGAACCTCATTAATAGAACATGGGATGTATGATGGGATAGGGAGAGCATGTTTAGAAGTAAAATGTAAGAAATTATGAATCCCAAGGAGAACTGACTAATCCATTCTCTGGAGAGTGGGAACTACTAACAATATAAAGCTTGTTTGCTTCTTTACATAGAGCTCCCTCTTCCCATTAAAAGAGGGAAATTCACTTCTGCCCAGAAATGTCCAATTCCTTGGTACCAGACTTGTAAATAACAGAAATAATGACTTTTAAGGTGTGATTCAAACTTAAATCTTGAAATACCATATTCTTGTTATAATTTATCTATCTTAATTGGAGTTTATTTGACACAAAAGGGGTGGGATCCAAGGAGAAGGAAGAAAATAGTAAAAGGAAAGTACAGAAAATTACTTTAAAGTATCCAAAAGAAAAGAAAACAATGGCGCTTACTTCATAATCATGGCTGAGGCTGTTCCTACTTTTTCTCTTTTCTTAAAAAAAATTGAATGTTCATGAATGACAAGGCTGAGGAAAGAAATGCAAATATTTATCCTTAATTAAACCAATCTTCAGGTTTGGTTGTTTCAGTATTCTAATCAAATTTTAGAACTTAAAGTGACAGACTAGACTTTACAGGTAATCTGGTCTAAGTCTCTTATTTTATAGATAAAGACACTGAGTCACACAGAGGCACAAGTGACCTATACAACTCAAACAGAAATAACTCAGTTTAAAACAATTGAAATGAATTGAATCAGATTAAATTCATATCAATAAACATTTAATAATGTGTAAAATCCAAATTTAGACAATGGAGAATTTGTAAAATTTAAAGAGATAATCCATGCATTCATCAATACTGTTTCTGTAAAGAAAAGATGAGATTAGGTGAGATTAAATGGTCTCCCATTTTCAGAAGGTTGACCCATGGATAAATGATATTTCCAACTATTATAACTCACACCAATAAGAGGGTACTTGTGTATAGGGAAATGGATTAATTGTATAGATACATGGGTCTTTCTAGTACACAGAAATATCCACTTCTAACCCAGGTTCTTCATCTATATCATAGATTGAGCAACAATTAGAGACAATCTTTTACTGAGGCCTTGAGATTTTTTTGTTTGTTAATTGATTTTGTATTGTTTTATATTTTAACCATAACTCTGCCTTTATTAATATAGGAATTCCTAGTGAAGGAAATTCTCCACAGAAAAATATTCCCAATTATTCTAAAAGAGACACTCTTAGAAAGCTGTCAGGGTACTGAGTGGTTAATTGAATTATCCAAGTTCCACAACAAGTCTAAGTAAGAGCCAAGATATGAATTGTCTCCTAGACTAGTTTTTCCTTAACTACTCCATTTTTCTTCTCTATTGTTATATTTCATTATCTAGCTTTAAAATGTTATATACATTTTCACTGAATTCTACCTTTCTCACTTTAAGCATATAAGAATTCAGGATGTGGAGTAAGAAATAGCTGTTGAATCTCATCTCAAATTCTAGTCAGTTATGTTACACTGAACAAGTCAACCTCACTTAGCTTTGAACAGTATTGGAACCTATTTCACAAGGTTGTTGCAGGTATCAAATGAGATAATATATGTGATGTTATTTGCAAACTTTAAGTTTTAGGTACTTTTGTCTGGGTGAAATCTTAAATCACTTCTTTGAAAATAAATCAGCATTTCATGAAATGTGAATTGTTATATAGTTTTTTCACTCTATATAGCTTTTAAAAAAATAAACTTAACATATTAAAAAAAAGAAAAGAAATCAGCACTTAGGTCCTAAAATATCAAGTTGCTACACATCCAGATATGAAAAGAGTCATAGTATTACAATAGACAGAATTGCAAAAGTGTATATGTGGATCGGCTGGCTCATCCTGTATTATATTAAAGAGGCCCTCTCCTCTGGATTCATGCATATAAACAGAATTAATTAGGGTGGGGAGAGTGTCTGGACCTTAAAAATAAGAGATAGGCTATTTTCCCTTATTTTTCAAATTCCACCCCCCTCCCTAGAATCCCAGGGAAAATACATTAAAGTTTATCTTTGGTTTATGCATTCAGTTTACTCCCAAAATGTAGAAATATATTTGATTGAAAATATAAATCAGTTCTAAGAAAGCTTTTCTCAACAAGGTAATATTCCATCACAAGATGTTCACAAATATATAAGGAAAAATATTAAGATGAGGAACACCAATTATTTTTTATCAATTTATCCCACCTCCAATTTTCTTCCTATTGAGAAGAAAAGAAGGAAAAAAAGACTGGACATCCTAAATACTTAGATGAATAGTTATCAAAAGAAATATTGTTCAAGTCTGAAAGTATATATCTCTTTTCTTCAGTAACTTGTAACTATTGTTATGTTTATCTATGTGGTTGTCATTTAAACCACCAAAAATTAAAGCATTTTATAAGAATACTTAATTGAGTATTTAATTAAAATTTCACGTTCAACTCAGTCCTACATTGTATTCTTCAATACAATAACTTAAGGCAAGCCTGACCAGAGGCTGGCATCTTTTTATGATTGATGGTCATCTTCTTCTAAAAGAAATTCTGCAGTATTTGTAGCATAGCTGAAACCAAACAAAATGCTTGATCTCTCAAGCTTAAAAGATAGTCTTTAAAGCTATATATGTCCTCACAGTTGTTTGAGACTTGCTGAATTTATGTATTTATCCATTCCCTTATTTATTGTTTTATTTTCTTATTCATTTAGCTATTTCATTGTTACTTTATTTGCAGTGAAGAGATAGCTATGCTTTCATTGGCATAAAGATAAGGACAACTAGGGACCTAAACCCATGCCCATGGGTACCTTGTGGGGACTCTGAGAAAAGATACAGACAGACAGAGACACAAAGACAGAAACAGAGATACAGAGGCAGGAAGACTGAGAAAGACAGAAACAAACAAAAAAAAAAAAAACAGAGAAACAATAAGTCATAAAGACAGAGAGACAATGTGGAAAGGAAATGGTAGACAGAGAGACAATGTGGAAAGGAAATGGTAGAGGGAGAGATAGAGATAGAAAGGAGAGGAAGGAGAGAAAGGGATGAGACAGAAAGTGAGATTGAAATAGATTTAGAAAAGAGAGGCAGAGGCAAACACAAAGAGAAAGAAGAAAGAGGGGGGAAGAGAAGGAGGAAGAGGCTCCTATGTACACATGTTCATATGTTCTTTGTTATATTCACTTTTACTATGCTTATAAATTTAGAAAACCGAGTTCCAAAGGGATTTTTGTTGCTTGCCCAAGAAATCAAAGGTGATCAGAAGTAGAGCTAGGATTTGAATAGAGGTCGTCTGAATCCAAATCTCTCATTCTTTCATTTCCACTATTTGTTTCTTTTCATTCAATTTCTTTGTTTTGGTGCAAAACCAAACTGTTTTCCTTTCACTCTTAATATTTGGTAACTCAACATATCAATATAATCTCCTGAGATCATCATGTTTTCCTCCACAAGAGAAAATAGGTTTGGAGGTGGGAGAAGTCAAGTTTAAAAATTATATATTTTCATTTTGGAACCATAAAGAAGACTGACAAGTTACTAGGACTTTTAGAGTTCTTCCTCCACATGACTGAACAAGTTCAGCCATCTTACTTCTATTCCAAAGAAGTGCTATTTTTTCAATTCTCTCTTAAATGAAAGGTGAATGACCAAAAACAGTTTACTGTTTATCTTTTTATAAAATGGCTTATAATTGCATATAAACTTAATTTTGTTTTCTGATTATTCTGAATAAAATGTCTTCGTTTTTACTTTGATTACCAGTCTGTTCTTGCTAAACACCTGTAACTGTCACAGATTCTAATTTGATATTTATTTACTTCAGAACAATCTTATTATCTTAGTGGTAGAAGCATCAAAGGCCTTTGATTATTGATAGTCAATTTGATAGGGTTATGCTTTTTTGCTGTTGGTTTAGAGATTGTTTTGATTTTACCTGCCTTCTTAAGCAAACTCTCATCTAAGCAAGACACTAGAGGATCCTGCTATCAAGAGTATTGGAAACCACATTCTTAATTAATTTTAAAGTTCATTTCCACAATATGGAAGAAAAAGGTTGACAGCTGCCATCCGCATGATATAGTCATGCTATTTTTGTTGTTTGTAAATACTTCTTCTCCCCAGCTGTAAATCTCAAGAAAGGCACAGTGTCTATAATAATGATGTTCAAGCTTTCAATAGAAATGAACTATCCTTAAACTCTGAAATTTTTGGCATGTCCCTTCCCCCGTTATATAGACTAGCTCTTGTGAAATTTATTTTCACATAAGTATATAATTAAAAATAATGAGTAAATGACTAATGATAATTTAAAATGCTATCTTTGCAGGAATACTTGTGCTTTTATCAATGCTCAAACCCTTAAGTCAAACGGTTGAAAATCAATCAGTTAATCAATGTGTTTATTAACCAGTACCTGTTACATGTGTCAGCTACTAGCTAATCCCAAAAGATGCAAATGGGCGGTGGGAATAAAGGCTTTGACTTCCAGGAGTTTATAATCTAATGAATGAGATAATATATACAAAGCAAGGTATATAAAAGATAAATAAGAAATAATTAATGCAAGGAAGGCATTAGTATTAAGAGAGGTTGAAGAAACTTCCTAAGGGAAGGATAAATTTTAATTGAGTTTTAAAGGAAATGGGGGAAGTTAATCAAGAGAGTGAATCAGGAAGAGCATTCTAAGTGTGGAGAATATAACCAGAGAGAATGATCAGAGCTCAGCATCTTGTCCTTTAAACCACCTGGGGCCAATTTCACTGAACTGAAGAGTACACTTAGACAATAAGGTATCAGAAATTTGGAAAGGTAGGAGTAATCTGGGCACCAAAGAGAACATTTTGTACCTGCTCCTGAAGACAATAGGAAGCCACTGAAGTTTACTGAGTAGGGGACAGAAGATGGGCAGTTATGTAAAATGATCAGATCTGTGTTTTAGAAAATCACTTTAGTATTTAATGAAGGTTAGAATTTAGAATTTGAAAGTAAGAAAACTTAAAGAAATGATCTGTTTGAGTCTGTTTTACACATGGTAAAACTGAGATCCAGAGAAAATGCTTGTTTAAAAAATTCATGGCTAGTTATTAGAAAGCAGGTCTTCTGATTTCTAATGTAGTGACTTCCGTGACTCAGACATCAGTCACAAAGTAACACAAAGTCGTTAAGAGAATACTACCTTTCTAGGTAATCTAAAGCACCTTCTCCAATTACTTTATTTGGGTCAACATATTTTCAGAAACTTTCTTGCAAAAAATACAGCCACATATATGGACTGTGACTGTTGCCCTTCTTTTATTAGTATGCCCATAAATCTGTCTCTCCAACAACTGGTCTAACACAACTTCATAAGGCATATTAATAGAATATAGATTCTCAAATTTGCTGCCCCCTTTTCCCATTGTGGAATGTGGAACTCACAAGCATTAGTTAGAGAGGAGCTTCTAAAACTCAAAGTCTCACGGTGTATATATATGTGTGTGTGTGTGTGTGTGTGTGTGTGTGTGTGTGTGTATCCTGTCTCTATTCCCACTTAGAATAAAGTTTAGAACCTTTCTTTCCCTGATATTCCCTTTGCCCTGATTTCCCCTTGAATATATGAATACAAATCTAAAATTTGTTTTATTAGGAGTCAGAGCATTTCAGTTGAAAGTGAGTGGGGGAACCTGAGATAAAAACAGGTAAGCATGAAACCCACAATAGGAAGTGGTTGGAAATAAGGAGGAAAAAAAACATAATAAAGTATAATTTTCAGGATGGGATATAACACAAAATATGTAGTTTTCAAACTGTGTTAGTCAAATTCTAAGCTTATTTCTACAAAACTACAAATTTTCTGTCTAATTTTAGTGTCCTAGGGCAGTGATGTCAATCTCAACAGAAAGAGTCACAAAATCATACATAAGGATCCTCATAGACCCATATTGAATGTTTTAAAATATAGTTTTATTCATATTTTATCTTATTTTGTTAAACGTTTTCTAATTACATTTTGATCTGACTCTGACTGCACTTGGGCTGAATACTTAATACTCTGCCTTAGAGAAAAATCAGGATCTCTATTTCCTAGCCATAAAATGTGTAAGCATGGAGTCACATTTTCTGATTAAATTCATCCAAGTCTATTCTGAAGTGACTTTGATTACATTTAAAGATGTTTTTTTAAAGCTTGTCAGGATATTTTTTTCCTTTTAAATGTTGATTTTGAATATTGAATTCCATACAAATTACTCCCAGTCTAAATTATAGATTTAAAATATGGAAATCTTAGATTATGGAGATTAAAGTATAAAATATAATGTTATCATAAAGTCATCTTGCAATTCTAGAAAATAGCATGAATAACCTTTATGAGTCTCAGCTTCCTTGGTTAGAATAAAAGAGCTGGACTAGAGAGTCTCTATGATGCCATGTATTTCTTAATTACTAAGAATTTATGATTTTAGATATGATTAAATGAAGCAAAACACAGTAAACAAAAATTTAGATCTATTTATATGTACCAACTTAGCTAGTTTTTTTGAAGCAACTGTGGTTAAATGACTTGTCAAGGATCTCACAGCTAGTATTAAATATCTGAGGTCAGATTTGAACTCTATTCTGCTCTATCCACTGTACCATTTTGCTGTCCCATTTTTTAATTTTTAAAAAATATATTGATATATTTTATTTCACTTAAAATTCTGCCCACATCCAACCACTCAAGCTCTCAGAGAGCCACCCTACATAACAAATAATGATGTGGAGGAAGAAAAAGAGAAAAAAAAGTTAAATAAGTAAATAAATACAGAGAAAAAAAAACCTGACAATAAGTTTAATGTAGTAGTAGTAGTAGTAGTTAGGTAATTGTAATATTGTCTATCAAGGGCAAATTTCAACAAATCACAATTATCTCATTTCCAAATTTCTTGTAAACTATCCATTTGTACATGAGTCTTTTAGCAGATAAAGGGTGAGCAGCCTTATATGTCATCTTAATTAAGCCTAGAGTACAACGAAAGTGGAACCCAGAAGCCAATTCTCCCCCATTTTCCAAATAAAGAAACTAAGATTCAGAGAGACCAAATGATTTTACCAATGTAACAAAAGGTAATGGAGTGAGAGGATTTGAACCTAAATCCTCTGAAAACAAAGCCAGTGCTTTTTTTTATTTTGCTTCATCATATTGCTCTCATATTCTCACTATCTACAAAAGTGTCTCCACTCCCTGCAGAGCAACAAAAAATTAATGTCTTGTCATAAGAAGAAGAACCCTACCTGTCACTTGTAATTTAAGCCCAAAGCATTGTGGTGGGTCCAAAACCAATCTCCTAAACTGTCCAAGTGGTAAAAATTGAATTGGAAGGGGAAGTAGAAGCAAGGAATTACACAGCTGCTCTGATTTTCAATGGCTTTGTGCCTCACATGCCAGGGTTCTACTTTCAGCTATCTCCAGATCAATGGAAGGCTTTATTTATGCTCACTCAATGCTATCACTTGTCAAGGATGATCTCTTGTTGTGTGCTTCAGAACAGAGATAACATGAATGCGATGTGGCACTCAATTAACCACAGGTGTCAATCTAGAGACAACCAATGGATACTACTTTGTCAGCAGCCCTGCTCTCAGTGTGAGACAAAGCCCTTTCATTACTGATACTTCCCGGAGGCCTCCTATTTCCAGGCATCACAAGGATTGATTCCACAGACCTGAACTAATGTCAGAATACAGCGATCAGAAATGTGAAGCTGCAAGATTATATTTAACCCTCTCTCAAAGTTACATCATGCACACTACCCTAGTCAGGATACAATTCAGCCTATAAGTATTCCTCATAATGCAACTTACTGAAATCTTGTTGCTCTGGTTGTTCCACCCAGATTTCCAACCAGGCCACACAATGGAGAAAAGAGAGACCACTTTGGAATGTAACACTGAGTTCTCTCATAGATTAATAATCTTGGATTTAGGCTACTGAATCCCAGCACAATCAGCTACGACAGAGGCAGGCTAAAATGTGACTATAGTTCTATATTTACTTGAAATTTTGGACCAGAAAGCTTGTATTTACTTCAGTGTAAATCTTTAGAATCATTCTCAAATCTTTCTTTTCCTTCATTTATTCACTTTTGTCACTGCACTTATTAGTTGCTAATTCTTCTCAATTTATTACTACAACTGTAACAACTACTGCTACAATTACTATAGCAACTACTACTACTTCTATTTCAAAATTAAATCAAGTGGAAACTGAATGAGATGGTCATTATCATCACTCTTTTCTGCTACTGATTTGTATTAAGGAAATTTTCAATGAATTTATATAGAATTGCCTTTCATCTTAACAATGTTGCTCAATCATGTCTGCTTCTTCATGATGTCACTAGCATGTCAGACCTCTCTGTAGAGTTTTCTTAACAAAGGTACTGGGGTGGTTTGCCATTTTCTTCTACACCTCATTTTACAAATAGGAAACTGAGGCAAAGAGAAGAAATTGGCATATCCAGGGTATAATAGCTAGTTAGATGTCAGAAACTGAATTTGAATTTAGGTCTTCATGATTCCCAGCCCAGTGTTTGCTGACTAATTTAGCTTCCATTATCTTACTACTTATGTTCAGTAATTCTTGGAACATTAAATATGAAAGAATAGTAGCATTATGGTGATTTGATTTCTCACTTTTATCAGGACTTTTTCTAAAAAAAAAACACATGAAAATGATATACATAATAATGTTTTACAATTTGGAACAATGCCCAAAGGGCATAAAGAAGGGAAAGGGATTCACATGTGCCAAAATGTTTGTGGCAGCCCTTTATGTAGTGGCAAGAAACTGGAAATTGAATGGATGACCATGATTTGGAGAATAGCTGCATAAATTTGGTGTATGAATGTTATGAGATATTATTGTTTCATAAGAAATGATCAGCAGGGTAATTTCAGAGAGGTCTGGAGAGAACTACATGAACTGATGCTAAGTGAAGTGAGTAGAACCAGGAGATCCATTGTATACAGCAACAACAAGATAGTATAAAATTATCAGGCTATACAATGATCAGTCCTCTTGGACAAGGCCCTTTTCAATAATAAGATGATTCAGTCCTGTTCCAATAGTCTTGTGATGAGGAGAGCCATCTGCACCCATAGAGAGGACAGTGGGGATTGAGTGAATTACAGCATAGTATTTTCACTCTTTTTCCTAATGTTTGCTTGCATTTCATTTTCTTTCACATTTTTTCCTTTTTGATATGATTTTTCTTATGCAGCATTATTGTATAAATATGTATAGAAGAATTGCACATTTTTAACATATATTGGATTACTTGTTGTCTAGGGGAGTGGGGAAAGAGAGGAAACACAAGATTTTGCAAGGGTGAATGCTGAAAATTATCTATACGTATATTTTGAACATAAAAAAGCTTTAATAAAAATAAAAAATAATGCTTGAACAAAAAATTATTTATGCTTATTTAATCTTATGTAAAGTTTATAATAAACCTAACATTGTGATAACTTCTATGAATATAAATACAAAGAGGCAACATAGTTCCTGCTCTGAAAGAACCTAAATCTAATAATATAACAAATATAAAGACTGGAAGAAAAGGGATTGGAGATATGAATTGCTTGGTGGAATGATTTGGAGATGAGATGAAGCGATGTAAAGGATTGCTTCTAAGATAAAGCAAAATGAAAGTTCACCTACTGGAGCCCAGCTGTCTAGGAGTAATAATCCATATTCCTAAAGCAAAGGGAGAAGGAATAGAATGGTTGTGACATAATTTAGTTATTCCAGGATGTGCTATTCATGTTAGACCTAATTTAGAAATAAAAAGTAAAGAACTTATGTATCAGAGCACAGAGTACTAGAGATCAAATTCTATTGTCTATTTCTGCTGGGAGATTTTAAAGGGACAAAGAGTAGCATGATTTGAAACTGGTTAAAATAACAATGATCCCAACAATGTTGTTTAAAAACAAGTACAGATCAGCAGTATGTCATTGTACTTTTTGAATGTGATCAAAACTGGCTTAATTTTCAATGTTTGTAAAATGGCTAAGATTCAAGAATTCAAGAATTCAAAATCAAAAGAATATAGTTATCATTGGGATGGACTGGATAAATAGGGAAAAAAAAACTAATTCTTTAGGTAACTAAGTTGTATGATAGATAAATCTATGAGCCTAGAGTTAGAATTCAAATGTAGGCTCATATACTTCATATGACCACCTAAACTCTGATGTCCTCAATTTCCTTAGTATAAAATGAGAATAGAAATAAAACATACATCACAAAGTACAATGAAGTCAAACCAAATAAAATAATATTTGTAAAGCATTTAGCAAAGTTCTTTGCAAATAGGAGGAAAAATGTTTATTTCCTTTTTGGCTTTCTGGAATTGGTGATTAATATCAGTTATATAAAGAAGCTCTAGACAATATGAAACATTGTGGGACAGCCTGCAAAACATAAACACCTACACAATTCCTAACAAATTACAATGTGATAGTCATAATTACATATCAGAAGCTTTTAAAAAATCTCTTGTGTGCTATTAAATCATATCTCCCATGTTACAAATAAAAACTTCAAAATATCCTACAGAATGCAAACAATGAACTGTCCTGAAAAAGGTCATTTTCATAGACCTACATCTTATCCACCTACATATAGTATTGATTCTTTTTTTTTTTTTTGGAGTGAGGAGGTAAAATTCAAATCTATTCTTTTATTAAATTAATGAGAATTTTACTAACTGCAAAAATATTTATACAGCTTCTGAAAAAGCATAATATTAGGCATTAATTTTTAACTGTTTTCTTTATCCAAGCCATTCTCCAATTGACAAATGATAAAAAGATATGAACAATTTTCAGATGAAGAAATTGAAACTCTTTCTAATCATATGAAAAGATGCTTTAAACCACTATTGATCAGAGAAATGAAAATTAAGACTAATTCTGAGATACCACTACACACCTCTCAGATTAGCTCAGATGACAGGAAAATATAATGATGAATGTTGGAGGGATGTGGGAAGACTGGAACATTAATACATTGTTGGTGGAACTGTGAACGAATCAAGCCTGTGCTCATTCTTTGATCCAGCAGTTTTCTACTGGGCTCATATCCCAAAGAGATCTTAAAGAAGGAAAAGGGACCCATATGTGTCAAAATGTTTGTGGCATCCCTTTTTGTAGTGGCAAGAAACTAGAAACTGAATGCATGCTCATCAATTGGAATGTCTCAATAAATTATTGTATATGAATGTTATGGAATATTATTGTTCTATAAGAAAGAACCAGCAAGATAATTTCAGAGAGGGCTGGAAGGAGTTATATGAAGTGATGCTAAGTGAAATGAGCATGAATGGGACTGATTGGATGAAGTATTTCTTAGTATTGAGTCCCATGTTCCCTGTTTCCAGAACTGAGACCTTAGGGAGGTCATTTACTTTCTGGAGAATGAACTTTGAACCTGAGATACAGAAAGTTGCAAGAAGTGACATGACCTGTGGGAGGGAGACAGTCTTAGTGATCATTGGTCAAGGATGGTTAAGTTCTTTTAGTTTATGCAATAAGAAGGCTCAAGTCCTTTGCCTTTTAAACCCTAGACAAGCTGGAAGCAGGTCAGATTCTAGGCATATGATGAGGGTTGGGATAGCTCCCAGGTGTGTGTCTGGACCTCTCCCTGCAGGGATTGAATAAATGTTTTCTCTTTGTACCTGATGATGTCTCCAATTAGTTAATTGGATTGGGAAGGGGGTCTTGCACCCAACCCTTCTCACATAAGCAGAACCAAGAAATTGTTATACACAGCAACAAGAAGATTTTACGATGATCAATTCTGATGGACATGTCTCTCTTCAACAATGAGATGATTCAAACCAATTCCAATTGTTCAGCCATGAAGTGAGCCACCTAACCCAGAGAGAGGAATGTGGGAACTGAGTATGGTTCACAACATAACCTTTTCTTTTTTTCTTTTTTTTTTTGATGGTCTAAATTTTCTTTCTTTTTTATTATTATAATAACTTTTTATTGACAGAACCCATGCCAGTGTAATTTTTTACAACATTATCCCTTGCACTCATTTCTGTTCCGATTTTTCCCCTCTCTCCCTCCACCCCCTCCCCTACATGGCAAGCAGTCCTATATATATGTTGAATATGTCGTAGTATATCCTAGAAATAATATATGTGTGCAAAACCAAACAGTTTTCTTGTTGCCCGAGGAGAATTAGATTTAGAAGGTAGAAATAACCCAGGAAGAAAAACAAAAATGCAAACAGTTTACATTCATTTCCCAGTGTTCTTTCTTTGGGTGTAGCTGTTTCTGTCCATCATTGATCAATTGAAACTGAATTAGGTCTCTTTGTCAAAGAAATCCACTTCCATCAGAATACATCTTCATACAGTATCATTGTTGACATATATAATGATCTCCTGGTTCTTCTCATTTCACTCAGCATCAGTTCATGTAAGTCTTCCCAAGCCTCTCTGTATTCATCCTGCTGGTCATTTCTTACAGAACAATAATATTCCATAACATTCATATACCACAATTTACTCAACCATTCTCCAATTGATGGGCATCCATTCATTTTCCAGTTTCTAGCCACTACAAACAGGGCTGCCACAAACATTTTGGCACATACAGGTCCCTTTCCCTTCTTTAGTATCTCCTTTGGGTATAAGTCCAGTAGTAGCACTGCTGGGTCAAAGGGTATGGACAGTTTGATAACTTTTTGGGCATAATTCCAGATTGCTCTCCAGAATGGTTGGATTCATTCACAACTCCACCTCCAATGCATCAGTGTCCAGTTTTCCCGCATCCCCTCCAACATTCATCATTATTTTTTCCTGTCATCTTAGCCAATCTGACAGGTGTGTAGTGGTATCTCAGAGTTGTCTTAATTTGCATTTCTCTGATTAATAAGATTTGGAACACTCTTTCATATGAATGGTAATAACAATATAACCTTTTCACTCTTTTTGTTGTTGTTTGCTTACATTTTATTTTGCTTCTTTCAGTTTTTCTTTCTTTTCTTTCTTTTTTTTTTTTGGTCTGATTTGATTTTTCTTGGGCGGCATGATAATTGTATAAATATATATGCATATATCACATTTAACATATATTTCTTCTGTTTTACATATATTGGACTACTTGCCATCTAGGGGAAGGCATGAGGGAAGAGGGAGGTAATTGGAACATAAGATTTTGCAAGGGCTAATGTTGAAGAATTGTCCATGAATATGTTTTGTTTTGTTTTCTTTTTTTACTTTGTGGGAATCCCCCTTTTTTATTATAGCTTTTTATTCGCAAGATATATGCATAGGTAATTTTTCAGCATTGACAGTTGCAAATCCTTTTGTTCCCACTTTTTCCCTCCTTCCCCCCACCTCTTCCCCAAGATGGCAGGTTGACCAATACTTGTTAAATAAGTTAAAGTATAAATTAAATACAATATATGTGTACATGTCCAAACAGTTATTTTAGTGTACAAAAAGAGTCGGACTTTGAAATAGTGTACAATTAGCCTGTGAAGGAAGTCAAAAATGCAGGCAGACAAAAACAGAGAAATGAGTGTGTACCATGACATAACATTTCCACTCTTTCTGTTAATGTTTGCTTGCATTTTTGTTTTTTTCTTCTCAAGTTATTTTAACATTTTTTTTCTAAATCTGGTCTTTCCTGTGCAACAAGATAACTGTATAATTATGTATACATATATTGTATTTAACATATACTTTAACATATTTAACATGTATGGGACTACCTAACATCTAGGGGAGGGAACAGGGGAAAAGAGGGGAAAAGTTGGAACAGAAGGTTTTGCAAAGGTCAATGTTGAAAAATTACCCATGCATATGTTTTGTATACAAAAAGCTATAATAAAAAATACAATTAAAAATTTACATCAAAATAAAATAGATATACAAATTTTTTTTAAATTGGATAAACTATTAAGAAACCAATTACCTTCTGTTTTATTGTACTTCACAGATATTATTTATTTATTTTTTTTTTATAAATTGAAGGCCTATGGCATCCCTGAATTCTAGCAAGTTTGTTAGTGCCATTTTCCTTCAATAGATATGCTCACACCATGTCTCTCAAAATTACATGTTGATTATTTTCACAACATTTTAAGCTTTTTGAAAAAAAAATTACCTCTGTTATAGTGATCTGTGATATTTGAAGTTACTTTTATAATTGTTTGGTGATGTCACAGACTACATCCATAAAAGATGAGAAACAACTGAAAATGTGTGTGCTCTATCTGTTATACCAACTGGCTATTCCCCATTTTTTTCCCTTTTCCTTAGGCCTTGCTATTCCCTGTGATACAATAACATTGAAGAATATTCCCTAAAATTAGTTGATAAAAAGCACCATGTTTTGGGAGGATCGATTGCATTTTTGAAAGTAGTTCTACTCTGGGTAAAATGCTATCAAACAGCATCAGATGCTGAAGTTCATTGTTCTCTTATTTAAAAACTTGTCACAATCATTTAGCTTTCAGAAACTACCATTCTAGTCAGTTGGCAGCCATCAATATTAAAGTAAGATTCTCAAGTATGCACATCATTTTTTAGATATAATAGTATTTCATACTTAATGTAGTATAAACATAAGTTTTATAGGTACTGAAAATCTTAAAAAACTGTGACTTTACTGCCATATTTGCTTTATTGTGGTAATATGGAACCAAAACTGCAGTTTTTAATAAAATATGTCTGTAAATTTATATGTAGCTGTTATGTGCAGTTTATTTTTTCAAGTTTTTAAAATAACAATTAATTTTTATGATTTGAATGTTAAAAAAAACAATTTTAACACACCTTTCTTTTTAAACTGCACTCTAAATTCTTTCTTTCCATCCCTACACTCAGTACTCTCTGATACAGTAAGTAAATTGATATAAATTATAAATGTGGACAATAATGGAAAACTCATTTCTATATTAGGCATGTTGCAAAAGAAAATAAACAATAAAAACAAATATGTACAATCAAAGAGAAAGTCAAAAATATTATGCTTCAATTTGTATTCAGATTTCATTACTCCATCCACTCCCATTCACTCCCCAGGTGGTTAGCATTTTTCATTTATGTCCTTCAGAATTCTCTTAGGGCATTGTTTTGCTGAGAATAGCTAAACCATTCATAGTTAATTATTATACAATATTGCTGTTACTGTTACTGTGTGCTGTTTTTTTCCTGGATCTGCTCACTTTACTCGCATTAACTTTCCAAGTTTTTTCTGAGTACATCTTAATTTCATTTCTTATAGTGAAATAGTATTCCATTACAAAAATATACCACAACTTTTGCAACCATTCCCAATTGATAGTCCTTCAATTTCCAAGTTTTAATCACCACAGCAAGAGCTGATAAGCACACGTGTATATGTGTATGTGAATATAGATGTATACATATGCATATATATGTGCATATATATATGTGTGTGTGTGTGTGTGTGTGTGTGTATGCACACACATACATACCCATAAATTTACAAATAAGTCTTTTGTTTTTGTTGATATGGGAGGCAGACATAATAGTAAGATTGCTGGATCAAAGGGTATGCACAGTTTTACATCTCTTTGGTCACAATTCTAAAGTGCTCTCCAGAATGTGGTTGGATCAGTTGACAACTCCAAGAACAATGCATTAGGTTATCAATATCCTTTATCTTTTCAACAATTCACAATTTTCTTTTGCTTTTAATATCCTCATATAGGTCAAGTGGTACTCCAAATCTATTTTAATTTGCATTTCTATAATAGTGAATCAGAGCATTTTAAAAGTATAAATATAGAGAGCTTTGATTTTTTTTTTCATTTGAAAACTGCCTACTGGCATTGATTCATACTTAACACCGTACACCAAGTTAAGGTCAAAATGGGTTCATGACCTAGGCATAAAAAATGAAATTATTAATAAATTAGAGGAACACAGGATATTTTGGTTACAATTCTAAAGTCTTTGGTCACAATTCTAAAGTGCTCTCCAGAATGTGGTTGGATCAGTTGACAACTCCAACAACAATGCATTAGGTTGTCAATATCCTTTATCTTTTCAACAATTCACAATTTTCTTTTGCTTTTAATATCCTCATATAGGTCAAGTGGTACTCCAAATCTATTTTAATTTGCATATCTATAATAGTGAATCAGAGCATTTTAAAAGTATAAATATAGAGAGCTTTGATTTTTTTTTTCATTTGAAAACTGCCTACTGGCATTGATCCATACTTAAGACCGTACACCAAGACAAGGTCAAAATGGGTTCATGGCCTAAGCATAAAGAATGAAATTATTAATAAATTAGAGGAACACAGGATAGTTTACCTCTCAGACCTGTGGAAGGGGAAGGTCTTTATGACCAAAGAAGAACTAGAGATCATTACTGATCACAAAATAGAAAATTTCGATTATACCAAACTGAAAAGTTTTTGTACAAACAAAACTAATGCAGACAAGATTAGAAGGGAAGCAATAAACTGGGAAAATATTTTTACAGTCAAAGGTTCTGATAAAGGCCTCATTTCCAAAATATATAGAGAATTGACTCTAATTTATAAAAAATAAAGCCATTCTCCAATTGAAAAATGGTCAAAGGATATGAACAGACAATTCTCAGATGAAGAAATTGAAACTATTTCTAGTCATATGAAAAGATGCTCCAAGTCATTATTAATCAGAGAAATGCAAATTAAGACAAAAGATACCACTACATACCTGTCAGATTGGCTAAGATGACAGGAAAAAATAATGATGATTGTTGGAGGGGATGCGGGAAAACTGGGACATTGATACATTGTTCGTGGAGTTGTGAACGAATCCAACCATTCTGGAGAGTAGTTTGGAACTATGCTCAAAAAGTTATCAAACTGTGCATACCCTTTGATCCAGCAGTGTTACTACTGGGCTTATATCCCAAAGAGATTATAAAGAATCCAACCATTGTGGAGAGTAGTTTGGAACTATGCTCAAAAAGTTCTCAAACTGTGCATACCCTTTCATCCAGCAGTGTTACTACTGGACTTATATCCCAATGAGATCATGAAGAAGGGAAAGGGACCTGTATGTGCACGAATGTTTGTGGCAGCCCTTTTTGTAGTGGCTAAAAACTGGAAACTGAATGGATGTCCATCAGTTGGAGAATGGCTGAATAAATTGTGGTATATGAATATTATGGAATATTACTGTTCTGTAAGAAATGACCAACAGGATGATTTCAGAAAGGCCTGGAGGGACTTACACAAACTGATGCTGAGTGAAATGAGCAGTACCAGGAGATCATTATATACTTCAACAACAATACTATATGATGACCAGTTCTGATGGACCAGGCCATCCTCAGCAACTAGATCAACCAAATCATTTCCAATGGAGCAGTAATGAACTGAACCAGCTATGCCCAGAAAAAGAACTCTGGGAGATGACTAAAATCCATTACATTGAATTCCCAATCCCTATATTTATGCCCACATGCATTTTTGATTTCCTTCACAAGCTAATTGTACAATATTTCAGAGTCTGATTCTTTTTGTACAGCAAAATAACGTTTTGGTCATGTATACTTATTGTGTATCCAATTTATATTTTAATGTACTTAACATCTACTGGTCATCCTGCCATCTGGGGGAGGGGGTGGGGGGTAAGAGGTGAAAAAATGGAACAAGAGGTTTGGCAATTGTTAATGCTGTAAAGTTACCAATGCATATATCCTGTAAATAAAAGGCTATTAAAAAAGAAAGAAAGAAAGAAAGAAAACTGCCTAAAGCATTCCTTTGCGCCATGTTTATCAACTGAGGAATTCCTTTTCTTATAAATTTCACTGTTTACAGAATAATACTTTTTTCTATTTACAATTATATATTTTTTGCAAGCTATTGAATTCCAAATTCATCCATGACATGAGAACACTGGAATCCTGATAAAATATTTCTGAGAGCTTTCATTTTGGTATATCTTTAAAGAAACCATCAGTATATACTTGTAACTGATATTTTATACTCTAGTTCTAGGACTTCAGGACAGTTTTCCTTCATAATTTCTTAACTGAAATGCCCAGGCTATTATTTAATTAAGACTTTCAGATCATCCAAGAATTTATAATTATCTTTCTTGGATCCTATTTCTATATCATTTTTCCCCAATAAGTTTTTCTTATTTTATTGTTCTTATTGATCTTGTTCTTGTTCTCCTCCTCCTCCTCTTTCTTTCCTTCTTCCTTCACTTCTTTATTTTTTCTTTTCTTCATCCTTTTCTCTCTTTCTCCTTCCCTTCTTCTCTTCCTTCTCTTCCTTCCTTCCTTCCTTTATTCCTCCCTCCCTTCCTTCCTTTATTCCTTTCTTTCTTTTTTCTTTCTTTCTTTTTTCTTCCTTTCTTCCTTCCTTTATTTCTTTCTGCCCTTCTTCCTTCTTTCCTTTCCTTCTTCCTTCTTTCCTTCCTTCCTTTCTTCTTTGTTTCTTCTTTCTTTTTTCTTCATTTCTTCCTTTATTTCTTTTCTTCCTTCCTTCCTTTTTTTCTTCCTTCCTTCCTTTCTTTTCTTCCTTCCTTCCTTCCTTGCTTCCTTCCTTGCTTCCTTTGTTTTTATTGGCTTTGTTTGATTCTTTTTTTTTGATATCGCATAGCATTGTTAATTTTCACTTTTCCAATTAGAATTTTTTAAAATTATTTTCTTCAGTGAATTTTCTACGTCTTAACAAAACAAAAAAAACTTGGTCAATTTTATTTTAAGGAGTTCTTTTCTTCAATGTCTTTTGGTACACCTTTTTGCAATTTTGTGCTTCCTTTATTACCTTCTTGAATCTTTTTAAAATGATTCTTTTTCATCACTCCCATTTATTTTATCAATTTTTCTTGTAAATTTCTTATATAATTTTTAAAATTCATTGTGAGCTATTGAATGAATTTTTGACCCAGAGAGCAATTCCTATTTTCTTTTCTTTTCTTTTTTTTTAATAACTTTTTATTGACAGAACCCATGCCAGGGTAATTTTTTTTACAACATTATCCCTTGCACTCACTTCCCCTCCCTCCCTCCATCCCCTCCCCCAGATGGCAAGCAGTCTTATACATGTTAAATAGGTTACAGTAGATCTTGGATACAATATGTGTGTGCAGAACCAAACAGCTCTCTTGTTCCTCAGGGAGAATTGGATTTAGAAGGTATGAATAACCCAGGAAGAACAAAAATGCAAGCAGTTTACATTCATTTCCTAGTGTTCTTTCTTTGGGTGTAGTTGTTTCTGTCCATCCTTGATCAATTGAAACTGAGTTAGATCTTCTCTTTGTTAAAGAAATCCACTTCCATCAGAATACATCCTCACAGAGTATCGTTGTTGAAGTATATAATGATCTCCTTGTTCTGCTCATTTCACTCAGCATCAATTCATGTAAGTCTCTCCAAGCCTCTCTGTATTCATCCTGCTGGTCATTTCTTACAGAACAATAATATTCCATAACATTCATATACCACAATTTACCCAACCATTCTCCAATTGATGGGCATACAGTTGTTTTCCAGTTTCTAGCCACTACAAACAGGGCTGCCACAAACATTTTGGCACATACAGGTCCCTTTCCCTTCTTTAGTATCTCTTTGGGGTATAAGCCCAGTAGAAACACTGCTGGATCAAAGGGTATGCACAGTTTGATAACTTTTTGAGCATAGTTCCAAATTGCTCTCCAGAATGGCTGGATGTGTTCACAATTCCACCAACAATGTATCAGTGTCCCTGTTTTCCCACATCCCCTCCAACATTCCGTGTTATCTTTCCCTGTCATTCTAGTCAATCTGAGAGGTGTGTAGTGGTATCTCAGAGTTCTCTTAGTTTGCATTTCTCTGATCAATAGTGATTTGGAACACTCTTTCATATTAGTGGTACCTATTTTCTTTTCTTAGAGACTTCAAAGACACCTATTTTGACATTATTGTTGTTCTCAGAGTTTGTATTTTGATCTTCCCTATCACCCTAGTAACATTTTATAGCATAGGTTTTTTCTTTCTTTCTTTCTTTCTGTCCATTTTTCCAAATATTTCACAATTCTGATTCCACGTCAAAGATGTATTCTGCTTCTGAGGTTTAGGGGTTGTGGCCATAGGGTTTTTCTAATGTCCTGTGGTGCTAGGAACATAGGACTTTGCTGCTGACCTGTTGTACTGGCATTATCTCACCACTGTACTGCTTAGCTGGTTCTGTGGGGATTCATCATTAATCTGCACCAGGACTCAGGGACTTACTGCTAGCTTGATGAGTTTTTGCCTATTCTTAGTTTGCCTGTAATCTGTCTACTCTATAGTGCATTACCCTTTTACCTGAGTGATGCAGAAGTTTCCTTCCTACATTTAAAGTTATCCTGAACTGGAAAATTGTTTCACCTAATTTTTCTGTTGATTCTGTAACTACAGAATATCTTTTGACATTATTTTATGGTTGTTTGGAGATCAAATTGGAAGAATGCAAATTCCTGCCTTACTTTGTGATTTTGACTCTCCTCCTCCAAAAATGTTATGTGTAATTTAAAATTGAATGTCAAAATTCTCAATAGTTTTTTAAAATTAAAGAAAGAAGAGAAAAATAAACATGAGATTGAATATTTTAAAAAACACAAATATATTAAGATTTTAAATTCTTTTTATGATCAATTTAAAGAAAAAAATAAAAGTAAAAGAAAAGTAAGCACACAAGGAGTTAAAGCACAAAAGGAAAATAGTGACAAATCTATTGCTTCGCTAGAAAGGTTTGAAGAAAAAATCTGAGGAAAGAGACAAAGAAATAGAAGGTAAAAAAATAGTCCCCTAAATATAGGACATGAAAAAAAATGAAGTTTTACTAAGTAAAAAAAATATTTCTCGGAAATGTTAATAAAATAATTGATAATATAGTTATAACAGTGTAAAGGTAAAAGGTTGGAACAGAATTTATTATGCTTCAGGTAAAATAATATAAAAAATCATGGGTAGGAATTCTGATCTCAGATAAAGCAAACATAAAAACAGATCCAATTAAAAGAAATAAAAAAGGAAAGTACATCTTGGTAAAGGGTACTGTAAACAATGAAGCATATATTAAATAAAAGCCATATTAAATATATATGCATCAAGTGATAAACCATACAAATTCCTAGAATATGTATTAAGCCAATTACAAGAAGAAATAAACAAAAAAATGATAGTAGTGGGGGACCTCAACCTTTCCCTTTCAGAATCAGACAACTCTAAGCACACACACACACACAAACACACACACAAAGAAACTAGGAAAATTAATAGGACCATAGAAAATCTAGCTATGATAGACCACTTGAGAAAACTAAATAGAGAAAGAAAGGAATAGAACTTTTCTTGGCACTCGATGGCACCTAACCCATGTATTAGGGCATAAAAACATCACAATCAAATGCATATATACAAAGCACATGCTTCCTTTTCAGACCACAGTGAAGTAAAAATTATTTTGAATAAAGGGCCAGGGAAAATAGACTAAAAACTAATTTGAAATTAAAAATTTAATACTAAAATAAATGGGTCAAAGAACAGAACACAGAAACAATCCATGATTTTATTCAAGAGAATGGCAGTTATGAGACTGTAAATAAAATAAAATAAGAATTAAATTATTTAGTTTCCCATTAATTTTATTCTATTTTCCCCTGGCCCTTTATTACATTTAATTTTTATTGCATCATGATCTGAAAATGTTTTTACTATTTCTGCCTTTCTACATTTGATTTTGAGGGTTTATGCCCTAATTTTTGTGCAGGTTTCATGTACCAGTGAGAAAAAAATGTATATTTCTTTCTATCACCATTCACTATTCTACAAAAGCTTATTCATACTTAATTTATCTAAAATTCTGTTAACCTCCTTAAGTTCTTTGTTTATTTATTTTTTGGTTTGAGTCATCTACATCTGATAAAGATGTAGGTTGATAAAGGTTGAGATACCTTACTTGTACAGTTTTGCTATCTAATTCTTCTTGCAGTTATCATAACTTGTCCTCTAGGAATTTTGATGCTATACCACTTGGTGCATATATGTTATTGATATTACTTCATTATTTAAGGTACCTTTTAGCAAAAAGTAATTTCCTTCCTTATATCTTTTAATTAGCTCCATTTTTGCTTTTTGATTGACCTCAAATCAGGATTTCTTCCCCTGCTATTATTACACAATAGATTCTGCTCCAGTCTTTTACCTTTTTTCTGATGACATATTTTACTTTTTCTTTTCTTTTCTTTTTTGGTTTTAACTATTTATTGATGTGTTATTAAGTCATTCACTTCCATTTGTTCAGTCCTAATTTTTAGTGAATTATTTTCTTTACTTAGCTTTTTTATCTCTTTTTGCATTTGGCAAATTGGACTTTTAAATGACTTATTTTGTTCATCGGATTTTTTTTTTCTATTTCACAAATTTTGTTTTTCAAGAAGTTTATTTCATTTCAATAAATCTATTTATAAGGACCTATATATTTTCATATTTTAGTGTTTTTCCAAAAATTTCTGTTTCTTTTCCAAATTCCCTTGAAAAGCTCTCATTTCCTTTCCCCATTTTTCTATTCTTTTTAAAAATTTTTTATCATAACTTTTTATGTACAAAACATATGCATGGGTAATTTTTCAACACTGACCCTTGCAAAACCTTCTGTTCCAACTTTTCCCTTCCTTCCCCCCACTCCCTTCCCCAAATGGCAGGTAGTCCAATATGTTAAATATATGTTACATTTAATATATGTATAAATATTTATACAATTATCTTGCTGCACAAGAAAAATCGGATCTAAAAAGAAAAAAAAAACCTGAGAGGGAAAACAAAAATGTAAGTAAAACCATAACAGAAAGGGTAGAAATGCTATGTTGTGGTCCCATAGTTCTCTCTTTGGGTGTAGCAAACTCCCGTCATTATTAAACAATTGGAACTAGTTTCAATGATCTGATTGTTGAAGAAAGCCACATCTATCAGAATTGATCATCGTACAATTTTGCTGTTGCCATGTATAATGATCTTCTGTTTCTGATCATTTCACTTAGCATCAATTCATGTTAGTCGCTCCCGGTCTTTCTGAAATCATCCTGTTGATCATCTCTTACAAAACAATAACATCCCATAATATTCAAATACCACAATTTATTCAGCCATTCTCCAATTGATGGGCATCCACTAAGTTTCCAGTTTCTTGCCACTACAAAAAAGGCTGCCACAAACATTTTTGCACATGTGGGTTCTTATCCCTACTTTAATAATCTCTTTGGGATATAAGACCAGTTGAAACACTGCTTGGTCAAAAGGTATGGACAGTTTGATAACTTTTTGAACATAGTTCCAAATTGCTTTCCAGAATGATTGCATTCTTTCACAATTCCACCTACAATGTATCAGTGTCCCAGTTTTCCCACAACATTTGTCATTATCTTTTCCTATCATCTTAACCCATCTGAGAGGTGTGTAGTGCTATCTCGGAGTTGTCTTAATTTGCATTTCTCTGATCAATAGTGATTTGGAGCACCTTTTCATATGACGAGAAATAATTTCCATTTCTTCATCTGAAAATTGTCTGTTCATATCCTTTGACCATTTATTAATTGGAGAATGGTTTGATTTCTTACAAATTTGAGTCAATTCTCTATATAATTTGGAAATGAGGCCTTTATCAGAGCCTCCCAGTTTATTGCTTCCCTTTTAACTTGTTTGCATTAGTTTTGTTTGTACAAAAAAATTTGATTTAATATAATAAAAATTATTTATTTTGTGATCAATAATGATCTCTAGTTCTTCTTTGGTCACAAATTCCTTCCTCCTCCACAGATCTGAGAGGTAAACTGTCCTGTGGGATGTTTATCCTATGGGATAATGAGGGATATAGAAGTTTTTGTAGATGAAGAGAAGTCTGATAAAGAGGGAACAACACACACATCATGTGTGTGTGTAGTCATGTGTGTATGCTTGCATGCTTCTGTATGCATATTTGGGACACTATAAAAACATTTCAAATTCAGATTAAAAGAAGCAATCATGGGGAAAAGATGGGAAAGAGAGATTAAGGGAGAGATTTTTTGGGGGGGTTAGGTTAAGCAATAGGAGAGCATTTTATTAATCAGGTAGAAGTAAAAACAAGAGTTAGGAGGGAAGAGATATACACAAACATAAAATAACGTAAGAAATAGAATTTATTAAGTTAAAAAAACAGATATAGTAATCATTATCTCAAATATAAAGACAGAACAGATTTAATCAAAAGAAAAAATAGGGAAACTACATTATAAATGAGTCATCTTACTATTATTTGAGACTGTTTAAAATAGCATACAGTTGTAGTATTGCTGTCATGAGAAATAATAATTTGGTGGGTATATAAAACTATGGAAAGACAGACATATCAAGGCAGATCAGAGAAGCAGAGGACAAATAAGCATAGAATATATGATTATAGATATCTATGTGTAAGTATGTCAATTTATGTGTATATGTGCTTATATAGATACAAATATATATTTATATGTATCTGTGTGTATACACATGCATATACATATCTAATCATACACAGCAACTTTTTTAGGGAGTTGAAGGAGGAAGGGGTAAAAGAGAATAAATCCTAATTTCTCAGTAGAGAATAAAAGTCAAACTGTGAGGAAGCAAAAAAAAAAAAGAACACTTTTGAAGAAATATTTAATATTAATAATATAGACTTTCTATACATGGAAATGTATTGCTTTCTATTTTGAACCCTCTCATGTTCTTCTGTGCATATGACAATTTCTTATTCTTTTTCTATTTTGCATTTAAATTTTGAATAAATAAATACATCTAAAAATAATCTTGCCAAAGAAGTTTAAGTGATATGCATTTGTGATATTATGTTTCACGTCTTCAACAACAGCAATAAAAAATATAATATAATCAGTTTTTTCCTCTTACAGAATCTTTTACCAGTGATATCAAAATATATAAGGTATTCCAATCATCTTAGTGCAACCCCATATAAACTCAATAATATTAAAATTCTTCACATATATAGAAACTGAAAGTTCTGAGAGTGATTCCAGAAACTAAATTGAGATAATGAATGGAGGTAGTACTTTAAAATACACTGACTTCTTATAAAACACATAGTAGATATCAAAAAGATTTTTTTAATATGTCTACAGATTTGTTAGCATGTTATTACCAAAGCTAAATAAATAAACCAATTAAAAAACTTTGAAGTATAAGACTTAGCATTTTGAATAAGTAAAATGTATGCTAAAAGATTTGGAAGGTATCACTACTGACAGACATATTATTAATGTGAAACAGGGCCCATCACCTTAAGGCAGCATCATACTGGTAACAAATAGATAAATAGGTAGATAAGAAAATTGATTAACATTCTCAGAACAGATGATAAGTGGGGTTTAAACACCTTATAGATATTAGTCAGACACATTTTACCTAGCAATATAAAAGTCTGACAAGGGATAAACATTTTTGCAACTGTTTAATTGAAATTGGTTTACTTCTTATGAAAAAAAAAATAAGTTCTTGGAGTAGAATCAATATTTCTTTCCACAATGATTGTTCCACATAAATTCAATCAATGAGCTGAAAATATTATTGAATGAATGACAAGAGTTTATTATCTCAATTTAGGGCCAAATAATTTTCATTGGAAACTATAGATCATTGATCCTTAAGGAGCTTTTATTAATCAATCAATGTAGATTTTCCAGAAAATATTGGAAATTTCATATCACATCACAGTAGGCTAAACAAAGCAGATAATTAACAAAGAAATAATTTGGTACTTGAGTTTATTCATCAGAAACTTGCTATTAAAAATACCTTCCTTGCTGATACTTACCTCAAAATAGTCTTAAAAATTCATTGAATAAACCACTTGAGCAGGACTATTGTCAAGGACAAAACTGTTATCCTCAATTGACCTGACATAACAATGTTCCCTTAAACATTGAAAAATGGAGTTTTTAATAAATATTGTCATACTAAATATTGATAATACCCAAGCTATGAGGTACAAAAGCAATAAAAACAGTTTTCTAATGTAGAAACTTAGCAAAAAAATCAGATAACAATAGCATGAGTGATTAACATCCTTGTTAATCTATATACTACTGGATTTATCCTGAAGATACTTTCAGAGACCCTATAGAAAGTGAAGTAGAATCTTAATACTACTATTCAATTAATAAAAATGGTTACTTTATTCATTTTTGTAACTGCCTACATAAAATTAAATTAAAAAGTGTAACAGCTGGGTAGTGGCTTGATCCTTAACTCCACAAAAAAGAGAAAAGAAAATAATAATAGTAATAGAAAAAAAGGAACAGAAATATCATAGGAAAGTCCCTTAAAAGTCTACAAAGAAAACATTATAAAATAATAAGGGAAAAATAAGCTAAAAGCAGCCTAGCATCAAATAGCAAGACAGTAAGGAATATAGGAATAAGGAAGTCAAGTCCTGACCTTGACACCATTGTGCCTATGGGACTCTGAATCAATCATTTAATTTTTGTTGTTCTTTCCAAAACTATGAATTTCAGAGGAAGAGGAGAGAAACAGACAAACACACAGACAGACAGAGACAGACAGAAACAGAGAGAGAGAGAGAGAGAGAGAGAGAGAGAGAGAGAGAGAAAGATAAGAATCCATGAAAATTTTCCTTATTGATTTTATAGGAGGGACTTTTTTAATGACATGCTAATAGAATTGGGGGGGAGAATATAACAGTGTAACACTGAGGACTAAATGTAATAGAGACCATTTTTAGTGTTGGCTCGGAAAGAGATTTTTTTTTTTCAATTTTACTCACATTTTTCCAATTTTGCTGATTAGAGTGGCTATATGAATAAAAATCTCTTAAGTCAAAATAACTGTACTACTGAATAAAAGCTAGCTATGTTCTATTACTCTTTGAATTAAATTGTCCCAGAAGTTCAATAAGTCAATGTTCTCACTGAATTATTTCAGTGAACAAGAGGATTGTTTTACTGAAGTGAATGAAACAACTATTGGGTCGGGTATTGCAGACATTGGGGAAAAAAGAAGGGCTCAAAATAATTTGTCAATAAAAATATTTGCACCATGATCAGCAAACACTTCTAAGGGGAGGGATATGTTATTTTCCTCAAAGTAATGAATTCAAAAGAATTCTGGACATATTTTTCCCCGAAAAATGAAAATCAAAACTAACTCCCCTCCTCCATCACTGATGTTTTCTTAGTTGTCTCATTCCTAGTCCCCTTATCTATAAGAAGATATATTCAAAGAAAGTTAATTTCAGTAGTACTTTTTGGTTTTGTTAGATCCAGATCAGTTCAGGGCATAAGGAAAAAGAAGTCTAATAATTATGCTGATAGGCTAAAGAGTTTTTTTTTCTTTCTTTCTTTCTTTTTTTTTGGAGGGAGGGGCTTTATTTCTCTCTCTCACTCATTCTCTCTCTCTCTCTGTGTGTGTGTGTGTGTGTGTGTATGTGTGTGTGTGTGTGTGTCTCAAATATGGTCTAGGGGATAGCCAACAGAATTTGTAGAAGTCTGTTTTTGTTTTCTTTTCTTTTGTTTTTAACATATTTTAAGGGAAAACCATCTTCAAAAAGCTCTCTTTGCATCTCTAAAAGGAGTTTTCTCTTTATGTACACTAGGGAAGGATTTGTGTCTACATTTGGTTTACCTCTTGGAATCATAGAATACATCATTTAACTTTTCCTAACACTTTTCCCCTTTCTCATGATGCATTCCCCCTAAGCAACTCAGGCTTATATTTACATCTTTGACAGCAAAGGAGAGATTGACTGATGAAAATGATTATTGCTTTGAATAATGCAGAATGTTGTGACACTGAAGATAACAAAGAATCCTAAAAAAATAGGTCCTATTTGATGCAGTTTAAAAATATGCAGATGATTTTCTTAGCCAGAAATATGTTAGATTCTACTTCTGCTTGTTCCATGCAGCTGAATATAATCCATCTCAAAGACAGTTGACAGAAAAAGACTAATTTCTCTTAGAAGTACTTCCCAATCACTTTTTTGATGCAATTAAATCAGCACACTAAAGTGTTTAGCTGATCATGAAGCACTAGAATAGAAATTCCTGCTTTTTGGCATTAGAAAGTCAATATAGTTCCTAGATCATTCCTTTGTTGTGATGCTAAGAAACTGAATGGCTATACTTCAGGCTGTAAATGAGAGTTACAATTTGCCAAAGGATTGTGGAATAGAATGAACCCTGGATGTGGATTCAAAGATTCAAAAGACAGGTTGAAATCTATCAAATGAAATTGATTTGATCACGCTGTGTCTTGATTTCTTGTTCTTTATGTTTTAGATAATATCTAAAAGCATTTTCAACTCTAAGTCATATGATCTTTCATCCCTTTTGACTTTGTAGATTGTCTAAAAATTCTTGGCTATAAGCAAACTCTGAAGGAAGTATATCTAGTAAAGTATGAAGAAATATAGAGGGAATTTTATGGAGAAATACTTGCCTTTGCAAAACGATAACTGGAAGATGACCAGGATATCAAATCTCTGGGCCTTTCAGTATTCAGTAAACTTAGAGACTGAATTAAGTATACATTAGTTATTATCTTTTATGAATATATAAGCCTTCTGTATTGGCACCTTATGGAAAATTTTTCATTGCCATTGAACATATTGTCCACCTTATAATTAAATTAAGAAATACAAGCTTAAACTTATAAACTCTGTAGGTCATAAGTATTAGACAGTAGCCCTTACTTGGGAACTAGCATAGGTTTCATTCTCATATTTAATTAGGTAAATATCAATATTTCATCATATGGACATTTCCATAAAAATCAAATAGTTTAGATGTTCCTCAACAACCTGTTTAAATAATATCAATTTATATTAATCTGATTTCAGCAAACTATTTTAAATCTGCAACTTGTCTGTAGAAATCCCATGAACTTTTCATTCATTCACAGTGATTAAGCATTAAAGATGAAATTTATGGGATTTTCATTTAAATAACATATAAATTCATATAAATTAAAAGAAATTTTTTTTTGATGAGAGAGGATTATATTTTCATGAAGCCAAAGAATATCTAAGTCCACTTAAAATAATAAATGAAACAAGAAGCATAAAGTGATTGATCCATATCAGTGGGTATATGCGATAATGATGCTAAAATTATTATACTTTCTATGTGTGTATGAGAAGGTGTATGCATATGCATATAATACTAATATTGTTTTATAATGATTTAAAGTTTATAAAATGTTTTACAAATATTATCTCATTTTATGCTTATGAGTACATGAGAGATATTTGATATTATTGTCTCTCTTATAAAGAAAAAGAAACTAAGACAAAGGTTAAGTTACTTGCCTAAGGTGATATGACAAAATAACAGAGCATCACTTTCCCTTAAAATAGATTTCACTTTTGTGGAAGATAAAAACTTGCAGTAGTCCCTTAGGAAATACATTTAAACCTATATATCTGGAGCACTAATGAAGAAAAATTTTACCAATGAGAACACGTTGATTGGGGCATATGCATGAAAAAGAAATTTATGCTTGTGAATTTAGAAAACTACAAGTATCTCTTAGTGATATAATTCATTTTAATTCAATAAATATATATCAAGCCTTCAGA
Organism: Sarcophilus harrisii; assembly: GCF_902635505.1. Taxonomy (NCBI): domain Eukaryota; kingdom Metazoa; phylum Chordata; class Mammalia; order Dasyuromorphia; family Dasyuridae; genus Sarcophilus; species Sarcophilus harrisii. The sequence continues at coordinate 295,573,020 of NC_045427.1, forward strand.
TAAAAATATTATGAAGAAAGAAAATCCTTTTATCTTAAGGATCTTACAGTCCAGTGAGGGAAGCAACACAAAAAGAAATTGGAAGGGAGTACCCCACTTGGAAACATTAATTTCCCATAAGTTCTGACCAAGCTAAGCAGCAGATAGAAAGTAAAAAGGTAGCAAGAATAGAAACCTACTGGACTAGATTTCTTATGGACATTGTGCCTGAATTTCTCTAAGCAGTATTTTTTTTGTTCAGTTAGGTCATCTATCTTTGTATCCTCTAGGTTTCTGCTCTTAGTATTCACTATCACATAATAACTTAACCAAAATCCATTAAAGATTCTTTCTCTAATAAATGGAACGTTTTCCCCTGAATTGAAGACTAGAGACCCACCATTTGGGTTTATAAAGGTTTTTTTTTTTTTTTATTCCTGCAGAAGAAACATACAATTATTTTAGCCTCATTTCAGCTTCTTCATAGACCTTCAGCCCTAGCTCAGATAAGGTACTCACTTCAGATGTATCTGCTACTTCTTTTTTCATTTATGAAAATATTATATTTGGTAAGTCTCTCTTCTACAAGGAAGTTCTTTATGCTAAACCAGGTTTCTTTTTTATTTTCTTTTTATTTCAATAATATTTAATTTTTCCAATTACATGTAAAGTTACTTTTCACCAATCATTTTGGTAACATTTTGAGTTCCATCTATTTCTCCCTTTTCTTTGACACAGTATTAAAGTTGTTAAAGAAAATTAAATGAATTACAGGAGGAAACAGACAGTGAGATATCTCAAATTTTCTCTCTGATAGAGAGATCTAACCACAAAAGAAATAAAAAAGAAGCTAAGGTGATTAACAAAAGCTTAGAAAATTTAGATTTGATAAACCTCTGAAGAAAACTAAATGGGAATAGAAAAGAATACACATTTTTCTCAACAACATGGGATACCTTCACAAAACTGACCATATATTAGGACATTAAAAATCTAACTAATTTAAATTTTTGCTAAGTCCTTTTCAGGACTAAGCTCATTATGATATTCTCTTTCTCCCTCCACACACTGCCTTCTCTTTAAACTGTCTTTTCTTCTTACTATACATCTAACTCTTCTTGGTTAGCTAAACTTCTGTGGCTCTAACCTGCCAGCCAATGGTATACTTAGATCTCATGTTATATTCCCTCTTTCCTTCTTTGAATTCTTCCACAACTCCTTTCTTTAGTCCTTTTCTTGGTAACCCTATTGCTCTCTCCACAGTATTTCATTATTTGCTAATGTGTCTATTTTACATTTTCATTTTTGCCTGTAATCTCTTCCCCTAAATAAATCTATGTTTTGTCAAAGAAAAAAAATCTAACAAATTCAGAAAAGTAGAAATATTAAATGTACTCCTTTGAGGCTCTAGTGCAGTTTAAAAAAAATACATGCAATAAAAAGCCTTAGCAGCAAAATGAAAGTTAATTGGAAACTAAATAACTTAATACTGAAGTATGAGCATGTAAAAGAACAAATCACAGAAATTATCAATAATTTCATTAAAGATAATCAATGCAGTGATACATTTCAAAATTTGTGAGATTCATCCAAAAATTACTTAGTTTAAAAAACATCTTTCTTATTATTTACATCAATAAAAAGAGGAGTAGATCAATAATTTAAGCATGAGATTTAAAAAAAAAAAAGCAGAAGGAACAAATTAAAAATTCCCAATTGAACCTCTAAATGAAAACCCTATAAATTAGAAGATAAATAAAATGAAAGTTATAAAATGAACTAATAAATAAAAAATATGAGTTGATTTTATGAGGAAAAAGCAGATAAACCATTGGTAATTTTGTTTTTTAAAAAAGAAATAAAGAAAACCTAATCATTATCAAAAATGAAAAGGATGAGTGTATCACCAAGGTAGATGAAATTAAAGCAATTATTAGATGATTTTTTTCCAATTATATGTAAATGAAATTGATAATCTAAATGAAGTGGATGGATATTAATAAATATATATATTATCCATATTAACATGAGAGGAAATAAATTATTTAAATACTTATCTTTGGAAAAGAAATTTGACAAGCCACAAATGGGTTCCCTAAGTAGAAAAAAAAATGAAAACCAGATGAATTTACAAGGGAATTCTCCCAAATACTGAAAAAACATTTCATTCCAAGGGAATTCTACCAAACTTTTGAAAGACACTAAATTCCAATACTATATAAACTGTTTGAAAAAATTAGGCAAAGAATTTCTACTAAATTAATTCTGTGACACAAATATGACTTTGATATTTGAACCAGGAAGAGCAAAATAGAGTAAGAAAACTAGATTAGATCAATTCCCTTAATGAATATTGATGGGAAAATAAATAAAATACTATCAAAATATTGAAATTACATTGTAAATGATAATGACCACATGAAATTAATACCAGGTATGCAGAGCAAGTATAAGATTAAAAAAAAAAACTATAAACATTATTAATGACAACTATAATAACAACAACAAATCTAAAAAGGTCATATAAATAGAAGCAGAAAAATATTTTGGGCAAAATGCAATGTTCATTCCTATTATAAAAAATTATAAACCATAGCAATAAATAGAGATTTTCTAAAGATGATAGGAAGTATCCAAATAAAACCAATATCAAAATTTAGCACTATTTATAATGGGAATAAGGTAGAAACTTTCCTAAAAGGATCAGGGGTAAAACAAGTATTTCCATTTTTTCTAATATTATTCCAAATTTTACTAGAAGTATCAGCTATAGCAAAAATACAAGAAAAAGAAATGGAAGAAATAGCATTAGACAATAAGGAAATAAGACTATAACTCTTTATTGATGATATGATGATCTTTACTTAGATAACTCTAAAAATCAACTAAAATACATTTTGAAACCACTTTACAACTTTAGAAAAGCTGCAGACTATAAAATAAAGCCACATAAATCTTCAGCCTTTGTATATATAATCAACAAAACCCAAAAGGAAGAGAAATTCTATTAAAACTAATTGGAAACAATATATAATACTCAGGAGTCTACCTGGACAGACAAACTCAGGAACTCAATAAATACAATTTCACAACTCTTATTACATAAATAAAGATAGATATAAACAATATGAGAAATATTCTTTACTTATAAGTAAGCCAAGGAAATATAACAAAAATGACAGTTCTATCTAAAATAATTCATTTATTCAAAATCAAACAATAACTCTAATGAATAATTATTTTACATGATTGAAAAAAATGAGAAGAAATATATTTAAAATAAAAAGTCAAGAATATCAATGTAATCAGTGGGGAAAATTTAAGAAAGGAAGATTAGAAATACTAGCTGACAAACTATATTACGAAACAATAATGAGCAAAATAATATGGTATTAGCTAAGAAATAATGTGACAGATCTGTGGAATAGATTAGGTACACAATACCAAGTAGTAAATGATCATAGGAATGTAGTATTTCAAAATTTGAAAGTATCTGAGCTTTGGTAGCAAGAAATTGCTATTTGGCAAAAATTGACTGGGAAAAACTGCAAAATAGTTTGCCAGAAACTAAATATTAATAAATACCCTGCCTTCTATGACATTTTGTGCCAATCTATGAATTTGTGCAATTAGGGTTAATGAAAACCATATGATAGTCGCAATAGATGCAAAAAAATCATTTGATATAATCCAACATCGATTCCAAATAAAAACCCTTGAGAGGACAGGAATAAATGGACTTTACCTTAAAATAGTCAGGAGCATATATTTAAAACCATCAGTAAGCATCATATGCAATGGGAAAAAACTGAAACCTTCCCCAGTAAGATCAGGAGTCAAACAGGGTTGCGCACTATCACCATTATTATTCAATATTGTATTAGAAATGCTAGCCTCGGCCATAAGAGTTGAGAAAGAGATTTTAAAAATTAGAGTAGGTATTGAAGAAACCAAATTATCACTATTTTCAGATTATATGATGGTACATTTAGAGAACCCCAGAGATTCTACTAAAAAGCTAGTAGAAATAATTCTTAACTTTAGCAAAGTTGCAGGATACAAAATAAATTCACATAAATACTCAGCATGTTTATACATTACCAACAAAATTCAACAGCAAGAGATACAAAGAAAAATTCCATTCAAAATAACTATCGATAACATAAAATATTTGGGAATCTATCTACCAAAAGAAAGTCAGGAATTATATGAGCAAAATTACAAAACACTTTCCACACAAATAAAATCAGATTTAAATAATTAAGTGCTCTTGAGAAGGCCAAGCGAATATAATAAAGATGACAATACTCCCTAACCTAATCTATTTATTTAATGCTATACCAATCAGCCTCCCAAGAAACTATTTTAATGATGTAGAAAAAATAACAATAAAATTTATATGGAAGTACAAAAGGCCTAGAATCTCAAGGGAATTAATGAAAAAAAAAAATAAATGAAAGTGGCCTAGCTGTATCTGATATAAAACTATATTGTAAAGCAGTAACCAAATCCATTTGGTATTGGCTAAAAAACAGATTAGTTGGTCAGTGGAATAGGTTAGGTTCACAAGACAAAATAGTCAATAACTATAGTAAACTAGTATTTGAGAACCCCAATGATCCAAACTTTTGGGATAAGAATTCATTATTTGACAAAAACTGCTGGGAAAACTGGAAATTAGTATGGCAGAAATTAAGCATGTACCCACACTTAACATCGTACACCAAGATACGATCAAAATGGGTCCATGATTTAGGTATAAAGAACAAGATTATAAATAAATTAGAGGAACATAGGATAGTTTACCCCTCAGACTTGTGGAGGAGGAAGGAATTTGTGACCAAAGATGAATTAGAGATCATTATTGATCACAAAATAGAAAAGTTTGATTACATCAAATTAAAAAGCCTTTGTACAAACAAAAGTAATGCAAACAAGATTAGAAGAGAAGCAGCAAACTGGGAAAACTTTTTCACAGTTAAAAGTTCTGATAAAGGCCTCATTTCCAAAATAGATAGAGAATTGACTCTAATTTAAAAGAAATCAATCCATTCTTCAATTGATAAATGATCAAAGGATATGAACAGACAATTTTCAGATGATGAAGTTAAAACTATTTCCACTCATATGAAAGAGAGTTCCAAATCACTATTGATCAGAGAAATGCAAATTAAGACAACTCTGAGATACCACTACACACCTGTTAGATTGGCTAAAATGGCAGGAAAAAATAATAATTAATGTTGGAGGGGATGCGGGAAAACTGGGGCACTGATGCATTGTTGGTGGAGGTGGGAATGAAGCCAAACATTCTGGAGAGCATTCTGGAATTATGCCCAAATAGTTATCAAACTGTGCATACCCCTGCTGTGCAAACACAGCAGTGTTACTACTGGGCTTATATCCCGAAGAGATATTAAAGAAGGGAAAGGGACCTGCATGTGACAAAATGTTTGTGGCAGCCCTGTTTGTAGTGGCTAGAAACTGGAAAATGAATGGATGCCCATCAATTGGAGAATGATTGGGTAAAATTGTGGTATATGAATGTTATGGAATATTATTGTTCTGTAAGAAATGACCAGCAGGATGATTTCAGAAAGGCCTGGAGAGACTTACATGAACTGATGCTGAAATGAGCAGGGCCAGGAGATCATTCTATACTTCAACAACAATACTATATGATGATCAATTCTGATAGACGTGGGCCTCTTCAACAATGAGATAAAACAAATCAGTTCCAATAGAGCAGTAATGAATTGAACCAATTACGTCCAGAGAAAGAACTCTGGGAGATGACTAAGAACCACTACATAAAACTCCCTATCCCTCTATTTTTGTGCACCTACATTTTTGATTTCCTTCACAGGCTAATTGTACATTATTTCATAATCCAATTCTTTTTGTATGGCAAAATAAGTGTTTGGATATGTATACATATATTGTATTTCACTAATACTTCAATCTATTTAACATGTATTGGTCAACCTGCCATCTGGAGGAAAGGGCTGGGAAAAGGAAGGGAAAAGTTGGAATAAAAGGTTTTGCAATTTTCAATGCTGAAAAATTACCCATGCATATAACTTATAAATAAAAAGCTATAGTAAAAAAAAGAAAAAATATATATGTAAAGGAATTTCATGGAACTTCTTTACCAGCTTTTAATTTTTTTTATCATACTGGGATTAATTTTTGTTCAAACACTTAGTTGAATACTTTCAAAATCAGTCTCCTGGGGATTCATTTATATTTATCTTAGGGAATTCATTTATAAAATTTTCAATTTATTTTTTCTAAAGTAGGATTATTTGAGTATTTTATTATCTCTTCTGTTTATCTGAGTTATTTGTATCTTTGAAAATGTTAATCTGTTTTACTTTAGTTAATTTTATCGGCATAAAATTGAAAAAAAATTAGCTCAAATAAACTTCATCTTTATTGATTGTTCATTAACACTTTTCATTTTTGAAACTGGTTAATTAGTATTCTTTTTTTCATCAAATTAACAAATAGCTTATATATATTTTATTTATTAAACAAATTTTCAGTTTTATTTAGTAGATAAATATTGCTTCTTACTTTTCTTTTTAATCTTCCCATTGATTAAGGAAATTTCTATTTGGATATTTAATTGAGAATTTTACCATATTACTTTTGTAATTTTAGTTGAATTACTAATTCATTGATCTGTTGTTTCTCCCTTTTATTTTTCTAAGAATTCAGAGACATAAATTTCCCTCTAAGCATTGCTTTTGATGTATCTCACAGATTTTTATATATTGTAGCATTATGATCATTTTCTTTAATGATTATTTTAACTATTTTCTATGACTTGTTCTTTGACCCATTCATTCTTTAGATTTGGATTATTTAGTTACCAATATTTTTAAACTCATGCTTCCAAGACCTCTTATTGAATGTATTTTTATTGACTACAATGTAAAATATGTGCTTCCTTTAATTACACTTTATATCATTTATTCTCTTTTTTCTCTATTTTATCCTTTATGGTTTCTTGAAATATTGTGTTCCAGCTTTTTATTATTATTATTATTATAGCATTGAGGTAGCTCAGTACTTCTTAAGTTATCCATCTTAATATATTTTTCTATATCATTTTTCCTGATGTAATATTATATAGACATAGAGATAGAATATTATATAATCAGATATCTTTAATATTTTTCTTTTGACTTAATTTTAGTATTAATTAATCTCTCATTGATTTATTATTTAATATTGCTTATTTCTAATTTGTAAGAAAATATTTTCATTGGGGAGATTTTGTACATTTTCTTTTATATCATTTGGCCAATTCTGCTTTTTAAGTAGTTTTCCTTTTTTCAGTGAAGTTTGGCACCTCTTTTATTAATTTAGCTGATTTTTTTAAGGAATTTTTTTTTTTTAGTATTTTATGCCTTTTTTTAAACAAAGCCATTAAATTTATTTCGCAGTTTCTTTGCATTGTTCTTATTTTCTCTCCAGTGCTATAATTTGATTTTTAAATTCATTTTGATATTTTAATTATTTTTTTTAGCTCTTCTAGGATTCTTATTGGGTTTGTGTTAAATTAATTGTTATGGTATATTTAATAGCATAATCTCCTGAATTTGCTTCTTGACTTCTCTGTGACTCATGGTAGATTTGTGATCAGTTTTCTTTGTTTGATTGGTTTTGTTGCTTGTTGTTTTTATTTGCTAACTTTTCTATCCTATTTCTTAACTTTGAACTTAATGTTAGCATTGGCTCTTTTCTCTTCTGGGGGGTGGGGCGGTGAAAGGGAGTGATCCAAGAATCAAGGGAGTGCATTTTTCCATTATTTTCAAGGTTGTACGATACAGACAGAAGTGTGGTCTCTTCTCTCCTGGTCTTTGCTCTGGTCCTTACATAGGTATGGCCACAACTCCTCTTTATTCTGTAACTGACATCTGCCATATGCAGTTGCAAACCATCCTCTCTGCCCTGGGATGTTACCCTGAAGTAGTTGCCAAATTTTGCCTGGTCTTGCACTCAGTGGTATCCCATGGAAGCCATGAAATCTCTTTCTGACCTTATCAATCCCCTTATCATCACTGAGTAGTTAGATCTCCCAATAGTGCTGCACCTCTGAGGTTTAAGCTGGTTTTGCTACAGCACTATACTCTAGGCAACCTCCAAGTCAAACTAATAGATATTGCTCTCTGATCTCCTTACTTGTTCTAGTCTGGAAAAAAGTCCCACCTTGATCATTTGTTCATTATATCACTTTAGTATTTATTTTAATGTATTATTTTATTGTTTTTAGAGGGGAGCATTTGAAAATTTGGCAAGTGAGCTCCCTTTAACATCTTGGATATTTAATTCTTCATTACATATCTAGATATAAACATAAATAGTTACTGGAACTTTGAACATAGGGTAGGGGAACAGAACAAACTTAGTAGGGATTACAAGTCAACTAAAGATCAATCAAGATAGGACACATGGGGATAGATCTCTGTATTTAAATAAACAGTGTTAAATTAACTTACATACTGTATCTTAAATTAATTTCTTAACTATTTCCAATATCCACTTCAAGAATAAAACAAAGGAGTGCATTTGAGAATTCAGAAATATTGTTTAAGAAGTAAAGATGGGGGGAATAATTTAACCATTTTCGAGAAATTGGGGGAAAGAGTATCTTCAAATTCAGACTAAACTTTTGCAAACAAAATTATTGCCTTTGAAAAATAAAATTTAACCAAAACAATCAACCAACATTTCTTTATTATAGACACAAATGCTTTAAAATTTTTAACAGATTTGTTCAGTTTAGTTACATTATGAATCTGTTTTCTAATAAAAAGCATACTAACAAACAAAATCTAAAGCACAAGCATTATTTGTATTACAATGTATACATACTATGCATAAACACATACATTCAGATAAAGGCTCAAAACAAGTCATATATTATGCATCTCTTTTTAGAAGACAGAGTTTCTATTAGATTGAATTACTTCAGTTGTGACTTTAAATCAAAAGAGACTTCAGAATGAAGGTGGTTTCCATTAAACTGAATTACTTCCCTTGAGACATTTTCTGGTAAAGGTGTGGTGGGGTAATTTAAACATGGCTCAAAAATGAAAGAAGCTTTGAAATAATATGTTTTCCAGTGGGAAGAATTTGAATATTTATTTGTTTTGATTATGTTTCTATGCCCTCCCCCCACACACTTTCAATTCTGAATTTCAACAGAATATCATAATTTTATTTGGCTCCTGAAAGGACAGTGGAAGGAAAATCCCAGATGTATTCTGTTAATTCATAATCTATCAATTGCAACAGACTGAAAATGGAATTTTCAATTGTAAGTATGCCTTCTACTCAATGTAAAAGTCCCATGCTTGAATTTTGTATTCATAGTCATCCTCATCTATGAAATCTTAATACTTGAATAAATTGGCAAAAAAAAAACAATAACTATTTCATTGAAATCAAATTTTTGTAGCACTGGAGCTCAATTAAATAAATAAATAAAACCACCAGTTTTAATCTAAAATAAATGGTAAAATGAATTTTTAAGTATTTTAATGAGGTGGAAATGTGTCTTGGCATTACAACTAAGTGTGAAAAGACTTTACTCTATCTAGTTCTCTCTGATAATGTACTAAATGAAATTGAAGTAATATACATGAGGAAAAAAAAAGTGTTTGTTTTTCTTTCTTTTTTTTTTTAATAGCCTTTTATTTACAGGTTATATGCATGGGTAACTTTACAGCATTAAAAATTGCCAAACCTCTTGTTCCAATTTTTCACCTCTTACCTCGCACCCCCTCCCCCAGATGGCAGGATGACCAGTAGATGTTAAATATATTAAAATATTATTAAATTTATTAAATTCATTAAATTTAATTAAACTTATTAAATGTAAATAAAATTATTAAAATTTATATTAAAATATAAATTAGATACACAATAAGTATACATGACCAAACCGTTATTTTGCTGTACAAAAAGAATCAGACTCTGAAATATTGTACAATTAGCTTGTGAAGGAAAATCAAAAATACAGGTGGGCATAAATATAGGGATTGGGAGTTCAATGTAATGGTGTTTAGTAATCTCCCAGAGTTCTTTTTCTGGGCATAGCTAGTTCAGTTCATTACTGCTCCATTAGAAATGATTTGGTTGATCTCGTTGCTGAGGATGGCCTGATCCATCAGAACTGGTCATCATCTAGTATTGTTGTTGAAGTATATAATGATCTCCTGGTCCTGCTCATTTCACTCAGCATCAGTTCGTGTAAGTCTCTCCAGGCCTTTCTGAAATCATCCTGTTGGTCATTTCTTACAGAACAGTAATATTCCATAATTTTCATATACCACAATTTATTCAGCCATTCTCCAACTGATGGACATCCATTCAGTTTCCAGTTTCTAGCCACTACAAAAAGGGCTGCCACAAACATTCGTGCACATACAGGTCCCTTTCCCTTCTTTATAATCTCTTTGGGATATAATCCCAGTAGTAACACTGCTGGATCAAAGGGTATGCACAGTTTGATAACTTTTTGAGCATAGTTCCAAACTACTCTCCAAAATGGTTGGATTCGTTCACAACTCCACCAACAATGCATCAATGTCCCAGTTTTCCCGCATCCCCTCCAACAATCATCATTATTTTTTCCTGTCATCTTAGCCAATCTGACAGGTGTGTAGTGGTATCTTAGATTTGTCTTAATTTGCATTTCTCTGATTAATAATGACTTGGAGCATCTTTTCATATCACTAGAAATAGGTTCAATTTCTTCATCTGTTAATTGTCTGTTCATATCCTTTGACCATTTTTCAATTGGAGAATGGCTTGATTTTTTATAAATTAGAGTTAATTCTCTATATATTTTGGAAATGAGGCCTTTATCAGAACCTTTGACTGGAAAAATATTTTCCCAGTTTATTGCTTCCCTTCTAATCTTGTCTACATTAGTTTTGTTTGTACAAAAACTTTTCATTTTTGGTATAATCGAAATTTCTATTTTGTGATCAGTAATGATCTCTAGTTCTGCTTTGGTCATAAAGACCTTCCCCTTCCACAGGTCTGAGAGGTAAACTATCCTATGTTCCTCTAATTTATTAATAATTTCATTCTTTATGCCTAGGTCATGAACCCATTTTGACCTTATCTTGGTGTACGGCGTTAAGTATGGATCAATGCCTAGTTTCTGCCATATTAGTTTCCAATTTTCCCAGCAATTTTTATCAAACAGTAAGTTCTTATCCCAAAAGCTGGGATCTTTGGGTTTGTCAAAGACTAGGTTGCTATATTTGTTGACTGTTTTATCCCTTGAACCTAATCTATTCCACTGATCAACTAATCTATTCCTTAGCCAATACCAAATAGTTTTGGTAACTGCTGCTCTATAATATAATTTTAGATCTGGTACAGCTAAGCCACCATCATTTGATTTTTTTTTCATTAATTCCCTTGAAATTCTTGACCTTTTGTTTTTCCATATGAACTTTGTTGTTATTTTTTCTAGGTCATTAAAATAGTTTTTTGGGAGTCTGATTGGTATAGCGCTAAATAAATAGATTAGTTTAGGTAATATTGTCATCTTTATTATATTTGCTCGCCCTATCCAAGAGCATTTAATATTTTTCCAATTGGTTAGATCAGACTTAATTTGTGTGAAAAGTGGTCTGTAATTTTGCTCATAAAGTTTCTGATTTTCCCTTGGCAGATAGATTCCTAAATATTTTATATTATCAGTAGTTACTTTAAATGGAATTTCTCTTTGTAACTCTGACTGTTGGATTTTGTTAGTGATATATAAGAATGCTGATGACTTATGTGGGTTTATTTTATAACCAGCAACTTTGCTAAAGTTGTGGATTATTTCTAATAACTTTTTAGCAGAATCTCTGGGGTTCTCTAAGTATACCATCATGTCATCGGCAAAGAGTGATAATTTGGCTTCCTCATTGCCTATTCTTATTCCTTTAATCTCTTTCTCAGCTCTTATTGCTATAGCTAGCGTTTCTAATACAATATTAAATAGTAACGGTGATAGTGGGCAACCTTGTTTCACTCCAGATCTTATTGGGAATGGTTGCAGTTTGTCTCCATTACATATGATGCTTACTGATGGTTTTAAATAGATGCTGCTGATTATTTTAAGGAAAAGTCCATTTATTCCTATACTCTCAAGTGTTTTTAATAGGAATGGATGTTGGATTTTGTCAAATGCTTTTTCTGCATCTATCGAAATGATCATATGGTTTTTGTTAATTTGGTTATTAACATGGCCAATTATATTGATAGTTTTCCTAATATTGAACCAGCCCTGCATTCCTGGTATAAATCCTACTTGATCATAGTGTATTATCCTGGAGATGGTTTTCTGTAGTATTTTTGCTAATATCTTACTTAAGATTTTAGCATCAATATTCATTAGGGAGATTGGTCTATACTTTTCCTTTTCTGTTTTCAACCTACCTGGTTTAGGTATCAGTACCATGTCTGTGTCATAGAAGGAATTTGGTAGGTCTCCTTCATTCCCCATTTTATCAAATAATTTATATAGCATTGGGGCCAATTGTTCTTTAAATGTTTGGTAAAATTCACTTGTAAATCCATCTGGTCCTGGGGATTTTTTCTTAGGGAGTTGTTTAATTGCCTGTTCTATTTCTTTTTCTGAAATAGAACTATTCAAGCAACTTACTTCCTCCTCTGTTAGTCTGGGAAGTCTATATTTTTGGAGGTAGTCATCCATTTCACTTAGGTTATCAAATTTATTGGCATTAAGTTGAGCAAAATAACTCCTTATTATTTCTCTAATTTCCTCTTCATTGGTGGAAAGTTCTCCCTTTTCATTTTTAAGACTACTAATTTCATTTTCCTCCCTCCTTTTTATAATCAGATTTACCAAAGGCTTATCTATTTTATTGGCTTTTTCATAGAACCAACTCTTAGTTTTATTAATTAGTTCAATAGTGTTTTTACTTTCAATATTTTTAATTTCTCCTTTTAATTTTAGAATTTCCAATTTAGTATTTGATTGGGGGGTTTTAATTTGGTCTTTTTTTAGTGTTTTTAGTTGTAAGCCCAATTCATTAATCTTTTCTTTCTCTGCTTCATTCAAGTAAGCCTCTAAGGATATAAAATTCCCTCTTATTACTGCTTTGGATGCATCCCACCAATTGTGGTATGATGTCTCATCATTGTCATTATGTTGAGTGAAATTATTAATTGTATCTATAAATTGCTGCTTCACCCAATCATTCTTTAAGATGAGACTGTTTAGTTTCCAATTACTTTTTGGTCTATTTCCCCTTAACTTTTTGTGGAATGTACTTTTTATTGCATCATGATCTGAAAAGAAAGCATTTACTATTTCTGCTTTCTTGCATTTAATTTTGAGGTCTTTATGTCCTAATATATGGTCAATTTTTGAATAGGTTCCATGAATTGCTGAGGAAAAAGTATATTCCTTTCTATCTCCATTCATTTTTCTCCAAAGATCCGACATATCTAATTTTTCTAATATTCTATTTACTTCTTTAATTTCTTTCTTATTTGTTTTGTGGTTTGATTTGTCTAATTCTGAGAGTGCAAGGTTGAGATCTCCCACTATTACCATTTTGTTTTCTATTTCTTCTTGCAACTCTCTTAACTTCTCCTTTAGGAAGTTGGATGCCATAACACTTGGTGCATATATGTTTAATATTGATATTGCTTCGTTGTTTATGCTACCCTTTAGCAGGATGTAGTTTCCTTCCTTATCTCTTTTAATTAGATCAATTTTTGCTTTTGCTTGATCTGAGATAAGGATGGCTACCCCTGCTTTTTTGACTTCACCTGAAGCATAATAGATTTTGCTCCAGCCTTTTACCTTTACTCTATATGTATCTCCCTGCTTTAAATGTTTTTCTTGTAAACAACATATTGTAGGTTTCTGACTTTTGATCCAGTCTGCTATCTGCCTCCTCTTTATGGGGGAGTTTATCCCATTCACATTTACAGTTAAAATTACTAAATCTTGTATTTCCTGCCATCCTAATAACCCCAGATTGTGCTTTACTTATTCTTGCCTCCCCCAACCCTCTTTCCCCCTTTTAAACTTATGTACCCCTCTTGTATCACGATACTTATCCTCTTTATAATCCCTCCCTCCCCCCCTTTGAGTCTTTCCCCCTTCCTTCCCTTATTACTCTTTTTCTTTTCCCTTTTCCTCTCCCCCGTTTTTAATGAGGCGAGAGAGAATTTTCTCTAAAACAAATGTCAATTATTTTTTCTTTGAGCCAACTCTGATGAGAGTAAGATTCACACAATGTTCCTCCCCCTCTCTTAATTCCCTCAGATACAATAAGTTTCCTTTGCCTCTTTGTGGAATTTACTATTTCTGCTTTCTTGCATTTAATTTTGAGGTCTTTATGTCCTAATATATGGTCAATTTTTGAATAGGTTCCATGAATTGCTGAGGAAAAAGTATATTCCTTTCTATCTCCATTCATTTTTCTCCAAAGATCCAACATACCTAATTTTTCTAATATTATATTTACTTCTTTAATTTCTTTCTTATTTGTTTTGTGGTTTGATTTGTCTAATTCTGAGAGTGCAAGGTTGAGATCTCCCACTATTACCATTTTGTTTTCTATTTCTTCTTGCAACTCTCTTAACTTCTCCTTTAGGAAGTTGAGTGCCATACCACTTGGTGCATAGTTATGGTTTTTTCCTTAGAAACAAATGGAATTCATTTGTTTCATTAAATGTCCATCTTCTTCCCTGGAAGAAAATGCTCAGCTTAGTTGGGTAGTTTGTTCTTGGCTGCATCCCAAGTTATTTTGCCTTTCAAAATATCAGATTCCAGGCTCTTCAGTCCTTTAATGTGGAGGCAGCCAGATCTTGGGTGATCCTTATTGTGGCACCTCGGTATTTAAATTGTTTTTTTTTTTGGCTGCTTGTAAATTTTTTTCCTTAATCTGATAGTTCTGAAATTTGGCCACAATATTCCTTTGGGTTTTTATTTTAGGTTTTCTTTCAGAAGGTGTTTGATGAATTCTTTCAATGCCTATTTTATCTTCTGATTCTATTACATCTGGGCAGTTCTCTTTGATGATTTCTTGTAAAATAGTATCTAGGCTCTTTTTTTCATCATAGTTTTCAGAAAGTCCAATAATCCTCAGATTATCTCTCCTAGATCTATTTTCTAAGTCTGTCATTTTTGCAAGTAGATAATTCATGTTTTTTTTCCAGTTTGCCTTTTTTTTGTTTTTGCTTGACTGATTCTTGCTGTCTCAATGAATCATTAGTTTCTATTTGTTCAGTTCTAATTTTTAAAGAATTATTTTCTTCATTAGCTTTTTTTTACTTCTTTCTGTATATATCCAACTGAGTTTTTAAATATATTGTTTTGGTCTGTGGAATTTTTTTCTATTTCACTAATTTTTTTTTAGTGAATTATTTTCTTTTTCCAGTTCACAGATCCTATTTTCTTGTGAGTTCTTTGTCTTTTCCAATTCACAAATCCTACTTTCTAGTGAATTCTTTATTTTTTCCAATTCACAATTCTTACTTTCCTGAGATTTTTTTACTTTTTCCAATTCATATTTCAGGAAGTTGTTGCTCTCTTGTAAGGCTTCTCTTTCCTTTCCTCATTTATCTTCTAACTTTCTTTTGAGACTTTTAATGGTCTCTTCTATGAGAGTATCATGTAAAAGAGGACAGTCTGATGGCTGTTTGCTATTTGCTGTCTCTTCAAGTTTGCTGACCTGCTCTTTTTCTGTATAGAAGCTGTTGATCGTTCTTTTCATCTTTTTATTCATGTTTTAAAGCCTTTAGAGTATGCCTCCTAGGCAAGGGGGTTACCTGCTTCCTCTGCAGAACAGGAGAGATGTAAACTGATTTCCGGCTCCGAGGTATTGGAGTGCTCTGAGTGAGAGTTTTCCCTTCCCCCAACAGGAGGTTGATTCAGCACTGGCCGAGCTATCCAACTGCCCAGTAGGGCTGTGTGGGTTAGCGATTGCCCTAGGCTAGAGACTAAGGGGTGAAAGTGTCACTTCCCCAGGCCAGAGCCTCTTGTGGAGCTGTGGGTATTAGCTGCTGACAGCAAACCACCAATTCTACTGGGATTCTCCCTGGCAGTCTCTGCTCCAAGGTCTCTGCCCCAATGTCTCTGCCCGATTGCAAATCGACCCTGCAAAAGCTCTATGGCCCCAAGCCGAGCTCCCCACTGTGCAGATTAGAGGCTAACCTGGGCTGTGCCCTCCTGCCATGCAGGTTCGCAGCTGTCCCAAGGAAAAGCCCTGAACTGCGGGTTGGGGCTGCTAGTTTGTGCTGAGATCTGTGCTTTCACTTTCGGTTTGAGGCTCTCCTGGGAACCTAATTTCTCTCCCAGTCTATGCTGATCTCCCCCCTAGCCTCGGAACAAACCTTTTTTTGGCGAGAATGCTGATTTTCTTCGGCTGGTGAGTTGTTATTCTTATTATCTTTACAAATTGTAGCAGTCAAGACTATTTTTGAGGCTTAATATAATATTGATAAAGAGGGTAAGAGAGGAGCTTAGAAAGTTGTGTGTGCCTTCTCTGCCATCTTGGCTCCGCCCCCCCCCCCCCCCCCCCCCAGTGTTTGTTTTTCTAAGGAAACTTGGCCCCACCCCAGAGGTCATTTATACAGTAAATCAGCCTTGCCCAATAAAGATACAGTTAATTAACTCTGTTTGTTTTAAGCTATTGCCTCTGAAAATAGAATTAATTGGGATGTTGGGCATGAAGAGTGCCACAGCTAGCTATCCTTGCCTTGGGAAAAAGCAAACAAACAAACAAATAAACGAATAAATAAATGAATGAACAAACAAACAAACAAATACATATATAAATAAATGAAAACCCTTGAAAACTTGAAAGTTACAAATTGGTCATCTTCTTCTAATTGTTCAAAGATTTACAGATATACAAGGAACCAAGCTCAAAATTACATCGTTAGTAAAAGGAACCTATTAAAAACTGCAGCAAAAATACTTCCAATAAATATGAGTTACTTCTTTGCCTTGCGGTCTCTAACCTTTACTTGACTTTCTTCTAGATGTTTTTTTTTTAATTTTGTTGAGGCATTTGGGGTTAAGTAACTTTGCCAGGATCACACAGCTAGAAAATGTTAAGTATCTGAGGCCAGATTTGAACTCAGCTCCTCCTGACTTCAGGGCTGGTGTGCTATCCACTGTATCAAGTAGCTGCCCCTCTGCTGGATTTTCTAGGACTGGTAATCTGTATAATGAAAAGAATAATATTTGTGGTCCCATATTGCAGGAGTATATTGAAAGTCAAATGAGAAATGGATGTAAAAGACTTTGTAGACTTTAAACTGGTAAATGAATATTTAAAAAAAAAATATGCCCCCAAACTCCTCTATGGCTTTAGACTGTTTGCATTTGTATATAAAGAGACCTAGAATTTAGCTAACAAGGAGGGGAAAAAAGGTAACCTTGCACCCAAGGTTTAAGTCTCTATGCTATTGCAGGCCTAATGATAGCATAAAATAAGAGGATGGGGGAAAGACATACAAATACAGCAGCAACAAAAAACAAACAATAAAACAACAAAACAATTAAAGTAAAAATTCCTAAGGCCAAATGCTATATATTAGAATATTTTGGTAGTTATTACCTAAATAACCATTACCTAGATTAGGATTTAGCCTTCAGGAATGAAAATTGAAAAGAAGAAGAATTAATCTTACATATATGTACCTATTAAGACCCCAACAGCAGGAATTTGAGTCCAAACAAAAATAGTAATTCTAGGAACATCTGATACCTATGAAACCCTGCTTTTTATTCTAAAGAATTTGGCCATATTTGTTGATATTTGATCATATTTGACTTATTTGATCAGAGAATTTTCTACCAAGGAAATAAGACACTTCAACCAGTCTAGAGTGGAAAGACAGGTAAATGTGAAGGAGATCATTTTTGCTACTCCCTGGCAGTATTTTATTCCTTCTTCTCAAAATGATTTTTTAAAAATTTTTTAAAAATTAGAACATTAAAATGTTGAATATATCCTGCTGCATTTACTTACTTTGTGAAATGGAATTTCAATGTAAGCTGAAAGCTTAAAAATAATGATAGCTCCTATTCCCTTAAAGATGAAATAGCCTGACTTTTGCTTAAATCAGAAGGTAGAGGAAATCAATAGCACCTACTCCTGAACCTTTTAGCTGAAGCAGTTTCCAGAAAAAAGTATACAGCAGTATCCACCAGATGAATCTATGACAGAGTAACATTTGGCAAAACAATGGTATCCAGCTAAGTATCCAGGAGAATAACATTCTGTGTAATAGTATTAAGTTGAGAGGGGTGGAGCCAAGATGGCAGAGAGGACACACACTTCTTTCTGAATTCTCCTGCTACCCTCAAACAAATAATGAAATTCAGCCTCTGAATTAGTATTGGACTGACAGAATCCACAAATAAGTGCAACAAATTACCAGCAGATGATTCCAAAGATCGCCAGAAAGATCTGTTTTTATCGAGCACAGACAGGGGTTGAGGTGACTAGGCACAGGCAGAGAAGCAGGCTGAGAGACCAGCACATGGTGAGCAGACCAAGGGCAGATGGGCGCTCTCTGTGCTGTGGAGAATCTATGGAGAGGAATCTACAGCAGTGTTGGCTCCTCTGCCCTAGTTATGAGCCAGTAGATCAATAGAGAAATTAGAAAACATCCAACACAAGCACAAAAGGTAAAGAGTGTATCCCAAAGCGGCAAAGTCTCACAGGACCTGGCCATGCCTGCCTAGAGCCAGGACTGACTCATCAATATCCCAGCACAGCCATTTCTGCTTCTGGGAGTCTGTAGATGAAACTTGGAACCTCCTTGCCCAAAAAGTAAATCCCAACTTAAAAAAAAATGTAGTAAAAAGGCAAAGCAGGCTCTAACTACAGACAGTTTCTATAATGAAAGAGAACAGATTTCAAACTCAGAGAAGACTAAAAGCAGATTGTCTCTAGATGAAGCCCCAAAGAGAGATGTAACCTGGTCCCCACCACACAAGGCTGTTCCAGATGAAAATTATAAAGATCTTAAAAGAGAGCTAGAATAAGAATGGGGAAACAAAAGGAAAACTCTACAAGAGGGTTTGAAAAGGCATATAACTCATTAAAAGAAATATTTGATAAAGTGGAAAAAGAAAACAACAACTTGAAATATAAAATGGAAAAGGTAAAGAACTCCCAGGAAAAAAGAATTTGGAATTGGAAAAAGAAAATAACTCCTTAAAAGTTATGAAATGGAAAAAAAATCCAAAGAACAAAACAACTCATTTAAAATCTCAGTTGGACAAATACAAAAAGAAATAAAAAAGTAAATAAAGAAAATAATTCATTAAAAATCTGAACTGAACAAATGAAAGTGAATGACTTGATGAGACATGAAGAATCAAAAAAGCAAAACCAAAAAAAAAAAAATGAAAACATAGAAAAATGTTAAATATCTACTTGTGAAAACAACAGACCTGGAAAATAGATATATGATAGATAATCTAAGGAATATTGGATTCCTGGAAAATCATGATGAAAAAGAGTCTAACCACTATTTTTTAGGAAATCATCAAAAGAGAACTGCCCATATGTCATAGAATCAGAAGGTAAAATAACCATTGAAAGAATTCATTGAATATCCCTGAAAGAGACCCCAAAATTAAAACTCCAAGTAATATTGTGTCCAAATTTCAGAACTACCAGACCAAGGAAAAAATATTACAAGCAGCCAAAAAAAAAATCAAATAAAAAGGGGCCACAATAAGGATTACAGAATCTAGTAGCTTCCACCTTAAAGGATCCAAGGTCCTGGAATCTAAAATTCTGAAAAACAAAGGAACTTGAAATGCAGCCAAAAATAAACTACCCAGCTAAAGTGAGCATTTTCTTGCAGGGAAAAAGATGGGCATTCAATGAAAGGGGTGACTTCCGTTTATTTCTGATGAAAAAACCAGAGCTAAACAAAAAAAAAAAAAAATTGATCTCCAAATATAGGACTCAAGAGAAACATGAAAAGATAAAAGAACTCTTGAGAACTGTATTTCTGTTATGAGTATACATAGAGAGTGCATGTATAATTTTATTTTACTGTTATAATATAAAAAAGGAACTACAGATGGAAAGGAGATTGTACTAGAAAAAGGGAAAAGTGAAGGTAAAAAGAGGGAAATTACATCTCACAAAGAGGCAAAGGAAACCTGTTGTATCTGAAGGAAAGAAGGGAGGGAAATAAACATTCTGTGAATCTTACTCTCATCAGATTTGGCTCAAAGAGAAAAAAATTAGACATATTTGGTTTACAGAAAAACTTCTCTCACCTCACTGAAAAGTGGGAGGGGAAAAAGCAAAAAGGGAAGGGGCAGACTAAATAGAAGAGAAAACAGAAATAGTAGGGAGAAGGCATAAGAAAGGGGGAGGGATTGTAAAGGGGGTGCTGCTTGAGGCAAGTGATGCTCATAAATAAAATACTGGGGAGGAATGAAAGGGGAAAAGGAAAGAGAAAAGTATAATCTGGGGATAATAAGATAGCAGGAAATACAAAATTTGTAGTTTTAACCCGAAAATGTGAATGGGATAAACTCTCCAATAAAGAGGAGGCAAATAGCAGACTATATTAAAAGCCAGAATGCTACAATATGTTGTTTACAGGGAACACATTTAAAGCAGGGTGATACATACAGAGGAAAAGTAAAAGACTGCTTCGGGTGAAGTAAAAAAAAAAAAAAAAAAAAAAAGCAGGAGTAGCCATCCTGATATCAGATCAAGCAAAAGCAAAAACTGATCTAATTGAAAGAGATAAGGAAGAAAACTATATCTTGCTAAAGGGTACCATACATAATGAAGCAATATCAATACTAAAATATATGCACCAAGTAGTATAGCATCTAAATTCCTAAAGGAGAAGTTAAGAGAGCTGCAAGAAGAAATAGACAGCAAAACTGTAGTGGGAGATCTCAACCTTGCACTCTCAGAATTAGATAAATCAAACCACAAAATAAATAAGGAAGAAGGTAAAGAGTTAAATAGGATACTAGAAAAGTTAGATATGATAGATTTTTGGAGAAAACTGAATGAAGACAGAAAGGAGTACACTTTGTTCTCGGCAGTTCATGGAACCTATACAAAAATTGACCATATATTAGGACATAACGAATGCAGAAAGGCAGAAACACTAAATGCATTCTTTTCAGATAAAAACCCAATAAAAAGCCAAGGAAAAATAGGCCAAAAAGTAATTGGAAACTAAATAATCTCATCGTAAAGAATGAGTGAGTGAAACAGCTAATCATCGAGAGAATTAATAATTTCATCCAAATAATGAGACAACATACCAAAATCTGTGGGATGCAGCCAAAATGGAAATAAGAAGAAATCTTATATTTCTAGAGATTTATTTGCATAAAATAGAAAAAGAGAAGGTCAATGAATTGGCATTGCAACTGAAAAAGCTAGAAAAAGAGCAAACTGATAACTCCTAATCAAATACTAAGCTTGAAATTCTAAAAATAAAAAGAGAGATTAATAAACGAAAGTAAAAAAGAAAAATTTTGAATTAATAAATAAAACTAAAACTTGGTTTTATGAAAAAAAACAACGAAATAGATAAACTTTTGGTAAATTTGATTAGAAAATGGAGAGGAAACTCAAATTGTAAGTCTCAAAAATGAAAAGAGAGAACTTGCTACTTAATGAAGAGAAAATTACAGCAATAATTAAGACTTACTTTGCCAAATTTTATGCCAATAAATCTGATAACCTAAGTGAAATGGAAGACTATGCCTAGATTAATAGAGGAGGAAATAGATTACTTAAACAGTCCTATTTTAGAAAAAAAAGAAATTGAACAAGCTATTAATTCCCTAAGAGAAAATCCCTGAAACCAGATGGATTTACATATGAATTCCACCAAACATTTAAAGAACAATTAACCTTAATACTATATAAAGTATTTGAAAAATAGGGATTGAAGGAGTCCTACCAAATTCCTTTTATGACACAGACATGATACTGATACCTAAACCAGGTAGGATGAAAACAGAGAAGGAAAATTATAGACTAATCTTACTTTTGAATATTGATGCAAATATCTTAAATAAAATATTAGCAAAGACATGACAGAAAATAATCCCCAGGATAATACATCATTACCAAATAGGAGTTATACTAGGAATGCAGAACTGGTTCAATATTAGGAAAACTATTAGCATAATTGACTATATCAATAACCAAATTAACAAAAACCATATGATCATCTCAATAGATGCAGAAAAAGCATTTGATAAAAATCTAACACCCATTCATATTAAAAACACTAGAGAGTATATGAGTAAATGAATTTTTCCTTAAAACAGTCAGTAGTATCTATTTAAAACCATCAGTAAGCCTCATATGTAATGGGGATAAACTGGAACCATTCCCAGTAAGATCAGGAATGAAATAAGTTTGCCCACTATCATCATTACTACTCAGTATTGCATTAGGAATGCTAGTTTTGGCAATAAGAGATGAAAAAGAAATTAAAGGAATTAGAGTATGCAATGAGAACCCCAGAGATTCTACTAAAAATCTAATAGAAATAATTCACAACTTTAGCAAAGTTGCAGGATATAAAATAAAACTACAAAAATCATCAGCATTTTTATATATCACTAACAAAATCCAACAGCAAGAGATACAAAGAGAAATTCCACTTAAAATAACTGTTGATAGTATACAATATTTGGGAATCTATCTGCCAAGGGAAAGTCAGGAATTATATGAGCAAATCTACAAAACACTTTCCACACAAAGTCAGATCTAAACAATTGGAAAAATATCAAGTTCTCTTGGATAGGTCAAGTGAATATAATAAAGATGAGGATATTACCTAAACTAATCTATTTATTTAGTTCTATACCAAATTCCCAATAAAGTATTTTACTGATGCAGAAAAAAATAACAACAAAATTCATCTGGAAGAACAAATGGTCAAAAATTTCAAGGGAACTAATGAAAAAAAAATCAAAGTAAGGTTGCCTAGGTATATCAGATGTAAAACTATATTATAAAGCAGTGGTCTTCAAAACCATTTGGTAGAAGAAAGAAAAGGTAAATGGTATTTCATCAAAATCATTGAAATATTTTACCAATTCTGCTTTTTAAGTAGTTTTCTTCATTTTTTTCAGTGAAGTTTGGCATCTCTTTTATTAATTTGGCTATTTTTTATGGAATTATTTTTTTCAATATATAAAATATTTTATATCATTTAGTAGAACACTGAAAAGGAGGGAAAGAGGGAAGGAGGCAAGGAGAAAGTGAGGAACAGAGGGACAGAGGAAGGGAAGAAGGAAAGAAGGAAGGGAGAGAGGAAGAAAGAAGGGAAAAGAAGTGAAGGAGGAAGTATTGTCCTTCTATGTAGGAAGAAAATAGACTAAGTAGAAGTGCATATTTTGCTTGCCAAACAATGCATTTTTTGCCCTCTTCGAATAGCTATATTTTTCATATAGCATACATATGTTTATGCACATATACATATGTATATGGTCTATTATTTTGAAGTCTATTTTCCTATTCATCAAAATAAAATTTTAAAGTTTTGTAGCATATGTACATAGACAGAAACATACACATATATTTGTGTACACATATATACTCTATGTTATATTAATAATATATAAAGCACAAAATCTTTTATGTAAAATCTTTATAATTTGTTTTACTTTAAACTGTATTAAGAATTTTCGGACATAGTATCTCCAAAAGGAGAGGGAGGGAAGGAGGCAGAAAGGGAGGGAGAGAGGGAGTAAGGAAGAAAGAGAAGGATGGAGGGAGGAAAGGAGGGAGGAAAGAAGGGAGGGAAAGAGGAAGAAAAAGAGGCAGGAAGGGAGAATAGGAGAGAGGGAGAAGGAAAAAAGGGAGGAATTAAAGGAAGAAATATTGTTCTGAATTTGAAACAAAAAGACTAGGTAGGAGTGTGCATTTTGATTGTCAAGGTTGATTCCTGAAAACATAATGTTAGATTTCTCTCTTAGATTTGTAGGAAATGATATGATATGGGTTCTACAGAGGTTCTGAGAATTGCTTCCAAGCCCACTAAAAATACATGAATCCTTACAATCTAGTTCACTTTCTAGGCACCTAAAGGCACAGGTAACAACATTGTGTTATTCTAGAAGAGCCAGTTGTGAATTTAAATTTCTTTATATACAATGAACCTTGAAAGTATGATGTTGTTTTAGAAGACAGAGTTGTAGCTTCTGCTAAGTCAGACCTCATCTATTTGCTAGGCTTTAGCCAATTGCAACAATTTCATCAAAGTATGTAGGATACCATGACAGGCAAATTAATTCCTAGAGTAAACTGTAAGGTGGTGTCTTAGATGACCAGAACACTGAAAGGTAAGTCCATCAGCCACCACATCTTCAGTCTGTTCTCCAGTGACTACCTTCTAAGAGTGAAGGTTGGACTTAATTTCCAGGACCCAGCTGTATGTATGTAGTGATGTACATCTATCTCTATTATTGCCTGAGCTGCTGAAAAGTAGATGGACGCACAGTTTTGAAAAATCCAGAACACAATCCCACTCATCTAGTATGCCAGCTTGGACGCTACTGCATGTCACTCTATATCAGGCAGAAAGCAATACAGAATTAAATCTGGTTGTCAAGATGTCCAGATTCCAAGGGAAAAGAGACACTCTACTTGAGAGCTGTGATTGAAAAGACAAAACGAATTTAATCAGACACTCAACTTGTAGTGCACTGGTAATTTCAAAGTTTTTGACTAACCTTCCTTCCTATTCCCCCTCCCTGCTTCTTTTTAATGTCACTGTGAATTGCTACATTTGGGATAAACCGTCCTGGCTCAGCTTTGGTAATTAGATTACTCAGAAACTGTGTGAGCAGCCTTTACATGTCAGCATTTTGTACTGAGCAATAAGCAGGTACTAGACTGAAAAGGGTGAACTTTCCCAGGACTATCTTTGGCTCCTATTTTTGAAACCTCAGATCTTCTTACAGTTTGTGGAACTGAAGTGAAAATGCTGATAAGCACTGGAAAAGAGTTTAAAACAAGCAAACAAATAAATAAACAAGGGCAACACAGGCAGATCACTAACCTGAGGGGAAAGGACTATAAGATGAAGTAATAAACTTACAGATTTGTAACACAAATTCTATTTTCTAAACATTCAATAAGATTAAGGCTGTGAAATTATGAAAAATTTTCCTGTAGGCAAAGCAATCTGCTCCTATAAGAGTAATTCAGAAGTTATGGGACTAGATTTACTGACCTCCATAAATGTCAATAATGGAAACAAATATGACCCATGATCATTAACCTGATATGTAGGTGTATTCTACGAAATAGAAGTAGTAGCCATTGAACAACTGAATAGTTCCTCTTCTGGATTAAAGACGCAATTCTATAATATATGAAAGATGATCTTGGTTTTAGAAATAAAAATTAATGTCAGAGGCTATCTATCTAGTATAGTCTCTTCTCTCTTTTTTTTTTTTCATTTGAGGAAATGGAAGTTCTGAGATAGGAAAAGCTATAGTAGTGGGCATATAGGTAGAAATGGTAGAACTGGGATTTGTAGATAGATTCCATAAATAGCACTTTTCCGAAGCATACAATTGCCTCATATAATAAAATGAATCAATACACTGTTTAAATTTATTGATCTAGCCAAACTACAGTAATTGAACCACAATGACACCTAATAGGGGAGTAGAGATGGGAGTCTTAAACTATAACCTTATACGTACCTTATAAATATAAATATTATATAAATAACCTTATAAATATAAATTTGTTATTTAAGTAATCTAGGATACTATGTCATTAGTTTAAAAAGTAATAATTACTATGATGGAAGGAAAAGAATAAGCTTGACTTCTAATAACTTATCTTTTCCTCTTCTAATCCTAAATAAGTTATATGATCTAGCACATATAGGCAAACTGTCCTGTTTCTCCTTTTTTTCCTCATGTAATATTGAGGTAGGTATCTAAATATAATTTTAATGTTTTTAGGACAAGGAAATCAGATGATAGCAATTGAAGTGGAACAAAATATCTTAGATTTCAGTTTTGACAATGAGCATAGAGACTGAGGGGATGGTGTTGAGATGATGTGAATAGGCATATGTTTTAGTTTAGATTTTTAAGGAGGAGCACTGCCATCCACAGAAGTAGCAGAATGACAGTGATATCTACATGTAGATTACATAGACATTGATTAATTGAGAAAATGAGACATGAGTTTAAGTCCCTAAACCCTTATCTCAGATTAAGCAAGCTGAGAAGCAACACCTATTCCCTAAGAGCTGAAGAAAAAAAGGTGCAGAATCTGCAAAGGAGATAAGAAAGAGAGATTAATCATAGTATTGGGTGGAAAACAACCTCAGAAAATACCTTCACTTTATGGAACAAATATTCTAAATTAAGCCTATTGGATAATTGTGTTTTTTAAGAACAATGAAAAGCTGAAGAAAATTCTAATCTCTAATTTTTATTTTATTTTCCTATTATTTTTTAGAGTTCAGCTCCTGTTTTTTCCTTTACTTTTTTATTCTTTTACTTTCTTAATATTTCAATATACCTCTAAAATTTGCTTGACTTTGAAAAATGTATGATGTGATTTACATTAAGTTCTCTGTTTATCTTAGAATAGAGAATAGAGAAACCAGTGACTCTTTCAACATGCAATACTGAATAGGTGAGGGATCTTCATCTCTGGCCTGGCAATTAAAATTTGTTTTGCTCTGGGAGTTTCAAACTTTTATGATATTTAAAACTAATAATGTATATTGTAATATTGCTAAATCTGTACAGAAAAGTACCAATGTGCATGCAGAGAAAGTTTCCTGCTAAATAAAAAACAATATAGAGCAGCTAGGTGGCAGAGTAGATAAAGTTCCAGGACTGGAGTAAGGAAGATTAATTTCCTTGAGTTCAAATTATTCCTCAGATATTTACTATTTATGTGACTTACTTTTCTCTGTGGAAAAGTCACTTAATGTTGATTGCCTCAGTTTCCTTATCTATAAAATGAGCTGGAGAAGGAAATGGAAAATCAAGTATCATTACCAAGAAAAATTCATATCAGGTCATAAAGAATTGGATATCACTTAAATAACTAAACAGAAACAATAACATAAACCAGCATGACAAGAGGCTACATAATATAATTTGGTTACCATAGTTTTAGTGACAGCAATGATTAAATTGCAAAGGACAAGAGAAAAACATGGCTATATGGACACACCTAAATTGTTTTAAGAAAACATTTTCCATGAGGAAACCAT
This sequence comes from Sarcophilus harrisii, assembly GCF_902635505.1. Lineage (NCBI taxonomy): Eukaryota > Metazoa > Chordata > Mammalia > Dasyuromorphia > Dasyuridae > Sarcophilus > Sarcophilus harrisii. The sequence goes on from NC_045427.1 coordinate 295,600,284, forward strand.
TGTTTTATCTTGTTTTTACAATATGCTTTTTTTGTTTAAAATCCTCAAAAAAACAAAAAAAGGACTTAATCTCTTTAAGAAGAAACTATTTTTTTTTTTTGCTAGACGTTGGGGAAAATAATTAAGAATACTTCCTTTGTAGAGAATATATTTTTGATGGTAATTAGACATTGATAAATATAAGGGGAGGGGAAAACGAGCAAATTGGAATGACATTTTAAAATGTTGCCTAAGTAACATTTTTTAGACTAAAAAAATATAAAAGTATGATGTGGAAAAATTAAACACTTTGCATCCATCTTTTGATGCTTCTATTCATTTATTACAGAGAATAGAAAGTATGATGAGGTGGGAGGATTTGGGGGGGAGGAAAGGAGGGATTTCTCTATTCCATTAAAGGAAATGGAATGTTTTCATGATAAGTATTTCTAATGATGATTTTTCTGTATATCATTAGAGAGTATATGTTCTCACTATTTATTGTTTTCTTAAACCCAAATAATCTGGCTTTTAGTTACATTCCTCCCTACCAGGGAATTAAATTGAACTTGCATTGATCAAATCTAATATCTTCTTTTCAGATGTTAGACACTTTTCATTTCCTAAGCAAAGTTCAATACAAGTAATTGGAATATTTCCCTAGATCTGTCTTTCATTGTCTTTCACAATGTTCTGATACTATTGTATATGCCTAAAGACATATTCAACATCCAAATGCTCTCAGCGATGCTGTTTTCTAAAAATTTATTAATGCATTACAACCATATCTCACTATTAAGATATGAAATTCTGCCTTGAAATAATTAGACTTAGTTACACTTTAAACAAAACATGATTCCAATAGAGCAAGATGATGCAGTAAACAGAGAATCCATGATGGAATCTGGAAGAACTGGGTTCATATTTATCTTTCAGGCATTTTATGGTTTTGTGATTTTCGGCAAATAATTTAACCTCTATTTGCCTCAGTTTCCTAATCTATAAAATGATGATAATAACCATACCAACCTTTTAGGTTTGCTGTGAGAATCAAATTCAAAAATAATTATAAAGCACTAAGTACAATATTTGACACAGAGTAAGCTATGAATGTATAGCCAATAAATATAAAAACTATTATATTGTTATAATGTTATCTAATATATATTTTTCTTGGAAGCAATGTATAATTTTAGTTGAGAAAAGTCTGCGAACAATTTACTACCTTATGCTTGTCAGTGAAGCTTTATATTAAATACAACTGCACAGTCAATGCCCATAGTAATCTTTAATCAATTTTAGACATGTTTGAAGTTCACTTCTCCAGTTTATGGAAGTCAAGGATGAAGGGAAGAAACAATTATTAAATAATTCTATATGCCAGGCATTGTGCTAAACACTTTAAAAATATTTTGATTTGATTCTCACAATAACCACATGAGATAGTTACTATTATCATTCTCATTTGATAATCATCAAAAATGAACGAGATACTTAATTCATTTGTCCATAGTTACATAAGGATGAATTTAAATTAGCTTTTATTTTGACTCTAGGCTCAACACAATTCACTTGTCCACCTAGATAGACAAAGCTATAGGGAGATTTTAGAATTCAAGAAGAGTAACAGATCTCATCTAAGGAAAATAAAATAAAAGAAGATAAGCTCAATAATAACAAGGATATAGAATATAAGTGGAATCATACTCAGCATAATAAGAAATAGGATTATGGATTTAAAATTGGATTCAACCTGAAAATTTATATAGTATATGTAACCAATCTTCTCATTTGAAAATTGAGGCTTAGAAAATTAAACACAAGTAGTAAGTAGTCCAGGCCAGAACATGACCCTAGAATTTCTTATTTCAAAGATAGCACTTTTTTTAAGGAATCATGCCAATTTACTAATTTATCATTTCTTAATTACTCTCTTAATTTCAAACAATAAATATTTATTACCTACCTACTATGACATTACAGATACTTTGCCAAGCACAAAAAATACAAAGAAAGGCAAGAATCAGTCTCTTTTCTCAAAGAGCACCACAGCTACTCAGAAAGACAGCATGCAAGTAAAGCAAACATGTACAAACATCATTTCATCTTTGTGTATATATGCATATTGTATATATGTGTTTACACACATATATGCATATATTATAGATACCTATATACACATATGTGTACATGCTAAATTGGATATAATTGAAAGAAAGAAAGCACTAGTATTGAGGGGGATAGGGAAAGGCTTGTTGTAGAATATGAGAAGAAAGCCAAGAGGTGGAACACTGGAGCTATTCTAATAAACATCAGCATCATTAAGTTCTGATATTATCTTTTTTATGTTCGCATTCAATCATAAGCATGATGTTATAATTTCAGACAGCTAACTTCAAGTTTTTGGAAAACATTTCCTTCAAATATCCCTGAAAATTCACTTTCAATTACATAAACTCCAGCTGTCATGGGCCCAAGGATATAGTAATACCATTCTGAATAGTCCTGTAAACCTGCATTTCATGTCTTCCATTACTTCTTTAGTGGCTCTCTTCTCCCTCCCAAAAGATATATAATCTTCATCAGAGATTCTATTTTTTTTTCTATTCATTTCTCTGTTCACCTGAGAATTTTTTTTACATGGCCCCAGATATATAGTTTTATTATGTAGGCATATACATTAAATATTTACAGGTAATAAATCATAATTTCCTGGTCCCCACATTCAGTTATAATACCCTATAGAAGCTTGCAAATTACAGTTTAAGAAGCTGCATTCTATAGAACAATCTTTATTTTTTTTTCCATCAGATGTCTCACCCACTCAATTATTAGGCATCTTTCTTAATTTTCTCTGTCATAGATCTCACCTAGTCCCAATGCTACATGTTTCATATCTGGAGATGGCTCTAAAATGATTTTTGTCCTGTCATAAACCATCCCTAAGCCCACATTTCCTAACTTATAAGGAGAAGAAAAATAGATATTTCTACCTAGCAATCTTTCCTCCTGGTAGCTGGTAGTTCACTGAATAAAGCACAGGGCAAAAGTCAGAAAGACCTGAGTTCAAATCCAGTCTCAGATTCTTTCTAACTGTCATCTTGGGTAAGTCACTCAGTCTTGATTTTCCTCGTTTTCCTCAACTGTCAAATGGGGATAATGATAGCATCTTCCAACCAAAGTTGCTGTGATGGTCAAATGTGATCAAAAATTTGTAAGGAAAAATATTTAGCATAGTGCCATAGTAGGTAGTTATTTCCTTCTCCTTATCATTTTAAGTGAAAATATCTCAAGCCAATCACCACATTTCTTCCCCAAAAGATCCTTCTTTTGAATTCCCTATCTCGATTAATGATATCAACATTTTCTCTATTATCAAAACTTGATCCTTGAGCACAGAAATATTTAAAACATAGAGCATGGGCATTCAAAGACATTCAAAATACATTGAACTTAGTTGAGGGGGATTTTTTTGTCTTTATTGATTATTATTATCTTGAACATCAAATTAGTCTTTTTTTCTTAAATTGTGTTTTAAAATGAACTTTAAAATTTTATCATGAAAAAGGGGTCAGCTAGTTTCACCAAACCACTAAAGGGGCATATGCCATAGAAAAGAATAAGAAACTGTGCTTTAAGAGTTGTCTTTATGTACCTCCATTTTTTTGTTTCATATCAATCAAGAATAGACAAAATAATGTCTATTCTTGCTTCATAATATATCTGTAATGTATTGTTCTGTTTTTCTTGTATCTTCATTGTCCACCACCTTTGTTTAGACCACATTTCTTTCTCAATAGGACTATTGCACCCGGAGATCTCCTAAATTGTCTCCCTTCAGTACTTTTTTTTATTCTTTTATTATTTTCCGAATATCCACATCAAAAGAACTTTGATCATATCAAGAGTATGGATGTACCCTTGATTAAATTAAAGTTATATCCTGGAATGAGGAACAGAATTTCTTTATGAAGGTATTATAAAGCTAGGTCAGAAAGCTCTGACATTTTCACTATTACACATCTCAAAGTATATAAATCTTTATTCTTCTTGGTATACTTTGCAGCAAAGAAGGGGTGGCTCTTTTCTTTGTCAAGATTAACCTTTAAACAAGAATCTTTAATCCCATTCATTTTATTTTATTTTTTTTCTTTTTTTTTTATTTAATAGCCTTTTATTTACAGGATATATAAATGGGTAACTTTACAGCATTAACAATTGCCAAACCTCTTGTTCCAATTTTTCACCTCTTACCCCCCCACCCCCTCCCCTAGATGGCAGGATGACCAGTAGATGTTAAATATATTAAAATATAAATTAGATACACAATAAGTATACATGACCAAAACGTTATTTTGCTGTACAAAAAGAATCAGACTCTGAAATATTGTACAATTAGCTTGTGAAGGAAATCAAAAATGCAGGTGTGCATAAATATAGGGATTGGGAATTCAATGTAATGTTTTTTAGTCATCTCCCAGAGTTCTTTTTCTGGGCATAGCTAATTCAGTTCATTACTGCTCCATTAGAAATGATTTGGTTGATCTGGTTGTTGAGGATGGCCTGGTCCATCAGAACTGGTCATCATATAGTATTGTTGTTGAAGTATATAATGATCTCCTGGTCCTGCTCATTTCACTCAGCATCAGTTCTTGTAAGTCTCTCCAGGCCTTTCTGAAATCATCCTGTTAATCCCATTCATTTTAAACTCATGAAAATCACTTCTCTTTCATCTTCACTGTTTCTCACTCCTTCTGCCTTGCTTACAAATTTATCTTAATCTCTCCTATCTTCAATCTTACCATTCCTTCATATTATTATCTTTTATCTCTTCTTCCTCTTATTGCCATGCCCTATAGAGATTTGTCTATTGTTACTTTCCCCACTTTATTGTTCTAATTCAATTGTTCTTCCTACTCATTTAGTGGTGCTATGGATAGACATGTATTGAGACTGGAGTGAGGACTAGAATTCAAATCTAAATTCAGACACTTATTAGCTATATACCATTAGGTAAATCTCTTCATCTCAGTTTCTTTAATAGTAAAGTGGAGATAATAATAGCAAGAAGAACTTACCACAGGACTTAGCACATAATAGTCTCTCTCTCTCTCTTTCCCCCTACAAAAACACACACACTTATTGCCTTCCCTTCATCCAAGTTCAGCAGAGATGACACTGAAGGAGAAAGTGAGGCTTGTGACTTTGCACAGTTCACTTGCATGTCATTACCTCCTTAATGTCATAGTCCTCCTCAAGAATGAAGGACAATCGCAGTACCAGACCTAAAACTCTATTATAAAGCCTCAGTCATCAGAATCATCTGGTACTGGCTAAGAAATAGAGTGTTGCATCAATAGAATAGGTTAGGTAAACAATATACATTAATCACTGACTACAGTAATCTACTGTTTGATAAACGCAGACTCCAATGTCTGGGATAAGAATTCACTATTTGACAAAAATTATTGAGAATACAAAATACTTCTTTGAGGTGGTGATCAGTGGGTTTTTTCTAATACTACTAGGACAATTTTCTTGGATTATTTTTTGCATTATTGTGTCAAGGTTCTTTTTTTGGTCACAACTTTCAAGCAGTCCAATTATTCTTATATTTTCTTGATCTCTTCACCAAATCTGCCATTTTTCTTATAATTTGTTTCATATTCTGTTCTTTTTTTTTTCATTTTTAGAATCTGTTTTGTTATTTCTTAATCTCTTATAGTTCCACTGACTTTCCCTTGCTCAGTTCTAATTTTCAAATAGTTATTTTCATTTTTGAGACTCAGGATCTCCTTTCTAGTTGATTAACTCTTTTTTTCATCATCTTCTTGTTCTTTGATGGTTTTTAGTTTTACTTTTTCCTCAATGTCTCTTTACATTATTATTATTATTATTATTTTGCTGAGGCAATTGGGGTTAAGTGACTTGCCCAGGGTCACACAGCTAGGAAGTGTTAAATATCTGAGACCAGATTTGAACTCAGGTGCTCATGGCTTTAAGCCTGGTTCTCTATCCACTGCACCACCTAGCTGCCCCTTAAATTCTTTTTTTTTTTTTTTTTTTTGAGTTCTTCTATAAAGTCTCTCTCTGGGCAGAAAACACTTTCTCTTTGAAGCATAAGATTTTTTTTGTTTGTTTGTTTTGGGTTTTTTTTTTACTTTAGTGTTCTCCTCTGAAGATAAATGCTGACTTTCCCTATTTCTATATTAAGTTGCTATGATAGGCGTCATATATTTAATGGTTCATTTTTTTTTTTCAAAAATAAGAAGTTTTAGTGTAAGTACCTCTAATAGTGGAGGAATGAGGCCACTAGTCTTATTTTCGCTCTCCCCTCTGACCTGGAACCCTAAAATAAAAGCTCCACCCCCAACAAGTGCCTGCAGCCAGCATCTTCCCTGACCCACTGCTTCTACATTCACAGGTGTGCTGATTCCTTCACACCCAGGGCCACTTCCCTGCAGCACACTGAGCTTTAGGTTCCTCCTAACCAGCCAAGATTCCCTCAGTCTTCCTGGACTCAGTTCCTCAACTCCACATGCTTTTCAGGAGATGAAAGTTTCTTTAGTTCCTTCTGAGTTTCCAGCCAAACCCAATTCGCCTCAGGCCTTCCCATTTGATGTTTGTGCGCAGCTAGCCTGGAACTGTTTCACTTTGCACAGATTAATTCCTGGCTCGAGGTCTTTCTTCAGATCTTCTTGGGGTGTACCTGGCAAAGCCTTGTTCTGGCTCAAGTATTCTTGATTTTACACCAACTTATGTTTTCCCTGAAGTGCAAATTTGTTCTATTTGTGAGGGAAGTCTGGAGAGCTTGAAACTGACCAACCTATTCTGAGATATTCTCAAAATCCTGCTGTCATATTCTTTTGTATGCTCTATAATTCTTCAGTTTCTTTACATCCTGTCTTGATATTAAATGTTTTCGCTTTTATAGAGTTCCTGTGTGTTTTTTTAAAACCATTGTTAACGTTTAATTCTCTTCTACTACATTTTCTTCCCCATTAATATATTTGTATTGAGGATCTACCATGCTTTTTTAAAAATATTTTTACAGAATCTTTCCATTACTGATTTGAGTCCTCCCCCCCATCTCTAGAATTTTAAAATTCTTCATTGAGAACAAACATTTTTTAAGTTTTATTTTATTAATGCTTTTTATTTTCAAAACATATACATAATTTTCAACATTCACCTCTGTAAAACCTTGTGTTCCAAATTGTTTCCCTCCCTTTATCTGATCCCTCTATTAGACTTCAGGTAATCCTATATATATATATATATATATATATATATATATATATATATATATATATATATATATATATATATATATACTATATATATATATATATATATATATATATATTAAAGATACACAATTCTTCTGTACATATTTCAACAATTATTATGGTACATAAAAAATCAGATCAAAAAGAAAAAAATGAGACAGAAAACATAATGCAAGCAAATAACAAAAAAAATGAAAATACTATGTTGTGATTCACACTCAGTCCCCATAGGGATTCTCTCTGGGTGCAGATGTATCTCTTCATCACAAGACCATTGAAATTGGCCTGAATTCCTTCATTGTTTAAAAAAAAAGCCATATTCTATCAGAAATGATCATCATAAAATCTTGCTATTGTTGTATACAATATTCTCCTGGTTCTATTCACTTCACTCAGCATCAGTTTTTGTAAGTCTTTCCAGGCCTCTCTGAAATCATGTTGCTGAGCATTTCTTATATAAAAATAATATTCTATAACATTCATATGCCATAACTTATTCAGCCACCCTCCAACTGATGGGCATCCACTCAGTTAACGATTCCTTGCCACTACAAAAAAGGGCTGCCACAAACATTTTTGCACATGTGGGGCCTTATCCCTTTTCTATGATCTCTTTGGGATATAGACCTAGTAGAAACTGCTGGATCAAAAGGCATGCACAATTTGATAGTTCTTTGGGCACAGAAGAACTGAAAGCTTTAACCTATATTCATTGCTAATTTATTCTTTCATTAACATTTTTCTTTGAATCATTCTGGGGTATTCTAATTTATGGTTGGTTGTTTGTTTTTACTCAGATCCATCCTTGATGAATTTAAGAATACTTATTTTAGAGCTGGGAGCCAAGATGGCGGAGAAGACACATGGGACTTTCTAAGCTCTTCTCTTACCCTCTTTGTCAATATTATATCTAGCCTCAAAAATAGTCTTGACTGTTACAATTCGTAAAGATAAGAAGTAGAACAACTCACCGGCCAAAGAAAATCTGCAGTCTCAGCAAAAAAGGTTGGTTCCGGGGCCAGGGGGCAGATCGGCACAGACGGGGAGAGAAATTAGGTTCCGAGGAGAGTCTCAAACCGAGGGTGAAGGCACAGATCTCAGCACAAGCCGCGAACCACGCAGTACAGGGATTTCCTTGGGGCAAAGTTGTGGATCCTGCACTGCAGGGAGGGCGCAGCCCGGGTTAAACTCCAACCCGCAGTGGGGAGCTCGGTTAAAGGGTGAAACTTTTCCAGGGCCGATTTGCATTGGGAGAAGACACTGGGGAGAGGTTCGGGGGGTCTGGGGTCTGGCCTTCTGCGGTCTCCCGGGTCAGCTGCTAATACCCAATCCCACAAGAGGCCCGGCCTGGGGCGGTACCTTTCCCTTAGTCTTAGCCTAGGGAAATCGCTAACCCACTCAGCCCTACTAAGCAGTTTGATAGTTCGCCAGTGCCAATCCACTTCCTGTTGGGGGAAGGGAAAAACTCCTCACTCAGAGCACTTATACCTGAGCGGAAATCGGTTTACATCTTTCCCCTTCTCTGCAGAAAGGCTGGTAACCCCTTGTGGAGACCACCCTAAAAGGCCAAAACAAGAATAAAAAGATGAAAAGAAGATCGACAGCTTTTGAGAAAAAAGAGCAGGTCAACAAACCTGAAGAGACCTCAAAACAGCAAAAATCATCAGACTGTCCTCCTTTACATGATGCTCTCAAGAAAGAGACCATTAAAAGTCTCAAAAGAGGTTAGAAGATAAATGGGGAAAGGAAAGAGAAAGCCTTTACAAAGAGAGCAAAAACTTCCTGAAATACGAATTGGAAAAAGTAAAAAAATCTCAGGGAAAGTAAAATTGTAATTAGAAAAAAAAAGAAATTCACTAGAAAGTAGGATTTGTGGTTGGAAAAAGACAAAGAACTCGAAAGCAGGATCGGAATTGGAAAAAGACAAAGAACACTCCCAAGAAAGTAGGATCTGTGAATTGGAAAAAAAATAATTTACTAAAAAAAAAAAAAAAATATTAGTGAAATGGAAAAAAATTCCACAGACCAAAAAATATATTTAAAAACTCAATTGGAAATATACAGAAAAGAAGTAAAAAAGCTAATGAAAGAAAATAATTTTTAAAAATTGAACTGAACAAATAGGAAACTAATGATTCATTGAGACAGCAAGAATCAGTCAAACAAAACCAAAAAATTGACAAACGGAAAAAAACAATTTATCTACATGCAAAAACAAAATTGGAAAATAGATTAGGAGAGATAATCTGAGGATTATTGGACTTTTCCGAAAACTATGATGAAAAAAAGAGCCTAGATACTATTTTAACAAGAAACATCAAAGAGAACTGCCCAGATGTAATAGAATCAGAAGGTAAAATAGGCATTGAAAAATTCATTAAACACCTTCTGAAAGAAACCCTAAAATAAAAACCCCAAGGAAATTTGTGGCCAAATTTCAGAACTATCAGATTAAAAAAATTTTACAAGCAACCAAAAAAAACCATTTAAATACCGAGGGGTGCCACAATAAGGATCACCCAAGATCTTGGCTGCCTCTACATTAAAGGAAAAGAAGGGCCTGGAATATGATATTCAAGAAAGGCACAAGAACTTGGGATGCAACCAGAATAAACTACCCAATTAGTTGACATTTTCTTCCGGGGAAGAAGATGGAATTTAATGAAACAAATGAATTTCCATTTGTTTCGAAGAAAAACCAGAACTAAACAAAAAATTTGATGTCCAAAGATTAGAACTCAAGAGAATGCAGAAAAAGGTAAAAATAACCTTGAGAATTGTTATTTCTGTTTTGATATACAAAAGAATACATTATAATTTGATTTTTGATATAACATAAAAAGGGTAGATATGGAAAGGGATAGGCAGAATAAGGTGGGAAGGGAAGGGATAAAAGAGGGAAACCACATCCCACAAAGAGGCAAAAAACATCATATCTGAGGAATTTTAGAGAGGGAAGAACACTGTTTTGAATCTTACTCCATCAGAGTTGGCTCAAAGAAAAATAATTGACATTAGTTTTAGAAAAATTTTCTTGCCTCATTAAAAACGGGAGAGGAAAAGGGAAAAAGTAATAAGGGAAGGAAGGAAAAAGGTCAAAAGGGGGAGGGATTATTAAAAGAGGGTAACATCTGTTACAAGAAATTACATAAGTTTAAAAGGGGAAAAGAAGGGTTGGGGAAGGCAAGAATAAGTAAAAGAACAATCTGGGGTTATTAGGATGGTAAAAATACAGATTTAGTAATTCTAAAACCGTAAATGTGAATGGGATGAATTCCCCAAAAGAGGAGGCAGATAGCAGACTGGTTCAAAAGTCAGAACCCTACAAAAGGTTGTTTACAAAGAAACACATTTAAAGCAGGGAGATCTATAGAGTAAAGGTAAAAAGGCTGGAGCAAAATCTTTAATGCTTCCAGGTGAAGGTCAAAAAGGTAGCCATCCTTATCTTAATCAATCCAAAAGTAAAAATTATCTAATTAAAAAGATAAAGGAAAAAAAATCCTGCTAAAGGGGTAACATAAACAAGAAACAATATAATATTAAAATATATATACCAAGTGGTATGGCATCCAACTTCCCTAAAGGAGAAGTTAAGGGGGTTCAAGAAGAAATAGACAACAAAACTTAATTGGAAGTCCTCAACCTTGCACTCCTTTGGAATTAGACAAATCAAACCACAAAACAAATAAAAAAGAAATTAAAGGTAAATAGAATAATTAAAAAATAGGTATTTTGGTCTTTGGAGAAAATTGAATGGAATAGAAAGGAATATACTTTCCTTTCCCAATTCATGGAACCTATTCAAAAATTGAGAACCATAGTAGGACATAAAGACTCCAAAATCAAATCAAGAAAGCAGAAATAAAGTAAATGCTTTCTTTTCAGATCCTGATGCAATAAAAACTACATTCAACAAAAATTAGGGGAAATAGACAAAAAGTAATTGGAAACTAAACAATTCCATCTTAAAGAATGATTGGGTGAAGCAGCAAAATTATAGAATAATTAATAATTTTCCCAAAGATAATGACAATGATGGAGACATCATAAAAATTTGTGGGATGCAGCCAAAGGGTAATAAGAGGGAATTTTATATCCTTAGTGGCTTAATTTGAATAAAACAGAAAGAAAAGATTAATGAATTTAAAGAAACTAAAAAACTAAAAAGACCAAATTAAAAAATCAAATACTAAATTGGAAATTTAAAAATTAAAAGGAGAAATTAAAAAAATATTGAAAGTAAAAAAACCATTGAACTAATTAATAAAACTAAAGTTGGTTCTATGAAAAAGCCAATAAAATAGATAAGCCTTTGTAAATCTGGATTAGAAAAAAGGAGGGAGGAAAAATGAAATTAGTAGTCTTAAAAAATGAAAAAGGAGAATTTCCCACCAAAGAAAGAGGAAATTAGAGAAATAAAAAATTATTTTGCTCAACCATCCAATAAATTTGATAACCCAAGTGAAATGGAATGACTACCCCAAAAAATATAGACTTCCCAGACTAAAGAGGAGGGAAGTAAATTGGGAATAGTCCCATTTCCAGAAAAAAAAAGGAACAGGCAAAATTAAACAACTCCTAAGAAAAATCAACCAGTACCAGATGGATTTAATTGAATTTTTACCAAACATTTTAAAAACAATTGGCCCCAATGCTATATAAATTATTTGATAAAATAGGGAAATGAAGGAGTCCACCAAATTCCATCAACACGAAATAATTGATACTTAAACCAAGTAGGCTGAAAACAAGAAAAAAATTTAGACCAATCCCCTAATGAATTATTGATCAAAATCTTAAATAAGATATTAGAAAAAGACTACAGAAAATCTCCAAAGATAATACACTATGATCAAGTAGGATTTATAAGAGGAAACCAGGGTAGGTTCAATATTAGGAAAAAACTATAATAAACCATGTTTAACCAAATTAACAAAACCCAATGATCATCCCAATAGATGCGAAAAGCATTTGATAAAAATTCAAAATCCATTCCTAAAAAACACTTAGAATTATAGGAATAAAATGGACTTTCCTTAAAATAATTCAGCATCTATTTAAAAACCATCAGTAAGCATCATATTAATGGAACAAACTGCAACCATTCCCAATAAGATCTGGGTAAAACAAGGTTGCCCACCTTCACCATTACTATTTAATATTGTATTAGAAATCTATTAAGAATAAGAGCTGGAAAGAATTAAAGGAATAAGAATAGGCAATAGGAAACCAAAATCACCTTTGCCGAAATGACATGATTTATACTTAGAGAACCTTAGGGAATTCTCAAAAAATTATTGAAAAAATCCACAATTTAGCAAAGTTGCTGGTTTATAAAAATAAATCCCACATAAGTCATCAGCATTCTTATATATCAATAAAAAATCCAACAGTCAGAGTTACAAAAGAAATTCCATTTAAAAGTAACTACTGATAATATAAAATATTTGAATCTATCTGCCAAGGGAAAAAATCAAGAAACTTTATGACAAAATTACAGACCACTTTTCCCACACAAATTTAAAGTCACAAATTAATTGGAAAAATATTAAATGTTCTTGGATAAGGGGAGTATAATAAAGATAAAATTACCTAAACTTTTTATTTATTTATTTATTATTTATTTAGCGCTATTACCAATCAGATTTCCTCAAAAACTATTTTAATGACCTAGAAAAAATAAAAACAAAAGTTCATATGGAAAACAAAAGGTCCAAAGAATTTCAAGGGAATTAATGAAAAAAAATCTAATGAAGGTGGTTTAGCTGTACCAGATCTAAAATTATATTATAGAGCAGCAGTTACCAAAACTATTTGGTATTGGCTAAGGAATAGATTAGTTGATCAGTGGAATAGATTAGGTTCAAGGGATAAAACAGTCAACAAAAAAAAAAACAAAAAAAAAAAACAAAACAGTCAACAAATATAGCAACCTAGTCTTTGACAAACCCAAAGATCCCAGCTTTTGGGATAAGAACTTACTGTTTGATAAAAATTGCTGGGAAAAATTGGAAACTAATATGGCAGAAACTAGGCATTGATCCATACTTAACACCGACACCAAGGATAAAAGGTCAAAAATTTAAACCAAACATAAAAAAATAAATTATTAATAAATTAAGGAACACAGGATAGTTTACCCTCTCAGACCTGTGGAAGGGGAAGGTCTTTTATGCCAAAAGCAGAACTAGAATCATTACTGGATCAACAAAATAGAAAAATTTCAATTATACCAAAACTGAAAAGTTTTTTGTACAAACAAAACTAATGCAAAAAGATTAGAAGGGAAGCAAACGGGAAAATATTTTACAGTCAAAGGTTAATAAAGGCCTCATTTCCAAAATATATAGAGAATTAACTCAATTTATAAAAAATCAAGCCATTCTCCAATTGAAAAAATGGTCAAAGGATATGAACAGAAATTCTCAGATGAAGAAATTGAAACTATTTCTAGTCATATGAAAAGATGTCCAAGCCAATCAATCAAGAAATGCAAATTTAAGACAACTCTAAGATACCATTTACACACCTGCCGATTGGCTAAGATGAAGGAAAAAAATAATTATTGTTGGAAGGGATGCGGGAAAAAATTGGGACATTGATGCATTGTTGGTGGAGTTTGAACGAATCCAAACCATTTTGGAGGAAGTTTAAACTATGCTCAAAAAGTTATCGGAACTGTGATACCCCTTTGATTCCAGCAGTGTTACACTGGGATTATATCCCAAAGAGATTATAAAGAAGGGAAAGGGAATTTGTAAGGTGCATGAATTTTGTGGCAGCCCTTTTCGTAGTGGTTAAAACTGGAAAACTGAATGGATGTCCATCGTTGGAGAATGGCCTGAATAAATTGTGGTTATGAATATTATGGAATATACTGTTCTGTAAGAAATGACCAACAGGATAATTTCAGAAAGGCCTGGAGAGACTTACACGATCTGATGCTGAATGAAATGTGCAGGACCAGGAGATCATTATATACTTCAACAACAATACTATATGATGACCAGTTCTGATGGACCAGGCCATCCTCAGCAACGAGATCAACCAAATCATTTCTAATGGAGCAGTAATGAACTGAACTAGCTATGCCCAGAAAAAGAACTCTGGGAGATGACTAAAAACCATTACATTGAATTCCCAATCCCTATATTTATGCACACCTGCATTTTTGATTTTCTTCACAAGCTAATTGTACAATATTTCAGAGTCTGATTCTTTTTGTACAGCAAAATAACGTTTTGGTCATGTATACTTATTGTGTATCTAATTTATATTTTAATATATTTAACATCTACTGGTCATCCTGCCATCTAGGGGAGGGGGTGGGGGGGTAAGAGGTGAAAAATTGGAACAAGAGGTTTGGCAATTGTTAATGCTGTAAAGTTACCCATGTATATATCCTGTAAATAAAAGGCTATTAAATAAATAAAAAAAAGAATACTTATTTTAACACATATTAATTTGAATTTTCTTGTCTCATATAACTTCTTAATGCAACTTTGTATTAATTTTGAGGTTTTCAAAACTGATTGTCCTTTCTGATTTTAGGATCATCTCTATTAATTTACTTATACTCTGTGTGTTTATTCAGCATTGTTCTCTTAAATTCTCTGAAATCAGAGGGCATAATGCCAGATTTCACCTTTAACACATTGCCTCTGATATTTGTCACTCAATGTAACCTCCCTAGACCTTAATTGTCTCATTTTCAAAATGAATAAAGCCATGAAAACATGGCTTCTGAAGTTCCTTCTATACCTAGATCAGAGATTCTTGACTTTTTTTCTGGGATGGAAGCTTGCTGCACACACAAACATTTTCTTGGAAATGTTTTTCAATTATTGAATAAATGCTAAAATCAATATTAGTGAAGAAATATTTATTGAGCAGCTATTACAAATGACTATCATATGCCAGGCATTGTGCTAAATGCTACATATAATAAAAGAGGATCAAGATAGTTCCTTCCCTCAAGGAACTCATAATGAAATCGGGGAGACAACAAACAAATGAATATGTACAAACTAACTAGACGTAGGATAACTAGGAAATAGTTAAAAAGAAAAAAATACCACAATTCAGTGATATTGGGAAAGATATCTGATAGAAGATGTGAAAATTTGGGTAACTTGAGAAAAATAGAGAATGTATTAGGTAGAAATGGAGAGGGAACATTTTTAGACATGAGAGAAATTCATAGAAAATGCAAAGAGTGTCATACATGGAGAACAACCAATTTCATTAAAACACGTACTAAATGTCTACTTTGTGACTCTTATACAAATCAATGTTCATATTAATATAATACACAGGATTATATTGTGTAATACACAGTATATAATCCTAGTGCTTATATTTGATACTAAAGTATGCTAGAAACTATTTGATAGTCTTTTTTGGCAAGCATACATTTGGCATTTAAGCAAAGTGGTCAGCTCAATAAAATTGTGTTTTCTGCAATAGTGTTTAAATGCTTGGTAGTTTAGTTTGAGAAAGGATCTCAGTGTCTCGTATTGTATCCTGCCAGGTGATCTTTAGAATCTTGCTAAGGCAAAATTCAATGAAAGTGATTCAGTTTCCTGGCATGGCATTGGTAGACTATCCAGGTTTCACAGGCATGCAATATTGAGGTCAGTACAATCTTCAGTTTGATACTTAGTCTAATAGCTATCCTCTCCCACATTTTCATGCAAAGCCTCCTAAACACTAAAGGAGCTCTGGCTATGCATGTATCAATCTCATTATCAGTAAATACAACCCTGGAAAGAATATGCCAAGGTAAGTGAATTTATCTACAACATTCAAAACTTCTCCATTTACTGTAGCCAATAGTTTCATATATGGATGATGTAGTGCTGACTGATAGATCCCTGTGTTTTCCTGGTTTTAATTGTTAGGCCAAAATTAGCACAAGCAGCAAAAAATTTAATCGATATATTGTTGCATCTCAGTTTTAGAGAATGCATTGGATGCACAATCATCTGCAAGCAAAAAATCATGTAAGAACATTCCCTCCACTTTTGTTTTGACAACCTACCCTTTTTCAGGCAGCCTGCAAACATTGGGGGCTTCTCCTTGGTCGTCAAGGTAAAGTGACCCAAAGCAGAGAGAAAGTGAGGAGTGGTACAGCAAAAATTTCAACCAGGCAGTGAGGATGTAGCAGTCAGGCAACTTGTGTGCATACAACTTACATGTAGGACCTATGAGTCCCTTAAGTTGAGGATTACAGATGTTGGAGGGGTGCTCTGGATGGAATAACTTTTTGGGGGACTGAGGAATAGGGACGACCTTGCCATAATTGGGTGTGTAGAACTTAGAGTTGTGTCCAAATTAGAATGGGCACAACTCAGTCCTAGCTACCCCCCGCAAAGACTAAAAATAAAGAGATACTGGTAGATAGTCCCTTAGGAAAAAAAATTAAGCAATTAGAATTATTTACCAAAAGACAGAGGAAAAAGTCAAAAAATGATAAAATATTGTAGCTCTGTATGAGGGAGGGACAATTGAGTATGTCAGACTTAAATCTGTATGCAAAAGCTGGAATAGGAGATTTCTTTGTGTGTCTGTCTATGGATGTCTGCTTTGCACTCTGTGTTCTGTATTAAAAGTTAACAACTTTATGAAAGATAAGAATACAGCCTCCATGTTGCTGGCAAGGAAAACTAATATATTTCTTTTTCTCCCCCTCTGAGTCTGGCTGATTACAACAGCTTTGCAGAAAAGGAGGAGAGAAAAGGAAAATATATCTAATACAGAGAAGATGGTAAAAACAGAAGAAGAGGATAGGCAGAGTCAGAAAGAAAGGAGCTATATGTATATAGAATGGTGAGTGAGACTGTTTAAGTATGTAGGAATGAAAAGACAGTAGAGTGAAAGGGATTACAGTGTTTGGGAACTTTTGGGAAATGGAAAAGCTGTGTGCTACCACTTTAAAAACTCGTTGTTATCAAAACTCAAGCTTGTGGAATCCTGCCAGGAAGAATCTCAAATTAAAACCCATATTAAGCCAGTATTGGTGTTTAACTCTTTCCTGGCTTACAAAAAGAAGTGGGAATCAGTAAAACAACTAAAAGGCAATTCTGCTTGAATGGAACATTTATGTAGATTTTACAGAATCTTACAAATTAAAGTACTGGTTAATTTTAAAATAATTCAAAATTGGCATATGGGTTAAAATTGGAAACTTAATTGATTGTGATACAGATTGGTTCTGTTCTACCTAAGTAGATTTAGTTATGATTTCCTTCTGAGGTTGTAGAACCCAGATTTGGTTTGTTATCTAGTACCCTGAATGTTATTGGAATATAAACTAAAAAAAAAAGAGAAAAAACCAGGAGGTGGAAAATGTATTTAGAAATCTGTTGTTATTATGAGTCTTGCTAACTCAGTAAATATAATTTAGGAGACTGGCTATTTCCACCTTTGCTTAGTTAAGAGGAAATTATGACAGAGTATTTGGCAATTACTTATGAAAATTCTATGATTGTTCATTATATTAAAACTACAATTCATAATTTCTGTGTCCATAGAGCAAGAGTAAAAAGAAGATTTAATAGTTAATGGAATGGAGAGATCCTCAATTGGTAAATTAGTCAGAAATTTAAGGAAATGTTAATGGACAGGGATAAAGGAACAGATTTCTGTATACCTATATAGAAGTCACTCCTGCATATGGGAAAAATTAAAGGAAATATGTAAATCCCAGAAATGGAGAAAAAAATTTGTTAAGCAGAGATTGAATTATACAATTGGTATTGGAATTAAAAGTGTTGAAACATTATGTAGTATTTAAAATGCACCCTCTTTTGGTAAAATATGAGTGGCAGAGATAGGAGAAGTTTAAAAATTCCCCATCTAAAATCGATCTGAAAATCCAAAGAATATGATGTGTGTGTTAAACAATATTCCATATCATTAGAGGGAAAAATAAAATTGTGATCAGTAACAAAGGGACTTGTGAAGGATGAACTATTAATGCTGTGTATGTACCCTTTAAATATCCCTATTTTGCCCTTAAAAAAATCAGATGAGACTTGTATTAATACAAGACCTTGAGGGAATAAACAATTTAGTGATATGTTAGAGAGCATCAGAAGGGATATCCCCTGAGGTAGTGGGGAAATGTTTAACTGATGAGGAAAATGTTTAAAGGAAGTGGCTTTGTAAAGAGAGGAGTGGGAAAACAAATGTTTGTCCTTATCCTACTTCATCTAAAATAGCAGCAACTTCAATATGTTCTAAAGATAAAGGGAAAAGATTGGAAGATACTGAAGCAATAAAACCCCCTGAAAGATATTGGCAATTGCCTTATGGGAGGAGAATGCTCAATAAGGTCATGACTGGGGAGATTTTAACTGTATTGTATTAAGGAAGCCATTGGGTGCTCAAGTAAGAAAATCTGGCCATACAGCAATAGGTGCAACTGTAAAACAAATATCTGAAAGATATGTAATAGGGTTAAAGACAAATGAGAAGGCATTGAGGAGGTGTCCCAGAGGGAGGGAGCCTGGCTCCAGAATATTCCACTTAGACTTTATTGAAGTAGAAAAACTGAGATATTTATTGGTTATAATGGGCCATTTGATAGGACTGGTGGAAGCTTTCCCCTGAGCTCTGCTACTTTGAAAAGTTCGAAGTATAACATTGGAATAAATTATACCTAGTTATGGATTGCTAGGGACTACTGATTCTGATAATGGAACATACTTTACTTCTAAGGTTTTATAAGAAATAAGGGAAGGGGGCTGCAAATTAAATGCATCTAGGAAAGTGAAAAGAGTGAATCAAGTTTTTTAAGGAACAGATTATTAAATTGATGAATAAGATGAATCTCTTAATATTATCAATGTAAAGTCATAGTCAATTCCTATTTAAAATATGTGATCCTTGAGAACTAAATTCACCTGAAGTTTTGATTAATGAGATTTGCATTTTGAGATAAAAGTTCTTGGGATTGTAGCTGATATTATTTGAAGTTTTAAATTCAAGTATGATTGTCTGATGAATCATCAAGCCAGTTATCCACCATATGAAATAGAATTTGACCCCGAATTATTACTGCTAGAAGTTAGTATCTAGGCAAAATTCGTGAGGACAACTGTTAGTGTAGAAGAACCCAATTTTGACAAGGAGAAAACTGATAATGAATAAGCAAATGAACTATATAAGCAATGTTGTGATAAATCATTAGATAGAAGAGGAGGGATTAAGTGTTATAGGTGAAGATTTCTCAGACAAAGTAATCCCTAGGCCTCAGTTTTATTTACCAGAAATCATCTGATTTATGAGAAACCAGAACTCCAAATCCCCTTTTCCTCTGCTATTGTGAAATTGAATTATGGCCACCTTGGCATTAAAATTCCCATATAAGGTCATTTAGCAATCCTAAAGATATGGTTGGGTTTAAAAATTCTATTTATGACCTAGAGTGTGATGTCTTTTGTTCCAAATAATCAGAATGGAAGTCCAGCCTTTGGGGAATGCTACTCAAGATTTGTGTATAATCATTGTCTGTTTTCTGTATCTTGCCTCTCCTTGTCTGATTGCTTGTTGGGAAGGAGACAGCCTTTCTTGCATTGTTGTAATAAAATTCCTTCCTTTCTTGCGTTATTATAATAAAATTCCTTTCCGATTCAATCTTGAGATATCTCCTTGATTTATTTGAGCCAATGGTCTTTATACCACACATCTAGAAGACCAAATCAAATACTTTTAAATCATGTCACAAAATAACAAGTATTTATTAGGTGCCTAATGATTGTTTATTTCCTACTTTCTAATTTAAATTAACCTAATTTACATTTTCTATGTAGATATCATCATTGCATGATCACAGACTTACTGTGGTAACAGATCGTGGAAATTAACTAGTAGTAAGACTTCATTTTTCAGATAAAGAAAGTACAATCCAGAGAAGTAAAATTATATTCTAGTGACAAAAGATAACAAAACCAAATTTTTTGGAAGGATTGGAGGATAATTGATGCAATTTGGACCTTCAGTTAGAATGATCATCATTCCATTTCTAGGTTAAACATTGACCAGTGCTTTACTCTAGGAAAACAATACATTTAACTTTCTGTCAGAATTTCCACATTTCTAAAATGGAGATAACAATTGCATTGCAGTTGTGTTTTTAGTGTGTGGATCCCAAGAGATAATCAATGTAAAGCCATTTGTAATCTTTCAAGTGCTATGTAAACATTAGCTCCTCTTAAGCAGAAATAAAATTTGGGTCTTCTGCCTCCAGAAAGTTCATTTGGTTTTCCAAGAAAGACTTCTAGAAACTTAACAAGGAATTGTTGTTCCCCCATTCTCAGTTTGATGAATTAAATGGTTCATCAATTTCCATCTAATATTTAGTATTTATTAAGAAATTAGGCTCTTTAGAATGCTCAGCTACCCTGCATTATTAAAAACAAACAGAAAAGAAACAAAAAAATGTTGCTTAGGAGTTGAATATCTTAAGAAACCAGTCATGTTCAGGGAAAGAATATACAGGGCCCTTAGGCAATGATTTTGTTTTAAAATACATAATTCTAGAGGAAATGTTTACTTTTCCTTCAACAAACACTGGCCTAGACATGAAAATAAGTATGAACAATTTTACAATGATATAAAATGCTTTCCCTAATATGCTCTGACCTTTCCTTTTGACAAAAAAAAATTACAAAAAATAATATGATGTGTGTGGGTGTGGGTATGGGTGTGTGCACATATTATATTGTTATTCTTGTGCCCAAGAGATTAAGTAAGGCACTATCTCCAAAGAAATATTAACAATCCTAAATCCTCTCCCTTGTCTGTTCTCCATTCCACTATGTTATCTTCTCAGACAGGTCAATTTGCTGAAAATGTGGTAAGGTTCTGTAGTGTCCATGTACATTCATTATGGAGGCATCAGAAAGTTCTTGACTTGGATTGTGCCTTCCCTCTGGATATTTCCTCTTAGTTTAGTAGTGCTACACACATGAACAATAGTGTTGTTGTTGTTGAATCATTTTTCAATCATGGCTGATTCTTCTAGATTTAGGCTTTCCTTGGCAGAAACATTAGAGTTGTATGCTGTTTTCTTCTCCAGTCATTTTACAGATGAGGAAACTGAGGCAAACTGGATTAAGTGATTTGTAGTAGATCACACAACCAGTAAATTTCTGAGCCCAGATTTAAGGCTTCTAGAAGATTTAGGGCTTCAAATCTTCTTGACTCCAATATTGGCATTCTATCTACTGTGCCACATAGCTGCCCCATGTACAACATACCCATAAATGTACACACAAATGTGCATATACATATATTTAGATATATGTATACATATACACACGCACAGGAAATATACATTCATACATATGTTATATGTGTATGGGTATATGTATGCATGTATGCATACACACAAAGCCTTTGGACTTCATAAGCAGCACTCTAGCAGCACAGATTTTTCAATGCTGAATTTCTCTAGTATAATCAAACCCCACAAATTTAGACAACATTTCTTGCAAAAGTTTGTTCTAATATGAGATTTGCAAATAAAGTTAAGGAGAGGGTGAGAAAGCCAAGAGCAAAGACAAAAAAAGTGCTATACATATGAAACTAATCTGTGCCTGATAAACACAAAATGACAGTGAGAAAACAAACACTCAAATTCCATAGCCCAAGACCTTCATTAGTTCATATCAGGTTGAGTAACTGATTTCTTCCTTGCTTTTGGCTGTTTGTATGATCCGGATACTTGTGAGGAGGAGGACTATTGGCAAGAAACAAAGGTAGAGCTGGTGATTTGGAATAATTTTCTTTCTAAAAGGAGGAGTGGGGGCAGTGAACTTGATCAGTACCATACCGAACTCTTGTTAATCTAGTCCCTGGGCTTAAAATGCCCGTTATTGAAACTCAGTTCTCAACTATAGCATTCATTACTCTTCATTTCCCAAACTGTATAAAATATGCAGGAAGTTTCTGACAAGACCATCAAACATTTTGCTCTCCTAGGCACTCATTAAAACAATTCCTGGGGAAATAGACATAATGTCCACTCTTCATGGGGCTGAAAGTAGGGATAGTTGGCAGACCTCTTTGTAAAAAGTAGAACTGACACAGAACCACTTTCAAATGAAATCAACAAATATTTATAAATTATTTGGAATGAGCCCAGGAATGTGCCATTATGTATAATAAGGGGGAGGTGACAAGGTCTTTGAATCAAGCTTCACCATTTAAAAGATACAGAATTTAGATGAAAACATCACTTGCTGACATTTTTATCAGAAAAGGAAAAAAAAAGTAGATTTTAGCATCTATCTAGGTTGTATTGCCAATTGAAATAGAAGCAGATTGGAATAAATTCCTCAATCACTTTCCCCTGCTGCCTAATCTCAAACAATTGCCTCCAATCAATGTTGTGGACATTTTTCTGCCTCAGTGAGACACCTCAATTGATGATAAAAACATTAACACTTCATTCCACTTGGAAAAGGAGGAAGGAAAAGGATTAGGAGAAGGAAAGAAGAAAGAGGAAGGAAAAAGGAAAAGAAAGGGAGGTGGGAACAGGGAGGGAAGAGAAAAAGAAAGGAGGGAAAAGAATGAGCATTTATGGCATTGAATATATTCCAGGCACTATGCTAAGCACTTTACAAATATTAACTCATTTAATTTTTACAAGAACTCTTAAAGGTATGTGTTATTGTTAGTTTCATGTCATAACTGATGAAATTGAGGCTTATAAAGATTATATGCAACTTCACATTGCTAATAAACATTTGAGGTTGAATTTGAACTTAGGTCTTCCTGACTCTGGATCTAGCACTCTATCCATAGCGCTGCCTAGATGCTTCTAAATCTTGCCATGTACAACATGCTTTATTGTACTTTAAAGATGTAGATCATGCTGAGTCTGATGTTATTAAAGATGGAAAAGAAAGAAAAAAAGACACAATCCCAGTTTTCACAGACCTTAAAGTTTAGTTGAAATAATAAGCACTCAGCTATAACAACAAAAACCTCAAGAAAAAAATATGTAATTTAATGGAAAATGGATAGCATTGAAAATACGGTCTATAGACATGTAAAGAGAATAAACATGAATGTGGATTGCAATATAAAGGGAGACAATAAAAAGGACAACTAGGTGTTATAATGGAAAGACCATCAGACCTGGAGGAAAAACTTGAGTTCAAATTTGACCATACACACTTACCAGGTGACAGAAGCCAAGTCACTGAACCTTTGTTTTCTCATCTGGAAAATAGACTAAAGAAGGAAATGGCAAATCACGCCATTATCTTTGCCAAAAAAATCTAAAAAATGGCATCATACAGATTTGGACATGACTAAAATTCTTGAATCATAACAAAACTTGATGTCTAAAACTTGGGGTTCTATTTTGGTTCTGCAATTATTTTATGTGTCATCTTAGACTTTTGATCAAATGCAATATCATTTCTCTGAGCCTCAGTTTTCTCATCATTAAAATGAATGTTTTGGGCTAAATAAGCTTCAGGATTCCTTCAAATTTTAAAGCCATATTATCTGGATCAATACATTAACAAATATCTATTATGCATCTATTGCATGTCAAGTTTCTTAGATCCTGAGGATAAAAAGGGAATAATTTTTCTCCTGAGAAATTTAAATTATCCTTGGGGAGAAATACATTGCTATAATTAATTATATACAGAACAAATCTAAGGTACTTTGATATAGGTACTAGCATCTGGGAAAATCAAGAATGCTTTAGTCGGGATATAATATTTGAATTTTTTAAAGACACTTTTAATAATACTTTTCCAATTGCATGTTAAGATAATTTTCAAAATTAATTTTGTAGGATTCTAAGTTCTAAATTTTTCTTCCTCATTCCATTCCCTTCCCTTTCCCCAGTACAAGAGGTATAGGTAATGCATGCAGTCATATTAAACACATTTTTCACATTAGTCATGTTGTGAATGAAGAATCAGAACAAAAGGGAAAAAAAAAACATGAGAAATAAAAAATAAAAATAATATGCTTTGATTTTCATTCAAATTCCATATTTCTCAATGTGGATAGTATTTTCCATTATGAGTCTTTTGAAATTGCCTAGGATCACTGCATTGCTGAAAAGAACTAAGTCTTTGATAGGCTGATCATTGTGCAATGTCATTGCTAGTATATACAATATTCTGGTTCTACTTATTTCACTCAATGTCTGTTTACATTAGATTTAGAAGTGACCTTTAAAGGAAATTCGACATAGTAATTTGATGACTTCAAGGTAGAGGCAGTTTCAGTCTTTGGGGAAAGGAGCAATAGGAGAAAGACATAAATGAACTTTACATAACAAAAGCAAAGCCCATGTTTTCTTACAATGACTAAAAGTTATGGGACCATAATATGTGGTTAAAAATTGAGGCAACAGTTCTGTGAAAAAGAGAAGTTGATGAATGGAGAAAAGCTTAGCATCACTGACACCATAAGTGAGTCAAGTGTGGGCAAGTAAAGACAATATTTGTAATAGAACTTATGTCTCATGTTTTCATAATAAAAATATTTACTGTCACATGAATGCTTTTGCTTTAAGAAATTATTCTGATATAACCAACCAATTAGTCATAAATACATCATCCTGGTTAATGGGTTTATGGTGAAATGAATACATATAATATCTCTTCAAATTTCCCTGGTAACGGCAATATTTCAGAAAGTTGATAAATGTACACTATGGAGCCTTAAACTTTTTGCTACATACTGGAAGAAATAAAGTTAAAAAAAAAAACTCATTTGAATCTTGTCATTTTTAATGTGTTCATTATGTGTGTGTGTCTGTGTGTTTGTCTGTCTCCAAAATGAAACTATATTCTCCAGAGTCTATATTCAATTGGGAGAAGGTAGGAGGACAGATTTCACCTTAATATAAGAAAGGGTTTTTTAAGAGAATTGTCTAGAACTACAAGGGACTCCTCTGAAGTAGTAAATTTCCTGTCACATTAGATATGTAAACAATTTCTTAAGGACTATTTATTTAAGATATAAGAAATTATTCATCTTGGAACATATTGCTTTCCCAACCATGACCATACATTCTAACTTTTTTCAAATCCTCTTCCATTTGTAAGTTTACTGAAGTGGTTGTTTGCTTATTCAGTGAGTTCTAGATCTAGACTCAAGAATGTCTGGGTTTGAAACTTGTTTGAAACATATGCTTACTTTGTTATCCTGGGAAAATCATTTAGTCTCTTAGAGTTTCATTTTCTTCATCTTTATGCTAAGAATGATGAATACAGGATCTTCCTCATAGCATTTCTATGGGTATCAGTTGACAACAAAGAATCATATATTTTGAACTGGAAGTGACCTTATGGAACAATGATCCCATCCTTTTTATTTGAAGATAGGAAGCTTGTGTCAAGACTTTCTCATACAACTAATTTATGTCTTAAACCTTCCTGACTCCAAATTTAGTATATCTCCTATACCATGCTATCTCAAAGGTAATTCATGGAAAGTATTTTGAAAGCATTAAAGCAATATCCATTGTATGTTACAATGATTATGATCATAGTCATTAATATTATAATTTGAAATAAAAATCCACATTTATTAAGTACCTAATAAGTGCTAGACAACCTGCTACCTGCTAAATCTACAAAGATCGAAATGAAACAGTTGCAGTTTTCCTTGTTGATAACATTCACTTTTCAAAAGAATTTAGAATGAAGTCTTTCCAGGACTGGTCACTACACAACTCTAATTATTTTGTGAATAATTTAACACAGATTATTAGAGTTATTGACTTAATAGCTGCTTTTAAAAAGTGAATAAAATTATTGGTATATAAACTCCTCTTTTATAAGATTATTGAAAGAGCTACACTATCAAATCCAACAAAAGATAATATAACAAGAATGACTATTACCTCAAGTTGTAACCATATAATTTTGGGGTTTTTTTTGGCAGTGTCTCAGTAATTTGAAAGATTTTTTATTCAAAATAAATTAGATTGGCAGAGCTAAGATGGCAGAGAGTAGAAAGGTCTGTGTTTGAGCTATTCCTGGCTTTCTTCACATCAAGTCTCAGAATGGGTTTGGGAATGACAGAATCCCCAAATATTTGGAATATAACAAATTTCCAGCAGAAGATATTTTGGAATAACTTCATAAAAGGTCTGTTTCAATTGATCACAGTGGGAAGGGGGTCGAGTGCAGGTGCAATGTAGGGACCCATAGCAGAGTGACACCTAAGTGACTGGTAAATCTACCGAGAGGTTCTTATCCAAAATATAGCAATATAGGCTACTCTGTCCTGGTTCAGAAAACAGTAGACCTGCAGATTAACTGTAAGACATCAAACAAAATTACAAAAGGCAAATAGTGAACCCCCAAAGCCAAGGATAACACAAGGCTTGTGTCTGTCAGCACAATACAGGAAGGAACCCAGCAGCCCCAATCTCAGGGAAGCATGAAGCCACTGTTGACTGTAGAGAAGTTTGGGACAATCTCACCTTCTACTTAAGAGCAGACTTTTAAAAATGAGCAAAATAACAAAAAGAGCACTGTTTATAGATAGCTTTTATGGAGACATAAAATAACAGATCTCAACCCCTGAGGACACTAAAAACAAAACATTTCCAGATGAGGCCTCAGAGAGTGATATAAATTGGTCTCCATCTCACAAGGCTCTCTTGGAAGAATTCGAAAAGGATCTAAAAAGAGAGTTAAAAGAAAAATGGGGAAAGGAAATGATAGAAATGGAAAAGGAAACACAGAAATTATCTGAAGAAAATTGCTCTTTAAAGAATAGTTTTGGTAAAATGGGAAATGAAATCAACTCCTTGAAAAACAGAATCTCTAAAATGGAAAAATGCAATGAACAAAACAATTTATTTAAAAGTTCAATTGGGCAAATGCAAAAGAGATAAAAAAGCTAACTGAAAGAAAATAATTCACGAAAAATTAGAATTAAAGAAATGGAAGCAAATGACTCAATGAGACATTAAGAACCAGTCAAACAAAATTTTTAAAAAATGAAAAAATAGAAGAAAATGTAAAATAACAACTGACCTGAAAAATAGTTCTAAGAGAGACAATCTAAGAGTTATTAGACTCCATGAAAGTCACAATGGAAAAAAAAAGTCCTAGATAACATAATTCAAGAATTCATTAAGAAAATTGCCCTAATGTCCCAGAAAAAGGAAGTAAAATAGTCATTGAAAGAATTTAACAATCACTTTCTGAAAGAGAATCCAAAATGAAAACTCAAAGGAATATTATAGTTAAATTAAAAAATTATCAAATCAAGGAGAAAATGCTTCAGTTAGTCAGAAGGAAATCATTCAAATATTGAAGAGTCACAATAAGGATTACCCAGTACCTAGCAAATTCCATTTTAGAGAATTGAAGAGCATGGGATATGATAACTTGGGAGCCAAAGAAACTCAGATTGAAGTGAAAAATCAACTGTCCAGCAAAATTAAGAAATATCATTCAGGGGAAATGATGGACATTAAATAACATAGGGGATTTTCATTTATTTTTGATAAAAAGAAAAGATCTGAACAGAAAATTTAATCTTAAAATATAGAACTCAATAGAAGCATAAGAAGGTAAAAAATAGAAGAAATAGAAATTATGTTTTTAAAAGTTAAAATTGTTACATTCCTATATGGAAAGAATACATATATTTGAGAACTATATATTTGTTAGGTATATATGCGTAGGGTACAGATATAATTTGACTTTGGGTTGATATAAAAATGCTATGGGTGGAAAATAAATTGTACTGGAAGAAGAAAGAAGGGGTGATGAAATTGGCTAAATTACATCACATTAAGAGGAAAAAAGAGCTATTACAGTTGAAAGAAAGAAGTTAGAGTGAAGAACATTGTGTTAATGTTCATCTCAAAATATTTGGCTCAAAAAGAGAATATCAGATATATTTTGTTTAATATAGAAACCTGTTTCATCCTATAAGGAAATAGGCGGAGAAAGAGAAAAGACAAGTGGGAGAAAGTAGAAGGAAAACAGAAGTAAAAGGGTAAAGGGCTAATAAAGTGGGGAGGCATTGTAAAAGAAGGGAAAAATAAGGGAAGTGCTGTTCAAAAGCAAAACTATAATATTCTTCTCTAAAATGTAATGTTCTCTGGGAACAGGTTTCTTTTCATTTCAATAATAACCTCAAATGCAGCCAGGAGTTAAAGTTCAAATCCTTTATGTCTCCTTCAAAGTCTTGTCTCCTTCACTTGGGGCTCAGCTAGTTTTTCTTAGAGGCCTTCTGTAGTCTTGGTTCTGAGAGTTTAAGCTGCCTTCTCTGGCTTTTGTATCTGCTTGACTGAATTCTGGCTGAGGCTCCAAGAGCTTCTAGTGGGCTTGTCCTTTCTGGCCCTGACAGCTCCTCTTTATATATCCCACACTGAGTATACACCAATCATTGTATCACTAGGAAACCATTATTTGTTGTAGGATCAAATCAATGCTAAACTAGATTTAACTACTGTCTCCTCAATTCCACTTAGTTAGCACCTGGTAAGAATCCTAACCTCTCCAGCTTTCTTTTGTTTTTAAAACATAGGTGGTCATGTCCTCCCTGACTTCTCAAGGAGATGAGAACCCCAATAAGAAGGGGATCACTCCTTCCCTGACTGCTCAAAAAAGGGTGAAAACACCATAAAAGGAGGTGATCATGCACTCCCTGACATCTCAGGAAGGGAGATGAAAACACCAAAGGAAATGGAAAATCAAATCAGAGTAGCGGGTTTCTGAAGGGGCTCACTCTTAAAACAGGTATATATAAATCCATCAATATGGGAGGTATTACACATAATTAGATAAATCACATGAATCAACATGAAGAATTATACATGTCCATAAGTCCTAGAAATAGTCCAAAAGGAACCTATTGTCCATTAGTTCATGTGCCAGGAATCTAATAATTCCTGCAAGTTTTGAAATTCTGCAATAGTCTCATGAACCATTTTTCATCTCAAAGAATCCAATGATTCCTGCTGGTTTTCAAGTCCTGCAACAGTCTCGTTATCAGCCATGCTCTTTCGGTGTCAGATGTTTCTTAGGCCTTCTTTGTTTCAAGTTTTTTCTCTTTTTCTGTCTCTCTCCAGGTGCTCATTGCCACCCATCGGTTTCCTTCTTCATCTGTAGAGAAAGAAACAAATGCTTTCTCTCAAGCAGTTAACCTATCTAATCCCTTCTATTTACCACTTTTGGGATTTCTCCTCATCACCTGGCAATTATATTGAAGCTGCTTGCACTGGACACTACCCTTCTATTGAATTAAAAAAAAAACAAAAAAAAAAAAAAACCTGTATTCGTTCCAATTATAATTCCTTTCTGCTATCTGATTACTTTTAGGCTGACTGATCATGCAATCCCTTTCTCCCATCTGATTGTTTTTTTTTCCCTGATAGATCACATCAGAGTCCTGAACTTCTCTGGGTGTAACCTCAGCTACCATCATGCCCCATTTGTCTTTTGTATTATGTCTTGGGGCTGGGCCCTGCCTCTCATTTCCCTGGGTCAGTCTCCATTCTGAGGTCCAGTGGAAGCTCTTGTGGCATTTTGGACATAGGGTTTTGGGTTTTATTCTCTCACCCTGTCCTCTCATTCTATCTCTATATCTTCACTGGGCTCTCAGATGTCCTATTTTTCCACACTGAAAACATCGATGATTTTCTCTAGAAGTCCTTTGCCAAGAGGAACCCTGTCTTCCCATTTTCATCATAGTATGGGTATAACAAGCACTTGTGCCCACTGTGGCACAACGTCTTATGATCTCCCCTAAAGGAGCATCTTTGTGTATTCCCCATATAATTCTTCTGCAAACTCCATTAGCATTTTCCTTAGTCAGTTGTCTGATCATTATTTCTGTAGCTGCATTTTCTCCAGTGGTTCTTGTGACACCTGTTTGCAGATGTCCCACAAAATCTGCAAAGGGTTCTTTGGGACTTTGCTCAATTTTTGTGAAAGCTTCCCCTCGATCTTTCCCTGGAAGGGTATCCCAAGCGTTTGCTGCAGCAGTAACAATTCGCTCATATATTTCTAAGGGGTAATTAGGGTAATTAATCTGTGCTAAATTATCTGCATACTGACCTTCACCTGCTAGTTGATCAAAGGTGATTTGTACATTGACTCTAGTTTGCCTATTTCATTGGGCTTGAATCCTACATAATTCATGATACTCCAAAAGTTACAACAAGTTTTGTCCAGGTTCTAAACATGTCCTTGCTATGGATTTCCGATAACTGGGGGTTAGCATTTCATAAGCCAAATTATCTATTAACATCTTAACATAGATGATGTAGCCCCATAAAGAGTGCAACCCTTTTTCAAATCCTTAATTTTTCCAGATCAAAAGAAATGTATCTTCTTCTTTTTTGACCTGAACAGTCAAGCTCTTCAATCACAGGACATGCATTTATTAAATCAGATACATCCTGTCCTTCATTTTTTGCCTTAACCAGTGCTTTCTGTAATCTTGTCACAGACTGTTTCCTAGGTGATGCTGATTGTGTTTCTGCCTCTCCTGCTCCTCCTTCTCCCTCCACCCATGAAGCATTAATTGAGGGAAGTAGGTGAGGGAAGAGGGAATAACCTAATTTCTCCTATTGTGAAACATCACACTTAAAATTATACTTAACTCCATTCTTATCTGATTCTTCATCCTTTTGACCTAGTTTAGTTGGATCCTCCCCCTCCTGCTCTTTAGTATTTTTCCTTATTCTATAACTTATATAATTTCCTAAAGTCAGTTATATTAAATTATATGTATTAAGTGTGTCTTTGGAAATTCAGTCAGGTTCATGTTCACTGTAGAAGTGACATAGTTGCTCTCCTACTAATTTCCACTCCTCTAGATGCAATTCTTTTTCCATAGAGAACTAAGGAGATATGTACTGCACAGTCTCTAGAAGTCCAGTGATCTGCTCCCAAATTATAATCAAACTTTGGCTTTTCATAAATCTGACTGTGCTCTCTACACATTTTCCTTGAACTGGAAAAGAAGGCTGTTTTCTAAACATCTGTCCCATTTTAGCTGAAACACTAGTTTAGCCTTTTACAAAATTTCTTTCCTGTACTCCAAACAGTAATATTCTTCTCTAAAATGCAATGTTTAAAACCATCAGCAAGTGTCATATGTAATGGGGATAGAAACATTCCCAAATAAGATCAGGAGTGAAACAAAGTTGCCCACTATCACCATTACTATGGTTATTGTATTATAAACATGAACTTTAGCAATAAGAAAATAAAAAGAAATTAAAGCAATTGGAATAGATAATGAGGAAACCAAATTATCACTCTTTGCTGATGGTATGATGGTATACTTAGAAAATAGTGGAAAATCAACTAAAAATTGTAGAAACAATTCAAAACTTAAGCAGTGTTGAAGTATACAAAATAAATGAACAGAAACCATCAGCATTTCTATATGGTATCAAGAGATACGAAGATGAATTCCATTTAAAATAACTATAGATATTATAAAATGCTTGAGAGTCTAGGTGTCTAGACAAAGTCAAGAACTACAGGAACATAATTACAAAACACTTTCCACACAAATAATGCCAGATCTAATCAACTGGAAGTATATCAAGTGTTCGTGGGTGAGCTGATATAATAAAAAATGAGAATTCTACTTAATCTACTTATTCAGTGTCATACCAATCAAACTCCCAAGAAATTATTTTATAGAGTTAGAAAAAATAATAACGAAGTTCATCTGGAAGGAAAAAACGTCAAGAATTTCAAGAGAATTAATGAAAAAATACATATAAAGTAAGGTGACCTAGCTATACCAGACCTAAATCTGTGTTATAAAGCAGTGAATATCAAAAACTATTTAGCATGTTATGGAATATTATTGTTCTGTAAGAAATGACCAGCAGGATGATTTCAGAAAGGCCTGGAGAGACTTACACGAACTGATGTTGAGTGAAATGAGCAGGATCAGGAGATCATTATATACTTCAACAACAACACTATATGATGATCAATTCTGATGGACATGGCCCTCTTCGACATTGAGATGAACCAAATCAATTCCAATAGAGTAGTAATGAATTGAACCAGCTACACCCAGTGAGAAACTTTGGGAAATGAGTATGAAGTACTACATAGAATTCCCAAACCCTCTATTTTTGTCTGCCTGCATTTTTTATTTCCTTCACAGGTTAATTGTACACTTTTTCAAAGTCTGATTCTTTTTTTAAAAGCAAAAACTATATCGACATGTATACATATGTTATATTTAATATATACTTTAATATATTTAACATGTATTGGTCAACCTGCCATCTCGGGGAGAGAGTAGAGGGAAGGAAGGGAAAAACTGGAACAAAAGGTTTTGCACTTGTCAATGCTGAAAAATTACCTATGCATATATCTTGTAAATAAAAAGCTATAATAATATAATAATAATAATAATAATAATAATAATAATAAAACTTTAGCACTGGCTACGAAATAGAATAATTGATAAGAGGAATAGATTATTTTCACAAGACAGAGTTAGTCAATGACTAAAGTAATCTAATGTTTGATAATCATAAATACCCCAGCTTCTGGGATAAGAAGTCACTGTTTGACAAAAATTGTTGGGAAAATTGGAAATTAGTATGATAGAAACTTGGTATTGACCCACATATAACAACCTATACCAAGATATTGTTGAAATGCTTTATGATTTAGATATACAGAGTGATACTCTAAGCAAAATAGAAGAATAAAAAATAGTCTATCTCTCAGGACTGTGAAGAATAAAAGAATATGTGGCCAAAAAAGACCTAGAGTACATTATAGAATGTAAAATGGATAATTTTGATTATATTAAGTTAAAAAGTTTTTTTGTAAAAACAAATCCAATGCAGAAGAAATTAAAAGGGAAGCAATAAACTTTGGGGGGGGAATTTTGTATGCAAGTGTTCTGAAAAGGGACTCATTTCTAAAATATATAAAAATTGACTGAAATTTTTATTAATACTATCATTCTCCAATTGATAAATGACCAAGGGATACGAACAGACAATTTTCAGTTGAAAAAATTAAAATTATTTTGACCCTATGAAAAAAATGCTCTAAATCAATATTAATCAGAGAAATGCAGATTAAGAAAACTGAGATATCACTATGTACCTCTCAGATTAGTTAAAATGATAGAAAAAGATAATGATGAATGTTGGAGGAGATGTGGGACATTAATACATTGTTGGTGGAGTTGTGATCTGATCCAACTATTCTGGAGAGCAATATGGAACTATCCCCACCCAAAGGACTATCAGATTTTTCATACCTTTTGATCCATCAGTG
Source organism: Sarcophilus harrisii (assembly GCF_902635505.1). Classification (NCBI taxonomy): domain Eukaryota; kingdom Metazoa; phylum Chordata; class Mammalia; order Dasyuromorphia; family Dasyuridae; genus Sarcophilus; species Sarcophilus harrisii. The sequence goes on from NC_045427.1 coordinate 295,633,840, forward strand.
TCTCTCAAAGAGATCATAAAAAAGGGGAAAGAACCAACATGTACAAAAAAAATGTTTGTAGCAGCAAGGAAGTGGAAATTGAATGGATGACCATCAGTTGGAAAGTAACTGAATAAATTATGGTATCCAAATGTTATGGAATATTATTATTCTATAAGAAATGATCAGCAGGATAATTTCAGAGCAGCATGGAGAAATTCACGTGAACTAGTGCTGAATGAAGTGAATAGAACAAGGAGGACATTGTACATAGCAACAGCAAGATTATATATTGATTACTTTTGATAGATATGACTCTTTTCAACAGCAAGGTGATTCAGGCCATTTTCAATGTTTGTGATGAAAAGAGCCATCTGCACCCAGAGAGAAGACTGTGGGACCTGAATTGTTTCACTTTTTTGTGGTAGTTTGTGCATTTTCTTTTTCATTGTTTTCCCTTTTTGATCTGATTTTTCTTGTGCAGCATGATAATTGTGGAAATATATATAGAAAAAATTGTATATGTTTAACATGTATTGGATTATTTCCCATCTAGGGTATGGAGTGGGTGAGAAGGAAGGAAGAAAAAAATTGAAACATGAGATTTTACAAGGTTAAAGGTTGAAAATTGTTTATGTAAATTTTTTTAATTTTTGTTATAATTTTTATTGATAGAACATACGCATGGGTAATTTTTTACAACATTATCCCTTGCACTCACCTCTGTTCTGAATTTTCCCTTCCCTCCTTTCATCCCTTCCCCTAGATAGCAGGCAGTCTTATACATGCAGAATTGGATTCAGAAGGTAAAAATAACCTGGGAAGAAAAACAAAAATGCAAGTAGTCCACTTTCATCTCCCAGTGTTCCTTCTCTGGGTGTAGCTGATTCTGTCCATCATTGATTAATTGGAACTGAATTAGATCTTCTCTTTGTCGAAGATATCCACTTCCATCAGAATACATCCTCATACAGTATTGTTGTTGAAGTGTATAATGATCTCCTGGTTCTGCTCATTTCATTCAGCATCAGTTCATGTAAGTCTCTGCAATCATCTCTGTATTCATACTGCTGGTCATTTCTTACAGAACAATAATATTCCAGAACATTCATATACCACAATTTACCCAATAATTCTCCAATTGATGGGCATCCATTCATTTTCCAGTTTCTAGCCACCACAAACAGGGATGCCACAAACATTTTGGCACATACAGGTCCCTTTCCCTTCTTTAGTATCTCTTTGGAATATAAGCCCAGTAGTAACATTGCTGGATCAAAGGGTATGCACAGTTTGATAATTTTTTGAGCATAATTTCAGGTTGTTCTCCAGAATGGCTGGATTCGTTCACAACTCCACCAACAATACATCAGTGTCCCAGTTTTCCCATCCCCTCCAACATTCATCATTATTTTTTTCCTGTCATCTTAGCCAATCTGACAGGTGTGAAGTGGTATCTCAGAGTTGTCTTAATTTGAATTTCTCTGATCAATAGTGATTTGGAACACCCTTTCATATGAGTAGAAATAGTTTCAATTTCATCATCTGAAAATTGTTCCTATCCTTTGACCATTTACCAATTGGAGAATGGCTTGATTTCTTATAAATTAGAGTCAATTCTCTATATATTTTGGAAATGAGCCCTTTATCAGAACCTTTAACTGTAAAAATGTCTTCCCAGTACATTGCTTACCTTCTAATCTATGCATATGCTTTGAAAATAAAAATCGTAATAAAATAAATTAATTGGATATTATGAGTATTCAGAATTTAGGAATTAAGTGGCACACCAGATTGAGAGCTGAGCATGGAGTCAGGATGACCTGAATTCAAACTTGATTTCAGAAAATTATGAGCTCTGTAACCCTTGGCAAGTTATCTAACCTCTCTTTGATTCAGTTGTCTAAATTGTAAAATGGGAATAATTCTAGTAGTTTACTCCCAGGAGTGTAAAGATCAAATAAAATGATAATTGTAAAATACTTAGCATAGTGCCTGATATGTGTATGTGCTATAATGATTCTAATTATTATTAGTATTTAATATAGCCTCCCCTATTGAAATACTTTTCTGTATTTTAATAGATCAATGTTTTGTACAGATTATTAGCAAGATTTAAATATTCAATATTTCTAATAATGTAGTTCTAGGATATGTTGTTGAATTGCGAATATTTTGAAGTCTATGAGAAATAAGAATGTGGTGTGTTAGTCTATGAAAACTGGTGAGCTAATGATTTTTTTTTCAAGTTGATGTTATGTTGCACAATTTCTTCCTTTCACTTGTGTAATGGGCACTAATCAATAAGTTATGATATTTTATGTATATCTTCCCCTTAAGTTCTGGTGCCAATAACTGAATTCTGGTGTCCTTACTCCTCCATTTCTAGAAACAAATCAACAGGACTGAATGATTTGTCTGCTAATTTCTTATTAATATGCTTCTGTTTGAGTTCCTCTTTACATCAGCTATGCAGGGACTTTTGATTTTACTCTTGTATTTTATTTGTTATGGGTCAGAACTCTAAAACAAGGATTTTTACAAGGTATTCAGTGGAATTGATAAAGACAATGGTTATCTAGTTTAGCATGGTGCTTAATAGTTCTCTATTCTCTAGTATATACTTAGTATTTAATGTAGTTCCACAAGATTCACACTTATGATAATATAATTATAATAGAGTATATAACAGCCTGCAGGGACTCAGAGACATATTCATTCACTCTATCTCACACCACTATGGTGGCAGGCCTTTCCTACTTAGTTTCTCCACTGAAACCAAGACTTCAGAAGGCCTCTAAGAAAGCTAGCGAGTTCCCAGGAAGGAAACTAGATTGCAAAAGAGATAATAAAGGATTTGGACTTTAACACCTGGCTCTTTTCTCAATGATTACTCTACTGAAAAGAAGGCTGCCCCAAAGACCTTGAGAAAACCAAATAAAAATATTACAGTTTGAAGTCTTAATGTGGAACTAAGGCCCTACATCTGTGATCCAGAAATTAGGGTACGTACAAAAACAGACAAGAAGGAAATTTTGTTAAGGGCTAAAGTAGTGTTTCAGCTGAAATGGGACAAATGTTTAAAAAACAGCCTTCTTTTCCACTTCAAGAAAAATGTGTTGAAAGCTTAGTTAAACTGATTAAAAAATCAAGATTTGATTGTAACTTTGGTGCAGATCATTGAATTTTTTGAAACATTACAATACGTATCTACTTGGTTCTCAAAGGAAAAAGAATTAGATCTACATCAGTGGAAATTAGTAGGAGAGCAACTATGTGAATACTACAATGATAATGACCCTGATTCAATCCCTAAAGAAACACTCTATACATATAACTTAATACAATTGGCTTTAAAGAATTATATAAGTAATAGAATAAGAAAAAAAGAAGAAAGAATAGGAGGGGGAGGATACTGACAAACTAAGTGAAAAGATGAAGAATCAGATAAGAATTAAGTACAATTCTGATGAAATTAAGGAATGTGGTGCTTCACAGTAGGAGTTATTAGGGCATTCCCCATCCCCTGACCTACTTCCCTCGATTAAGCCTTCATGGGTGGAGGGAAAAGGAGGAGGGGAGGGACAGTGATGCAAGCAGCACCCCTTATGAAGCAGCCTATGACAAGATTATAAATGGCATTACTCAAAGCTGAAAAAGGACAGGATATATTTGATTTCATAAAGGTATACCCTGTGATTGAAGAATTTGATTCTTTAGGTCAAGCCAGAAGAAGATACACTCCTTTTGATCTGGAAATTGTTAAAATTTTTTAAAAGGTTGCACTCTTTATGGGGCTACATCATCTTATGTTAAGATGGTATTAGAGAATTTGGCTTATAAAATTTTAACCCCTAGTGATTGGAAATCTATATCAAGGATATGTTTAGAACCTGGACAAAACTTGTTGTGGTTTTTAGATTTTAATAAACTATGTAGACTACAAGCCCAATGAAATAGGCAAACTGGAATTAATCTACAAATCGCATTTGACCAACTAGCGGGTAAAGATAAGTGTGCAGACACTTCAGTACAGATTAATTACCCTTTGATAGCATATGAGCAAATTGTTGCTACTGCTATCAAAGCATGGGACACCCTCCCAGGAAAACAAAATAGAGGGGAAGCCTTCACAAAAATAGAGCAAAGTCCAAATGAATCTTTTGCTGATTTTGTGGGACATCTGCATATAGCTGTCATATGAACAATTGCAGAAAATGCAGCTAAAGGAATTATGACAAGACAACTGGTTAACAAAAATGCTAATGAGGTTTGTAGAAGAATTATTCTGGGACCATACAAGGATACTCCATTAGAGGAGATCATAAGACTCTGCGCCACAGGAGGCACAAATGCCTTTTATACCCAGGCTATGATGCAGAACATGTGAAGAAAAGAGTCCCTCTCAGCAAGGGACTCCCCAGAGAGATTCGTCAATGCCTTTAGTGTGGTAAAGTAGGTCATCTGAAAGCTCATTGTTGGCATAGAGATAGAGTGAGAAGACAGGGTGAGAGAACAAGACCCCAAACCCCATGCAATAAGGGCTTCCACTGTGCCTCAGAATGTAGATTGACCCAGGGAAATGAGAGGCAGGATCCAGCTCCAAGACCTCAAACAACAAACAGTGAGGCATGATGACAGCTGAGGTTACACTCAAAGAGTCTTTAGAAATTCAGGACTCTGATATGATCAATGAGCCAAAAAGCAATCAGATGGCAGAAAGGGATTACAATTGGGGAGAATACAGGCTTTTTAACCTGACAGAAGAACAGTGTCCAGTGCAAGCACCTCCAATGTAATTGCCAGGTAATGTGGACAGATCCAGAAAGTGGTGAATGGAAGGAACCAGATAGGTTAACTGCTTGGGGGAAAGGGTTTGCTTGTATTTCTAGAATTGGGGAAGGAATCAGATGGGTGCCAACAAGCACCTGGAGAGAGACAGAAAAAGAGAAAACACATTGAAACAAAGGAAAACACATAAGAAACATTTGACAGTGAAAAAGCATGGTTGATTATGAGACTTACAGAACTTCAAAACCTGCAGGAATCATTGGATTTCCTGAGACATGATAAGACTATTGCAGGACTTCAAAACTTGCAGGAATTATTGTATTCCTGACACATGAAGTAATGGACAATAGATTGGTTTTGGACTATTTCTAGGATTTATTGACATGTATAATTCTTCATATTCATTCTTGTTGTTTGTTTGTAATGTCTCCCACGTTGATGGATTTATGTACCTGTATCAAGTGAAACCTGTCAGAAACCCACTAATCTGGTTTGATTCCCCATTTTCCTTTGGTTTTCATTTCCCTTCCTGAGATGTCAGAGATGGCATGATCATCTCCTTTTCAGGTGTCTTCACCCCCTTTTTTCTGAGAAGTCAGGAAGGGCATGATCACTTCCTTTTTGGGACTGTCACCTCTTTGAGAAGTCAGGGAAGATGTGACCACTTTATGTTCCAAAACAAAAAAAAAAGTGGGAGATGTTATGGGTCAAAACTCTGAAACAAGGATTCTTACAAGGTGTTAAGTCAATGGAATCGATAAAGACAATGGTTATTTAGTTTAGCATGGTGCTTAATAGTTTTCTAGTTCAGTACATATACTTAGTACTTAATATAGTTCCACAAGATTCACCCCTATGATAATGTAATTATAATAGAATATATAATAGCCAGTAGGGACTCAGAAATAAATTCATTCCATAGTCCACCTTTGTGGTGGCTGGAGACTGAAGCACAAGACCTGTGACTCAGAGCCACATTCATTCACTCCATCTCACATCACCATGCTGGCAGGCCTGTTCTACTTAGCTTTTCAACTGAAATCAAAACTCCAGGAAGGCCTATAAGAAAACTAGCCCGGGCCCCAGGCAAGGAAACTAGAATGTGAAGGAGATAATCAAGGATTTGGACTTTAACACCTGGCTATTCTCTTGGTGATTATTGAAAAGAAGGCTGCCCCAAAGACATCCAGAAAACCAAACAAGAATATTACACTTAGATATTTTTTAAGTTCCATCTGGAAACAAATCACTTCTGGGCAAAATGTGAAAAAGTCAATGGTTTGTGCCGATTTTTTGTCAGCATTTACTATTGTTCAATATAATATCTGCACATTTGGGAACCACACATATACATATGAATGCATACATATGAATGCATATAACATATATATGTATATATATATATTTATATGTATATCTATCTATCTATCTATCATCTATCTATCTATCTATTTATTAAACCTGTTGATTATACAATCTGAGAACAACTTATGAGAATAGTGAATACAGAGCTGAAATAGATATCAGGAAAAGCTGGGTTTAGCCTTTGCCTTTGAAAATAGCATTATTATTTTATTTTTCACCACCATAGTTGCTACCATCATCACCATCATCAAAATTTTCATCATGCAGGTTAACTTAATACTACTATCTGGTGGAGAACATTTCAGTAGACTGATAAGGTGTTGCTTTTTCTTTGCCCATTCAATTCTTGGTCATGACTGAGATAAAAGGGTAAATGTTTCTGTAGGAAAAGGCCAATCTCCTGGAAATTTTTCTGTAGAATTCTTTAAGAAATATTTTGTGTGTGTGTGTGAACATGTATATCACTCTCATCATGGAAACAATTTGTGTCTGCATATCCATAGACATTTTATATCTGTCAGAAATGAAAACTTAGGGAACTCTGCAAATAAATGTTAGCCATTTCCAAGTCATCCAGAGCCAAGGCATGGAACAAGGTAGAAAGTGTGAAGCAGAGGTCCAGCCTCTGCAAAGTGGTCCAGGGAGCTAAGCAGGAGGAATAGTGACAGCATCAAAGGAATAGAGAAGTTGTGGGGTAGTTTGAATGAGGAACTGATGGAAGTGATGCTCCCAATTCTCTCAGGCTCCTTCAAGCTTTATTTTTATACTATATCATAATCATATGCATTTATTTAGATCAATATAGTCTTCAGACATATGTCTGACTTATTGACCTTTATATGTTACTATATTTGATATTTAATATTTGAGTAAGTTTTTTATGGTTAAATGTTAATTATTGATTACATTAAACAAAGCTAATAATGAAAAGATAAATGTTGTACAAGGTTAATATGTTAGTGAATTTTGTTAATTTACTTATGTCTTCTTTGTCAATCCTATGGATTGTTTGATTCCTCTATTTTCCTGACTTGGAACTGTGTACATAGGCTTTTAGGACAATTTCAGCAATGTTTTAACCATCTATTGACTTCTAGGCAAATTGATCTTTTCTGAGCCCAGGTAAATAAACACCACTGTTGCTTGAACCTTTGGAATCTCTCCTATAGAGACAATGGTGTTCAATAAATTCCTGTATATGATATTGGAGCCCCTGTTGTACTTTAAGTAGGTAATCCTCTACCAGGATTTGGAACACTTCATACTTTTGGAATGCATCCATCATTTGTCTCAGTGAGATATTAGACAGAATATGCATGTGGAATCATTTCGAGTTAACTTGTCACCAAGTTTCCCTTGTCACCAGATTTTTTAGATAATGTTTAGTGCTGTAATCAAGCCAATTATAAATAATATAGGAAATAATAGTCCATTAATGAGAATCATAGAAGGAAATGTTGCTCCTACATGAGTGCTGTGCACATTTGATCTCAGTGCTGGGCTTTGCCAATCAGCTTAGAGATTGTGGCTTCCAACAGTGTGACACTAGGAGCAGAAGTGAAAGCCACTGAGGGAAAGCGAGAGAGAAAAGGGAGACCACAAAAGCATTTTGTATAGAGTATTAACTTTCTTACTTGATGATGTGTATACTTGGAATGATTTTACTCCTCTGCATTGATGCATTTTGAAAAGAGAATTTATTCTGTCTTTAGGGCTTTTAGATAAAATGAACTCACAAATCTTTATGTTCAGATGAAGAACATCCCTAGGATAATTTACCTTATTTCTATGAGCTACACCTTTCACAGATGATCTCTTCAGTGTGGCTTGCCACCCAATTCTATTTCTTTCTCTTTTAAGTTCTCAGGCTATATAATCAGTTTATTAAGAATCTTGGAAATGGGTGAAGATGATCAGGACTATCAATGAGCTTAATGTTTCAGCTAGACGATGATGTTGCTAACACTTCAGAAATACTTAAAGTCAAAAATCTGTTCCAAAGTTTACTATGTTATGCCATGAATAGAAATTCTCTAATTAATTTATGTCAGAAGTATTAAATAGCACATTTGTTGACTGTTAATACCTACTTTTAAAATCGTTGTTGCATAATCTTCCAAAAACATATTGAAGGAATTATTTCTGTTTTTTTTTATTAAAAAAATAAATGCTGACATCTATCTTTCTTGCAAATATTTGATCTTATCTACCCCATGCATGTAGATTGGCCATTTTCAAATATTCCTTACTTGGAAGATTCCTATTTCCTTTCCTCTTAATTACATGCTTGCTATTTTCAGGGCTCTACCCTAAGAATCAAAGATACACAAAGACAATGAAAAACAGACCATAGCCAAAGACAGCTCACAGGATTCTGGACAATCTACATAAACATAAGTATTCCTTCCCTACTATTTGCTTAGGAAAGGAACACAGTAACGTGAAGTAGTGAATACAGAACTAGACTAGAAGACAAGATTGATTTAGTTCAGGCTTTGCTTTTGAAAAATACTGATTTGGGGACCTTGGACTAGTCACTTAGTCACTCAATATTCCAGGCAACATTATAACATTATTAATTGTAATGTACTTGCATTGATAGAAAGAAATTGCTTATCTTGAATTTACTCATACCAATGAAATGACAGATCCAGTTTCCATCTCTGTTCTAGTAAACATCAATGTCATTATTGCTTCTGAACAAATCACTTTATTCTCCTATTGTACTCAGAAAGAACTGTAACTAATACTGTCCATTAACTTAATAGACCAATTCAAAGAGTGCCTAGTTTCTGGTACTTTGGAAAAATAGGAAGGTAACTCATTCTGGAATTCATAATTGCAAATTGGTGCTTTTCCTATCTTCCTTGCATCTAATTTACACAGATTCAGTGAGATTACTGTAGGAAAACTTTCCCAATATTACTTATTGTCTGGGATAAAGTCCCAGAGATGCTCAGAATTGGCAATGCAATGAAATATTGTTCCATGGGAAGTATCTTACAAAAATGATAATAGTCATCTAAACAGTCATTTTAGGTTATTTAAACTTCCAATTTAGGTATATGTTGATGGAAATTTCATTGGAGTCTTTTTAGGTGAACTTCTACCTGTGGAAATGCTAATACAATAATAGCAACATTGACACTCAATTGGAAACAACCTTTTCCATCTCTGCCATTTTCCTATATGTTCAGTATTCAGAGAGGAAGAATGGGCAGGTAGATAGTGCCCTGCATAGAGTGGATACAGTGCCCCTCCTGAAGTCAGGAGGACCTGAGTTCAAATTTGGCCTTAACACTTCCTTAAGTTAACATTTAACACTTCTTAGCATTGTGGCCCTAAGCAAGTCATTTAATATCAATTTCCAGAGCAAAAAAAAAAAAAAATAGAGGTGGAGGGAAAGGGACAATATTAAACCATCTCAAGTTACCTGCTATTTTTGGAATTTAGTCCATATTAATTCTGTTGTACAATTTTGGTGATTTGCTCCACATTGTATCACATTGATAAATGTAAATTGAAATCTTTCCACTTCTAAATTGAAAGTCTCATATTACTATAAAGTTATTTCCTTAGTAGGTGGGTAACCTTCTAATGATGAGCCCCTCCATGATAGCTTGAGGCTATATTGTATAGTATTAAGGCAATAATGAAGCAGGATAGTATAGTGGAGAGAACTTTGAACTTTATGTCAGATTACCTGGATAAAAAATCATTTGTTCTCACACTTATTAGTTGCTTGACTCTGGGAGAGGCATCCAATCTTTCTGTGCCTCAATTTCTTTATCTGTAAGATGATGATGACAATATTCAATTACCTAACTAACAAGGTTACTATAAAGAAAGAGAAGGACAACAGGATAGTTTAGCATGTATAGTAATGAACTTTGGGTCAGGAATACATGACTTCAAATCCAGTCTCAAATTTGAGGTCATAATGATTGTGTGATCATAGACTGGTCCTTTAATCTCTATTTCAGTTACCTCATCTATAAAATGTGGATAATAATAACACCTACCTCACAGGATTGGTTATGAAGATACAAATGATATGATATCTGTAAAGTATTTCATAATCCTTAAAGTGTTATGCAAATATATTTTAGCAATGATTAATTGATAAACTTTAAATTGGTATATAAATATGGTATGTAAGGAATCTGATTCCCCATGGTTTAAAGTATCACATTCATGTAAATAACTTCCAAATAATAAACTGTCATTCTCCATCGCTAATTCCAAAAGTGCAACTTCAACTTTCTATAAGGTATTTCCAATTGAATATCACAACATAAGATCATGTTTCACATACCTATAATTCTTCTTATCATATTCATGAATCTATTCCTTTTCTCAATTTTATGATTTCTATTGATTGAATCAATATTTTCTCAGGTGGTTAGGCTAAAACTTAGCTATGATTTTCTTCTTTCCACTTCTCTGTATCAATATATATATATATATATATATATATATATATATATATATTCTTTCTACTTCTCTGCCTCCATATATATATACATTCTTATTGTCAAGTATTCTTAAAGGGCTATATAGTTTTATTCATTGAATGACACTAAAATATACATAGCATCTGTTTTGCTGCCAAATCATGAAAACCACAAAGTCCATTTAATAGTCAGTTGAAACTTTCTATTAGAATATGAATACTTTGAGAGTACAGATTGATATCTTGTCTTTCTGCTTGTATACCCTCTGTTTATTGCAATGGTTTGCACAGAATAAGTATTTAATGACAGCTCTTTTCATACATTTTAATTAATTTATCATTGTAAATAGCTTTCCAGAACTGTTAGACGAATTCAAAATCCTATTAACAGTATATGATGAACAAAACATATCTTCCCAAAATCATTCTGAAATTTGTTGTATATCTTTAGTCTCGTCATTTTAATATACGTGAAATTAAAAATTTTAGTTGTTTTAATTTCTATTTCTTGAAATCACCTTTCTAGTTATAAACTACTAATCTCATTCTTAGTTCTACCTTGGGGTTGGGAAATAGCATTACTATATGAAAAAAAGGAATATCAGTGTTTGTGTGTAAAGCAAATCTAAGAGCCCAAAGCAATTCCTATGTGTACAATCTATCACTCTATGATGACTCAGTATACAGCTTCCAACTCTTCTCCATCTCTGCTCATATACTTGCCTCCTTTTCCATCCTTTTTTTTTTATTCAATAGCAGTCTTGAAGGTATGCTTTGTAGGTTTTTTTTTTTTTTTTTGAAAATTTTCCAAACTGTGGAAATTCTTTTTTTTTTTTTTAATTTCAATGGATTCTAGCTAAGGTAAAACTGGGGAAATTCTTGTGTGGTTTCATTTCATTCACCCTCTATTACTATTAAAACACAAATTTATAGGATTTGACAAAATCACTGTAAATGACTGTGATTTATTAGCAATATCAAATAGCATAGAAAATGAAGATCTATATTGTAATAAAGTATAGAACTCTGTATGATATGATTGACAGCCTGCATTCCTTTTGTTTTATTATCATCCCCTTCTTCCTCTTTTCTTAAGTAGAGATTGGATCAGGAGGTAAAGTAATTAGATATATGAAGGTGATGAGAAATTCTTTGGGGAGCATTCCAGTAAACTAGAGAAAAATGAAGAAACTGTGGATAGAACTTTGGTATCTCATCAACTGCAGCCTTCTTGCTTACCCTAATGTACTCTACACACCAAAGTCTCTGTGATTATAAGGAAGTCCTCTTTTACCTTCCTGGGTATCAGAATTTCAATGTTACATTCCAAACATCCATTTCTTACTTTCTCAACTTTGTATCGTTCACTATCTCTATCGTTCTTGAAAATACCAAATTTCTATTGTTATATGTGAAGACAGGATGGAAAAATGATGGGCCAGATCAAACTTTTTAAACTATCAATTGCAATCCTATATGGGATCAAATAACTGAATTTGGGAGTCACAACAGTAAAAAGTTTCGGAAGATACTGACCACAAAATAATTCAAATGTATAATTAATCTCAGGTACTTCTGGCAGTATTTGTCTGTGTTGCATTGCTCAGTTTCATCATAGGTTTTCATTGTATATGCAAAAATTATTCCAGAAACACCTAGGTTCAAATTTGAGGGGAAGTTGTGTAAAAATTTATCTGGCAAAAATGGGGTAGAAATGGAAAAAAGTTAAGAAGCCATGAGCTTCTACACCAAGATAAGGTCAAAATGGGTTCATGACCTAGGCATAAAGAATGAAATTATTAATAAATTAGAGGAACACAGGATAGTTTACCTCTCAGACTGTGAAAGGGGAAGGACTTTATGACCAAAGCAGAACTAGAGATCATTACTGATCACAAAATAGAAAATTTCGATTATACCAAACTGAAAAGTTTTTGTACAAACAAAACTAATGCAGACAAGATTAGAAGGGAAGCAATAAATTGGGAAAATATTTTTACAGTCAAAGGTTCTGATAAAGGCCTCATTTCCAAAATATATAGAGAATTAACTCTAATTTATAAAAAATCAAGCCATTCTCCAATTGAAAAATGGTCAAAGGATATGAACAGACAATTCTCAGATGAAGAAATTGAAACTATTTCTAGTCATATGAAAAGATGCTCCAAGTCATTATTAATCAGAGAAATGCAAATTAAGACAACTCTGAGATACCACTACACACCTGTCAGATTGGCTAAGATGACAGGAAAAAATAATGATGATTGTTGGAGGGGATGTGGGAAAACTGGGACATTGATTCATTGTTGGTGGAGTTGTGAACGAATCCAACCATTTTGGAGAGTAGTTTGGAACTATGCTCAAAAAGTTATCAAACTGTGCATACCCTTTGATCCAGCAGTGTTACTACTGGGATTATATCCCAAAGAGATTATAAAGAAGGGAAAGGGACCTGTATGTGCACGAATGTTTGTGGCAGCCCTTTTTGTAGTGGCTAGAAACTGGAAACTGAATGGATGTCCATCAGTTGGAGAATGGCTGAATAAATTGTGGTATATGAAAATTATGGAATATTACTGTTCTGTAAGAAATGACCAACAGGATGATTTCAGAAAGGCCTGGAGAGACTTACACGAACTGATGCTGAGTGAAATGAGCAGGACCAGGAGATCATTATATACTTCAACAACAATACTATATGATGACCAGTTCTGATGGACCAGGCCATCCTCAGCAACGAGATCAACCAAATCATTTCTAATGGAGCAGTAATGAACTGAACTAGCTATGCCCAGAAAGAACTCTGGGAGATGACTAAAAACTATTACATTGAATTCCCAATCCCTATATTTATGCCCACCTGCATTTTTGATTTCCTTCACAAGCTAATTGTACAATATTTCAGAGTCTGATTCTTTTTATACAGCAAAATAATGTTTTGGTCATGTATACTTATTGTGTATCTAATTTATATTTTAATGCATTTAACATCTACTGGTCATCCTGCCATCTAGGGGAGGGGGTGGGGGGTAAGAGGGGAAAAATTGGAACAAGAGGTTTGGCAATTGTTAACGCTGTAAAGTTACCCATGCATATAACCTGTAAATAAAAGGCTATTAAATAAAAAAATAAAAAAAGAAGCCATGAGCTTCGATATTATATGAGTGTTAATCCACTTCAGAGTGATTATCAGTGCTTCACATTTTAACTCTTAAGGAGGTTCCCTATGGATGTCAAAGGAACATGACATGGTTTCTGTTCTATGTAATATTTTAAAAAAATAATTTGATAATGTAAGGAAATTGTGGGAAGATCACAAGATATAATAAAATAGATTTATAGATAGTGTGTGCATGTATGTTTGTGTTCATGTGAGTATGTGTTTGTACTATGGGAAATGACAGATCAGTGATTTTAAAAGTACACTTTGATGACTTGATTGAAGATAGATTGAAATAGGGAATAACTTCAAGCAGGAGATCCATGAAAATATGATTGCACTTGTCTAGGCACAAGGTCCCAAGAATTTTGAAAAAGAAACATTAAGATTTGGTAATTGATTGGCTCTAGGGTTGAGGAAAGAATCAAAGAAAGTACTGAAGTTGTAAAAAAGAATATCACTGGAATTTTGGTTGCAGCTGTCAATAAAACACTGCAATTCAGAAGAGGTTTGATTTAAATGAATGTGTTTTGCTTTGGCCATGTTGAATTTGAGATGCTTAGAGGATTTCTACTTAGAAATGCCTAATAGGAAGATGGTTGTATAAAGACTGGAGCTGATAGAGAAAGGCTATTACTGAATGTATAGAAATATATAGACAGTTATACATATTCATATAGAAAGTTTTGAATTCAGAGATTCCTGATTCTTTGGTTTTCCCTCTAACCACTCCTTTCTGTGTTGATCTATTTAATTAAGATAAATGTAAATTTCTAAGTTTTACTTTGAAAATCAATTCCAAATTGCTAAATAGGAGAGGCATGATTATTAAACTGATGCCAATTTCTCTGAAAATTATTTTTTGATTTTAGTGCGTTCTAAATTGAGCATGAGATGATTGTATGATGTGACAGGTAAGAATACTAGTACACATTGGGCTACATTTAGAGAGGCATATTGTTGATACTCTGGGGGATTTTAGTCTTTTCATGTTCTGCCATTTTTAGAACACATCTGAAGAAATGGGTTTTGTTCTAGGTGCCATATATTTGAAATAAATTTACAAATTGGTGAGTGATTAGAAAACAATGTTAATTACCAACAAAAGCACAGGACAAACATGCTCAAATAGGATCACCTAATTTATTTAGGTAGGCATTCTTATCCCCCAAAATGAGGGAGTCATGAGTAATAATAGATTTCTTCCTATGTAGGCTAGAAGAAAAAAAGATTAAATATATTTTTATATGTGTGTATACATACTTAATATTTTATATTAATTAATTGTACATATAATTTAATATATATGTGTATATATGTGTGTATGTGTGCATGTGAACATGTGTATTTTCTTTTCAATAGCAAATGTTAAAACAATAGCAAATTATCCTTAAAAACTGAATATGATTTTACAGGGTGACAATGTAACTTTGATTAAACAAAGGACCTTCAAGAATTTCTAATTGAACACAGAATTGAAGAGAAAATTAGGAAAAGAAACATTTCTTTTTTTATTAAAGGTATTTATTTTAAAAAATATATGAAGAGATAATTTTCAACCTTTACCCTTGCAAAATCTTGTGTTGCAAATTTTTTTCTCTTCCTCCCTTAGATAAATAATCCAACATGTTAAACATGTGCAGTTCTTCTATACATATTTCCACAATTATCATACTGCACTGGAAAAATCAGATCAAAAAGGAAAAAAAAAGAAATGAAAGAAAATGCAAGCAATCAACAACAAAAAAAATGAAAGTATTATGTCGTGATCCACATTTAGTCCCCACAGTCCTCTCTCTGGGGGTAGGTGGTCTTCATAACAAGACCACTGGAATTCTCTTGAATCACTGCTGTGAAAGAGACATGTCCATCAGAATTGATCATTGTATAATCTTGCCTTTACTATGTACAATGTTCTCCTGGTTCCACTCACTTCACTCAGAATCAGTTCATGTAAGTCTCTCCAGGTCTCTCTAAAGTCAGGATCATTTCTTATAGAACAATATATTCTATAACATTGATATACCATAACTTTTCCATCCATTCTCCAACTGAATCCACACAGTTTCCAGTTTCTTGCCACTACAAAAAGAGTTGCCAGAAACATTTTTGCATGTGTGGCTATTTTTCCTTTTTTATGATCTCTTTGAGATACAAAACCAGCAGAGACATGACTAGATCAACCTGTATGCAAAGAAAAATAAGCATTTCAAACAAAAATCCAGAAAAAACTTAAATTTGTTTAAAGTAATGAATGAAGTTGTATGACATAGTGAGAATATTATAATGCGTGTGAGTGATATTACCTTTTAGAATCTTAATGTTTTCCAAGTATGTTGAAGGAGATTTAAAAAACGAAACAAAAAAAAACCCTTATATCTTGGGAATTATTAGCTCTCTTTTGAGGACTTTAAGAGAAAGAATAGTGGTAGAATAAAATTTATTAGTATACTTGTATTTCCACAGTGAAGAGAAAACTGAAAGAATTGAATGAAACCTCTCTTTCGTCATCAATCAGCTATATAAAGTGTAGACAGACTTGGAGAAAGTGGAGAATGCATAGCTACTGGAAGGATATTTTTTTATCTGAAACAAAGATGAGCTCAAAACACACAAACACAGAGAGAGAGAGAGAGAGAGAGAGAGAGAGAGAGAGAGAGAGAGAGAGAGAGTTTAGTGTAGCATTACCTTAAATGAATAGGGCAAAACCTTCAGATATAGAGTGAGTATTAAGAGACAGGTTAATATTAAGGATGGAATAGTCACAAGCAAAACAGACTTATTCCTGAACTCCTGAAGGGGAGTTTAAAAGGGAGGAGAGGAGAAGAATTTAGACAAGTAGGACATAGTTGAATAAGTTATATATGAATCCAGTGAAAAATTATTACAGTGCAAACTGGGAAGGGATTTTTACATTCAGAGGTTGAAAAAAAGGCCTCATTGCTGAAATATATAGAAAATTGACTCAAATTTATAAGAATTCAAGCCATTCTCAAATTGATAAATGGTCAAAGGATATGAATACACAATTTTCAGATGAAGAAATTGGAACTATTTGTAGTCATATAAAAAGGTGCTCCAAATCATTATTGATCAGAGAAATGCAAATTAAGACAACTTTGAAATACCACTCTACATCTCTCAGATTGGCTAAGATGATAGGAAAAGATAATGATGAATATTGGAGGGGATGTGGGAAAACTGGGACACTGATACATTATTGGTGGAATTGTTAATGAATGCAACCATTCTGGAGAGCAATTTGGAACTATGCTCAAAAAGTTACCAAATTGTGCATACCCTTCGATCCAGCAGTGTTACTACTGGGCTTATAACCCAAAGAGATCTTAAAGAAGGGAAAGGGACCTACATATGCAAAAATGTTTGTGACAGCCCTTTTTGTAGTGGCTAGAAACTGGAAATTGAATGGATGCCCATCAATTAGAGAATGACAAATAAATTGTGCTATATGAATGTTATGGAATATTATTGTTCTGTAAGAAATGACCAGCAAGATAATTTCAGAGAGACCTGGAGAGACTTACATGATCTGATATTAAATGAAATGAGCAGAACCAGGAGGTCATTTTACACAGCAAGGATAAGACTATACAACAATCAATGTACATTAGTACATGGCTCTCTTTAACAATGAAATTATTCAAACCATATATATGTGGGGTGAGTGTGGGTGTGAGTTGTGTATCTATATATCTATATACATATACATAAATATATGTTTTCGTGAATGTAACTTGTTTGGGAGGGGAGGGAATGAAAGGAGGAGAAGAATAAAGTAAAGAAGGCGATCAACAGAAAACCAAAGAACAATTTACAAGGAAGCAAAGAAAAAAATGGTCATTCATAATATATTTTTTCTAATACACACACACACACACTTACACACACACACACACACACACACACACACACATATATATACATATATACATACATATATATATATATATATATATATAGAGAGAGAGAGAGAGAGAGAGAGAGAGAGAGAGAGAGAGAGAGAATACACACAGATAGATTGATAAATACATATACTTTCTTGATCTGGTAATTTGTTGTTATATATTTTGAATCCTCCCTGATATTTTGCTGGGCACATAATAACATTCTCTTTTATTTTGATTTAATTGTTCTTTTTAAAATTTCTTTTCTGTTTTCATTTCTTTTACTCTGTTTTTCAAAAAAAATTGGAAAAGGAAAAAAAAAACAATAAAAAAACTAAATGAAGGAAACTTGAAAACTAAATCTTATTTCTAAGCATTTCAGTCTTACCAAAAAATAATCTGCCTAGGAATTCAGATTCTAAGAACCTTTATACTAAGTCAGGGTCAAACACCCCACTTCCTATATTAACCTTAGTTTATTAAATTGTATAATTTATTATCTTTACCTTATGGGCATTTGATTAAAAGCCATTAAATGTCAACTGTGTATTCTGACAACTAAGCATAATTCCTAAAATATCTAAATATTGGTTTCCCTAATAGGCACAAAAAAGAGATGAAGAGTTATGAGGAAATATAAATTCAAGTCTTTACAAGTAGATCTTTAGATAAAGTTGGACCATACCTACCTAAGCAGAATTTTTTAAGGCTATAGCAAAAATAATTCTAGTATCTGTAATTATCCATATTAACACATTTCTTTTTGGTTTGAGCATCATTTCCACTAAAATCTTTATCTTTTTCTGGGAGATGCTATCTAACATCTTTTATTGGATGAGCTCTTTATTACCAAGATACCACCACAGTAAAAAGCCATTTCTAAAATCAAAATAAGTCTGATTGGTACTGTTTGGTAATTTGTTAATAAATGAACATTTCAATCCCTTTCTTGTAAATTCCAAATTGCTTTCCAACATGACTGGATCAACTCCGAAATCCTAAAGTAGTATTATCAGTGTACTTACACCATTCCAACATTAATTATTCCCATATTTTGTCACCTTTATTATTTTGATTTGTGAGATAGAATCTTGAAGGTTTTCTGATTTTTGTTTTTCTACAGTTTTAATGATCTGGAATAGATTTTCCTATGACTGTTAAATTTTTCTTTTATCAATTCCTTATTCATACCCTTTGATCCCTTACCATTGTTGCATTAAATACTAAGTAGGAGATACTTCTCTCCTCCTTTACTTATCTTTAGTATTTAATAATATTGAATACCCTCTTCTAGAAACTTTTTCTCTTCTGTTTTGTTTTGTTTGGGTGCTTATTTTGTAAATAGCATTTCCCTCTTTTGGTTCTTTTCCTGTCTGATAGCTCTTCTTCATTTTTTTATACTGAATGGTTTCTTTCTCTTTTTCTTTTTTAGATTTAAAAACTTTTTTTTATTATTACTATAGCTTTTTATTTACAAGATATATGCATGGGTAATTTTTCAGCATTGACAATAGCAAAAGCTTTTGTTCCAATTTTTCCCTTCTTTCCCCCCACTCCCTCCACCAGATGGCAGGTTGACCAATATGTGCTAAATATGTTAAAGTATATGTTAAATACAATATATGTATACATTTCCATACAGTTATTTTGCTGTACAAAAAGAATCGGACTTTGAAATAGTGTACAATTAACCAGTGAAGGAAATAAAAAATGCAAGCAGACAAAAATAGAGGGATTTCCCATTTCCCAGAGTTTTTTTTTTCGCTGGGTGTAACTGGTTCAATTCATTACTGCTCTACTGGAACTGATTTGGTTCATCTCATTGCTGAAGATGGCCACATCCATCAGATTAATCATCATATAGTATTGTTATTGAAGTATATGATGATCTCCTGATCCTGCTCATTTCACTCAGCATCATACTGAATGGTTTCAATTCATCTTCCTAACTATGATTATATACTTGGCATTTTTTCTCAGTTGTCTGTCTCTGTCTCTCTTTTTCTCCATTTTTTTCCTTTGCCTTTTCTCTCTTACTCTGTTCTTTCTCATTCTTGTGTCTCTCCATCTCTGTGTTTCTCTGTTAATTTCTGTCTATGTCTGTCTATCTTTGTCTGACTCTGTTTCTCTCTCTCTCCCTCCATCTTTCTGTCTCTCTCTGTCCCCCTCCACTTGTCTCTTTTTTTCATATTATGGGTACGCATGTGTTTGATGAACATATGTATGCAGATGATTCCTTTATCTATAATTCCAACTCTAGTTTCTCTCCAGAGTTCCAGTCCTATGTCACAAACTTCTATCAGACATTTTGAATAACACTCTATATAGAAACCAAAGTAAAGAGATTCAAAACAGAACTTGTTCTTTGTCCAATATCCTCTTTTAATCCCACCAATTCTATCTTTTTTTTTTCAGATTTTGCAGATGTCAATGAGGCACCACATCCATTCAAATCTTATTCTAATCTTGTGGTCATCCTGAAATACTCCCATTTCCCCAGTGATGTAGTCATTAGCTTAATTTGGCTTTGTCTAGTTTCTCAAGTCTGTTGCATTTTTCCAATTTTTTCACCTCACCCTTAATCAGTTTATTACTTCTAGTTCTATTACTACTACTTTTTTTCAGGGGATTTTTGGATTCCTGAGGTCCTAAACACAATGGCAAATGGCTAAGAGGGACCAAGTGGCAAAGTGGATAATGGTGTTGGAAACAGAAATTCCTGAGTTCAAATTCAGCCTCAGACCCTTATTAGTTGTGGGAACAGGAGAGGTCATTTAATCTGTTTGTTTCAGTTTCCTCTATTGTAAAATGTGAATAACAATAGAACTTAACTCACAAGGCTATGATATAGGAATAAAATATTTGTATAATTACTTAGCATAATGTTTGGCACATAGGGAACACTTTATGCTTATTCCCTTATTTTTCTGCTTCTTTTTTCTTACTTCCTTTTTCATGTAAAATACACTTGTATTTCTGGATTCCAAATTAGTTTCTTGTTTTATAGATGACTCAGAGAATGATATCAATTCTTCAACCAGTATCCATATATTGCTTGTCTTTTTCCATTGAATTTTAAGGACATTTAAATTGATCAAGATATTTTAAACTTAGTCTAACTCCTAGAATTGATTGATTGGATAGATTTGTCTAGGCTTGGCTTGCACCCTCTTATTGATTGATTCATGGTACTTTTGTGACAAGAGTATCAGAAAATTGAATTTTGTCATTTATTTTAAGTGTAGTGGGGCAATTGATTGATTGAATCAATACACTCCCAACATTATATATAAAATTAAGGATACTTTCCCCACCTATGCAAAGACAAATTGTTAGAAAAGTGCTTTGTCAACTAGCAAGTGATATATAAAAGTAAGTATCATTTATATTATTTTTCAAAAAAATAAAAAAAAGTTTTATGAGAAAAGAGAGGTGAAAAAGAAAGAGGTATAATCTCATTTTCATAAGACTCAATATAAGTTATTAACATGGGAAATAGCAAAATAAATAAACAAGCAGAATGTATAAAGAGGCCTTCAAATGACTGAAAAGTAGAGCACTTAAATAAACAAATGTAGTGTATGTTATTCAAAGATAATTTTAAAGTGGCATTTTAACACTTTCTTTTCAGAAGTTTAAATGCTATTGTATCCACAATATTTAATTGCATTTTGCATTAGAATATGATACTAGTCACAAAGAGTAACTGTAATTGTGTCTGTGGGCCCGTCATTAACCACCTTGGGCTTTACTTAACTTTTCTGTAACAACTGGCCTAGATAATTACTAAGATCCCTTCAGATTCCAAAATTTATATATTAATGTTTATATTTTTGCTTAGCAAACCTGCTTTTATTTATTGTCGCCAGAATAAGAATTATATGATGGCAAAATCTATCATTACAAGGATAGGATTTGGTAGGTTTGCCTGCCTAACTTATCTGTGACTAGGGACTACTTTAAGAAAACATTTCTTTGACCATACAGAATTCTGGGTCACAGTGTAAGAACTTGGAGGAGTGTTATTCTTAGTAGATTCAGGAGAGCAATGTCTCTTCTTTGGCAAAAAACAGAGCACTAACCAAAAGAATAGTGACCACACCCACTTTAGATGATACTTCCTTGGAAACACCAAAAACCTCAAAGATCCTCTCAAGTTAGCTCAGAAAACATCAATGAGAAAAGCTCGAAGATAGGGACAATGCTCTCTATTCCCCGGAAGCAGAGCACAACTTTAACATAAAGTTGAATAAAGAAATAATAACAAAGGGGACAGAGTCAAGATGGTGAAGAAGACACACACGACTTTCTAAGCTCCTCTTCTACCCTCATGACCAACATTAAATTCAGCCTCAAAAATAGCTCTCAAGTGGTAAAACCCATGAAGACTAAAAGTACAACAACTCACCAGCCAAAGAAAATCTAGAATTTCGTCAGAAAAGGTTTGTCCTGAGGGGCGGGGGAGAAGATCAGCTCAAGTAGGGAGAGAACTTAAGTTTAACATATTGTGCAGTCCAGGCGGGAGTGGTCTCTGTGCTTAGAAAATTGCAGAGACAACCCTGGCATAGACCAATTGCTCTGCAAAACAGTAGAACAGAAGAGAAGCCACTCTAGATCCACTCTAGATCCTCACAAGCTGTACACACCCAAAACCAGAAGTGACAGCACAGATCGCAGTACAACCTTGCAGCCCCAACCCCAAACATTCAAGGATTTTGATAAAGATCTCATTTTTAAAATACACAGGGAATTGATTCAAATTTAAAAAATTCTTGCTATTTTCCAAGTGATAAATGGTTAAAGATATGAACAATTTTCAGATGAAGGCATTGAAACCAGTTCATGTCATATGATTGCTACTGATCACAGAAATGCAGTTTTAGACAACTCTGGGGTACCTCTACCTCTCAGAAGGGCTAAGATTACAGAAAAAAAATAATGATTAATGTTGGAGGGGTTGTGGTAAAATGGACCCTAATACATTTTTGGTGAAGTTGTGAACTGATCCAACCATTCCAGAGAACATTTTGAAACTAAGCCTTTAGGCTATTAAAATGTGTATAACCTTTGATCCCACAGTGTTTTTATTTTTACTGAGCTTGTTCCCAAAGACATTATAAAGGAGGGAAAGGCACCCATTTGTGCAAAAAATGTTTCTGGCAGTCCTTTTTGTAGAGGCAAGAAACTGGAAACTAAGTGGATGCCCATCAGTTGTTGAATGGCTGAATAAATTATAGTAGATGATTGCTAAGAAATATTATTTTTCTATAAGAAATGTTCAACAGAGTCCTGGAGATACTTGCATGAACTGATGCTAAGTGAAATAAGCAGAATCAGAAGATTATTGTACACAGCAAGAACAAGATTATATGATGATCGATTCTGATAGATGTGGCACTCTTCAACAGTGAGATGATTCTGACCAATTTGAATGACCTTGTGATAAAGAGAGCCATATACATCCAGAGAAAGAACTGTGGGAACTGAATGTGGTTCACAAAGAACTTTCACTCTTTTTGTTGTTGTTTGTTTGCATTATATTTTTTCTCATTTTTTTCTGTTCTGATTTGATTTTTCTTGTGCAGCAAGATATGTATAAATATATATTCATGCATTGGCTTTAACATATATTTCTACCTTGTTTAACATATGTTGGACTAGTTTCCATCTAGGGGTGAGGTTTTGCAAGGGTTAATGTTGAATTATTCATGCATATGATTTGAAAAATAAAAAGGTTTAATAAAAAATAGTGCTCTCAATCACTATTGATCAGAGAAATTCAAATTTAGACAACTCTGAGGTACCACTGCCTTTTAGATTGGCTAAAATGACAAGAAAAAATAATGACTAATACTGAAGGGGTAGTTGGAAAACTGAGATATTAATACATTGTTGGTGAAGTTGTGAACTGATCCAATTATTCCAGAGAGTAATTTGAAACTATGCCCAAAGGGCTATCAAATATGTATACCCTTTGATCCCATAGTGTTTCTACTGTACTTGTATTCCAAAGAGATCATAAAGGAGGGAAAGGGAACCATATGTGCAAAAAATACTTTTGACAACCCTTTTTGTAGTGGCAAGAAACTGGAAATTGAGTGGATTCTCATCAGTTGTCAAATGGCTGAATAAAATATAGTATATGAATGCAATGGAATATTATTGTTCTATAATAAGTGATCAGCAGGATGATTTCAGAGATGCCTAGATAGACTTACATGAACTGATTCTAAGTGTAGTGAACAGAACTAGGAGATCACTGTACACTGCAACAAAAAGATTATATGATGATCAATTCTGCTAGAAGTGGCTCTTTTCAACAATAAGATGATTCAGTCCAGTTCTAATGGTCTTGTGTTGAAGAGAAACATCTGTTCCTAGAGCGAGCATTGTGGGGACTGAGTGTGGATCATAACATAATTTTTTTTTCACTCTTTTTATTATTGTTTTCTTGCTTTTTGTTTTATTTCTCTTTTTTTTTTCCTTTTTGATCTGATTTTTCTTGTGCAGCATGATAATTGTGGAAATATGTATAGAAAAATTGCACATTTATCATATATTGCATTGCTTTCTGCCTAGTGATGGGGTGGAAAGAAAGAAGGGAAAAAAATTGGAACACAAAGTTCTGCAAGGAGGAATGCTGAAAATTATCCATGCATATGTTTTGAAAATAAGAAGTTAAATAAAACAATGAATTAAAAAACAAACATAATTTTAAGCAGTTTTCTCTGATGAAGATCTCACTTTTCAAATGTGTAGGAAACTGAGTCAAATTTATGCAAAAATAAGGAATGATTACCCTCTTGATAAATGATCAAAAGAAATGAACAAAGGGCTATAACGATATCTATTTTCTTAACATCACCAATAGGAACATATCCAAAAGAGATTTAAAAATAAAAGGGAAAAGAAGCTATATATACAAAAATGTTTGTAGTAACTCTTGAGGAAAATAATTGTAAATTGAGAAGATGCCCACCAATTGGAAAATGGTTGAATAAATTGTAGTATATGATTATGAAATAATATAATTGTTCTTTAGCAGTTTGCTATAAATAAATTAAAAAAAAAAACTTTTCACGTCCACCATGAGCTCAAACAAAGTGCAATGTGCATAGTAATAGGAAAGTTGTGGGATGATCAGCTGTGAATGACTGTGTTCTCAGCAATACAATGTAAAATTATCCAAAGTTACTCTGAAGGACTTATGATGAAAAATGCTATCCATATGTATAGAAAGAACTTATTATATCTGCATGCAGATGGAAGCATGTTTTTTGTGGGGGGAAGGAATGATTTATACTTTCTTTTGCAACATGATTTTATGGAAATGTTTTGCATAACTTCACATATCAGTAGTGGGGGACATGGGAGAAAGAAAGAGAATCTGTGACTCAAAGTTATGGAACTGGATAAAATAAAAACTATTAAAACATGAAAAAAAATTCATTAAAGATAATAATAGCACTGAGACAACATGTCAGAATTTATGGAATGAAACCAAGGATAAAAATTTATATCTCTAAAAGATAATATACTCAGACAAAATATCAGTGAGGAAAGAGTACATTAAATTAGAAGGGGACAGACAGAAAAGACTCCATGAAGGAGTTGGACAGGGCAAGAAAGAGGATTGCAAAATGTGAAAATTAAAAGGAAATATTTTCTAGATGTGATGGACAGCCTGTGTGAATGCTTGTAAGTTGTAGAGTGGATAATAAAGGAATCATTTGAAATTATTACTATTTTGCATATTGACAAATTTTCTATTTCAAATTGTCCTACTTTCCTGGAAAATCTGAAACATCTGTGTACTAGAATAATCATTAAATTGTGTAAGTCACTTCACCTAAAATATCATTAATGGACAGATATTCTAAGGAGATCAAAGATAGAAGGAAATGCATTGGAAAAATTTGGTGTAAACCAGTTCTTATTGTAATAACAAGGAGCTGAATGCAAAGTGGCTGACCATTCAAGTATAAATTGTTATACAATTGTAACTATTGTGTCCTAAGAAATAGGGATGATGAAATAGCTAGGTGACACAGCAGATAGAGCACCAGCCCTGAAGTCAGTAGTTCTGACTTCAATCTGAGTTCAAATCTAGTTTCAGACACTTAACACTTCCTAGCTCTGTGACTCTGGGCATGTCACTTAACCCCAATTGCTTCAGGAAAAAAAAAAGAAAAGAAATAGGGAATATGAAAAAAGGAAAAAGAATAAGCAATTAATAGCTTAACCACAATAAAGGAAAATAACACTGAAAATAACTTCTCAATGTAGGGAAGGCATCCCTACATTGGAATGGGAAAGATGGGAACTAAAATCTCAGTTATTTCAAAACACCTCCAAGACTGATGAAAACAGCCTAATATTATGAGACCAAAAGCCTTAGGAACAGCCGTATCCCCCAGACCATTGGATGTGCTTCTGACCCTTTTCCTTATAATCATAATTAAGCAGAGAAATCACTGTGGCAGAGGCCCACCTTTTTCATCATCAACAACATATACTCATTTCCTGCCACCAATATACTAATGAGCTTAAGAAACCTAGTACTAGAAATATCCCTTAAATCAATGGTACTGCTCAGGAACCTTATAATCTTCACCTGCAGAATCATCTCCCATGGAAAAGTGACCAGCCATCCCCACCAACTACCACCCAATTAAGACAAACAAGACAATGAGGCTACCCAAGATGAAATAATAGGGCATACTGAGGGAGAGAGCCAAGGCAGCAATGCCTGGATTGTCAAAATACCAACACCACACTGATTAGTATCTGCTAACATCTTTGAAAGGAAACAGCATAGGACTTCAAAGCTAAAATCCTTCAGACAACTAATACTTCCAGCACAATGCTCACAGGCATTGTCTTGATAAACAAAACTCATTGAGATATAATCTAGTAACAATCTCTGTAGGTACTACAACCACTGTTACTGAAAACCCAGAAAAGAAAATTCCTGTCACCAAAGCTAATTTGTTCAATATTATAAAATAGGATTTTGTCAGTGGAAAGTAGAAGCCTTAATATCTGTTTTGCCAAAGTACCCTTGGAATCATGGAATTATTTTTTCTGACATACAGCAAAATCTTCCATATGTGTTGTGTTCTTTGTTAAGATATTTGTCTTATTCTCTTATTGGCTCTCTAGTGCTTAATAGAGTGCTTTATAAATCAAAATATTTTATTAAATACCATTCATTCTTTGTAATAGGGATAATAAAATGTAAGTTGAACCAATACATTTGTTATTTTACTTAACTATACTTATAGCAAAGAATGGAAGTCTAAATGAGGAAATTGTCATTAGAAATCAAAAGATTACAAAAAAGGACACACATATGTATGTATGTGTGTTGATACAATATGCATACATACACATACATATGTATACATGGTCAGCCAGTCAATTAATTATTATGTGTCAACTAGGGGTGAGGAAATATATTAAGATCTGTGGATAAAAAGAAAGAAAAGAAGACAGTTCTGAAAACAGACACCTGTTTTCAAGGTGTTCAGTCTATAAAGTGTTAAAGGTTTTAATATGTCACTTTTTCCCCCAACACTGAATTTGATATATAACTCTCTACATTCTTTTGTAAAATACCACACATCCTTTTACATAGAACACTCCTTTCCACACAGCCTTTCCATCCAAAATACATACTTTCAAAAATTCCAGCTAGGCAGAATTTAAATCTAAGTTATGACAATATTCTAAAAATTAAAGCTGACTAAAAAATATCTATCTCTGTCTAGTCATCTACTATTTCCAATGGTGAAATTACAAGGTCATACTCTTACTCTAATTCAAATATTTTAATGATGATGAAACCTCCCATGGGGAAACTGTTTGCTACCCTTTGATTGGGAATATATTAAAGCATTTTCTAATAATCAACTGTTTAGACTAAATTTCCCTGTGTTCAATTTCATCATGTTACTGCATCTCATTCTCCTAAATAACTTCCCCTTGGGTGTTTATTCTCTTCTGGTGCAACAATGATTATCTGTGATATATGAGAAGAGTATTTTAATGTAATGAAGTCCTATGATTACTATGCGTAATCAAATTGTGGATAATCAAGAGAATATTATAAAAAGAAATATTAAGTATGTTGTAGACCTAAAATGAAAACTTTGCGAAATATAAAGCTTATTAAGTGCAGTGATATCTTTTAAGTTAACTGCTAAAAGCAAAGTTTAAATCATCATTTAGAGAATTTAAACCATGTTTTCTATACAAACCTCAGTTTGTTTTCCTGTATGTCTCTTTTACTTAAGCAAAATTGAAATTTTACTTTCAAAATATTTTTTATTTTAATTCAATGACACTTCAAATCACATCTTCTACAATAAGACTTTATTGATCCCCCCTTATTTCCAATTCCCCCTGTACAGAGTTTGTTTATAGTTGTTTACATGTTGTCTTCCACATTAAATTGTAAGATCCTGAAAGCAGGGACTGTCTCTTATTCTTGTATTTCTAATACTTAGCATAGAATTATATTTAATAAATGTTTATTGACTGATTTATTAACTAGAAAAGCTTTGCAGATGCAAGGAATTATTAGTTGTTACTGCAAGGATGAATAAGGTATATCCTCTACTTTAAAGAATTTCAGAGTGGGTGGAGCCAAGATGGTGGAGAGGACACATGTCTTTTTCTGAGCTTTACCCACAACCCTCAGACTAACTAGCAAATCCAATCTCTCAATTAGTTCTGGACTTTCAGAACCTACAAATTTTGAGAGTATAACACATTACCAGTAGAAGACAATTTTGAAGATCTCCAAAAAAGGTCTGTTTCAATTGGACACAGAGGAAGGCGGGTCACACACAAGCAGGCTGAGCACAGATGCTGAGTGCAGAGAGCACACAGTCCCTGGGCAGTGTGGAATCTGTGCCCTATACTATAAAGAAAATTATTACAAAGGCATGACCTGTGATGATAACATTGTAAATTTGATCATTGCCAATCAGAGTGCCAGGTTGGCCAAGTTCTGCTTGGATAAGGAGACTTAGAGCTGTGCCAATTATGCCTGCTCAGGTGCTGAATAGTAGATAGAGTTCCAATGTCTTTATGATTTGTAGAGAAAAGTTATCAAGTAATGAACATAGGTAAAATGGCCAAGGATAAGCATTGAACTGTAAATTCAAAATTATATCTCTTTTTACCAGTGTTGTAAATTGAAGCCAGATGTTAAGGCACTTAGCTGTTAACTAAGAATTAAGGGGAAAGATATCCCCCAGTTTAGAGGTGAAGGTAGTTTATTGAGTCTACCCCCGGAGACTCCCCGCCTTGTAAGAAAAAAAAAAAAGGCTCTAGAATCAGAAGGTAAAATAGGCATTGAAAGAATTCATCAAACACTTTCTGAAAGAGAGCCCAAAATAAAAACCCCAAGGAATGTTGTGGCTAAATTTCAGAATTATCAGACTAAGGAAACAATATTACAAGCAGCCAGGAAAAAAAAAAAAAATTCAAAGCCACAATAAGGATCACTCAGGATTTAGCAGCCTCCACATTAAAAAATCAAAGGGCCGTAAATATGATATTCCATAAGGCAAAAGAACTTGGAATGCAGCCAAGAATAAACTACCCAGCTAAGCTAAGCATTTTTTTCCAAGGAAAAAAATGGACATTCAATGAAACAGGTGAATTCCATTTATTCCTAATGAAAAAAAAAAAAAAACAGAGCTAAACAAATAATTTTACCTCCAAATATAAGCCTCAAGAGAAGAATAAAAGATAAAAAATACAATTGAGAACTGTATTTCTGTTACAGGCATACATAAAGAGCATGTATAATTTGATTTTACTGTTACAATATTTTTTAAAAAGGAAGTAGAAGTGGAAAGGGGAATGGATCAGAGAAAGGAAAAGGGGGAGATAAAAGAGGGAAATTACATCCCAGGAAGAGATCATATCTATGGGAATTAAAGGGGGGGAGCATTGTGTGAATCTTACTCTCATCAGATTTGGCTGAAAGAGAAAATATTAGACATATTTAATTTTAAAAGAAACTTCTTTCACTGCATTAAAAAGTGGGAGATGAAAAGAGAAAATGAAAAGAATAGACTAAATAAAAGGGAATACAGAAAAAATAGGGAAAAGGTATCAAAAAGGGGAGGGACTCAAAGGGGGTGGGAGGGATTCTAAAAAGGGAGAGCTGTGTTAGGCAAGTGGTGCCTATAAGTTTAATGCTGAGGAGGGGGGTAATGGGGAAAAGGAAAAGAAAAATATAATCTGGGGATAATAAGATGGCAGAAAATACAGAATTAGTAGTTTTAACCTTAAATGTGAATGGGATGAACTCTCCCATAAAGTGGAGGTGGTTAGCAGACTGGATCAAAAGCCAGAATCCTACAATATGTTGCTTTCAGGAAACACATTTAAAGCATGGTGATACATGCAGAGTAAAGGTAAAAGACTGGGGCAGAATCGATTATGGAAAATATGCAAAATTCAAGCAAAAGCAAAAATTGATATAATTTAAAAAGATAAGGAAGGGGACTTTCAGCCAAGATGGTGGAGAGGACACACACATGTACTTAAGCTCTGAGTTTTTTCTCAGAATTTATTTCATGACAAGCCTCAGAATTAGTGTTTGACTGAAAAAAAGCTCACAAATATTACCTAGAGAAGACATCCTTAAATTCACCAGAAAAGGTCTGTTTTTGCTCAAGGGTAGGGACAGTTTTAGATTAGGTGCAGGCTGAGGGCAGGCAGTGGGAGCAACAGCATAGCAGCCAGCTCACAGCTGAGCAGACCAGAGGAGGCTGGAGTGTGATCTCAGCTGTCTCTGTGGGGAGAGCTTTACTATAGTATTGGATACTTTGCCCAAGCAGCAAGCCAATAGACAAGCAGAGAAGCTAAAAACACAAGAGGTAAAGACTATAACCTAGAAAAGCTAGGGTCCCTTGGGACCTGGCCACACCCACCCACAGTGTCTCAGCACTTTCTCAGAGTCTTAGAGCACAGATGCAGCACAGCCATTTCTGTCCTGCAAGTGCCTTGCTGCTGCCCCCTGCAGTCTGTAGAGGAAGCTCGGTAATACTATCCACCCTCCCCCCCCAAAAAAAAAAAAGCAGACTACATTTTTTTTTTTTGCTAGTTTGTTTTCTTTGATTCTTCTCTGACAAAATGAGCAAAAATTTTAAATGAACCCTACCCATTGGTAGCTTCTATAAGGATAGAGAGCAGACTTTAAACCCTGAGGAAACTAAAAACAGACTGTCTCCAGATGAATCCCCAAAGGGGGAGATGATCTCGTCCTCAACACAGAAGACTCTCATAGAAGAAATTAAAAAGGCTCTCACAAGAGAACTAGAAGAAAAGTGGGAAAAGGAAAGGGAAGCTTAGCAAGAGAGTCTGGATAAGTCATCCCACTCATTTAAAGATAAAGTGGATAAAGAAATTAAATCCTTGAAAAGCAGAATTAGGGAACTGGAAAAAAATAGCTCTCTAAAAAATAAAATTGGCAAAATGGAAAAAAATTCTATAAAACAAAACAACTCACTTAAAAATTCAATTGAACAATTAGAAAAAGATATAAAAAAGTGAGTGAAGAAAGTATCTCACTGAAAATCAGAACTGAAAAAAGAAGAATTGGGCTTGCAACTTAAAAAGCTAGAAAAAGACCAAATGAAATACCCCCAATTGAATATTAAACTTGAAATTCTAAAATTAAAAAGAGAAATTAATAAAATTGAAAGTTAAAAAAAAACCTGTTGAATAAATAAATAAAACTAAGAATTGGTTTTATGAAAAAAACCAACAAAATAGATAAACCTTTGGTAAATTTGATTAGAAAAAGGAAAGAGAAAGATCAAATTGTTAGTCTTAAAAATGAAAAGGGAGAAGTTTCCAATGAAGAAGAAATTAGAGAAGTAATTAAGTGTTACTTTGCCCAATTTTATGATAATAAATTTGACTACCTAAGTGAAATGAATGACTACCTTAAAAATATAGGCTACCCAGATTAACAGAGGTTGAAATAAATAGCTTAAATAGTCCCATCTCAGAAAAAGAAATTTCTACCAAATTTCTTTTATAACACAAATATGGTAATGATACCTAAACCAGGTAGGTTGAAAACAGAGAAAATTATAGACCCATCTCCCTAATGAATATTGATGCTAAAATCTTAAATGGCATATTAGCAAAATGATTACAGAAAATCATCCCCAGGATAATACACCATGACCAAATAGGATTTATCAAGAATTCAGGGCTGGTTCAATATTAGGAAAACTATTAGCATAATTGACTATATCAATAAACAATTAGCAAAAACCATATGATCATCTCCATAGATGCAGAAAAAGCATTTGATAAAATCCAACATTGATTCCTACTAAAAACACTTGAGAGTATAGGAATAAATGGACATTTCCTTAAAATAGTCAATAACATCTATTTAAAACCATCAGTAAGCATTATATGTAATGGGAATAACTGGAATCATTCCCAGTAAGATCAGGTGTGAAACAAGTTTTCCCAATATCACCATTACTATTCAATATTGTATTAGAAATGCTAGCTTTGGTAATAAGAATTGAGAAAGAGATTAAAGGAATTCTAGTAGTTAATGAGGAAACCAAATTATCACTCTTTGCAGATGATATGATAGTATACTTAGATAACCCCAGAGATTCTATAAGCTTTTAGAAATTATCCATAGCTTTAGCAAAGTTGCAGGACACAAAATAAACCCACATAAATCAACAACATTCTTATATATTACCAAGAAAATCCAACAGTTAGAGATACCCAGATAAATTCCTTTTAAAGAAACTGCTGATAATATAAAATATTTGGGAATCTATCTGCCAAGGAAAAGTCAGGAACTATATGAGCAAAACTACAAAACACTTTCCACACAAATAAAGTCAGATCTAACCAACTGGAAAAATATTAAGTGCTCTTGGATAGGTCAGGTGAATATAATAAAGATGACAATAGTACCTAAACTAATCTGTTAATTTAGTGCTATCGCAATCAGATTCCCAAAAAAAACTATTTTAATGACCTAAAAAAATAACAAGAAAATTCATCTGGAAGAACAAAAGGTCAAGACTTTCAAGGGAACTAATGGAAAAAAAATCAAATGAAGGTGGCCTAGCTGCACTTAGCATCATCATTTAACTTATCATCAATTCATGTAAGTCTCTCCAGGCCTCTCTGAAATCATCCTGCTTATTGTATCTTATAGCAAAATAATATTCCATAACTTGTATACACTATAACTTATTCAACCATTCTCCAGCTGATGGGCATCCACTTTGTTTCCATTTTCTTGCCACTAAAAAAAGAGCTGTTACAAACATTTTTGCTTCCTTTGCCTTTTTTTTTTCTTATATCATCAGGATGTAGAATTAGTTGATGCAGTACTTAATCAATTTGATAGCCTTTTGGGCATAATTCTAAATTGCACTTTATAATGTTTGAATCAGTTCACTACTTAGCCAACAATTTAGTAGTGTCCCAGTTTTCCAACATCACCTCCAATAGTCATTTTTTTTCCTTTCATCTTAACCTATATGAGAGGTGTCTAGTCATACCTCAGAATTGAATAATTTTGCATTTCTGTCATCAAAAATGATTTAGACTTTTTCCATATAACTAAAAATGGTTCTAAGTTCTTCATCTGAAAATTATTTGTTCATATCCTTTGAACATTTATCAATTGATGAATGGTTTGAATTCTCATAAATTTGAGTCATTTCTTTGTATATTTTAGAAACAAAGCTAAAAAAAAAGAAAATAATTCACTAAAAATCAGAAATGAACAAAGGGAAATGAATGACTCAATGGGACATCAAAAATCAGTCAAACAAAACCAAATAAAATTTAAAAATAGAACAAAATATAAAATACCTACTTGGGATAACAATTGACCTGGAAAATAAATCTAGAAGATTTAAGGATGTTAGAATTTTATAAGGACAATTTAAGGTTTATTGGAGTTTCTGAAAACCATGATGAAAAAAGGAACCTAGATATACTTTTTTAGGAAATCATCAAAGAGAACTACCCTAATGTCATAGAATCAGAAGGTAAAATAGCCATTGAAAGAATTCACTGAACACCTCCTGAGACTCCAAGAAATATTGTGACTACATTTCAGAAACATTGGACCAAGGAAAAAATATTGCAAACAGCTAGGGGAAAAAAATTCAAATAATGAGGAGCCATAATAAGGATTACCCAGGACCTAGCAACTTGCTCCTTAAAGGATCGAAGGTCCAAAAGACAAAGAAATTTGAAATGTAGACAAGAATAAACTCCCTCACTAAACTCCCATTTGGAACTTGGTGAGGAATATCATAAAATACAAATTGAGAGTGACAGGAAACTTAAAAGAAAGCAGGTTTCTTAAATAAAAGAAAATTGGCCAAAACTGGCTTAGAAGCATTAAAATGCCATATGCATAAAATTGTTGATGAGACACAGCACACACAAAATCTGTGGTGTACTACTGCTATCTATCTAACATGATCAAGATAGATAATGAAGATAGATATGTTCAGTCATAGATATTTTTAAAGTCAGACTATTCTCCATCTTATTGTTGGATTTAGTTATCACCTCAGTTTGAGAATTTCTCCACATGGACAGGTACATTCATTCATGTGAACATTCATGTGCAGCTCATCATATTTTGCAGCACAGTAGTATTTCATCACAATCATCTACCACAACTTGTTCAATCATTCTCCAAGTGATAGATATTCCTGAAATTTCTTTTTTTTTTTTTTTTTTTTTTGCCATTACAAAGAGAGCTGTTATAACATTTTGGAGCACATAGATTCTTTTCCTTTTTTTCTAATTATTTTTGAAAGTAGTCCTAATGATGATATTGCTAAATCTAAAGATAAAAGTCAGTTTTCAAAATTCCAAATAGCTCTTCAAATGATTGGATCATTTTAAAATTTTATGAATTAGTATCCCAATTTTTCCACATCCTCTCCAATAATTGTCATTTTTCTTCTATATTTTAAGCAATATGGTAGGTACAAAATTAAAGATTTTGTCTTCATTTCTTTGATCAATCATGATTTAGATGGTTTTCTTTCTTATATGACTATAAATTCTTTAGATTTATTTGGAACAATGCCTGTTCATGTCTGTTGACCGTTTATCAATTGGGGAATGACAAATATTCTTCTAGATTGGACAGAGTTCTAATTACTATTTGTGACATTCCCTCCATCTTATTTTCTCAACTTGTCTTTCTATTCTATCCTTGTTACCTTATCTTTTGCCCCTATCTTCTTATTCTTATTTTACCCACCCTTCTAAAATCCCCTCTCTTATCATACTCTATGCTAACTCATAAAAGTCCTTCCCCCATGCTATATCTCAGTTTCTTATCTCACTAGAAGTTCAGAAGACTTCTAACTCATTCAGGTATATACTTCATTTTCTCTTCATCCCAGGTGAGATTAAGCATTATCAAGCCTCCACCCCTATCTGTTTCTTCCATATTAGCTTTTTTTTTTCCCTTTCATGCTCTATTTTTGAGATAATTGCCTACACTAAGCTTAATATTATTCATTATAGAATGCTTCTAGCATATCAAGACTTTCCCCTTTTAACACTAATTCTGTATTTCCAATTTTTAACATAATTCTTTTGAATTCCTGTCATCAACAACATTGAGATTTAATATTCACGAACTGGAGCAATTTCAAAATAACTCAACCAAGGTGACATATGAGTTCAAATTTTTTTCATTAGAGTAATAGTTAAAGAAAGTGGAGATGTTTAACCAATAGAAGTAAAAATAGAGAGAAGGAATGACAATTATCTTCAAATATTTGAAAGTTTTTTTATATAAAAGAAATATTTTTTCTCATTCATGTCAAAAGACAGAAGTAGGAGTTTCTCTCCTATACACAGATGTATTTCCAAATATAATTGATAAATTGACCAATTTTGAATATAGAACCAAGAAATGGATATGGCAAAACTATAACCCCAGGTTGACTTGAGTTTTGTCAAATTATTTTGAATATAGGAGCATTTTACCACCTTGCTTTTTTTTTTTTTTGAGTAGTTGATTAAGATACTAAAATGAGATGAATTGCTAAAGCTGACTTCCATATATCATCAAAATATTTTTTTCTCTATTCTCACTCATCCATACATAACCCTGAAAGAATTCCATCTAAATCATCAGCATAAATGAATACAAAATCTAAGGAGGAAAAAAAAATCTGTGGAACATTTGAACAAACTAAATGAACCACTACCAAAATAAATACATAATCATGTATATGTGAAAAAAATACTTAAATATCAATTTATGGACAGAATGGTAAAGCCAGAATTACAAATGATCTCTTTATCTGTGACTTGTTTTTATTTTTATTTAGCAATTTCAGTGATATTCAACTTCTTGTGACCCCATTTGGAATGTTATTGGCAAAGATACTGGAGTGGTTGGTCATTTTCTTCTTCAGCTCATTGTATAGATAAAGAATTGAGGCAACAAAAGGTGAGTGATTTCCCCAGGGTCACAAAATCAGATTTGAAATCAGAAAGATGAGTCTTTCTGACTATAAGCTCATCTCTCTATTCTTTGTGCCATCTACCTGTCCCTATCTGTGAGTAGTATCATTAAAATTTTTCTCAGAAGTGATAGATTAAAAATACTTTTTTTGAAAGTGATTTTAGACTATGATCAATCTCAAAAAGATCAATAAATGATTAGGTTTCAGGGGTTTGAAAGAGGTGGAAAGGATTTCAGCGATAAAGATTATCTAGTAAAATTAATTCACTTTACAAATGATGCACAGAGAGATGGCATGACTTGAGTAAGGGCAAACATATAGTAAATGGAAAAATCAGGGAGTTGAACCTAGGTTGCAGGACTCCAAAAAAGAAAAAAAAAAGATGTATTTACTATGGCAAATGATGTATGACTCTTTAAAGCTAATATCTTTTAACTATCATACAGGCCACCTAAAAGCCTGCCAGTCACTTTCATATAGAGGATATAGATGAGCAGCAGTACTTTTAAATAGGAATCCTTTGCTTGATGAAAGAAAAGTAAATTAAAAAAAAAGTCCTCTAACAAAATCTGTTCATCTTTTTCAATTCACAACAAACAACATTAATTTTAATATTAAAAAAATTAATGGGAGAGGATTCAGCCTGAATTTCATCAGATAAATTATTTTTTTCCATATTTTTTTGACATCTCAACCTTAAATAGAGACAAACTTGTCTTAGGAAAGTAATGTATGTTTCTTATTGTCCTCTGAATGCATGAAAAATCTGTAGAAACTCTCAGAATCTCTGAAAGTCCCATAAGCCAAGCTGTTCTTTCACATAAATGATACTTAATTTCAATAACAATTCAGGGAATATATTATTTCAGACCAAGTAATGGTCTCTGACAGCAGCAACTATTTCAGGGAAAGCCTCAAGTGATTTTCATGTTGAACTCAGAATAATTGCAAATTTGAGAGTGTTTCTTGAAGATTGAATTCATTCCAGTTACTTGCCTTTTCTTATCTAAATATCAGATATTTCTCAGTTGACAATCTTGACAATTGATCATAAAAAAGATACTCAATCCTGGCAGTGGAAGAGTTGAAACATCTGCTTTAGTAGCTTTGCAAGAGTGTCAATCACTTTCTGATTGGTCTGTTTGGATTTAATGCTAAATGAGAAACTGAACTTCTGCTTGTTACAATGGGGACATGATTATGTTGGACAATATATCATGACCATAAGGACAAAGATCATTTTTAAACATTTTAATAGCTTTTTATTTACAAATTATATGTATGGGTAATTTTACAGCATTGACAATTGCCAAACCTTTTGTTCCAATTTTTCCCCTTCTTCCCCTCATCTCCTCCCCTTGAACGCAGTTTGACCAATACATGTTAAATATATTAAAGTATAAATTAAATACAAAATAAGTGTATATGACCAAACCATTATTTTGCTGTACAAAAAGAATCAGACTCTGAAATATTGTACAATTAGCCTGTGAAGGAAATCAAAAATGCAGGCAGACAAAAATAGAGGGATTGGGAATTCAATGTAATGGTTTTTAGTCATCTCCCAGAGTTCTTTCACTGGGTGTAGCTGGTTCAATTCATTACTGCTCCATTGGAACTGATTTGGTTCATCTCATTGCTGAAGATGGCCAGGTCCATCAAAATTGATCATCATATAGTATTGTTGTTGAAGTATATAATGATCTCCTGGTCCTGCTCATTTCACTCAGCATCAGTTTGTGTAAGTCTCTTCAGGCCTTTCTGAAATCGTCCTGTTGGTCATTTCTTACCAACCAATAATATTCCCTAATATTCATATAGCACAATTTATTCAATCATTCACCAATTGATGGGCATCTATTCAGTTTCCAGTTTCTGGCCACTACAAAGAGAGCTGCCACAAACATTCTTACACATAAAGGTCCCTTTCCGTTCTTTAAGATCTCTTGGGAATATAAAGCCCAGTAGTAACACTGCTGCATCAAAGGGTATGCACAGTTTGATAACTTTTTGAGCATTGTTCCAAATTGCTCTCCAGAAAGGTTGGATATATTCACAATTCCACCAACAATGTATTAATGTCCCTGTTT
Source organism: Sarcophilus harrisii (assembly GCF_902635505.1). Lineage (NCBI taxonomy): Eukaryota > Metazoa > Chordata > Mammalia > Dasyuromorphia > Dasyuridae > Sarcophilus > Sarcophilus harrisii. The sequence goes on from NC_045427.1 coordinate 295,672,113, forward strand.
TCCCACATCACCTCCAACATTCCATATTATCTTTCCCTGTCATTGTAGCCAGTCTGACAGGTGTGTATGGTATTTCATATTTTTCTTAATTTGCATTTCTCTGATTAATAATGATTTGGAACATCTTTTCATATGGCTAGAAATAGTTTCAGTTTCTTTGTCTGAGAATTGTCTGTTCATATCCTTTGACCATTTATCAATTGGAGAATGGCTCAGCAATATGTTCTTTATAAGAGATACACTTGAAACAGATACACAATCGAAATAATGGACTTAGGTAGAATCTAATAAGCTTCAACCAAAGTATAAAAATGGAAGATGAGAAATCATACTCTCAGATAAAACTAAAACAAAGGTAAACATAACTAAACAAGACTATCAAAAAAGTACTTTATTATAAAATGTACAATAGAAGTAATACCCAATATTTTTTCACAGCAAATTTATCTGAGAAAGGTCTAATTTCTTAAATATCTTAAGCATAGAACTATGTCATATGAATGAAAATAAAAGCATGATCCAACTGAAAAGCAGTAAAAGGTAATTTGAATATAAAGGAGTCACAATCAGATTGTTTAAAACTCAGCAGCTTCCACATTAAAGGACTAAAGGGCCTGGGGAATGATCAAAAGGGCAAAGGAGCATGGATTAGAAACAAAAGACAACTATTCAGGAAGTTAAGCATCATCTTTTAAAGAACAAAGCTGAACATAAAATTTGCTCTCAAATACAGAAGTGAAAAAAAAAGCATAAAAAGGTAAAAAAGGAACGAAAATAAAGTTTAAATGTCCATATGGGAAGATGATATGTTTAACGCTTAAGAATTATATTTCTGTTAGAGGAATAATTAGAAGGTTTAGACATAATTTGACTTTACTGTGATGATAATAATAAAGAAACTAAAGGTGGAAAAAAGATTGTAGTAGAAGGGGAAAGGGAAATTAAAAGGGGTTAAATTACTTCTCATGAAGAGGCAAAAAAAAAAAATTGAGGGACAAAAGAGAGGGGAATGAACATATTGTGATCCTTAATGTCATTTGGTTTTGACTCAGAGAGAGAATATTAGGCATATTTGCCTTGATAAAGACACAACTCTCCCTATGGGAAATTGAGGGGGGGAGGGGGAAGGGAAGGGAAAAGTAAAGGGGGAAGCTATAATACAAGGGAAACAGAAGTAGAAGCATAAAGAGATTAAGAAGTTGGGAGGGATGATAAAAAGGGAAGGCTGTTTGAGGGAGGTGTTGATCAGAAGCAAAACACTAACAAGGAGGAAAAGGGAGAAAGTAAAGAGTATAATTTGGGGAAAATAAGATAGAGGGAAATACAGAGTAAGTAATTTTAACTGTGAATGTGAATGGGATGAAATCTCCTATAAAACAGAAATGAATAGCAAAAAAAAAGATTAATAGAATACTACAATATGTTGTTTGCAAGAAACACATTAAAGGCCTAGTTATACATGCAGAGTCAAAATAAAAGATTGGAACAACATCTATTATACTTCAGCAAAAGTAAAAAAAAAAAAAAAAAGCAGGGATAGCCCTTCTGATCTCAGATAAAGCAAAAACATAAATAGATCTAATTAAAAGAGATAAGGAAGTAAACTACATTTTGCTAAATGGTACCATAGATAATGAAGTCATATCAATATTAAACATATGTGCACCAAGTGGTATAGCATTCAAATGCCTAGGGGCAACCATTCTGGAGAGCAATTTGGAACTACGCTCAAAAAGTTATCAAACTGTGCATACCCTTTGATCCAGCAGTGTTACTACTGGGCTTATATCCCAACAAAATCATAAAGAAAGGAAAGGGATCTCTATGTGCACGAATGTTTGCGGCAGCCCTCTTTGTAGTGGCCAGAAACTGGAAACTAAATAGATGCTCATCAGTTGGAGAATGGCTGAATAAATTGTGGTATGTGAATATTATGGAATATTATTGTTCAGTAAGAAATGACCAACAGGATGATTTCAGAAAGGCCTGGAGAGACTTAGATGAACTGATGCTGAGTGAAACGAGCAGGGCCAGGAGATCATTATATACTTCAACAACAATACTATATGATGACCAATTCTGATGGACCTGGCCAATCCTCAGCAATTAGATGAACCAAATCAGTTCCAATGGAGCAGTAATGAACTGAACCAGCTATGCCCAGCAAAAGAACTCTGGGAGATGACTAAGAACCATTACATTGAATTCCCAATCCCTATATTTTTGCCCACCTGCATTTTTTATTTCATTCACAGGCTAATTGTACAATATTTCAGAGTCCGATTATTTTTGTACAGCAAAATAACGGTTTGGTCATGTATACTTATTGTGTATCTAATTTATACTTTAATATATTTAACATCTACTGGTCATCCTGCCATCTGGGGGAGGGGGTAGGGGGAAAGAGGGGAAAAATTGGAACCAGAGGTTTGAGAAGTGTCAATGCTGTAAAGTTACCCATACATATAACCTGTAAATAAAAGGCTATTAAATTAAAAAAAAATTAAAAAAAGATAGTGTCTGTGTTATATATATAGAAAATGTGGATTTTTAATACAATGCTTCATTTCACCAAATTTATCAAAAGTCCATTCCTGGTTTTGAAGTGTGTTGCCTAAAGCTATATAACTAGTGATTATTTAAGAGAAACTTGAAAGCTAGGTCTTATTACTGCTAGTTCAATGCTCTGTCTATTATGCTCTTGTCTTTCAGATCGATCTGCATAATATTGACAATTTGGTTACTTCAAAATATAGTCTCAACTCCCTTCTAAAGTATAGTGAATTGACTTTTGAAAAATTCATAAATGGAATATAATTGATGGAATTCCTTTTATTGTACCTGGCCCTGCTAGTATCTAACTTAATTAAATAAGAAGTAATTTTCAAAGATCAATGATTTTGACAAAGCTAAATTCCTTTGTCAAACTTGCAGGAGTCCTTGAAAAATGTCCAAAATTATTTCTCATTTTTCTCTCATAAATGTATTTATTTTTAATACACATTGCTTTATGCATCGTGTTGGGAGAGAAAAATCAGAGCAAAAGAAAAAATCCATGAGAGAGGAAAAAAAACAGGAAAAAAAAGTGAATATAGTATGTGGTGATTAACACTCAGTTTACTTAGTTCTATTCTTGGATGCAGATAGCATTTTTTATCCAAAATCTATTGGTATTGCTTTAGATCACTGAAGTACTGAGAAGAACATTTTTCATATTTGATCATCACACCTTCTTACTCTTATTGTGTACAATGTGTTCTTAGTTCTGCTTATTTCCCTCAGCATCAGTTCATATAAATCTTTCTCGGTCTTTCTAATTTAATCAGTCTGTTCATCATTTTAATGGGAAAATAATATTCCATTGCTTTCACATATCATAACTTATTCAGCTATTTCTCAATTAATGGGCATCTACTCATTTTCCAAGTCTTTGCTATCACAAAAAAGCTGCTACAAACATATTTACACGTGTGGGTTCTTTTTCCTCCTTTATTATTCCCGTGGGATACAGACACAATAATGGGCATATTGGGTCAAAGGGTATGCACAGTTTTATAGCCCTTTGAACATAGTTTCAGATGGCTTTCTAGAATGGTTGGATCATTTCACAACTCCACAAACAATGCATTAGTGTCCCAGTTTTTCCACATCACTTCCAACATTTATTAGTATCTTTTCCTGTCATCTTAGACAATCTAAGAGGTGTGATGTGATACCCCAAAAACTATTGTCACAAATTTTTCTCAGAGCTTATACCCAATGTATTTCCTATTCACTTCAGTTTAGAGAGTTCATTAAACAATGTTTTTCTCTTTATATTAAAATAATATTTTTTTTATTAATTAAAGAAAGATAAAGCTAGAAGAACACCAGAGAGAGAGAAAGTCACTATGCTAAGCCATCATTATGGCAAATAACCTTGAAAAATTTATATTTGGGGATTAAGAACTTCAACTTTTCACCTTACATTATATAGTAGTCATTTTGCTATTCAATTGAATTAAACCTTTAAGATGGCATCAATCTCAAAACCTTAGTGGCTCATCTTTAAACTGGTCTTCAAGTAAAAAATGCAAACATTTGTCACAAAAGGTTTACTAGAAGTGTCTTCTGCTGCTGTACAATGATTACTTAAGATATATGTGCATATATATCCACACATGCCTTATATAACACATATAACATATAATTGATACTACATGCACATATACATATATAACCTGCACATTTTATAAGATATATGACATACATAATTGTATATAACTATCTTAATTGTTTTGAGTGCTGCATTATTTGGAATTGTCTTTTTCCCTTGCCTTATATTTATTTTCATATATTTATAATTATTTTCATAATTAATCAAACTAGCATGGCAGAAAAGGAAAGTCTCTCTCTCTCTCTCCCATATCCTGGAACTGTCAGAATATCATATTTGTTTGTTTGTTTTCCAAAGTGAGATCACTGGAATAACTTTTCACTGATACTTTCCACATGTTGGAGAACTTTTTAAAATTCTGCTTTACCAATGCATGTGACATCTCATGCCTGACTTCAACTAGGTAAATATGTTTAATTTGGGGGTCAGGGAGGTATTTCGCTAAATTTCCTAACTCAGAGAAAAAAATATTTCTCAGAATGCACTGAGTTCACCAGACTAAAGGTACAAACAAGTCACAACTTTGTTAATCTAAAAATCTAAATTAAATTTTAACAAATTTAGATGTTTTATGCTAAGAACAATGACGAAAACATAAAAAGGTACATAAGAAAAACTTATTACATACCAAATAGTAGCATCTTATTTAAGAGACTGGATTCCATAGTACACTTGTACATCAAGTGAATTTTCCTCACTGCCAATTCCTCAAAAGCACCCTTTGCTGATTCAAGGTCTACTCAAGAGCTAACCCTACCATGAAACTTTTCCTGATATTACTTTTCTTCTAGGTCAAAATGATATCTCTCTGAATTTCTCAAAGTACTTTTCTCTGACCTCTTCCTTGTATTTAGCATACTCTCCCTTGTATCACAATTACTTTTATGTTAAATGTTTCCTATATGCAGATTGTTTGAGAGTAGAATACAGATATATCTACTCTTGCATTCTCAATAGTTGGCAGAGTGTCATGCCCAAAGTCGATATTTAATAATATTTGTTGAATTACTATTATAAATTATTTCCTGTGATTAATTAGCTATCCTTTATATAGCACTTTGAGATTCAAAAAGAACATTTACATATTATTTTATTTAAGACCCTCAACAACCACGTGCAATTGATTTTATTATTTTCATTATTTATTGTATATAAATCATATCATATATACATTACACTAATATTCATTTTATAAATGAAAAAGCTGAATTTCATAGGAAAAAAATCAAACTATTAATAGCCATGTAAAAATAATATAAATCACTACTGATTAAAGAAATGAAAATTAAAACGACTCTGAGATACCATGTCACACCTATTGCATTAACTACGATGGCAGAAAAGGAAAGTTATATTTACTAGAGAGGATGTGGAGAAGTTGAGGCACTAACGCATTTTTTATTATATTTATATATACCATAACTCTTTCAGCCATTTTCCAACTTATGGGTAATTGCTCCATTTCTAGTTCCTTGCCTCTACAAAAAGGGCTGCTACATTCTTTTCCCTTTTTTTGATATCTTTGGGAAACAGACTCAATAGAGACACTGTTGGATCAAAAGGTATGTGCAGTTTTATGGCTCTTTGGGCCTAGATCCAAATTGCTCTCCAGAATGGTTAGATCAGTTCATAACTCCACCAACAATATAATAGTGTCCAGTTTTCTCATATTTCTTCCAATACTTATTATTATCTTTTTCTATCATCTTAGCCCATGTGAGAAATGTGATATGGTACCTCAAAGTTGTTTTATTTTCATTTCTTTAATTTATAGTGATATAAAGCATTTTATATGAGTATAGATGAATTATTTAATAAAATTATTATTTCATATTTACAATATTTACATTAAATAATTATTTTACATTATTTATGTGCCCATAATATGTATGAATTGAATAAGGTCACGCATGCAAACACACACACAGGAAGGGAGGGGGTGAGAGAGAAAGGGGGTGAGATAGGGAACAAGAGAGAGAGAGAGAGAGAGACTCTCTCACACCTTTAGGAATTCATTAGAGGGACAAAAAAAAGTTATTTTGTTGTCTTGCTTCGGTTCCTTTTAAAAAAATTTTTTTATTGATGCCCCTTTTTTATTTTAAAATCATTTCATGATATGCCTACACCTCCCTGCCTATTGACTTTTTTCCCTTGAGAAACAATAGCATACTTATGCAAAACAAATCAATACAGAAACGATTTCTGATTATGTATTACATATAAAATATTTAAAATGCAACTATATAAATGGTCAAATCTATGAACAATTTTTTCATGAATAAATTAAAACCATTTATATTCAAATGAAAAAAAATCTTTAAATAATTATTGATTAAAGAAATGCAAATGGGACAACTCTGAGGTATCACTACACACCTCTCAGATTGGCTAAAATGACAGGAAAAGATAATGATGAAGGATGGAGGGGATGTGGAAAACTGGGACACTAATACATTGTTGGTGGAGTCAGTCATAAACAGATTCAACCATTCTCAAGAGCAATATGAAACTATACCAAAAGAACAATCAAATTGTGCACATCCTTTGTTCCAGCATTATCTCTACTGAGTATGTGTCACAAAGAGATCATTAAGGAGGGGCAAGGTTCCACATTGCAAAATTGTTTGTGGCAGCCCTTTTTGTAGGGGTAAGATACTGGAAACTGAGTGGATGTCCATCAGTTGGAGAATGGCTTAATAAGTTATGGTATATGAATGTTATGGAATATTATTGTTCTATAAGAAATGATCAGCAGTATGACCTCGGAGACTTGCATGATTTAATGAAGAGATGCTAAGTGAAGTGAGCAGAACCAGAAGATCATTGTACACAGCAACAACAAGATTATATGATAATCAATTCTGGTGGACATGTCTCTTTTCAACAGCAAGATGATTCAGGCAAGTTACAATGGTTTTATGATAGAGATAGCTGCAAACAGAGAGAGAATTGTGGGGATTGAGTGTGGATCACAACATGGTATTTTTTAATTTTTTTGGTGGTGGTGTTTTGTTTTGTTTTTGGTTTTGGTTTTTTTTTTTTGTATTTTGTTTCCTTTCTAGTGTTTTTTTTTTTTTTTCTGTTTGATCTGATTTTTCTTTTGCAGCATGGTAATCATGGAAATATGTGTAGAAGCATTACACACATTTAACATATATTGGATTACTTACCATCTAGGGAAGGGATGGAGGAAAGGGAAAGGAAGGGAGGAAGAAAAAAAATGGAATACAAGGTTTTTTCAAGGATGAATGCTGAAAACTATCTCTGCATATGTTTTGAAAATAAAAGGCTTTTGGGGAAAAAAAAGAAAGAGGGACAATTAGATGCCACAGTGGCTATAGCACTGGCCCCAGAGTCAAGAGAACCTGAGTTGAAATCTGGCCTCAGCCTTTTTAATGCTTTAATTTAATTTAATACTTACTAGCTTATGACTTTGAGCATTGCACTGAACCTCAATTGCCTAAAACAAAAAAAACAAAAAAAAAAAGAAAGAAAAGAAAAAAGAAATACAAAAAAAGGAAGAAAAATTTATCTATAATATCTAATTTCTCTGCTGGTAGGAGAGAAATTTGTTTTGTGAGGGATGTAGAAGACCCTTACCCAAAATGACTACTCAGAGATCATTCAGTAGAAAGCAAAAAGGTTTTTTTATTAAAACCTCCGGAGGGTGAGCCATCCCATCACAAAATAAGAAAGAGAAAGCTTGTGGTAGAGGGGCTAAAGAAGTAGTAAAAATGCATAGCTTTTATATAAGAGATTACTTTAGAAGTAAGAAAGCATTGAGAATGAGAGGGGGAGGGGGCAGAGCCAAGATGGCAGAGAAGACACACGCGACTTTCTAAGCTCTTCTCTTACCCTCTCTATCAATATTATATCGAGCCTCAAAAATAGTCTTGACTGCTACAATTCGTAAAGATAAGAAGTAGAACAACTCACCGGCCGAAGAAAATCTGCAGTCTCGCCAAAAAAGGTTGGTTCCGGGGCCAGGGGGGAGTCGGCGCAGATGGGGAGAGAAATTAGGTTCGGAGGAGAGTCTCAAACCGAGGGTGAAGGCACAGATCTCAGCACAAGCGCGCAGCCCCAACCCGCAGTACGGGGCTTTTCCTTGGGGCAGTTGTGATCCTGCACAGCAGGAGGACACAGCCCGGGTTAGCCTCCAATCTGCGCAGTGGGGAGCTCGGCTTGGGGCCATAGAGCTTTTCCAGGGCCGATTTGCATTGGGCAGAGACACTGGGGCAGAAACACTGGGGCAGAGTTCGGGGCGGTCTGCGGTCTGTGGTCTGCGGTCAGCTGCTAATACTCACAGTCCCACAAGAGGCTCCGGCCTGGGGCAGTGACACTTTCACCCCTTAGTCTCTAGCCTAGGGCAATCCTGTAAATAAAAGGCTATTAAATAAAAATAATAATAATAATAATAATAAAGTTTATAGAAACAAAAAAAAAAAAAAAGAGAATGAGAGGGGGAGGCATCTAATTGGTTGTTGCTATTCGGAGAGATTGGAATGGAAGGTTTCTGTTTCCCTGAAATCTCCTGATTTCTAGGAAACAGAAAATCCGGCTTTCAGGCTTACTCAAGAGATAGTGGTCAAGCTAATAGACTAAATATTGATAAATGTCATCAGCTCAGGTTAAGTAAATATGTTTATAGCTGTCCAAGGCTTAAGTAAATATGGGGCTGCACATATTATACAAGTCATAGGGGAAATACAGAAATAATGAAAATAAAATACAGAAAACGAATTCATACATTCCTGTAAGTTCTTCACCTTATCTCTCTATTCAATACAGTTTTAATGTCTGTTTTCTGGATCAGAAATGTTCAATCCAATTATACAGCCCCTTGTCATCAAGGAGATTATATTCAACTACATTTCAGCTTCATTCTCTCTCTCTCTTTTGTTTTTAAATAACTTTTTATTGACAGAACCCATGCCAGGGTAATTTTTTACAACATTATCCCTTGCACTCACTTCTGTTCCAATTTTTCCCCTCCCTCCCTCCACCTTCTCCCCCAGATGGTAAGCAGTCCTATACATGTTAAATATGTCACAGTATATCCTAGATACAATATGTGTGTGCAGAACCGAACAGTTCTCTTGTTGCTCAGGGAGAATTGGATTCAGAAGGTTTATACCTTTATATATTTATATAACCCAGGAAGAAAAACAAAAATGCAAGCAGTTCACATTCATTTTCTAGTGTTCTTTCTTTGGGTGTAGCTGCTTCTGTCTATCCTTGATCAATTGAAACTGAGTTAGATCTTCTCTTTGTGGAAGAAATCCACTTCCATCAGAATACATCCTCATACTGTATTGTTATTGAGGTATATAATGATCTCTAATGATTTAGTTCATATATGTTAATCTAACGATCATTTGGCAGTTCAGAAGCACTGTCTAGATCTGGGTTGAGGAACTTTTTTTTTTTTCTGCCAAAGGCCATTTGTATATCTATAACTTCATTCATTGTTACATACAGTATTATCAGCTTATAGAACTCAAGCAATGGGAGTTTGTTGTACCTCCTTTTCAGTTAATTATTGTCTACAGGTGCCTTAGCAAATGACTTTGGGAGCTTTATACAACTTGCAGGATGCACATTGCCTACCTCTTTTCTACCTAGTGGTCACCTATTGCTGTCAACACAAAGAAAAAACATTTCACTGCCTTTCTATAAAATATACATGTACATCCTTTGTTACAAACTGATAATGTCTATAATATTCATAAATCACATTTTATTTCACCATCTCCAATTAGTGAACATCCACATTGCTTCCTTTTTCTTTTCTTTTTTGCTTTGCTAGCATAAAGAGATTTTTAAAATTTCATTGTTAGTCACATCTACCTTGTTCTAGGTGCACATATACTAGCATTCAAGTCATGAGAGATCCATGTCACCTAATATGTTATAGTGATTATTGGCCCCAGTAAATAGCATACACTTTCTCCTTAAATGTCCTTAAATGAGTGTGGATGTGTATTTATACACATGTGTAAGTATATATATATATATATATATATATATATATATATACACACACACACACACACACACACATATAATTATTTGAAAAAAAAGATGCTTCAATTTTCTTTCAATTCTTGATCAGCAAAGGTAAAGGAAGTGATTTAATGACACAAGATTTTAGAA